>NC_092794.1:8210955-8810955 GCF_918797505.1 Bemisia tabaci
ATGTGCTCTTTATAACAAACTTGATCTGTAAATAGAGATGATATTTTCTGAGTATAAGTGAAAAATTTTACTCAAGTTAAGGCCGGTTCTATCACCTCTGATCAAATCTGCTTGCTATGTAACCAGAGGTTAAGCGTTTATTCTCTGGTCAAAAGAAAACTTGTTCTATCACCCCTTGTTAGTCACATTTATCTTCTGGTTAAAATTTTACTGTTGTTTTAAAAAATATACCAAGTAACAAAGTGCCGCCAATTATGAATGCAATACCTCTGAAACTTCAGTTTATTTCGTGCCAAACTCAGTTGCAAACCAGCTCATTGTCAGCGGGATGTTGCGATATGTTATAAACAAGTATTGAGTGGAACGTAAGAAATACAAAGTACTGATGGAGGAACTTTTGCAGTGGACTGCTACATTAATTAATCAGAGACCAGGATTTAAATTTAACCTGCGATACAACATTTGACAGGAGGTTAAAGTACCCGTTAAATATTTTCCAAATTTTCCCTCCATCAAGCTAAATTTGACCAGAAGTTGCTGGTTAGAAGAGATGATAAAATACTACTTTCGTGTTTAACCTCTTGTCAAATGTAATCAGTAGTTTGACCAGAGGTGATAAGACCTTAAGAAAAACCACCAATATTGATTGCAGCGTTTTTAAGGTTCCAGTAATATTTTCTTCTTTTAAGAGAATAGTTTTCAAAAAAATTGCTTTTTCACTTCAATTTTATTTTAATCGACCCTGAACATCTTTAAGTGGACTGTGTTCGACAGAAAGGAACCAAGCCACATCAGCCATTGCCAAATTTAACTGGGCAATTTAATTTTTTACGAGAGAACGTTTGTGCGAATTCCCTTGAAAATCGTAAGGAATTAGCTTCGTACTATGGAGAAAATTCACTGTTTGCATGAAAATCCACACAACCGTGTTCATGTAAAAAATTAAACCATCCAATTGAATTTAGCAATACCTGATGTGGCTTGGTTCTTTTCTGTTAAATGCAGTCCAACTGCACACCTCTATCAAGAAGTTTATTCTTTGTAATGTTTTTTTACTATTATTTTTTATGATTTTACTTTTTCAGGATGATGCCTCACCAAATGTTCAGATCAGATTCGGACAAGAAACACTGTCACTAGACACGTGGTGCCGCAAAAAACAATATGATGTTTTTTGTCAGGTATGCCCCACTGAAGTCTCGTTTGATTTCAGACACAATGATTTCTTTGATCTGTCATAGGTAGAGTTGGGCCGGGTATCCGGCGTTTATCCGGCCGTATACGATTTTCGCGGGTATCAGCTGTGAAAATTATGATAAATTTTTGGTGATATTTTGGCGCTTTTTGACTAGTCATGGTATTTGTCCAACTTTTCGGAACTTGTTATCACCAGAATTAAGTACATTTTCCGTGAACTAATACGATTGCAACGTGAACCTTAATTTCTTAGGGCCGAGTGTTTCATTTTCAAAAACGAAAAATGCAGTAGAACAGAGAAAAAAACAATGCCACTAACAGATTCATGAGTTCTCCTGTTGATCACATTTTTAGTCTGAGCGTAGCTCCGCAAGTATCGTAATGTTGCAGTGCGCAGTTTGTTACTGCTATATCGAAATAAAGGCCAATTAAGTTCGTGATTGGTTTAAACATTCATTTCTCTTGTTTATTTGGAGATTCTTACCAATAGAGATTAACCGAGCAACTTTCCGGCACAAGACAGGCTTTGAAATGCTGTGACTTTTGATTGACAAGCGGCGACAGTGCTTTCGAAATTGTGAGGTTGGCAGCTCCGTTTTCCACTTAGGTCTTGTTTACTTATACTTCTTATAATATCTTTCTTTCTACGCATCTGAATCAGATCCGTCTGGCCCATCACATCATGAATCCAATGAAAGCTAATGCTGCTCATCTGCTGGGTCATATTTTATTAGTATTCGTTATAGCAGGCCGACTTATCACATGTCTTTGAAAATGAGGAAGTTGCCATCACGAAGGCACTTACATTGTCGATGATAGTCTCGATGGTCTAATACACAGTGTGGCTCATGTCCCAAGCGCGAAATTCTGAAATTATTTCTATGCAAAGAAGCACTATCTGGTTCCGGCCGGATACCTCAGCAAATTATCTGGTATCTGGCTCCGGCCAATACAAAAACTCAATATTCATATCCGGTGACTTGAAAAATCCATTTCCGCCCAACTCTAGTCATAGGATAACGTAATTCAAATTTTTTCATTTGTTGAATCAATACCTATCTCTTCGTGTACTCAACTACACAGGGTGTCCCAAAACAATTGAGACCAAGTCTGTAATTCGGGAACTATGATAGATATCAAAATGCGATTTGTTGGAGGTTGTAGTTCATACTACTAGCTATCAAACCTTAAAATTTGAGCTTATTCGGTTAAAAACTAACGGAGTTCCAGCAATTTTTCAAGGACGAGTTGCAAATAACCCTACAGGATTTTTAAGTAATTTTTCAATCCGCAAACTGTTCCAGCGAAAGCAATGTGGGAACAACGTTTACTGTCTTCTTCAATCATGAAGGTGTCATTCATCATGAAAATGCTCCCCAAGGCCCATTAAGCGACGTAAAGTTTCTCGGTAACAGAGCCTTCAGTAGCGTATTCATGATGAACGACACCTTCATGATCAAAGAAGACAATCAACATTGTTTTCACATTGCTTCAACTCTTCCAAGCTTTCTTTGAGTGAGGTGTCCTGGGTGCGATCCAAACTGACGATTGCACCTTTGTCTCAGCGTCATACCCGTAGACCCTAGACTCGTCTCCTGTGACGAACCTTCTTCTCAACTTCTTTTTTAAGAAAAACGAAATCTGATGATCGCACCAGAATCACACCCACCAATCAGCATCTTACAAATGACTGATTGAATGTGCAATAATCTGACTATGCACCTGCACTCAGTAGAGACCGTGCAAAGATAATCCCAAGCCCCAATCTCTTATCAACCGTTGATAGCGAGATAATCAACAAGGTCGGATACTTTCCGAACAGACCTCGTATCAATGATTTTTGTTTTGTTTTTAGGTCCTTGGATCAGGAATGAATTTACACCTCAAAGAAAACGATCTCTTGCGAGAAATATTGGATTTGGGAGAAAAGATAACTGACTTAAATGTAGCTGTCTCTAAGCAGTCTAAATTGGAACGTGTAAGTTTTCATTAATTTAAAATGCATGTCATCTGTGAAGTTATCATTTATCCATGCAGTTGCAAGATAAAATATTTCACTCATGAGGTAAATAAGGCAACAAGCGTTTTAATAAGCCGATTGGTTGATGGTAGACTAGAGTTAGCCCCTCACCATCTCCATGGATTGATGCAAAATTTCCCTCAATATTGCTGGAGTCGATCGCACACGCACTATGCAAGTACAAAAACCACCTCCATAGTTGCATTGTAGACTAAAGTATGAACTTTCCACTTTGAAGAACATTTGTCAGGACAAAATTTTCAAAACGATTTTTGTCAATATTGATCAGAAAGTGAGAATCCGGAAAATGGGTGAGAATATCAATGCAGATTCTATCTTTTTGTGCATTGTTGAAAGGTAGTAAATAGGCTAATTACTGCACATAGAGCACAGGTTCTAATTGGAGTCCCTTTATACTGAGAGTCAAGACAGCTCCCCTCATGGAGTCACGAACGGGAATAAAGATCACATAAATTGGCAGTTTTTAGTAATCCTTGATCGGCTCATTCTCAAATTTCTTTCTCTGTTTCTTCTCTCATTCCATTTGTTCCATGTCGAACCCGTCATTCTAAATTATAATCTTTGTAATCGATGAAAATGTAATCTTTATTCCTGTTTGTAACACTGTGGAGGCCTGAAATACGGGAACCAATCGGAAATGGATTCACATTGTCTTGACTCGCAGTATAAAGGGACTCTAGTTCTAATGTCATCGTGCAGAGTTGAATCAAGGCTTAAGAGGAGCATGTGTAAGAATACACGAAAGGCAGTGAAGTCGGCATGCCCCGTCAAAAGAGAAAAGGGACGAAGAGGAGTTGCAAAGACTGACCATGAAAAGAGGACAGAGGGTTAGCGGCAGAGTGGATGGATGAGCGAGATAGAGAACTAGTCTACATCAAGACCAATCCACACAGGTCAATCATTGCGCAGCTTTTTTGAAATCCACTCCCCCGCCTGGCCATAACTCGCAGCACTCGATGCTACGTCACAATGGGTGCTCCCATAAGAAATACATTGCAGGCACTCAATACTACGTCACTGCGCAGTAGAGTACCAAAACTCGTCTCCGGGAATGACTGACCTGTGTGGATTGGTCTTGGTCTACTATTACAGTGTTTAGTGTCATTTTAAGCGGCCAGGTAGGGAGGTGGATTCCAAGAAAATGTTTTGTGACTGATCTCGTGCCCAAGGAGCAGTAATTGTATATAGTGCACATCTCCATTCTGAGAGCTGAATTTTTTTAAAAGGTGCTTACAATATACAGGGGTGATCCAAAAGTCCCTTCCACCCCCCTAACTTTTTACCTAATTGAGTAAAGATTTGCAAACTTGAAGGAATATTTCCTAGGTCAAAAGGAGCTTAGTTATTTGGCCCACCCTAAAATTTTCATGGGGGCCCCCACATATGGGGGCAACGCCCCCAACTTTGTAATTTTCAATGGGAAGACCCCCTTTGTGATAGCTCTGTTCGAAAGAGCATAAAAAAGAAACTTTTCGCGCAAACCCTAAGTCACACAATATCTCAAACCGTTTCAAAAAGGCGGCCGCTTAATAGTTCAAAATGGCGAAAAAATGCACACCGTTTTATTTGTCGAGGGAGTTGCGCGAAAATCGTATGGTAGGTATGTTGCGACACAGAAAATCGAATTTGACGTTAGATTTCAAAAACCGAAATTTTCCAAAATGGCCGCCGTTACAGTTCAGAAATACAAAAAATTGATTTTTTATAGAAATCTAAGTCAAATTTGTTTAGTCTATGCCAAAATACTCTCAAATTCCAGTTTTAGGGCAAATCCAGCAGAAAAAAACCGAGTGACATTTTCGCCATTTTAAACTTAACCGGCGGCCATTTTGGAAATTTCGGTTTTTTTGAAATCTAACAGTCAAATTCGTTTTCTCGTGTCAAAATACACCTACATACCGAGTTTCGCGCAAATCCACTCGACAAATAACCGTGTGAATTTTTGTCCTGTTTGATACTTTAACCGGCCGCATTTTGAAAACGGGTTTGAAATTTGACTTCGGGTGTGCGCGAAAAGTTTCTTTTTTATGCTCTTTCAACGACTACCACAAAAGGGTCTTCCCATTTGAAAATTAAAAGTTTGGAGCCTTGCCCCCCAAGGGGGCTGCCCTGAAATTGTAGGGGGCCAAAAAGTACTCCCCGCTAGGTCGACCTGGAATACCCCCTTGTTCAAAGGATTACCTCAATTAGTAAAAAGTTAGAGGGTGCGACTTTTCGTGATCACCCTGCTATGATTAATTATGGTATAACTAAGAATTGGTGCGTACCTAGCACCACCTCCCAGCTGTGTCCATTCATACTTTTTGATTGGTCTTTCGGTATTTGCTAGTAGAAGTCTAATCTCTTTAACAGTGTAACGAAAACAAACTGCCAAAAGCCTGGGGTGAAGAACAAAAAAAAAACAAGTCACACGCTTGCAGTTTTCTGTTTTTCCCTGGAAATTTTAGGGGCCACCTTTCCTGGTAAGCCCAATTTTCTGGAGCCAAATTAACTATTTGCATACGCATCATGAGCTACCACTGCTTTGCAATTGTGAGTTCAAAAAAATTAGCGAGTGCATCAACTTTTTTAAGGCACCATGATGGCCCAACTCCCCAATTTCCACGCGCATTTGGTGCATAGTGTCCCGAGAAGGCAGAACACTACAGGCTTGGCAGGAAAGAAGTCTAAGTTCAACAAGTCTCTCTCTCTCTCTCACTTGTATTTATTTTTAACCTTTTTCCAGCACTTAATCAATGCTGCAGCATTCAAAGCAAGGAGTATCATCCGGGCCAAAAACAGAGACAAAAGATCAGCTGCCTTGTCCTCATGAATTTTAGCTCTTCATCCGTTCGTTTCAAAGAGAATTCTTCCCCCTCTCTAATCTGTATAGATGTGAGTACCCACTCAACTCTATCTCTATATCTAGCAGAGGGTTTATAAAATTATTGATTTATCCTAATTTATAATTGATGTAGTCATTTTTTTATTTATTTATATAACTAAATTAAATCATTTTTTCTTTAAACTTCTGTGTAGAATTGCAAATTTTGAACTCTTCTTCAGTTTTTATGCTGTTCGGTCAAATCATTCGTTACCAAGACGAAAAAGAAAAACTATGGGCATTCTAACTTGAATCCCTGCCAGAACCCATTTGCGTAAGATTGAACCTGGCAATTTTGCATGGAACATCTTCAAAGGGATTGAACGAATAAGACAAGTCCCTGTTGAACGGCTTATTTAAAGAGGGGCGTATTTGCACCTTTCTTCAAGATAAAGACAAGGTTTCATGGTATCTCATGAATGATTTAGTTTGTTTATTTGATGAGATAGTGCATATTTTTCCAGTATCTCACCTGAGTCATAGACAGGAATTCAAAATTTCTGACCTATTTGGTTCTGAAAGCTTTTGTGATAAAAAATATTTACAGCAAGAGTTCTTCAGATTTGTTGAAATTGGTCACAGTGGCAATTTTTTCACCATTTATGATGAGTCTCACCTTTTGAGATTGATTTGTCAAATCAAAAATCATTGTAAGAAAACTGATGGAGAAAAAATCATGATTGTAAGGTTTTTCCTTGTGAGTGACTGTGTGCGCGAGTGATGTGTTTGCATGCTTTTACCTGGATTGTCCGTTGAATCATACAAGTTTTAAAAAAGTTAGACTGTGAATGTTAAAGAGAACCCTTAAGGGTCATTTGGAAAGTAACTCTCCTGATATTTTTCTCAAAAGCAACTAGTTATGAACAAATTCTGACTTTACCTCTAAACAAATTGTTATCCCATTTAGCTTTTCCACCCGGGCTCTGGTTTTAGCTTTTTACCAATTGTTCGCTCAGAAAGAAACTGATAGATGCTTGTTAAGATCCTCCCCTGGATAGAATACACAAAGTACTAATATCCATAGTCCAAAGGTTCCCAAAAAAATTTTCAGACATGCATACACAAATGCAGAATAACAGACTGATAAGTTTGAAATTCCAAGTATTGTTGGTCATAACAGTTTCAAACAGTTCTATAAAATTTTTTTATCTTCGGTATTCTGAGCTCCCTTCCTCCCCTATAAACAAAAAACAAGAAACAAGAAATCAGTAGAAATGCTACTTTCCTTATGGTGCTAAGGGTTCCTTCGAGTCCTTGTTGTGATAACTATTATTACAGCTGACTCCTAAAATCACTCTTTGCAAAATAAAATAATCACTTTAGCGCAAGTTGCATTTCTAAATTTTGTACAACACTTTCATGAGATTATTTTTAAGTTTTTACCAGTTAGTTCAAATATGAGTATTTGACTCAATCTCTTTATATCAAGTTCATAAATATGTTTCTCCAAAGTTGTTTCAAACTACACTTTCTCAGATGAAAGTTACCTATTTTCTGAATTTATGGCAAGATATTTTAGGAATCAGCTGTGGCATAATTTTTTTTTTTTTTTTTTTTTACTTTGATGATCAATTTTCTTAGTTATACAACAATTGCTGTATAGGAAACATTTGTGATCAAAAATATTTTGCACACAAAAAAGTGAAATCGTTGAACTTTCATTATTAACTTCAAGTTAAAGTTCCCTCAAAACTGAAAGTGTTTTTTGCCCCTGTATTTTTCCATCTCAGATAATCAAAATACAGCCAAGATGAAATCTCCCTGTAAATGAATTTTAAGCATGAGTTCTAAACCATTGGTAAGTAAATGTAGGATAAGCCACACATTTAAATAAGAAGATGCAGAATGTTTTCTTTCGAATTCAGGGCGTTAGCTTGTCTATTATAGGGCTCACTCAGTACTTTTACAGTTTAGACAGTTGCGTAATTGAAGAATGCCAAACATTTACTTCAGACTATCCTAAGTCCTATTCATCAGTTTTGCACTGTAATGTTTTTTTTTCTTTCTTTTTTTTATTTATTTTTATTTTTTTTAAAAAAATGAAAAGACTGTATTTCTGTAATGTACTTGAGGATCATACACAATCAGCAAATAATTATCTGATGTGTGAGGGTTCTCATTCAGTTTAAAAGTTAGTAATCATGTAAATACCTTCAATTTACAAGTGAGTTGTTATTGTTACTGTTGTTGACTTGTACTATGGCCAGTTGCTGGAATGCATTAAGAATGTGAAATAAATACCTAATAATTAATAAAAAAATTCAATTCTTTTAACTTCCTACCTACAATTTTACAATTTTACCCTCTAATTTTAGTGGAACCTGAAACATCATTTATGCGCTTCATGCATTTCTGGAGGAGATTTCAAAGACTTTTGGGGCAATCTCATGTGCACAGAGTTTTTGGAATTATAAAAACCTAAGAGAGTCAAAAAGCTCTCAATGATGAGAAAAGCCAAGGATTAATGAGAAAATTCAGGGAATTTCTTGAGATTTTCTTACCATCACCTCATGTCATAAGCAGAACTTCTATAATAATCTGGAAAAATGTCTTTTCTACTAAATTTTCCCCTCTTTCATTATTGAATCAGCAAGAACAAAAATATACCAACTCGGTCACTCGAAACTGCTCAGTTTTTAATTGTGACAGTCAATTTTCATAAAGGTCATTGAAGGCAACACATTTGTTCCAACTCGGACCTTTAAAGTATCCTTAAGTACTTGTCTTTCGACACCTAAAATCTTTTTCTTCGATTAACTTCTTCACCTACTTCGTAATTTTGTAAGTGTCTTAATTATTTTAATTTTTCGAGTTGGTGTGTTTTCGTTCTCACTGATTCAATAGAGCACAGACTTCAACTGACTGCAAAAACAGCCCAAATGCAAACACCTTGCTTTTTACCAATACAAATAATTCATCAATCTTTGTTCAGCTCTTCTTTGCCAAGGGTCCTAATCATGACAACACACAAAAACTCATTCATTTTCTCAAAAAGCAACAAGTTATTGACAGTTTTAAACTTGAAAGGCATTTTTCTTAAAAGATGGTTATTGCATATGAGCCGTTTTTGCAGCTGCCTTTTCAATTCATTTTTCTCCTCTCTGACCTCTCTGTAATTGTATAAAGCACATTCCTTTTCTTTTACCTGATCTGGAAATAAATTAAATTAGTTCTGTTAGAGAATTCTCAAACAAAAATATACATTTATAATCTTTTTTATCAATAATTTACGTTAAAACTTAATAATTATCAGCAGAAATAACATAATCAGTGTTACAGGAGCTAAACACATAATACACATCATTTTTCGATTTTTTGCATGGGAGCGATCAGCTTTCACCAACTGCTCGTACCCTTGCGATACTCCTATTGAAGTTTGCTCAAGAGTATAATCTATTCGGTCAAGCACAGTGCCCTGAAACATACAAATGTGATAGTATCTGGAATTTAAATGAGGCACTCTGTAGCTAGAATGTCCCTTATTTTTGAAATTTGAGAAATCTTGGCCCCAAGCATGCTTCATGGAGTAAAAATGAGTGGTCATTTATCTAAAGTTTTTTAGGAAACAACAACATTTTTTACTTCTTGTATCAAACTTCGAGACTTGGGGAGCTAGAGATTTCTCGAATTTGAAAAGTAAAGGACACCATTTTTGTGGCTGCATGAGCCATTAAAAATTGAAACAAACCTGTTTAATTTGGTGGTGTTTTTTTTTTTTTTTTTTTTTTTTTTTTTTTTTTTAACAAACAAGTAGCGGAAGCTACCTGCTGAGGGGGCTCCCCCCTGTTTAAAATTGTACTAGTGAGACTCTCAGTATCGTAGAAGTTGTGCAGCAGCATGCCAGATGACATGCCACAATTAAAATGATTGAATCAGATGATGAATTGATAAAAGCAGTATTAATTTGAATATAATGTGATCTAGTGAGTTCTGGCAGTAAAAAATGGTTTCGAATATTTAAAACTCTATAAGTTGTCGTTCAGGGTCTACTGTAAGGACAAAAAGTATATTCCGCAGGGTCGAAAACCAGGAGTAAAATGTAACCTTCACTAACGCTCTTGAAAAATCTTGTTGAGACAGTCATCATTCACACAAGTCACGTTTTACTTTCTTGAAAAATGGCGTGATTGACAGCTGATTATTATTTTACAAAATCCTGGAGGGTATTCTTTGCCTTTTCAAATATATTCTCTGAAATTTTGTTTGAAAAAATCAAGCAATTCTCGCATAAAAAAACAAGCAGATAGAAGCTGCAAGTAGCTGTGGTTTGACGTTTGCTGTCAGATTACAATTTCTCAACTCAACTAGACAAAATAACATTCCTGAAAAATTTGCCTACATTTACTCAGGGGCACTGCATAGTCTCTTCTCTCATGAATACTCATAAACAATGGAAAAATTGTAGGGCTGTGCGAATATTCGAAAATCTTGAATATTCGAGTTCGAATAATTTTTCCGATATTCGATTCGAACTCGAACCTGGAAACCCTGAATAATCGAATTATTCAACAACATTGACTAAACTCCGAATATCCAACAAGAAAGACCGAATATTCGTACATCCGGCCATATTGATGACGTACTAGTAAGAACTCGATACGGCGCGCAGTTCAAACTACTTGTTTTGAGGTTTTGAGGTACTAACCTCCATAACCTATCCTTCTCCGCCCCGCGCAGCACCCAGGTCTTTACAATGTTGCTAGACTGTCTTTACGAGATCAGCATTGATGTGGAGTAAAACTGATAAAAACGAATCAGTAAGAAGCAGTTTTACAGTTCCACGACGGTTCAATCAATTGCTTGTCCTGAGAGGAAACAATTTTCTCTCCCTTCTTTTCTTTCCCCAGCAAATCAAAATGTTCACAAAAATGTGTTGATACTTAAGTGAAGTGATTGATTTTTGATCTTTTTATCCATAATAGTAATTTCTTTAATCAAAATTTGAAAGTTAGAAAGAAAAAAATTATTTTTTCAATTTTTACTTCGACCAACACAGAGGTTGGTTTTGGTCAAAAATAGGTAAAAACTAAAAATATTCAATTCGGTTCGAATTGAATTTGAAACTTTTTCAAAATATTCGATTCAATTCGATTCGATTCGACATAAAAAAAACCACATTCGCACAGCCCTAAAAAATTGATAAATTAAAAAATCCATACCTGCTCTACAACCATTGTAGATAAATCTTTAAAGAGCACATTTAAATCAACAATTGACTGGACTATACTCGAAACTTGTTTATCTCGCATTTCTGCTGTCTTGGCATTATCTTCTTCTATTAGGAGCATCTGTTGCTCGCTTATAGACTGACCAGGCTTCGTTACTCTGAATCTTTCATCAATGCACTCGGTTTCCCAGTCGGCATCATTGAACCCATTTACAGAAAATAGCTCCCTGTCCTCCTCTTTTGAGCCAAAATCAAGTCTTGATCGTTCTTCACGTGAATCTAATCCTGCAAAATTTGAAGGGAAAAAAAAATTACCTTAGAGTTTTAGCATTGAATACACTGTTCAAGCTCAGCATGGACACATGGAATGAAAATTTAAATTAGAAAAATAATACTAAAATGAAACTGTGACATGTTTTTCTATTTTCATTTCCTGACTTTCATCTTTTTCTTACTCTTATTTCTTTTACTTTCTTCCTACCATTTATTTTTATTCTTTTCTTTCTTTCTTCTTCCACATTTATTTTTTCCTTGCCCTTTTCTCGTACCCCTTAATTTTTCTTTTTTTCCTGATTTTTATTTTTATTTTTTTTATCTTCTTCCATTGTTCCTTTCCTCTTTTTTCCTTCCTTTCTCTAATATTTTTGTATTTCTCTTTCATTACTTTTCCCTCCTCTCTTATTCTTTCCATCCGCCATTAATACATTCTTTTTCCACCCCTTTTTATTTTTCCTTTTCAATTTTTTCCTCCTTCCTATATTTTTCCTTTCAATATTTTTCCTTTTTTTTCCCTTCCTCAGTTTATGGCAAGTGAGGAAGCTTGCAAAGCAAGCATGTAGCAATTTATCTGAGATTAAGGGGGCAGAGGCCTCTTGGCTGGCTGTGAAGGCTTGCTTCAGCAAGCTCACAGAAGCTATTATCCTCTAAAAGAAACTTCTGTTTTTACTCTCCTGATTGTAGGCCAGTTTCTTAATACAATGGCCTCCAACTAAAGCTGCATGGTTACTTGGATTTGGTTTTTTTTCAGTTTTTAACAAGAGGGTGGGCTTTGTATACTTATGACAAGTTATTTTGTTGTGAAGTTGGAATTCAATTTTTTGTTTTGTTTTACTGTTATAATTCAATTAAATGTTCAGCTGTGATTTCCTGTTTTCTCTGTATATAGAGTTTTTTTTTTTCCCCTGTGAATTGCTTGCTAAATAGATAGATAAAAAAGTTTCTTACAGAAATACGTAGTAAAAATGTCTTAACAAAATAAGATAGGAGCAAAGATAGTGATGTACCACAATCGAGATGTGTTTCCAAAGCTTCACAATCGATGAGTTCACAAAAAATCTATTTTGATTTAACAAGACCAAAAAAGAGAGAACCAAATTCAAGATAGACACTTAATGAACTTACTATTTAAGTAAGAGCTCTGTAGGCCTCGAAAGTGATTAGTCAATTCTTGCAGAGAAGTTAGCAAAGATGTAATTACACTATAAGATAAACGGCGCTCTTGATCCTTTCTGTCGTTTTCACTGGCATGACGAATTTGTTGCACTAATCTTTGAATTCGAGAGAACATCTGAAACACCCCATAAATTCATGATAAGTATGGCTTCAAAAAATCTGTAAGTGTTCAGTCTTGCCTGGCTTGATAAAATTGGAATAAAAAAACTGACACAATTAAAGCAAATAAAAATAGGAAAAAAACAAGCTGACAGGGCACAATCCTTTCAGGATTTTAATAGTTGGCTATTAAAGTGCTGTGTATCAATGGTGAAACTGCAGGAAACTGCATACTTACCTCCGTTTTGAGCGTTGCAAACACCCTGTCATTCTTCATTTTCTACATTGAAAACTACCAATTGTCATGTTTTGGAAACTTCAGTGACTTTTTTTCTCTACATAGGGAATATTTTGTGAAAATTTCGAGCCACAATGTTGGTTCTGTCTCCTTTTAAAAAATAACATAGAGACTGAGACTCTGGAATCCCACAACCGAGATATGCATTTTTGGAGTTTCTCCGTTGGTGAAAGGCCATGGTTGGTTAGGTCCATGTCTTTTTCTTGTTGGATGCAAATTCTAAAAATGATCAATTTTCCCCCGATAAATTCGTTCTCAATGTTTGGCTAAAAGTGATTCGAGAGAAAAATCCCTGTTACAATGATGATCAGTTGGGCGTATTTATACTAAAAGAAACTAGGAACAAATTAGTCCACAGTGCAGAGCACTGAGTTTCTTTTGATTCTATTCTATTGTACATAGTGTTAGTATGTACAAAGTGTAGTAGTGTATGTAAAGTGTTAGTATGTAGTAGTGTGTTAGTATGTATGTATGTGTAGTGTTCGTAGTGTGTATTTGTCGTTAGTTTTTTGTGGTTGAATTCATCCATTACATTCGTCTTTTAAAGCAGTGAAATACAACAGGAAACGTGCAATGTTGCACATTAAGATACATTTCACCATCGATGCATTTAGATTTTCTAGTCAATACATGATCCAGTGGCTAGTCGTACTGACTCATTGCTTCATTTTAACTCAATGGAGGTTTTTCTACAAGAGAGGCAGAGGATAAAACTATGTCCAGTGAAGTTACTTTTGAAATTACATCCAACTCCTTTGGCGTTTCAATTTCAGTACTCGACCTTCAACCAAGAGGTCCTGAGTTTGATTCTTAGTTGAGAGTCGTCTGAGTTCAATGATTTTAGTCAATGATCCCAAGTATCAGTGATCGCGATAAATAGCGATTTTATTGGTTGGTTATCGCGATCATATCGGTGGCAATATATCGATATATTATCGCATTAGAAATTGCGAACTATGGCTATTAGATTGCTACACATTGGAATTTTTGGTTCAATAAAATCGCAATCAATTTTGGTCGGTAAACTTGAGATTAAATCGCCTTTTATCGCGATAAATTGCCAGGTGATAAAATCGCGATTTTATCTCGATAAGATCAAGGATAATGGCTCAGATGTTGATGATCCTAGCGATTTTGTCACCTCGAGAAAAGCGCGATAAATTGCCGGGCGATAAAATCGCGATTTTATCTCGATACGACCAAGGATAATTGCTCAGATGTTGATGATCCTAGCGATTTTATCACCGATAAAATTGCAATAAATCCCGATTTTTCCGTTGAAAAATACTCCTTGGGATAATGCTTGGACTACACAGAAATGGAGTGGGTAGTAAACTCATGAGTCACTCATGAAATAGTAAATCTAGTAGATACCTTCGAAATCTCTTGGGTTAATACTTCCATTTGAAGTTCCTGATGCGTAGATTCATCAAACGTAGGCCTTTGCATATGAACTTCCTGCAGAGCTGCTAGCTCTTTTAGTTTTTCTCGGAGTCTGGTTATGGAGTAACGTGCCTCTTCTAATGTGTCACCCCACTGCGGCGTTTCATAGTCTTCTCTCTGCGCCAGTTCAATACCTCCAGCCTCGACAAGTGCCATTCGATCATTGATTATCTGCCAATGAAAGTGAAAACTTAAGAATCAGATGTCTAAAAGACAGCAAGGAGATGCAATCTTTGGGGTACAGATTGATGGGTAGATTCATAAACAAGGATTTTAATTTATTCCTCTCTAGGAGAGGAACATGACTTTCTCGATTCATCAGATAATACATAGGTTGTCCCAAAAGTACTACACGTTTTTTTTTTGGACGAACGGTAGCAGATATCAAAATGCGGTTTGAGTAGTCTTAAAGACCGAGCAATTACTGATAAAACAAGACAAATCCGAGCTCTCTAAGTCAAAGAATGACCAAGTTACAGTGTTTTGAAAATGACTTGTAGAGGTGACCCCTACAGGATTTTTAGCTTCTTTTCTGGAAAAAAAACCAAGAATTAAAGATTCAAGTGGTTTTATTAAATCAATTTTACAGAATCTTACCAAGATTACTAGCATTCACTCTTCTTCACTGAACGACTGGACACTAGTTTCCTTCTCAAAATACCTTCCATCACTTGCCACACAGCGCCGCAACCGTTCTTTCCACTTCTTCAAGCATGTTTTTTCAAATTCTTCTTGCCTGATGTTCTTTAAGAAAGTTTCAACAGCTCTTTTTATCTAGTTGATGGAGTTAAACTTCCTGCCTCTTAAGCTCTTTTTCAACGTAGGGAATAACCAAAAATCACAGGGTGCGAGGTCCGGGCTGATACCATTTTGGCAACTTCATTTGATCGCAACGATTTCTCTGTAGAATTTTTGATTAATCAAATCTTTGTTTTTTTCCAGAAAAGAAGCTAAAAATCCTGGAGGGGTCACCTCTGCAAGTAATTTTCAAAACAATAAAACTTGATCATTTTTTGACTTAGAGAGCTCAAATTTGTCTTGTTTTATTAGTAATTGTTCGGTCTTTAAGACTACACAAACCGCATTTTGATATCTGCTACCGTTCGTCCAAAAAAAAAAAAAAAAAACGTGCAGTACTTTTGGGACAACCTATGTATGTATCTTTTTTCTTTTTCTTCTTCTTCTTCTAGTATCCTATCGGCTAATCCCATACCGTTCCTACTTTTCCCCTTCTTTTTTTACCGTATGCTTTCCCTATCTTCATACCTCAATAATCTGCCCTCATCCTCAGTTGTTATTCTGATATACCCTCAGTTTAAATGATAAACTCCTTTTGAACGCCCCCAGTCCCAACTCTTCCAATTTGAAGCACTTCAATTCGATGTAAGCACTCCCTCACTCTCTTGGGAAATATCATGTTATTAACCGTTCCCTTTTCAAGATATGTATCCTCATCCTCATTTCTTATCCCTTTGACATTTTCACACAGCATTAGTTCTTTTATTCTTTTGTCCAACCCTCTTGGATAACCCTTCTTTATCTCATACATAAATATGAAGATCCTATTTCTTATTTTATGCTTTATATGTCTAATGGTGAATGTTTGGCTACAGGGAAATGTCCATCATTGATCAACCAATATCGATTAAGATTGGAAGTTTTAATCATTGACGGTTTTTAGTAAAATTTTAATCATGAATAAACATTTTATACATCTATATACTTGGATTGCAGGTGATAATTGCAGAGGTGAAGTCTCAGATAGCATCATTTCAGTTTCAATGGAGCTGGTGATAATGCCACTACATATAATATCTAGTCCAAAACTAAAGTTCTCAGGATTAAGGGAAGCTTTCTTGAACCTTATTTGCTCTCAGGGAGATATACTCTTAAGTGCTACACTTGTAATCGATCAAGAGGGCAACTGAGAAGGCGTTTCAAGACTAATTGGTCCGATCCTCAGCATAGTGCAGCCTTCTAATTTGCTGTCTCCAAGCTTTTTCCCTCTTTCATGAGAAATCCAGTTTTACACTGAATTTTAACACCCAATGACGAAGTCATCAGTTTATGTAAACTGCACATGCGTATAACTGCAATGGACCACTAGACAAGGTACGAATTTCAGCATTCTGATACATGATTCTTCACCAAAATTTCACGTAGAACACGATGCGCACAACGAAAATTACCGAAATCAACTCCTTCCGAAGACATTTAATGATTCTTGATGCGTGAATTCAAACCACCCGCTCATGAAAACTCAATGCTCTACGTGATTCACATCGCGCGCTAAACGTTATCATGAACGTCTCAGCGATATAAAAATCTGGCAACCTCAGTCTTGACGCTTTGGCTCAGCTATAGCAAATTGCTTATAATTTGAACAACACATGATGGGAAATGAACATTGCTCGATTGAGAAGCTTGCTGAAACCGTTGTAGTGGGCGATTTGACTCACGTAGAGCTTTGAGTTTCTTGTGAGCGGGCAGTTCAAACTCCTCGTAACCAATGTGAAATAAAAACGTTAATATCTTCGTTAGGAGTTGGTTTCCGTAATTTCCGTTGTGTGAATCGTTTTCTACGTGAAATTCTGGTTAAGAAACATGTATCAGATCGCTTAAATTCGTACCTTGTCTAGTGGTCCATTGGTCCGATTCCTCAGCATAGTGCAACCTTCTAATTTGCTGTCTCCAAGCTTTTTCCCTCTTTCATGAGAAATCTAGTTTTACACTGAATTTTAACACCCAATGACGAAGTCATCATATCTTTATGTAAACTGCACATGCGTATAACTGCAATTGTTTGAAAAAGTTCTAGTTTCACCTACATTATGTTTCTATTTAAAATCATTTTCCAGCACATAAAAATGCATAGCTCCTTGGGGTTTCCCACAAATCAAGTTTAATTGAGAGGAAAAATTCTGGAAATATTAACCGAATTATAAATACAAACCTGGTCCGAGTAGATATTTCTATTCTGTGAGGCATTATTTCGCATGAGTACAAAAACATCAGTAAGATTTCTAGTCACCATGTTGATGGTTCCTTATACAAAATGATTGATTTGACCTTGTTAATCTGAAAGAAAAAATGTCAAAATAAATAAAAGGTGAAACTTGGGCATTATTAGGGCAGTAACTTATGAGGGTTTTAATTCTTGATGCCTATTCTTTAGTCCGGTTTTCTTTCTTCGGGTAAATTTGTCTGAAAATGATCACAGAATCTGGAGTGGAGTTTTCTGGCCTTTTTTTGACACACGAAAATGTGGG
Organism: Bemisia tabaci; assembly: GCF_918797505.1. Classification (NCBI taxonomy): domain Eukaryota; kingdom Metazoa; phylum Arthropoda; class Insecta; order Hemiptera; family Aleyrodidae; genus Bemisia; species Bemisia tabaci. The sequence continues at coordinate 8,228,785 of NC_092794.1, forward strand.
TGGATATTAGATAGGAGGAGAGCTGAACTCCAAATACAACACAATTTTCTGTTGCAGAATACAAAGAAAAAATAAATGACCACAAAGGCAATTTGTCAATTTAAACTTAGAAAATTAACTTAGTCATAAAAAGTATACAAGAGAACAAACCAACGAATTCCTGAGCAGAAGAATAGATGTTCAAGTAATTATAGTTTTACAGTTTTTGGAATAGAATCACAACTCTCTTGCATGGTTGAGACTTCTTTCATCAGCACTGAAACGTTTTGGCGAAGGAGATGAAACATGGAAATAGGAATTTCCACAGTTTGCACTGTGCTATTCTCTAACTTCAATTCTAAGTAGATGAATGGTTCCATAAGCTTAGATATGTTGCTGGAAAGAAAGACAAAATTTAAAATTAATTTTCAGTGTTCTTGATAACTTTTAAATTCGCAAGTAATTGGAATATAAACATCGGATACTATTAAAGGTCCTGTTGTTGTCTTCCTTGATGCCATCTTTAATTTTACATTACTCTGTGACATCTTCATTTAAAGATTTAAATTTCCTAAAAGGCTTTCCGCTACCATGATTTATTAGGTGAATTTCAAAGAAAAGCTACATATTATATGCTGTCGCCAGTTTGAATTAATCATTTTTAATTCATGAGTGTGTTTTGACAATAGTAGATGTGGTTTCTGAAGAATATATATATGCTCTTCTCAAAAACATATTTCCTGGGGCCACGAATACTTTAATAGTTACCATACTATTTTGATAAAAATTAGGCTACACATTCTCTAGGATCGCGCCTGCGGGCGGATTATTGAAATTTAAACCAGCCCGATAAGACATCGAATTGCGATATATTGCACGGTTAAGATAGGGCTATGTCTTGACGTAAGCGGCGACATAGAGTCGATGACATTTCAATAATCGCCCCGCTGGCATGAGTTAAATGCCCAGAGTAATTGGTCAAAACTGTCCTGACAAAACACCTGCTCAAAGTCAGCTCTCAGAGCCCCCTACAGCCTCTTATACATCCATTTTCTCCGAGTTCCCTCCCCCCCTTATTTTTAGAGTCAATGAACTTCTGAGCAACTTTTATGCAAACTGCAGTTATTGTTATCTTTCACAGTTCACGTTTTGGAGCGTTAAGAAATTTTGTTAGTTGAATTTTAATGGCGTAAAGAAATGTTTTTAGGCACAATTTACTATCTTTAAGTATTACATTTTTTGCACTTTTGCACCTAGATTGGAAGATTGAACTTCTGAAAACCTTTATGTCCATTCATATGTCTATAAGAGAAGCCTTTGTTGCAAATAATTAATATTATGGACACTTACTTTCGTTGAAGACTTGTAAATGCAAATTCAAGCGCATGGAACAGAGTTATGTCGTCACCTTCTAGTCAAAGTATCACAAGCGCCACTTTGTCAACTTTTCAGAAGAAATGACAAACTGATTTCCGACCGCACGAGACAGAGTTTCGGCTTGAAACTTAGAATACGCATCCAACACAACTTTCGGTCTTACATTTTGATAAAATTTCTTTTGATATTTTTTTGTTTTCTTTGAAAATTGGCGCTTGTGATACCACGTTCTCAGGACACGTTGAGAACCGATGGCGTATACGATATGGAAGCTCATAAAATTTCACGGAGTTCTTTCCATGTTTTTTCAATTTTAATAAAAAAAAAAAATTAATATTTTCTAGGTAGTGCATCTTATTAATTCAAAACCATCCGTGAATAAATTATGATAAAAATAGCTCTTGTGATACTCCGGCCGGAAACTCGGAAAGTGACGAATTGCTCCAGATCATTCCAAACGTTGTTGATACTGAAAATTCCTAAAGATGAGCGATTACTCAACTTGGCACTTGTGATACTTTGCTCTTTTGTGACACTTGTGATACAAAAGTTCATCAACATTATCGGAGTATTTACCATATTTCTTTATTTTATTCTAATAAAATCTTATGTTCGAAATAATGAGATGCATTATCATACAAGAATAATTTACTAAAAGTGATTTCGTAGGTTGCGGTAACAAATATTGCAAACAATCAGAAAGATGGGCCGTTGCCCAACTTGGCGCTTGTGATACAAAACTCAATAAACTTTTATCAAAAAATATTCATACTCTACTTTATTGTTCTTTAAAAAAGTATTACTCATGTATGTAGACGCATCTTGTTCTTTCAAAACTACTCATAACTCAATTTCTGTAAAAATCCTGCTAGTAATACTTTGGCTGGAGGGTTACGATGTATTGATCACACATGTTATGATACTTTACCTTGATGAAACGGCAATGTCAATCCTCCAATTTTCAGGGGCTTGTGAGGAACGTTTCATTTTACAATCACTTGATTAGTCAACGCTGGTCAGGGAAGTAAGCGTTGCTCGAACAGGATTTCTGGTTTTGAGTGGAATTACATTCGTAGCTTATTAGGATTAGTACAATTGACGGCAGCAGCGAATTGAAAAATTTCAAATCCCAAAACTGCAGCAAGCATACCCACTAATCACACACTCTGCAATTCTACAATGCACAAATTCAGCACAATGATAAGTGTAAATGATAACAGAACAATAACATATGATAATTTTAAGCTTTTTTTTTTTTTTTTTCTGTTCGAACTTCGAAGCATAGATTAACATAGAGCAGACATATAGAGTACAAACCTGGAGTAGAATTGCAAATGGGAGTGAGCACACCCAAACATGAGAGGATAGGGTGCAACCGCTCTCAGAGGGTCGCGGAGGAACGCCATGCGCCTTTGCCGGAAAAACAACGCAAGTCCCGCCTGGCGATTTTCTTTCTCTCTCGCACTCATACGCGAGACGCTTGGCTATTTTCTATCTCTCTCGCACACTTAGGCGAGGTGCCTGGCTGTTTTCTGTCTCTCTCGCACACCCAAGCGTGTGAGGGTAGGGTGCAACCGCTCTCAGAGGGTCGCGGGGGAACGCCATGCGCCTTTGCCGGAAAAACAACGCAAGTCCCGCCTGGCGATTTTCTTTCTCTCTCGCACTCATACGCGAGACGCTTGGCTATTTTCTATCTCTCTCGCACACTTAGGCGAGCTGCCTGGCTGTTTTCTGTCTCTCTCGCACACCCAAGCGTGTGAGCGTAGGGTGCAACCGCTCTCAGAGGGTCGCGGGGGAACGCCATGCGCCTTTGCCGGAAAAACAACGCAAGTCCCGCCTGGCGATTTTCTTTCTCTCTCGCACTCATACGCGAGACGCTTGGCTATTTTCTATCTCTCTCGCACACTTAGGCGAGCTGCCTGGCTGTTTTCTGTCTCTCTCGCACACCCAAGCGTGTGAGGGTAGGGTGCAACCGCTCTCAGAGGGTCGCGGGGGAACGCCATGCGCCTCTGCCGGAAAAACAACGCAAGTCCCGCCTGGCGATTTTCTTTCTCTCTCGCACTCATACGCGAGACGCTTGGCTATTTTCTATCTCTCTCGCACACTTAGGCGAGCTGCCTGGCTGTTTTCTGTCTCTCTCGCACACCCAAGCGTGTGAGGGTAGGGTGCAACCGCTCTCAGAGGGTCGCGGGGGAACGCCATGCGCCTTTGCCGGAAAAACAACGCAAGTCCCGCCTGGCGATTTTCTTTCTCTCTCGCACTCATACGCGAGACGCTTGGCTATTTTCTATCTCTCTCGCACACTTAGGCGAGCTGCCTGGCTGTTTTCTGTCTCTCTCGCACACCCAAGCGTGTGAGGGTAGGGTGCAACCGCTCTCAGAGGGTCGCGGGGGAACGCCATGCGCCTCTGCCGGAAAAACAACGCAAGTCCCGCCTGGCGATTTTCTTTCTCTCTCGCACTCATACGCGAGACGCATGGCTATTTTCTATCTCTCTCGCACACTTAGGCGAGCTGCCTGGCTGTTTTCTGTCTCTCTCGCACACCCAAGCGTGTGAGGGTAGGGTGCAACCGCTCTCAGAGGGTCGCGGGGGAACGCCATGCGCCTCTGCCGGAAAAACAACGCAAGTCCCGCCTGGCGATTTTCTTTCTCTCTCGCACTCATACGCGAGACGCTTGGCTATTTTCTATCTCTCTCGCACACTCAGGCGAGGTGCCTGGCTGTTTTCTGTCTCTCTCGCACACCCAAGCGTGTGAGGGTAGGTGCAACCGCTCTCAGAGGGTCGCGGGGGAACGCCATGCGCCTTTGCCGGAAAAACAACGCAAGTCCCGCCTGGCGATTTTCTTTCTCTCTCGCACTCATACGCGAGACGCTTGGCTATTTTCTATCTCTCTCGCACACTTAGGCGAGGTGCCTGGCTGTTTTCTGTCTCACTCGCACACCCAAGCGTGTGAGCGTAGGGTGCAACCGCTCTCAGAGGGTCGCGGGGGAACGCCATGCGCCTTTGCCGGAAAAACAACGCAAGTCCCGCCTGGCGATTTTCTTTCTCTCTCGCACTCATACGCGAGACGCATGGCTATTTTCTATCTCTCTCGCACACTTAGGAGCTGCCTGGCTGTTTTCTGTCTCTCTCGCACACCCAAGCGTGTGAGGGTAGGCTGCAACCGCTCTCAGAGGGTCGCGGGGGAACGCCATGCGCCTCTGCCGGAAAAACAACGCAAGTCCCGCCTGGCGATTTTCTTTCTCTCTCGCACTCATACGCGAGAAGCATGGCTATTTTCTATCTCTCTCGCACACTTAGAGCTGCCTGGCTGTTTTCTGTCTCTCTCGCACACCCAAGCGTGTGAGGGTAGGGTGCAACCGCTCTCAGAGGGTCGCGGGGGAACGCCATGCGCCTCTGCCGGAAAAACAACGCAAGTCCCGCCTGGCGATTTTCTTTCTCTCTCGCACTCATACGCGAGACGCTTGGCTATTTTCTATCTCTCTCGCACACTCAGGCGAGGTGCCTGGCTGTTTTCTGTCTCTCTCGCACACCCAAGCGTGGGAGGGTAGGGTGCAACCGCTCTCAGAGGGTCGCGGGGGAACGCCATGCGCCTTTGCCGGAAAAACAACGCAAGTCCCGCCAGGCGATTTTCATTCTCTCTCGCACTCATACGCGAGACGCTTGGCTATTTTCTATCTCTCTCGCACACTTAGGCAAGCTGCCTGGCTGTTTTCTGTCTCTCTCGCACACCCAAGCGTGTGAGGGTAGGCTGCAACCGCTCTCAGAGGGTCGCGGGGGAACGCCATGCGCCTCTGCCGGAAAAACAACGCAAGTCCCGCCTGGCGATTTTCTTTCTCTCTCGCACTCATACGCGAGACGCATGGCTATTTTCTATCTCTCTCGCACACTTAGGCGAGCTGCCTGGCTGTTTTCTGTCTCTCTCGCACACCCAAGCGTGTGAGGGTAGGGTGCAACCGCTCTCAGAGGGTCGCGGGGGAACGCCATGCGCCTCTGCCGGAAAAACAACGCAAGTCCCGCCTGGCGATTTTCTTTCTCTCTCGCACTCATACGCGAGACGCTTGGCTATTTTCTATCTCTCTCGCACACTCAGGCGAGGTGCCTGGCTGTTTTCTGTCTCTCTCGCACACCCAAGCGTGTGAGGGTAGGGTGCAACCGCTCTCAGAGGGTCGCGGGGGAACGCCATGCGCCTCTGCCGGAAAAACAACGCAAGTCCCGCCTGGCGATTTTCTTTCTCTCTCGCACTCATACGCGAGACGCTTGGCTATTTTCTATCTCTCTCGCACACTTAGGCGAGCTGCCTGGCTGTTTTCTGTCTCTCTCGCACACCCAAGCGTGTGAGGGTAGGGTGCAACCGCTCTCAGAGGGTCGCGGGGGAACGCCATGCGCCTCTGCCGGAAAAACAACGCAAGTCCCGCCTGGCGATTTTCTTTCTCTCTCGCACTCATACGCGAGACGCTTGGCTATTTTCTATCTCTCTCGCACACTTAGGCGAGCTGCCTGGCTGTTTTCTGTCTCTCTCGCACACCCAAGCGTGTGAGGGTAGGGTGCAACCGCTCTCAGAGGGTCGCGGGGGAACGCCATGCGCCTTTGCCGGAAAAACAACGCAAGTCCCGCCTGGCGATTTTCTTTCTCTCTCGCACTCATACGCGAGACGCTTGGCTATTTTCTATCTCTCTCGCACACTTAGGCGAGGTGCCTGGCTGTTTTCTGTCTCTCTCGCACACCCAAGCGTGTGAGCGTAGGGTGCAACCGCTCTCAGAGGGTCGCGGGGGAACGCCATGCGCCTTTGCCGGAAAAACAACGCAAGTCCCGCCGGGCGATTTTCTTTCTCTCTCGCACTCATACGCGAGACGCATGGCTATTTTCTATCTCTCTCGCACACTTAGGCGAGCTGCCTGGCTGTTTTCTGTCTCTCTCGCACACCCAAGCGTGTGAGGGTAGGGTGCAACCGCTCTCAGAGGGTCGCGGGGGAACGCCATGCGCCTTTGCCGGAAAAACAACGCAAGTCCCGCCTGGCGATTTTCTTTCTCTCTCGCACTCATACGCGAGACGCTTGGCTATTTTCTATCTCTCTCGCACACTTAGGCGAGCTGCCTGGCTGTTTTCTGTCTCTCTCGCACACCCAAGCGTGTGAGGGTAGGGTGCAACCGCTCTCAGAGGGTCGCGGGGGAACGCCATGCGCCTCTGCCGGAAAAACAACGCAAGTCCCGCCTGGCGATTTTCTTTCTCTCTCGCACTCATACGCGAGACGCTTGGCTATTTTCTATCTCTCTCGCACACTTAGGCGAGGTGCCTGGCTGTTTTCTGTCTCTCTCGCACACCCAAGCGTGTGAGGGTAGGGTGCAACCGCTCTCAGAGGGTCGCGGGGGAACGCCATGCGCCTTTGCCGGAAAAACAACGCAAGTCCCGCCTGGCGATTTTCTTTCTCTCTCGCACTCATACGCGAGACGCTTGGCTATTTTCTATCTCTCTCGCACACTTAGGCGAGCTGCCTGGCTGTTTTCTGTCTCTCTCGCACACCCAAGCGTGTGAGGGTAGGGTGCAACCGCTCTCAGAGGGTCGCGGGGGAACGCCATGCGCCTTTGCCGGAAAAACAACGCAAGTCCCGCCTGGCGATTTTCTTTCTCTCTCGCACTCATACGCGAGACGCTTGGCTATTTTCTATCTCTCTCGCACACTTAGGCGAGCTGCCTGGCTGTTTTCTGTCTCTCTCGCACACCCAAGCGTGTGAGGGTAGGGTGCAACCGCTCTCAGAGGGTCGCGGGGGAACGCCATGCGCCTTTGCCGGAAAAACAACGCAAGTCCCGCCTGGCGATTTTCTTTCTCTCTCGCACTCATACGCGAGACGCATGGCTATTTTCTATCTCTCTCGCACACTTAGGCGAGCTGCCTGGCTGTTTTCTGTCTCTCTCGCACACCCAAGCGTGTGAGGGTAGGGTGCAACCGCTCTCAGAGGGTCGCGGGGGAACGCCATGCGCCTCTGCCGGAAAAACAACGCAAGTCCCGCCTGGCGATTTTCTTTCTCTCTCGCACTCATACGCGAGACGCTTGGCTATTTTCTATCTCTCTCGCACACTTAGGCGAGGTGCCTGGCTGTTTTCTGTCTCTCTCGCACACCCAAGCGTGTGAGGGTAGGGTGCAACCGCTCTCAGAGGGTCGCGGGGGAACGCCATGCGCCTTTGCCGGAAAAACAACGCAAGTCCCGCCTGGCGATTTTCTTTCTCTCTCGCACTCATACGCGAGACGCTTGGCTATTTTCTATCTCTCTCGCACACTTAGGCGAGCTGCCTGGCTGTTTTCTGTCTCTCTCGCACACCCAAGCGTGTGAGGGTAGGGTGCAACCGCTCTCAGAGGGTCGCGGGGGAACGCCATGCGCCTTTGCCGGAAAAACAACGCAAGTCCCGCCTGGCGATTTTCTTTCTCTCTCGCACTCATACGCGAGACGCTTGGCTATTTTCTATCTCTCTCGCACACTTAGGCGAGCTGCCTGGCTGTTTTCTGTCTCTCTCGCACACCCAAGCGTGTGAGGGTAGGGTGCAACCGCTCTCAGAGGGTCGCGGGGGAACGCCATGCGCCTTTGCCGGAAAAACAACGCAAGTCCCGCCTGGCGATTTTCTTTCTCTCTCGCACTCATACGCGAGACGCATGGCTATTTTCTATCTCTCTCGCACACTTAGGCGAGCTGCCTGGCTGTTTTCTGTCTCTCTCGCACACCCAAGCGTGTGAGGGTAGGGTGCAACCGCTCTCAGAGGGTCGCGGGGGAACGCCATGCGCCTTTGCCGGAAAAACAACGCAAGTCCCGCCTGGCGATTTTCTTTCTCTCTCGCACTCATACGCGAGACGCTTGGCTATTTTCTATCTCTCTCGCACACTTAGGCGAGGTGCCTGGCTGTTTTCTGTCTCTCTCGCACACCCAAGCGTGTGAGGGTAGGGTGCAACCGCTCTCAGAGGGTCGCGGGGGAACGCCATGCGCCTCTGCCGGAAAAACAACGCAAGTCCCGCCTGGCGATTTTCTTTCTCTCTCGCACTCATACGCGAGACGCTTGGCTATTTTCTATCTCTCTCGCACACTTAGGCGAGCTGCCTGGCTGTTTTCTGTCTCTCTCGCACACCCAAGCGTGTGAGGGTAGGGTGCAACCGCTCTCAGAGGGTCGCGGGGGAACGCCATGCGCCTTTGCCGGAAAAACAACGCAAGTCCCGCCTGGCGATTTTCTTTCTCTCTCGCACTCATACGCGAGACGCTTGGCTATTTTCTATCTCTCTCGCACACTTAGGCGAGCTGCCTGGCTGTTTTCTGTCTCTCTCGCACACCCAAGCGTGTGAGGGTAGGGTGCAACCGCTCTCAGAGGGTCGCGGGGGAACGCCATGCGCCTTTGCCGGAAAAACAACGCAAGTCCCGCCTGGCGATTTTCTTTCTCTCTCGCACTCATACGCGAGACGCTTGGCTATTTTCTATCTCTCTCGCACACTTAGGCGAGCTGCCTGGCTGTTTTCTGTCTCTCTCGCACACCCAAGCGTGTGAGGGTAGGGTGCAACCGCTCTCAGAGGGTCGCGGGGGAACGCCATGCGCCTCTGCCGGAAAAACAACGCAAGTCCCGCCTGGCGATTTTCTTTCTCTCTCGCACTCATACGCGAGACGCATGGCTATTTTCTATCTCTCTCGCACACTTAGGCGAGCTGCCTGGCTGTTTTCTGTCTCTCTCGCACACCCAAGCGTGTGAGGGTAGGGTGCAACCGCTCTCAGAGGGTCGCGGGGGAACGCCATGCGCCTCTGCCGGAAAAACAACGCAAGTCCCGCCTGGCGATTTTCTTTCTCTCTCGCACTCATACGCGAGACGCTTGGCTATTTTCTATCTCTCTCGCACACTTAGGCGAGTGCCTGGCTGTTTTCTGTCTCTCTCGCACACCCAAGCGTGTGAGGGTAGGGTGCAACCGCTCTCAGAGGGTCGCGGGGGAACGCCATGCGCCTTTGCCGGAAAAACAACGCAAGTCCCGCCTGGCGATTTTCTTTCTCTCTCGCACTCATACGCGAGACGCTTGGCTATTTTCTATCTCTCTCGCACACTTAGGCGAGCTGCCTGGCTGTTTTCTGTCTCTCTCGCACACCCAAGCGTGTGAGGGTAGGGTGCAACCGCTCTCAGAGGGTCGCGGGGGAACGCCATGCGCCTTTGCCGGAAAAACAACGCAAGTCCCGCCTGGCGATTTTCTTTCTCTCTCGCACTCATACGCGAGACGCATGGCTATTTTCTATCTCTCTCGCACACTTAGCGAGCTGCCTGGCTGTTTTCTGTCTCTCTCGCACACCCAAGCGTGTGAGGGTAGGGTGCAACCGCTCTCAGAGGGTCGCGGGGAACGCCATGCGCCTTTGCCGGAAAAACAACGCAAGTCCCGCCTGGCGATTTTCTTTCTCTCTCGCACTCATACGCGAGACGCTTGGCTATTTTCTATCTCTCTCGCACACTTAGGCGAGGTGCCTGGCTGTTTTCTGTCTCTCTCGCACACCCAAGCGTGTGAGGGTAGGGTGCAACCGCTCTCAGAGGGTCGCGGGGGAACGCCATGCGCCTTTGCCGGAAAAACAACGCAAGTCCCGCCTGGCGATTTTCTTTCTCTCTCGCACTCATACGCGAGACGCTTGGCTATTTTCTATCTCTCTCGCACACTTAGGCGAGCTGCCTGGCTGTTTTCTGTCTCTCTCGCACACCCAAGCGTGTGAGGGTAGGGTGCAACCGCTCTCAGAGGGTCGCGGGGGAACGCCATGCGCCTCTGCCGGAAAAACAACGCAAGTCCCGCCTGGCGATTTTCTTTCTCTCTCGCACTCATACGCGAGACGCTTGGCTATTTTCTATCTCTCTCGCACACTTAGGCGAGCTGCCTGGCTGTTTTCTGTCTCTCTCGCACACCCAAGCGTGTGAGGGTAGGGTGCAACCGCTCTCAGAGGGTCGCGGGGGAACGCCATGCGCCTCTGCCGGAAAAACAGCGCAAGTCCCGCCTGGCGATTTTCTTTCTCTCTCGCACTCATACGCGAGCCGCTTGGCTATTTTCTATCTCTCTCGCACACTTAGGCGAGGTGCCTGGCTGTTTTCTGTCTCTCTCGCACACCCAAGCGTGTGAGGGTAGGGTGCAACTTCTCTCAGAGGGTCGCGGGGGAACGCCATGCGCCTTTGCCGGAAAAACAACGCAAGTCCCGCCTGGCGATTTTCTTTCTCTCTCGCACTCATACGCGAGACGCTTGGCTATTTCTATCTCTCTCGCACTCTTTAGCGGGCTGGTTGCATCTGTACCTACGATTGTCTTCTAGTTTTCCTGGGCTGCCCGGCTATCTAATGTTATATGCATAAGGTGATGGATTAAAAAATAATGTGTTTCGAACGGGAGGGGGTGGGGAACAGGTACTTTTAATGATTTTTCACTCTTTTATGCTGTTTCACAAGTCTCTTCATGAAACCTGTAAAGTTTCAGAATGTGATGATATTTCATGAAATTCTACATCGAAATTTCATTTTAGAATCTTTCGTGAAATTTTGCAACTCTGTCTGCGGAATGCTTTGAGGTTAGGTTCAGGTTTCATCTTTATTTGATCTTTATTCATATTCATATTCAACCAGTGACAATATTCAACCGATGTGTTAACCTCAAACTAATGGCCAGAGGAGTTCGATTGTTGAATCGATCAAAGCATGGGTGGAATCGATAACTCCTTATCTTCATAATGCTCCATAGTCCATATCGATGATCAAGGCCATTCGATGACGATTCAACAATCGACCGATGAATGAATGTTTATTGTTTAGTTGTAAAAAGTAAAATTCGGATCTACCTTGATGTTATTACCAAATTCTTATTCAAAAATATTATGTGAAAATCAAGAGAGTACTGTTTACTGTTTTTCTTCTTTTCGTGACAAAATATCAACCCACTTCAACCTTGGAAATCAACGATGGTGTAATTAACTTTTTCTTCTGATAATTGACATAATTTCAAAAACTTGAACTCCTAGAAGTAATCGGTTTGTTCTCCGGATGTTGTGTTCATAAATTGTTAGTGTCAATACATATCCCTGTCATCTCTTCTAGACTATTTAAGGTATGTCCTGTGGCTGTAGAGCACATAATGCTGCAATTACTCTGCACCTACTGAAAAATCAAATCTGGAGCTGTTTTGAATACATCTGAAAATTTTTGCTAGTCAAAAGTTATAGCTCGCACTTTGTATGTTGAGACAAGCGCGAACCTCCGAATAGCTCTGAATTAGCACTACCCAGCAGGTAAAAACATGCTGTCGATGGCTCCTGTGATGAGTGATAACAAACAACACTTTGATGTTATTTCAACATTGGATGCGCAAGCTCTAGTTGGTTAGAATTCAGAATTCACACATGTTTTGGAAGATTTGACTTCTAACTTGCTGCATCCAGGTTTCAGCATTGGACTGCCGGAGTGTGTTCTGAATTAAAATGTAACAATTGATACCTTCACATCATTTAACATGATCCTAAGTTACCCAACAATTGATTTTAAAAAAAAAAAAAAAAAAAAAAAAAAAAAAAAAAAAAAAAAACTTACTCTCAAATAGTGACAAAAAAGTAAAAACTCATGAAAATGGCTAAATATTGAGGTAATGTCCATGTTTGTTACATCTGTTATCCCTATGGCCTTGTCTCCACGGGATGTTTTCATGGGATTTGTCCCAAGTTCAAATCGCAGGAATGAAACTTCTGGGATTTTTCCCAGTTACCGTCTCCACGGGACGGGGCTCATACAGTCCTGCGGCTAGTTTGCGCGGGAAGATAAAGTAGTCAAAGTCGAGTATTTAACCGGGATTATAGTAATAAATGCACTCAATTGACAATCAGACACATTATTTTAACTAAACAAGCATTAACAATGTGGTGATGAATAAAATATCGCACAGTTCGTTTTCACTTCTTCTTCTTCTCTCAGTGGGTCCTAGGGGTACAAGTACCATACTTGGTACTGGGAAAAATATTGATTAACTCAATATTTTTCCCAACTTCGTAAGTGGGATTTTTCCCTGGGACAAATCTCGTGAAACGGCTCGTGGAGACAAGGCCTATGGCAGATGTAAACAATCACCCATTGACTACAGTTTTCCTTAAAAATAGGGTATAAGTATCCTGTCGTTTCTTATTTATCTAATGAAGAATTCAACCATTTCAATGTCCAAGAAATCCATTTCTGAATTCCATTTTGGTCGATAAATCATTGATTGACTCAATATTTGCATTTGCAAAACAGCTGCCAATTCCCAATGGGAAAATACATTTTGAGTGATAAAAAGACTAGGTTTGTCATGAGATGTGACGTAACGAGTGTACCAGATCTGTTCCCGCATAAGGGGGACTATTTTGAAAATCTGAATTTTCTGGAGTTTTTTAAGTTGAATTTTTGGGGGTTTCTGGTGATCCAAAAACTCTGGGAAGATTCCTGTAATATCAGAAGCCTTAGTTCTTTGTTTCAAGCAATAAAAAAAAATAGCGCAATAGGCCCATTGTTGGACGTACGAACCTAGAGGACATGGAGATTAATCCTCAGCAAAATTGGATGTTAATGGTGAGAGTAATCACTGCCCCTGATATGTGCTTTTGCAAAGAAAATATTTTTATACAAAATATGCACTCTTCAGAAACTTTCTACATCCATTACTTAGTGTTTAAACGCTCACATGTTGCACTCATATGAAATTAAGTTTTTGAAAAGAAGCCTCTGAGTCGGCCACAGAACCCATTAGGCAGTATTTTCTTAAATCCATGTAGAAAATAATGCAAAGGATGCTATTGACGTTTTCTACACCTTGAACTAATCTAAGAAATGTCTTTTTGCTATTTATTTGTTATTTTGATGCTTTAGTCCAGGACACTAATTGTATAACTCTGTATATGTCGCAGGCAATTTCCAATCTCCGGCAATTCGCGAGCCGATCGCGAATTGCCGAGGCAAAACGCAAGCCGGCGAATTGCCTAGGCAATATGTAAACTGCCTAGGCAATTTGCAAGCTGCCAGTGATGAACAAATTTAATGAAAAAAATCTGAAAATTTACCTTACCATGACGTTTGGCAGTGTGCACGATGGAACAGGTACGACGACCACCTGATAATGTACAGCAGGAACGGTACAGGAGACATGGTGGCATCACTTAATTACTTTATTGCACTTTCATTTATTTCTTTATTTTTCTCAAAACTCACTCAATTTTTTTTAAAATTGCGTCACAAATTAAAATACCTACTCAGAAACTACCATGACTTTAATTAACTACTTGTTCTTGCAGAACAAAGAGGAATGGCAGCGGCTATTGCCTTTGAGATCAGTTTTGAAGCGAGAACAGCACTTCGTAGAGCATTGAGTGCCTGTTGAAGAGCAGTTACATTTTTCAACGCCCTGGCCTTCGAAGAGGGAGGGGTGGGCAACTGCTTCTCTAACTGAAACTTTTTTGTTTTAAAGCATTTAAATCACACGTGCTTAACTTATTAGCAAGGACCTCTTGTAGCTGGTTCCTTGATAACCAATTGTTTAGCACACCAACCGCCGTTGAAACATTGTACTTTCTGTTCTTAACTTCTATGACTATTCCAGGGAGGTTAGAGTCATCTAAAGGCCCCCGGTCAAATTTCGGAACTCTTATAATGATGTAGGTGCCACCTTTTAGTGGGCTGTGGAGGAAGTCACTTCTCTCTGACATTTTGTCGGCGGCTTTCACAAGCTTTTCATGTGTGCCACTTCTTTCTTCTAGAATCTGCGCCTTCCGCTTTGAGGGATGAGTTACGTCCTCATCCTCTGGCGCCGTGTCTTCTGCATCCCTTGAATTGCTTGCCAGGCTGCAAACAATTAGTTCTTTTCAAAGGTAAACAGTTGCATTTCACACTGATTAACCCTTTCTATCTGATTGCCGATCCTAGTTTGCGGCGTGGATAAAACCCGACTCATCCTCTGAAAAAGTGAGGTGAATTCTCACGGTGTTCCCGTATCTATCGGTAAATTGTCGGATTTTCCTCATTAAATTTGTTCATCACTAGCAGCTTGCAAATTGCCGAAGATTGTAAATTGCCTGCAACATATACATCAAATCAAACTTGTACTAAACTGCACTTTTTCATTGCATCCATACCGATACCTGTGTTATTTCTCTTAATTTTTTTCTATTATCTTGTACCAGGAATGAAGATGCCTGCCCAGTTTGAATGTGGTTTTTGTGGGAAATCCTTTTCATCCAAGACGAATTGGAGACGTCATGAAAAACAAAAGCATAGAGAGTTAGACGAGGGTGACAAATTTGGTTGCCCAGACTGTGGAAGATATTTCATAAGAAAACATGACCTTTGTAGACATATTGTTGCTAGACATACCGGTAATCACCAATTTCTTTTCTTTTCATTGAAACATTGAAACAACATTACGTGTGAGACAGAGAGCTTTGTTGTTGTTGTTGTTTTTTTTTTTTTTTTTTTTTTTTTTTTTTTTGCTTGGTATTGATATTTATACCAACATGTTCAACACAGCAATATTGCCTGAAATAGTGTATCAAGATAAAATTAAAAATTAACAAAAACAGTGTTAATGCTATTTTTTTACCTATATGTTAGTATTTCCTGTTGTTGGCATTATTTTTAGGACTATTCATCTTTGGACCACTAGACACGGAACAAAATTAAGAAGTACCATTCATGTTTCCTCATCGAAATTTTACAGAAAATAGAAGGAGCCTGTTGAAACTCTGCAAATTTAAGTTTTATTTTAGAAAATAATGCTTCTTGTCAACGTTAATTCATACTTACCACCCACAGATGAACTTGAGTCTACTCAAGTCAAATTGAGCACTCAAATGGATCGCGTTAAACAGAAAGGAACCAAGCCACATCAGCTATTGCCAAATTTAATTAGGCGATTTAATTTTTTACATGAAAACGGTTGTGCGGATTTTTGTGCAAATTTCAGTGAAAATTCTCCACGGTACGAAGCAAATTCCTTAAAATTTTCACAGAAATCCGAAAAAACGTTCTCTCGTAAACAATTTAATTGCCCAGTTAAACTTGGCAATAGCTGATGTGGCTTGGTTCCTTTCTGTTAAACTCGGTCCAAATAACCTCGACTAAGTATTTAAAGTGAAAACATTTTCTTGTGCACCAACTTTTCTTTGAATAAAATTAAAGATAACTTGTATCAAAAGAGGAAGGAAATGTGCGTGTAACCAAGCTCTAGGTATCTGCCCAATTTATAGATCGATTTTAATGTCTACATGTAATTAGGTTTTTATCAATAATGGTTTGCTAGCCAGAGGGAAGTTTGAATATACTACTTATAATGTCAATTACGCTTGTTTCTTTTTAACATAGGTATAAAATTATTTTGAAATGTCTTGGTGTGCTCAATGTGCTATGGGTAAAATTTTCATGATGAAAAATGTGCTATGGTGTCTAATTTCTCTTTCCGGTCAGTGGTCCATTTTGCACAGCATTATGTAATGGCAATCGTTGCGTCAATATTGTTGCAATATTTCATTCATATCGCCAGGCAATATTGTTGCAACATTCCTTGAAAATATTTTTTTATGTTTTCAAGGTAATATACATAATTCACACTACCCTTTTTGTAGGGAGAGTTCCACCACAAAATTTTGATCATCACTAATAAAATAATTATACGCCAACCAACTTTCAGGGATAACCCATGATGAACAGTATTTGCTTCGATTACCCGTTTTTTTTAAATTCCTACTTAAGTATTGATTTTTTTTCAGACCTTTCAAAAGAGCAGCATGCATGTGAAGTTTGTGACAAAGCTTTTGCTCGAGAAAGTCTTTTGAAGGAACACATGAAAGTTCACGAAGATCGTGCAGATGGGTCACAGAAACTCATCTGCCACCTATGTTGCGTCCCTTTCAAATCAAAGAAGTTTCTTGAAAGGCACATCAAACTTCATGCTAGTAAGCCTATTATTATTCTTTTGCAATACATTTTATAGCATCACGAATTTCATGTACATAGGGTGTTCAAAAAGTTTTGCATACTTCCGGATTTTGAGCGAACAAGAGCAGCTATCGATTCGCGGTTTATGTGTGTTTAAAGTAGACGTAATTACCAATAAAACAAGACCAAGAACAACTCTCTAGCTTAAAGAATGACGGAGTTACAGGGTTTTGAAAATGACATGGAGCGTGACGGCCTCCAGGGCTTTTAGCTACAAATATGTTTATCGAGTGGAAAAAAGTTAAATCAGAATTGAGTGTTTTTATTAAAAAAACTTACAAAATCTTATGGAAATTGACGAACTTCAAGTTTCTTCATCGGATGACACGGATGACTCAACATTATGCTGTTTTTCAAAGTATTTTACACCACTTTGAACACAAAGCTTCAGCTGCTCTGTCCAATTCACAAGGATCGTCTTTTTGAAGTCTTCTTGACGGAGGGTTTTAAAGCATTTTCGAACAGCGATTTTGATCTAGGCTATGGAATCAAACCGTGTGCCTTTCAGAAATTTCTTTAACTCAGGAAAGAGCCATTCCAAAGCCTAGATCAAAACCGCTGTTTGAAAATGCTTCAAAACCCTCCGTCAAGAAGACTTCGAAAAGACGATCCTTGTGAATTGGACAGAGTGGCTGAAGCTTTGTGTTCAAAGTGGTGGAAAATACTTTGAAAAACAGCATAATGTTGAGTCATCAGTGTCATCCGATGAAGAAACTTGAAGTTCGTCAATTTCCGTAAGATTTTGTAAGTTTTTTTAATAAAAACACTCAATTCTCATTTAACTTTTTTCCGCTCGATAGACATATTTGTAGCTAAAAGTCTTGGAAGCGGTCATGCTCCATGTCATTTTCAAAACCCTGTATCTCCGTCATTCTTTAAGCTAGAGAGTTGTTATTGGTCTTGTTTTATTGGTAATTACGTCTACTTTAAGCACACATAAACCGCAAATCGATAGCTGCTTTCGTTCGTTCAAAATCCGGAAGTATGCAAAACTTTTTGAACACCCTATGTATAATCATCATTAACGTAACCAGTCCATCATTTTGAATTCCAAGCATCAAAAAATGATGTTTCCTGTTTTTGATCTGTTCCTTTTTACTTTGCTGTTTTCTCTAATGAAGCTTTACAAGATGGTAGAAAATGCTTGGTCATACGTTAGCTATAAGAGTTTTCATTTTAAAGAAATCTGAAGAATATCAGCTATAGTCCACGGCAGTAAAAGTGGTGGCTGAAGGGTGGACTTAAGTGAGTGACTCAATCCATTGTCTCAGGATTGATCGGCTTTGGCGAGCCTAGGTCCTTCTAATATGTCAGTAACCTGCGTTTCAGCCCCTATACAATAGATCTAGCTGCTCATCTGACTCGGCCCCTCAGTCGCCACTTTTTGTTGATTGCTACCCAGGAAAAGTAGTTAGGTACTTGGGTAGTTTTTAAAAAGAAAGATAACAATTTCGGCTCATACATGTTGTCGACAACAGAATTGGAGTCAGAATTGAAATCAGAGTAATGTGTAGTGTTAGTCGTGAATTTCAAAAATTGAAGGTAGTGGGCACAGATCAAGAGCTTTTATGGAAAACAAATCGAAAGCAAATAATTGGTTGGATAGTTTCAAAAAGCAAGGCAACAAAGGGAGAGAGAAACTTAAAACCATAGAGATCATACTTAAAATGTTGCCTGCAGTTTGCTGTTTGATGCCACGAGACTAATTTCAGGTGATGTGCTTTTGCTAGAAGTCGAGTTCAAAGACGAGACTTTCACTTCCATTTTTTTTTTTTTGGGTTGACATCCCCCTCCATACAAAGAAGAGAATGACCTGTATTTGTGCAAAGCCATCGAAGAAGAAATACTTTTAAAGATATTACAAACTGATATATTCAGACGTTGTCTCGTCAATTTGAGACAGGTAATCAGATTCGTTTCTAACCAAAATTGATCAAGCCGAAGCCATGAAATGATAAAAAATTAGCCTAACTACATCTGAAGTCGCACAATTTTCTATTATGTTTTCCTCTTTTTCAAGAAACATGATAGGCAGCATGTATACAGGTTTTTAGGGGTTATTAATCCCCCTTTCCAATTTTTTTTTTTTATTTCAAAATAAACGGCTGAAAAAGTCAATCCCAAAGAGTTTCTTGATTTCAGCGCCCTTTTATTTGGAAAAATTTATCAGGAGCTGAATCATAAATTATGAAATGTTAGCTCTTCAATGTTAGGGCCTCAGCTACTAATGCTGAAAACTAAGCAACACATTGCCTTGAAGTTCTGTGGGAATCCCCCCCCCCCATTACAAGACTAATAGCATACAATTTCAAGGTAGAATGTTCTGTAGTTTTCTGTTTGAAAAATAAAACTTATGATAGGAAATCATGCAACACTAATGCAATCAAGCTAATTCCTGTTTTGTTCAATTTGTTTTTTTCGTACAACAATCAACTTATTTCTGTATGCTTGTTCCAGAGAAAAATAACTCAACGAGTAGTAATACATCCGGTGATCTCTTCAAAACGATGCAGTTATTACAGCCTTATGTGCATATTGGAAAAAATAGGAAAAAGTCATCCAAAAACGTAGACTCAGCCTCGTCAGATGAAGATGCAGCATCTGCAACAAATGAATGTGAGAGATTGACTGATGAGGAAAATAATTCTGGGGAAAACCAGAACATGACAGGTATTAAACCAGAGTGTCTTGGGATGAAGACCTATCCCATTGAAAAATTTGCCAAGCAGACAGAAAACGATATCAATATTGAAGAATTAAGTCCTGACCAATACGTCATAGATTATGTAAAGAACAAAATGAAAGAAACAGAGCAAGAAAGTCATAGGCAACAATTTCTTCTAAGTTTATTGCCAGATGTAAATGAAATGAGTAATAGTCAGTTCAGAAGTTTTCGACAGAATGTGTGCAGTCTTATTGATACGATCCTTCAGCCTGGCGCAGATCCATTACGGCAGAGTAATGAAGAATCGTCATCAACAATTAGTTAATCTCATTTTAATATGTATTTTATTACACATCAAATCAAACTGTGTATTTACGAAAGGGTTCAAGGATCAAAACTTAGTAAGCCTTGCTTCCGTATATTATCCATCACGGCTTCCAAGGCTCGCACTCTGCCAGTATTAAAACTCTACTAGTGCTTGAGACCTTGCATGAACAGACGGTTCAATGGGTCAGTTGCACCAGTCATAGAGTCAAGTTTTGATCATTTCTGTATATAGATTAATAAAATATGATAAGATCCGTCCAAACACTAAGTTTCCAGAGCCAATATTAATGGAACTGTTGCCTTCTAAAGACATGGCATATGACTTCATCCATGTTTCAAGCCGAGAAACCAGTGCAAATGTATGCATCACTGACTGATGAATCCAAGGTATGGGAGACACCATGGTATCCACTACTTTGGTGAATGTCTGTATACACTATGTTTATTGAAGGGCAAGATCTCTGATGATATTGAACGTAGGAACTGTGCGTTTGCATAGATCTTATTATCTTAAGCTAATCTATAAGTTTTAACCATTAAAATGCGATTCTATGACAAGCGCAACAGACCCATTCTGTGTTCGCCGCAAGTTCTAACATTATCCTCACAGCTGGTCCTGCCGTATACATTCTCTCAAAGTCAGAGAGCCTTTTTCTCTTTTATTAGTTGTTTAAAATCTTTTTCGCTATCTTTTTTCTCAAGATGGAATACAGTTTTTTATTTTTATTGTCGATCACTAATTATCTCATCTCTCATTCCCTGACCCTTTGAAATATAAGGCAATTGTTCGGCAATTATTAATTAAAATTTTAATAAATCATCCCCAAATTTTGCATGTACATGAGGAAATTAATTCTGCGGTCTGGAGTGCCAAAGTTTTTGGGTTTTGTTAAGTTTTTGCACAGATATCATAATGTAACTCTGTCTAATGGATGCAACTTTTTAGGTGTGATACTTTCGTAAGTAAAGCGGTCATTTCTTCCTGTCTTGGATCTTAGATGCTTGATCGGATAGCTACAGCTCATTATAATGAAGTTTAAGTCATCAATAAGTCAAAGAGCCGTATTCATTGTCGTTCCTTGAACAGCTCCTTTCCATTTGTTGCCCCATTTGGTTTACTTGGACCACATTTTGCAATAAGGAACCACTTTTTCTGGCTCATTTTAGAAACAACATATGTGCCATTAGTTCCCCTATGCAGAAAGGTGTTTTTATGGAGGAGCCAGAGATAGTGGTTCCATATTGCAAAATGTAATCCACTTTATGATGAATGAAGGTTTAAAGAAGCCCTCGAAATAGCATCATAAGGACGACTTATGCCCACATTAAATCAAATTCAGCAGTATAACTTTGAAAAGTATCCTTGCAAGGGATTACTTCACCGCTTCAAAAAACAAAATTGAAGAGAAAATAAATGAAGAGCTTTTTAAATTTCAAAGTTTTTTTTTTTTTTTTTTTTTTTCCCACAAGTTCGCATCTACCTTAAAATTTGTCAAAATCATGGTATTGTTTATTTTTTGCGGTTATTGTCATCCCTTGGAAGGATCCTTTTGCAAAGTTATACTGCGGAATTTTACTCGAGGTCGGCAAAAATTGCCCTTTTTATGATGCTATTTCAACGTATTTCTGCCAAACGGAACTATGTGAATTATGACTTGAGCCCTGTTATGTATATATAGGGTGTCTACCGGTCCCCAATGTCCCCGATTTTGGAAGGGTGTCCCTGATGTCCCCAAAAGTCCCCAATTTTCTTGTTCAGGTCCCCAAAAAATGACAAAAATCGTCCTAAACACCAGCATTTTCAAATTTTCCCTTTTTCAGTGGCAGCGCGGTGTAACCAGGATTAAAAAAACTGAAGTGTTGCTTGGTTTTTCGTTTGTTTTCATCGGTTCAACATGACTTGTGAAATTAGTTGTATAAAGTACGCCTTTTAACGCTCTAACTAGCTCCCTTTCTCTTACTATTTCTCGAAAAAACTCCCCTAAAAGTTCCCGAAAGTCCCCAATATTGGTTTTTCATAACTGGTAGACAACCTAATATATTCTTATGGGTCTCAGAGCTCATGTCTTAATGCACACAGTTCCACTTGGCAGAAATACGTCCATTTAGAGGGCTTCCTTGAACCATCTTTTATAACAAAGTAAACTAAATATATATTTATATATATATATATATTATAAATATAATATAATATATTAATATAATATATAATATATAAATACTAAATGAAGCTTCCTATAAAAATGAACTGTTTAAGGAACGATACTGAATACGACTCTTCATCTATTTGTCAGTAGATTTAAGCTCGCCAAACAGGGCTCTTGCTTCATTAATATACAGCGAACCGTGACCTCCGACTGATGCCAGTCCTTTCGTGCATCAGAGGAATTAGTTTCTTGCAGTGCTACATTTCAAAATTTATTTACTAAATAGAGTATTACATGTTATTTAAACATGACTTTTTCAGAAAATACTTTTGAATGAAAATGAAGACTAACAATAAGTCCCACTATTAGTTTGCAGATTGGTCTCTTCGGTGTGAGTTACAAGGACTTTCCCAACCAAACAGCTTGTACCCATGTCAATGTTGCTAAGATTGTGCACACATTCAAGTGATAAGTTGATAGAGAGCTGTAGCTGTAAGCTTTGTACCAAACTTTGCCTCAATGTTTTTTCCATTTTTCTGAATATTTTGGCCGAGAAAATAATGTGGGCAATTTCCTCATAAAAAAAAGGAGAAGTTGCACAATCTTAGCAACGTAGACATGAGTTTAAGCTGTTTGGTCAGATCAGAGGTCCACATATGCTTTTGTATTTTCATCTCATTTTCAGAATAATTTTGTCTATGAAGTGATGCATCCACCACTCTCACCTTGTTCTTTTATTTTAAATGGCTTATTGATTAATTATTCTCTCTTCTTTTTTTTTTTGGTGTTTATCTCAAGTTTATCCATATATATTTTTATACAAATAAACGAGTTGATCACTTACTTCTCGTGTTAAATTGTTGTTTCATCACTGCACTCTTGTGCTCAGATCTCAGCTCGTTTGAACGCCATTATTTTGGCCCAAATCTGTGCCCCCTCTTTCACTTTTTTGTCACATGGGCACTGCTCTCTATTTGTGTGCAGTAGAAAAAAGCCTGGACTTCCATTAAATCTGCCAATGGGTCAGTTTCGTTGGTCACAGAATCGTGTTTTGATTATTGATTCTTATAGATTGGCTAAAAATAATAAGATCCGTCCAAACCGCAACTTTCTTCGTTCAATAATAATGGAGATATCGCTCTTTGAAAATTCGGGTTTTTGACGTCATCCACCGCGGTTCTGACACTCTTGGTTTCTTCCTCTTTTGTTTGGTCAGTGATGCAAAGGGCGCAACGCAAAATTTCAACAACATTAGACACAATCTGTGGTGAACTGACTGACTGCCAAATTTCTTCGCATAGAGTGCGTTATCTCCTGATAAGAGGATCCTTGAAGTGCAAATCTGTCTATTTCTTGAGTTTATGTGTAATGTCGTTAAAGTTTCATGTTGCGCCCTCTGCATCACTGATCGAATAAAAGAGGGAATAACCAAGGGTGTCACTTCCGCGGTGGATGACGTAAAAAACCTGACTTTTCAAAGGGCGATGTCTCCGTTAACTGGAGGTAGAAAGTTGTGGTTTGGACGGATCTTGTTATTTTTAACTAATCTACAAGAATCAATCATCAAAACACAATTCTGTGACCAGCGCAACTGACCCATTAGATTTTTTAAACTTTTGAGGGAGCAAATGTGTAGAAATTCCTCATCTATAATGAACATATCAGGAGCTTTGGAGTACCAAAATGTAGCTCACTGTTCAAAACTGCATTCTTTTTAGTAATTACAATGCCATGATGTGCTTGAGACACTTATTTCTTCTCTTTAATGGTAATGAAATCTCAGCTTCGAATTTGCTCAGAACTGTGGTACCATTGCCCTAAAAAAGTCGCATTTGTGGTATGTCAGCGTCCTCTATCAGAGCTTTCACTTGCCCTTGACTAGTTAGCTTAGAAACCCTTTTATTAAGGTGGAAAAAAATTCAATGAGAAGGGTACCAGATAAAAAAAATAATATGATGGATCATAAAAAAATAGTTTAATAGCTTCTTACAAACATTCGTCACAATTTTTTTAAGAATATCCCCAACATTAAAATATTTAAACATACTAAACAGAATATAATGCTCAAGACATCCTAAAAATAGTTAAAGCATAAGTATCGAGTGTGCTTAAGGCTGCCACATCATGTGATAAAATTGGCATACTTTAAATTGAGTTGAATGGGAAAAAGTGCTGATTCTTTAGCACAATTTGGCAACTGAGAGTAACTTTGCTTCAAGATACTGGTGAAATGATTGATGTGCAATGGGTTTTTGCGAGAATCTCTGAATACGTATTACTTGCAGAGAACACTTCATGTAACGCCATTAATATTCTTCTTAGTGAAACATGTACAGTATGGCATGTTCGATCCACGAGCAAAGAGATTCCAGAATTCCAAGCAGAATTGATGGTCCGAGTTGCTTGTTGAAGCATGAGGAATAATCGTAGTAGTGACAGCACAATGAAACATTAGATTTGGAGAGTTTGTGGTAATCTACAAAAATAAATTTAATTAACTTTTGGATGAGCATGAGCATTATAAATCTTTAACTGCAAAAATCATAGAAATACAATGAGAAAGGATTGGAATTACAGAAATTAACAAGAAACTCATCTGCATAAAAATCAGACTAAAGCTTATTCACCGGATAGTACAGAAAAAATCATCGAAACATATTCATATCAAAGAACTAAAATTCATCTCGCTTAGATGAGTGGATCATCGGACAGATTGATTGGATTCCCACTAAAATGAATCTTGGAAAAGTAAGATTTAAGTTTAACAAAAAGAAAAAAAATTATTACAAACACAACAGTGAGAGTGCTTTAAAATTGTATGCTCATGAGACATATCTGATCAGTGTTCCTACACTAATTTCTGGACAGATGATAAAACTCCAGTACAAATTGTTTATGAAAATTTTCTATTGCACTTTCAGTTACAAATTTCTATTTCAAGTTAGAACATTAAAAATTTGTGAGTTGTTCAATGTTTGATTCGCTTACACCAGAAAATTTCTTTGAAAGAGGTGATTATTCCAAGAGAAGCAATGTAGTTTTTTTCTTGCCAAATTACTATTAAATATTAATATTGTATGGATATCTCAAAAAAATAAACTCTCAATTGTGGAACATGGAACGATAACAAGAAACGTGCAAGGCATCCACTGGAGCAGAACCAACCGGATACAGAAAACCTCAGCAGCTAGACCCATCAGGAAAAACTAAACTGAATCAATCGAAATGCAATACTACCAAAAATACAATTATATTTGTCCTCCGTCAATTATCTGCCCTATCCTACCTCCATCCCTAGACTTTGCTTGAGTGAAAAATGATAGATATATATGAGCGCATTCAATTTAGGCTTGGCATGCGATGCTTTAGTGATTGATGATTTACTCACAGACTGAAACAAATCTTCCA
This sequence comes from Bemisia tabaci, assembly GCF_918797505.1. Classification (NCBI taxonomy): domain Eukaryota; kingdom Metazoa; phylum Arthropoda; class Insecta; order Hemiptera; family Aleyrodidae; genus Bemisia; species Bemisia tabaci. The sequence goes on from NC_092794.1 coordinate 8,253,675, forward strand.
TCTTTCCTCTCTTTTATCAGTTTGATACCATTTATTACAAGAGAACTTGTAGATTATTGTATATAGTGCCAGCATTTTAAATATGGTAGATCACATAGGAATGGTCTTAGAACTACTTGGAAAAAAAGGTCCTAGGTTTACATTCAACTTAGCATTCATGAAAAATTTGAATAGAACCATGCAGCACTTACTTATCGTAATGATACGAGAGTATAGAGATTCCCTAGGAAAAACTGCGAGAAAGTAAAAGACTCCTTCTATTAATTATTTTGAATGATGGGAAGTGCATTGTAACATACAATAAAAAAATATGGCGAAAAGAAATGAAATGTAACTACAGGATCTCAGCTGACATGACAGGCTTATGGGAAAGGTTGAACAATAAATAAGGTACACAGAAAATGAGAGAGTTTGTGGCAACTTGCAAAATGTGAACTGGAAAAAATTTTCTCATTAAATTCGATTGCATGAACCATATCCAACGTAACTCGAACAAAAACAGTATCTTCGCCAAAATAAATGGCAACGACAAGAGACAGAGAATACTACACAGCAGAAGGAAAAAGGAAAAATAAACTATGGAGATTAAGGAAAAACACTGATACAGTTTAATCCCACATGCAAAAAAAACCAGAGGAAAGATAAAGAGATTTGGAAGAAAACTAAGAATGCTCTGGGTAAGTAATCACCACTAAACTGTGCCCAAAAAGTTTTGGGCTATGAGAAAACTTGAAATATCAATCACTTTGCTACCAAGATTCACACAATCTTTTCAGGACAAAACCGTATCTTTAGCCACAGGACTTGGTACACAGATAATATTATAGGAACAGAAAAAGATGTTTGAATTTAAGAATTGAATTATCTTACGACTAAAAATTCAGTTATTTTCATAATTTGAGCAACTCACAAAAATTTACAGCAGTAAACAGCAAGACAACAAAATCTAAACGCTCCCTTGACATTACACATTAATTATCTGGATTTAGTTTTGCTCTACCACATGCTTATGTCAAAATTAAGAATTTATTCAAACAATTAGGGGAATTCTTCACGACTGCAATGGAATGAAAACTGCAAGGATCATTTAAGAAAGGATAATTCTTAATAAAAACATAAATTTTTAAGGTTTACCTGCAGATCATGAAAAATATTAAAAAGATCTTTACTTCTAACCCATGCTATTTTCACAACTACTAAGGAACGCCAGTAGCCCTGATGCATTTGGAAATTTTCCCCCTCTTACATAGGCATTATTCAACGATAGGGTTGTCATGGCGTTTAATCCTCTTCTCGCTAAAAGCTGCAATTTAAGGAAATTAAAATGCTTCCATACTGTAAAAAACCCAGGATAATTGCTGCTAAACTCACTTATACTTCATCTTGTAAATAATATGGTCTCGCTAAATCTCTTGACCATCACAGCTGATAAACCAACATGTCCCAAAACATAACGTTTGAAGTTTAGGCAGATACAATTTCTTGCAAGTTATCATAACATGGACAGAGCAAACTCATTCATTCAAAAGATGAACTTTTGGGAGGTCGTGTTTTTCACGGTAACTGTGACATTGTGTAGCAGGTCAATATCTCAGAACACAAGTATCCCTGTAGCTCCATTAGAAAACAGGCAAAATAAAGCTACATTTACTAAAGGGGTGAAAATTTTACTGGTTAAATGCATCGAGACTCTTTTTGAGAACTCGGAAAATTCAGTGCAACAGGAGAAACAAGAGGTGCGATTTAAATTGAGTACATTTTATAGGTAGTAAAAACTCCGATCTTCCTTCGATAACAATGAAATTAAAACTGATGACTTGTTTGACTGCACACATCCTTAGAATGACAATGAAAAAGCAAAAGAAAAGTTGTACACATTTGGAAAATGAGTCAACCTGAATCGGTTGTGGGTTACCTAATCGGTAATGGGCAGAGAGGAGCAACTTTTTAAAGATAGAGGAAACAATAAGAGCATTGACATTGCAACTGAGAATCATGCTTTTAGAAGTGATAGATAATTACAAGTGATAATTTTTTTGGCCGCAAGTAACGGTAGATTGGAGATATTGTTCTAGAGAGTTTTGACAGGTGGGGGGTATGTTTCTGTGAAGAGTTAGTAGTGATTGGAGAAGCTAGATTTGATTGCAGAGCAAAATATGCTCCGACTGAACAATGCGAGTGGGGAAACTGGCACGGATGATTAAGTCACAGCATCTTAGGATAACTTTTGCCTTACATAAACTTAGAAATTAAGTGTAAACATTATTAGTCAACATTTTAACACTAGCGTTTGGTTTCAAAACAAGATTTTTATTCAAAAAGAGAGAACAGAAGAAATAAAAGATAATCAGAAAGCGAGCAGAGTTACACAGCACAAGACTAATTTATAAAATTTTACATATTTATAATTCTTTCATATATACAATATATATATGTATAGGTATATGTAACTGTGTGTAAGTGTTTCTGTATTTATATATGTACAAATCTAAATACACATATGTATAAATCATATGGGATAATTTTAACAACAGTGAAGATTATCCATTTTAAGATAATGATTCAAATGATGATGATTTTGGAAGTATTGATTCCCATCACTTCCATGTTCGATTTTTGGTATCAATTGTGTTCATGAATCATTATTGAAAAAGAAGCAGGATACAGTAAAAAAGGAAGAAAGAAAAATAAGGAAAGAAATTAAAATTTCACTTTTATGTACATTTACAAAATTCTGAGTTTGAGTCCTAGCAAATGTACAACAAGATGCAAAAGGAAATCTACAAGTTTTAACCTCTTCGATAGGCCAACCTAGAAACCACTTGCATGGAGTACATGTCTAGAACAGATGCGTGACAGAACTGACACGGGTTTGGCTCAGATACAAGTTTTTGCATACAGTGCAAATAAATAGATGAATTCATCTTATTTACAACAAATATTTATCCACAATATTTACATGTAGTTACAAGATATACAAAATTGTATTTCTTTTTCTTTCTATTTTTGTTTAAGTGCATAGATTCTATCATGCACATTTTGCACTTTTTCTTTGTCAATTTACTTTTGTTTATGTTTTTTGTTTTAGCTTTGCAGCTTTGTTACATTTTTTTTCAGCTTCAAATGTAAAATATTTACAGCATCTTAAATAGGAATGAAAAAGAGATAAGGGGCTACCAATACACTTAAAAAAAAAAAATAAATAAATAAATTTAAAGGAAAAAAACCTAAATTTGTAACAAAAAGGATTCCCTGATTCCCATTATTCATATAATTGGAACAAAAACTGTGAGATACAATGAAGAACTAATTCACCTAAACCTCATAAAGAAGTATTTGAAAATTAAAGTAAAAATACAAATGTATAGATTTGATTACACAGAAATCACTGCTTGATGGCTTTTTCAAGTGCAGAAGTCTCGTTTTCCATTCTGAGACACCTCGAACGATTCATGCTGGAGATAGTAGGTCTAATCAGGCCAGATAGCGAAAATATCTTCCAATGGCAAAAATAATAAAAAAATTATTTTGTTTATTATTAAAACAAGTTGGTGTTCGACTACTGGTCAGAGGAAACACAAGCGTCGAGGTGATAGAACCTTGAACTCTACATGTACAATGACCGCATCACCACTTGATTGTTCTCTAGTGAGGATGTCTCGGCATTGGGGGAAAATGAGAGTAAGGGTAATAGAAAGGTTGAAACAAGGGAGGGGGTTCCGATGGTGGCGGCGGAGGGGGTGGTTGCGATCCATGTTTCGTTTTCTTCGTTGTTGGAACCGGTGGGAAGTTCGATGGAACAGACATTGAAATGATAGGCTCCTTCAGTTTCGGTAGAGCTGGTGGAGGATCGCTCAAAGCTGAAATCAGGCCAAAGTTCAGAGATGAAGTAATGTGGAGTTACAAAGCAGGTTTATAGCTTTGACCCTCTTGACTGTCTTTTCTGAGAGACATACAATGCATACTTTTTCCCCACTGAAAAGTGTGCCAAAATTCAAGGGTAGGCAACATATGCAACTACTAGACAAGGTGAGAAATGAAGCACTAGTACACATTTCTCTTCATCAAACTTTGACAAAGAACATGGTGCTCATAAGTTTTTAAGGTTAGTACCTTTCTGAAAACATTGTGGCCGCTTAAAAAAATTTGACAGGTCATAAATACCCCAAAAAATTAATCTTCGAAACAAGTTTTTCTTTGAGTTTGATGGGCTCTTACTTCTGACAGCCTCAGAAGGTGGCGATGTATTAAGGTAAAATTGTGGAAAAATAATATGAAGCTAGGAATACTCACTTTTCTTTTTGGTTTTATCTTGCTCGTCATCTTCCGAAACTTTTCTCTTGTTCTTCTCCTGCTCTTCATCATCATCAAGAACAAGTCCAAATTCACGCTTCAGCCTTTCCGTTAAATTTTCTCTCTGCTTCTCCACAAGGGTTGAAGATGCGACAAACCTTTTGCCACCTGCCAAAAAAAAAAAAAAAAATAAATAATTCAAAGTCCAGATCATGAAATCTTAAGTTGTCACAGTGACAAGTGACGTACGCATTGCCGTTTTTTCGTGAAGTAAAGTCAAAACATACGGTGGGACCTCAATTTATCGTATTGTGATTTAGCAGATTCTACGAATTAACAGATGAATCCTCCTGTTCCCTCAAGGAGAGCCTTAAGAGCACTGTTAAAATTTTTGACCAATTACAGATTTCAATCTCAACCCTATTTGTTTTGACAGATCATATTTTTTGGTTCCTTTTGTTTCCCTCTGCCAATAGTGTGCATGTGCAGGACTGCTGATCCAGCTGATGCGTCAGAAATGCTTGAGCGGATGCCAAGCTTATGCTTCAAACATTGACACGAAACAGAAATGCTGCACAGCTGTTGCTGCAAGAACTCAAGGTCAAAGTTGGCAATTTTTTTAACCCTTTGACGGTAGATCACGATTTTTTTTTATAAATAGAATATTATTCCTAACAATCTATTCATCGTCCGTCAAATGCTTTTTTAATTTCTTAACAAGAGCATTTACTGCCAAAAATTTTTAAAGAGGAAAATTCAATCAGTTAGCACCTTCCAAAAAATCAAGCACTTTCAAGGCCTAGAAAAAAATGTCAAAATCAAGCACTATTAAAGAGCTGCACAAACCATAAGAATGTCACCATTTGAATACTACCAAATTGTCTTGGATGAAATATTTACTTTAGATGATTACTTTTACAGGAAAAAAGAATACCTTTTTTGCTGTCCAGCTGTTGAGCGATAGTAGATTCGAGCTCTAGAGATTTAGCAATGATCGCTGAAGCATCTTCAACATCAGGGAATGTTGGCGGAGACGAGCTCGAGGAGGATGGTGAATGGGGAACGGATAACTCTTCTTCGTCCTTATCGGTCATTGGTTGTTTCACAGGCGCATTGCCACCTTTTCTTTGTCGGTACTCAGATATTGAAAGCTGAGGGGTAAGAATGAAAAAAAATTATTCACAAATCTCCCGAAGGACAGCATACACATTACAATGTAAAAAAATACATTGATAAATCCACATATCCTGAATCGACTAGATGGGTGAACATGTTAAGGAATTTCCACAATACTTGAATAATTTTTCATTCCTGAAAAAATGTTAAAAATGGCTGTAAACTGAGCAGAGCTCAAAAAGTAATTCACTGACTACAGTTGATGTACTCTAAAAAATGTTAAACCCCTCAAAAATTTTCAATTTAAAGCGGAATTTCCTTAACCTATTAAGTAGGTAATTGTTATAATTATTATTGTTTTCTACTCTCTGAAAAACCAGGCAAAAATTTCTGAAAATCGCACAGGGTGTAATTTTACTATACTGCATGCATAAAAAAAAAAGGATTGGATTCTCCTGATGGTTTCAATAAAGTGCAATTTTGTTATTTATACAATCAAAATTTTGAATTTTTGATTTGATTAAATTTTAATTTTTGGAAATGAGGAACACTCAAGAGCCATTTAAGAAATACGATGGATCACACTGTCTGCTTCATCAGTGACTTCAATGGAAGATTGGAAACGATGAAAACAATATTTTAGTGCCATGTTACTACTTTCAAGGGACGATGTATCAAATTTCCAAGCTTTTCGTAACTGCTCAATCAAGAAAGAACAAACTTCCTGAGCTTCCAATCTTAAACTTCTATTAATTAAGGAACATTGAGAAAATTTACGGATCTTTTTTCCACAACTATCACTTTTGTAACACTAACTTTAAACCTTCAGAACGACGGTTTGGTTTGACATTTGTAAGCCTATATGTTCATGAACATTTCCCTCTACCTCTGCAAAAGTAACGGTAATCCCACATTACGGTCTCTTTATCCTAGGATGTTTATATTTATTTGAATTAAGCAATTGGTGTTATTCTCCCAACTCGTACCTTTTTTCTGACGGCTGCAGGTGTTGCCTCTTGCGGCGGAGGCGTTTCTACTTCTTCCGGCTGCTCTTCTTTCTTTGTTTCAAGACTAAACAACAACGGTTTAGTATCTGTAAAGCCCATAAGATTGGACAACTCCTGTTCCACCCTGTCTATAAGTTTCATCTCCGTCTTGTCCGACTCTACTTCGATTTTTGGCTCCGGCTCAGGTTCCCTTTTTATCAGTTCAGGGCTGGATGCGATCGGGTGCTCCTTGTCTTCCTCAGCTTCATCTTCGAAGAGTTCTTGTTTCACTTCTTCCAGGTTCTTATTTCTTTGGATCAGCTCCGGACTTAGATTCCTTTTGATGAGCTCAGGACTGAGATCACCGTCTTCGTTAATCGCTGAGTCACAACTGGTCGCTCCCTGAAAGTAGATTGGTATTTCATTCAGTCTCAACATTATTTAAAGAGGTGGCTATTGACATAATCAATCACTTTCAGGGTGCTTCGATTAGTTTATTAATAGAAAACGGGGAATGGGGTTGTAAGATGAATCAGCGATTGAGCTTTGATACCTGATTGCCCACTTCTTCCATCTTCTTTGAATACTCACTTGTTCTCGCTCTTTTGACCAATAAGGATTCAATATTTTAAATTTTTTTAGTTTTGTCAGAATTCTGTGCTCAATTATTTTTTACTTGTTTTATTCTTTGTTTCATTACTATAGCTTCATCATCTTGAAATTTAGTTGTTTTTTTTTTTACGTGTACCCGTTCAGTGTCCAGGATAAAATGAAAATATATAAACTTAGAGGGCATGACTCATTTTCAATCTCGAGTTATTCCTGGGTGTATTGGTGCATGAAAATGTAACTACTACTGAGATGTCATGGGGTCAACTGACTTAATCATGTTTTGAATCAACGTGAAAGATCAACTTTTGATCAAACTAAAAACACTGACCCTCCAGCAGGAATGCACGTAAACAAGGTCAATGATAAAGTAGTATCAGACAAATTAAGTAATACATTTAAGACGTATGCTATGTATCTCTATCAACAAGCAAGTAATTAAATTATACCTGGTCCATGTTCATTTCCTCATGAGCTGACATGCGAGAATCTTCATCAAAACCAGGCAGCTGTAAGAAAATGAAAAGACATAAATTAATAATTCATAAATTAACAACAGAGACATTCTATTCACATTTACAAACTTCTTAAAAAAAAGTTGGTACCTTCTTGGAAAACTGTTCAACTACTGTTATCAATTTTCCTCATCAAAATATACGAATTTCCTAAGTTTTTCTTTGAGGCTGTAAAAACTTGTGAGGTAGAGAAAAAACTAGCATGAGAGAAAATATTATCATAATATTACTAGGCATTTTCAGTTAATTTGATGAAGTGCCGTTTTCTGAATTTGCCAGCTCTGTGGACACCACAAAATACATGTTTTATTCATTCTATTGAAAATCAGGAAAGTTTTTGGGAGAAATTCAGGTGACTTCAGTGACTCAGGTGAAAGTCAGAACTCTATGGTTTGACGATAGAAAAAGTGCATAAATTGAAATAAACTTACAGAATTGCTGCCAACATGAGTTGGCGTTGTTGGCGGAGTGAATGACTGCTCCGATGACATAGACTCTCTGGCCAGCCTTCGTTTCTTTAATGGTCCGACTGCTTGCTCTATGAAGGGAGAGCCACCTGATCAAAAAAATGAAAATAATTAAAATATACATTGAATATGTATGAGACAGTTTTAGGCTTTAAATGTGAAAACATTTTATTCAAGATACCTGGATTTCTTGATGACAAGACTTCTAAAATGTAACTGAGAGGGGTTAAACTTGAAATAATGTTTGAACACTACGCACAAATCTTCCTGGAGGCGTGTCCTTGCACTCTTTAAATTGTGCACGAATTTAAAGCAAAGAAAACATTGAACACAGTGCATGTTTACTGGTCAGCCACACTGCCTACAAGGATGAACTTTTTTGTGATATCATCTGAAATTTTCAGCTTTCTCTATTTTGTCTTCTATTTTTTCCTTTCATTAAACTAAATTTAAAGTTAAGATAAACAGTTTTAAGAACACACTGTATCCAACTCAGAGAAAAAACTACACTCTTTTAATAATGACTACCATCACCAGATTCAAAAGGGATCACAGGATTAATGAAGGGGAACAAATAAATACCTGCGGGTGTCTCCGATTCTTCGCTGATGGCTTGTCTTAGCCAACGCTTCTTGGCAAATCCAGCCCCATTTCCGTTCCCTGTTACTCCATTGCTTCCTTGAGGAGTATTTTTAGGGGGTGACTCGTCACCGCCCGCTGAGTCATGGGACTTGGTCCAACTGTTAAGTGATGGCTGCAAAAAGGGAGGAACAGAAGAATAGTATCATACTTGAAGAAAGTAAGGGCACCTGATGGAAACAGTTTTCAGTTGCTGAGTTTTGTATTAAAATTTTAAATTTTTATATGAAGGTGGCCATCCCATACCTTTGCACCTTACAGACAACTGGACTACATTTTGCAATTTGGAACTATGAATTCTGGCTCTTCTGGAAAAACACTGATGTGCATAGGGAAACTAATGGCACATACGTTTTTAAACCCGGCTAGAATTTATAGTTCCAAATTGCAAAATGTAATCCAACTGAGCCTCCTTTAGAATATGCAACACAGATTGCTTGCTGCTTCCTATTGCACAAATAAAATTGACATATAGTGTCAATATTTTTGATAAAACTTTGGAGAAATTTCCGAAAAAAACAGCACTTCGTGCTCATTTGCAGACTGAAAGGTAACAAAAAGAGACATCGAACTTCAAGAGTTCTCTATGCAAAAAGTTATCTTGGATGAATTTCAGTAAGGTTCAACTAAATGGGGTCCTAACCAAAAGCTGCCTGAAGTTTAAAAGACATTACTTACTGAGCTCAATGATACAACTAGAAAAAATAATATCTTTGGTTTACTAAAATACATATTTTGACTCAGTGACAAAGGAATCCATTACCAATACCAAATATTTGACAAAATCTTGAAGAGCCCAAACCATTAAAACCCATTTTAGGATGCTGTTTGGTTTCCTTTTGAGAGCCCCAGTTGGGAACACAGAATATGAGTAGATGTTTCTCTATTTTAAACTACTGTGACATGTGAGACAGATGCGTTTTGATTGTAACGATTGAACACAGAGCAGCAACAAACATTAAAAGATAGGAAAAGAATACACAGACCACTGGAGGTTTCTTTTCACTCCTGAATGCTTGAGGAAAAGCTGAGGCTTCAAAAGAGAGGGATAATTTAAGAAAAATTACCTTTTTTGTCTGAGGAAACTTGAATCCTGGAGCGAGTGGGCCAACAGCTGCAGCTACTAGCAGACACGTGTTGGATACAGTGACTGGAGTCATACAAGTATCACTGCTTGATCCACTCTCATTTTTAATGGGCGTTGAAGGCTCATTCTGCGGAGAGCAAGGAAATGGTCAATAATTTTCAAATAGCTCTATTTAAAAGGGTACATAAAAATCAATCTAGTCTATTTAAACTTGTGCTAGACGTCTCTAGTTTGTAAAATTGGTATTTCAAACTTTTGGAAAGACTTGAGATCCTCATTAGTAGATAGCAAATATTTTAGAAAATTTTGAGAAATTTTCATGATTTCCGCCGTGATTTGGCGGATTGTTGGCCGAAATGCACCATCAGCCATTCAGCCAAGGCCAGTATTTTGAAGGGGTAAGCTGTAAAGGGACACAAATATCAGGTTATTCTTCAAAATGTATTTGTCAATATCTTTCCTTTTTCATATGATTGTCCGAGCAAAAAATTACAACATTTTGGCGATGAAAAAAAAATAACTGATTTCTGAATCCTAAAAATCGCAGCGTGGCTTTGAGTCCGTCACTTTAGGCTGCTGTAACTTAAGAACCAATGATGATTTCTAAATTCTGTAAAAAGCATTGTTTTTGCCTTGCTTTCTACTTTTTATTGACACCAAGAAAAGTAAAATTGAACCAGTATTACCGTTTTTATGGCAAAAGTCCTGAAACTTATTGAACAGACCTCGTACATCAAGAGGTTAAAATAGCCTTACATCATCAGTAAAATATTTGGAATGAAATGAGCCTAGTGACTATCAGAAACAATCAAACAAAATAGGAGCTCTGCAAAATAGTTACGATTGTTGAGCCAAATAATATATGACTTAGTGGCAGAGTGTTGGAATTTTTAGTTTAGGCCACACCATGTGGTTGTGATATGGTTTGTTGTAAGTGATTTAAAATAGGGTCGGACGATTTGTTGACCTGTGCATGTATCATTAAATGGATACAAATCTTGGGAGAAAACAATTAATTAACAAAATACACAAGTCAAACACACCACAAATATAAATAACTGATAAAGCTACAACATTACCGCTGCAAATTGAACTCACTTTATCAGGGGATATTGGATGTCTATTTGACGCATGTCTCGTTGTTGGCTTGCTTGGAACATCCTCATCGTCTTCATCGGAACTTGTTTCGGGTTCCGTGTTCATTCGCCTCTGCATTGCTCGTCTTGTTCTTGGACTAGGTTGCAAATTTGACATACTCCTATTGAGGATGCGCCTTTTGCCTCTGAAAAAATTTTTATACATCCATTTTTAGAGTACAATCTTGTCAACTTAAACTCAAATTATTAGCTCTTGTCTGAAATGCTTTGAGATAAAAATAAAAGGAAACAAATGCTTAAAAAGTGACTTTGAGTGGCATTCCTAAGGAAAAAAATAAGGAAATAAAGAAGTAAAATAGGAACTTTTCGGAACTTGGAAAAAAGTTCAGCCCTATTTCAGATAATGTAACAATTATAATCTGTTGGAACTGATGCTGTAGCTACTATCTGATTAAAAGTATCTACCAAGAAGAATTTCAGTTGATAAATTATGTGCTTACCTCTTCTTTTTTGGTGATGGTTTAACTGCAGGTGTGTGTGGCTGCACTGAAGATTTCAGGATTCTCGGTTCCGGGACAACATCAACATTGTCAGACGAATCTTTTCGAGCTGAGCCCTTGTGATGAGATTCTTGCTTTCGAGCTTGATCTTTTTCAAGCCTATCAAATGCTTTTAAAATGGCTGCAAGTTTCCGTTCTTCCCTTGTCTGAAAAAATTTGAACTGATTAGTTGGTATATACTCTAGGCAAAACGTAAGAAGAGCCTACAGCATTTAGAGTGAGACTATCATAATCTTCTCTCCTGAAATGAGAATTTCTTGGTAAGCATGGTCTTGAGAGTGATCTCATCCATGCTCAGGTAAAATTTTTCTCAGTCACTCATTTTTCTGAGCTTGTTCAGTAATCTTTAAATCTTGACTTTCTTAGAAGTAGAGAGTATTAGAAGAGTATTTGGTTCGTAGGAATTTTCCTGGATTTTTTGAACAATATTAACCCACAGACGGCAAGTACCGAGTTAAATATCTTGAGCTCCCATATAACCATGCATTGTCAAGAAGCCAAAATGGCATCCAAATATAACTCCCCTGTAGCAGCAACTATTTCTACCACACAATACCACTGCCATGATTAATAGACAGTGCATATTTGCATTGACGATGACTGCATGGACCATGAACTGTAGTAGAGATCGCATGGTCAAGATCGAGACCACAGAGGGAGGGATTCTTGCAAACACTATCTTGGCTTCCTCAGAACTATTCATTTGAAAAGGAGCTCAAAAACACAAATTAGAACTTGGTTTTTAAAGGTTTCTATGGGTCAAAAAAGTCTGGGGAGATTCAAGTGAACGGAGTGTATTTTCAAATTTTCATAATTGGCGAAACGTAAATCATTAACTCTATAATATGTAAGCATGAATCTGAACAGAATGCATATTTGTAATCTATCATCCAAGATCAATGCTCATTACAAATTATCTAAAGCACGGCTGAAACTGGGGAAGAATGCAATAGTGTATTTTCTTCAGAAAATACCTTATAAAAAAAACTCGAAAGCAATTTCAATAAATACGTATGGAGACGATTCTGTAATTTCGTTGTTCCTTGTATTGAAGCAGTGCATTAATTAAAATATTACTTCCAGTAGTGATGAAAACTCATATAAGACAGCAAAGTTGAGCAAAAATGTTCAATTTCCTGAGGAGCTCGCAGGCATTGGCCTACTTTTCCAGACAGTTTTGGGAATTATTTCTGCTGATATCTACAGCAGCCGTTTTAAGGCCTGCCAACACAATTTACTGGCGAAATCTTTGCAAACTCTTTCAAAATAAAAATAGCTGCAATGATAAGTGAAAATAGCAGGATGTCTAAAAGGAGCAGAAAAAAAAGAGGATTTCAAGTGTAATTACCATTTTACACGGATCATTCGTTGTAAGACTATCTGCAAGGGATGGATCGCATTTGACTGGGGTCTGAGCAGTTGGCGTAGAACAAGTTTTCTCTTTGGTTTCTTTCTCCTTTTTCTGCTCGGAGATGCGAGTTGTCCGCAGATTGACCGACGAGTTGCGTCTGGTCAAGGAGGGCTGTTCGCGTTCTTCTTTGATGCGCTCCCGATCACTTTGAGGAGAGTTCAAGGGTCTCTCTGGCTCCTTTTCAGCTACAGCTAATGGAGGTTGAGACTTCTCGACAGGTACAACAACTTTTCCGCTTTCTGACACGGTTCTTCTCCGTCCTCGTTTCTTAGTGGTTTCGTTTTTATTCACCAATGTTTCCAGCGTCACGCTTGAGGCAGGACTCTGCCTTTTCTTCCTCTCATCTTTCAAAATGCTTCTGCGCCTTACACTTGATTCCCTACAACAAGAAGAAAGCAATATGAAAAACGTACGACGATATCTCAGCTTTATGCAGGATGTCTTTTAAACTAAGACGATTTTTTTATCCTTTTTGCAATTATAAGGGCCAAAAAATTCAAAAAACACAACACGAATCAATACAACACCCTGTAAGGCGTTGATAAACTAATCTAAAAAATTCCTGAAAGGTTTATTTGTACCAAACTTTCATGACTAAATTTAAAAAAAAAATAGAAACAAATTTTCCTATCAACAAAAAGGAGGTTAGTTGTTGTATTATACAGGAAAGTTAAAGTTCGGAGGGTTAGAGAGAGAGGAGTGAATTTGGATGAGATGAGAAAAAAAAAAAAAAAAAATCAGAGGATAAAAAAAGGGGCAATATATAAGTTTCTTTTCAAGATAAAATTATTTTTCATATTCCTAGCCTGATCAGCCTTTTATTACATGAGCGGTATCATTAATGAAATACATCACTTAGAAGTTAGGGGTGGCAAACTTACACACGTATGGTACAAAATGGAAAATGAAATTGGAATTAACTGCAAGAGAATTTATACTCACTCCGGTTGAGGTTCTTCAGCAGTTGAAACAGGAGTCGATGATTTATCTTTAACAGGAGGAGGAGATAAGGAACTCCTTCGGATGATGATTCCGTTTTTGTTTGACATGTGGTTTTGTTTTGAGGCACACTTCCCACCACAAGGACAATCAACATTTGGGATGTCTGGTAAGTTCTGTAGTGTTATTTCTGTATTTTTGTCAATGGCACAAATAGTAACTAGATACAAATGCAGAGTTCCTTTCTCGATGCAATGTCGAATCTGCGAATGAGAAATGGAGAAAAATTACTTTTCAAGTAACACTAATAGTGGAGAAATTTGATAAAATGAAATTAAAGAGTACCGGAAAAACAAATTATCAACAAACAAAGGGTTATTGAAAGGATTTAGAACAGAGACCCAGGGTAACCCCCCCCCCCCTCCCCCCAAAGAAGGAGGGGGAAAACCTAGTCCGCCAAAAAATCGGACGCTTTTACCACATGAACACCACAAAAACGAAAATTATGGAAAAAAATCTCACAGGGTTCCCCTTATCACTTACAGGTTCCCCGATTTTTTCCTGTTTTCACAATAACTCACTATATCATGCAACCGGACTAATCACATGGGCAATAAGTTTTTGCATCCATGGAGGGACATAAGAGGATAAGATATTCAAGTAAAATTGCCCAAAATACTCAAGTTATCAATCAGTTGTCAATCGGCGATATGAGGAAAAAATAAAAACTAAACGTGAACCCAGGATAAAACTATCAATTATTGGTTTTCAGTCAACACAAGGCCGGAATCAGGATGAATTCTAGTAATTTCCTGGAAAAAAGTAATGTTGTTGTAAACCTAACTTAGTGTAATGATTTATCATGAAAAATAAGGTTGCTGAGCCTTGAATGGCAGAGAAATGTACAAGAAACATGGATCGATGCACGATATGACAAATCACGATACATATTTCCTTTGCACACTGATGGTACTACTTCCAAATGTGACATTTATGCATTCGTTTCTTTTCCCAGTTGCGGTCTGAACGTACCTCCACATTTGGTTTGCAAGATCTCCTGATGAACCTGGCATCATTACCATACGTTCGAGCATCAACGCAAACTTCTGTCCCATCTTTAGGGAGCCTGTAGTGAAAGATATGTGGGCCTGGGGGAGGTGCCGAAGACGTCCTCGAGACTTGTTTACCAGGTAGAGGCGGTGACACCAGCATATATTTTCCCATCAATTCCAACAAAGGTTGGTTTGACGGTAGATTTGAACTAGACATTAAAATCTGAAAACAAAAAAAAAAACAATCATAATATTTTTGAAATAAACATCAAGAAAACTAGTAGGGCTCTATCTCCTGATAGTAAATTTATGATCACATAAGAACAGAAGTGAGGGGCTCTGCACATGCAACTTTTTTAGTATTACGATGACCTTCATCACGCCAGATTAGGATTTGAAATCTTGAAAAATACTGAGTAATCATGTGCTTGTCATGCGAGTATGGAGCCCCTTCCCCCCTTAAAAATTTACACCTTGCTTTGCAACCCTTCTCTCTTCTAAGGGTGCGAAAAAAATAGCTTTTAGTTGAAAAGCATAATGCAATTAAGTTTAACTTTACGCAAAAGTTTAGCAGAGATCTTAATTGATGTACCTCAGAATTTTTTCTCTCCTAGTGAACAAATTTTCCATGTTGTTAAGCCCTCTGAATTTGTGAAAAAATCACTCATTTGACCATCATAGCTATTTGTGGTATTTAGAACAAATCAGTGGTCTCAAAAATGTTGGTTGAAAAGCGGTATCATAGTTACTTCCTGTAACTTTTTTTTATTCCTTCATGCTAACTCATAGCTATTCAGATTTAAGTGCATATTGCATCTTGTGATAATCAGTAAAAAGAGTGGTCAGATAAGCAAATTCAACTGGACTAGGCCAACTAACACAGATAAGAAATGGGGGTAAATGAGTATCAAAACCTCATTTTTTGGGCAAGATAATAACAGGTATGGTATTAGAGGTAAAAACAGTCTAAATCTTTTGGTTCATGAGTATGACAAAACTTTTGTCAACGGTTGCGACTATTTTGTACCACATGAAAACTTTAAATTTCAGTCATGACAGTGTTTTCAAGTTTACGTACATAATTTTATCATTAAGATCAGTAAAATTGAGCTGTCGCCAAGAACAGTTGACCCAAGAACTATGACAGTCTTCAGTCAACGCTAAATCAAGGCAAAACTGTTAATTAAACTTCGCCTGGTGAGACAAACTGTTATTAGATCTAAAAATTTCAAGATTTTCCTCACACATTTAAGATTATTTTCTAGAGCTTTCACGCGCTGAGATTCGTTCTCCCTCTTTGAAAAACCAACCTATCTTCAGAGAGCGAATCGTAGGAGTGCACTTGCACACCCACTAATGCCCCACTTGTGTCTAATGAAACTAAAATTGCATACCTTGAGACCATTGGGTAGGAGGGATGTTCTGCATTTGGGTGTGGCAGGCAAGTTAGTGGGAAGCTTAAGATCAGAGTGGACACCGTTGACTTTAATAGCTAGAATTCTGGCACGGAGTTCTGGAGAGTAATGATTTGTGACTGCTTCTTCATAACTGTCAATCCATTGCCTCAACTGCTGTACTGAGCCTCTTTCAACCGGGCTGTGGAGGGTGCTTTCTGCCTCCACCGGACTTTTCTCACCGTCAAAACTTACGCGAGCTCCGCTCTGCAAGAAAAAAAAAATTGCCATCATATAAACAAAAATGTACACTGCGGCTACTTTGGCTACGTTTTTCAAGGATTTTATAGGGCTTTTCAGGAATTTTTGATAAGTTGGAGAAAAAGGTTGAAGGAGAATCTTGAAAACTGTCTCCATAGGAAATCTGCGGAACACATTAAGGAGGACGGGACACTTGACAGCGCTACCACATGGCAGAATACTATAGTTCAAAAGACTAACCAAAAATGTTCTTAAATTATGGACCTTGAATTTCAAATCTCAAGGACACTTTCAAGCACTTTCGTATCTCCATCTGAAGAGGAAGAGCTTCCAAATTAGGGAAGGAAAATTTAAGGGTATTCAAAAGCTTTCCGAGTCCAGGCAAAGACCTGAGAACTTTGGCTGAGTAGATTATACTTGATCATTTTATGAAACCATCTGCGGGTAAGGAACTTCAGTCCACTTAGGCAATTTTTTTGTGAATGAATTTTTTGTTGGGTTGGATGGAAAAATCTTAATTTGAGTTTTTTGCAGAGAACACTTACTAATATTGCGTATAATAACCTCAGAGCAATTTAGTTCATTTCATTTTGGCACTGATAGAGGGAGTAAAATCATATTCTAATCCAACGATTTTGAGCTCTGAACATCTTGGATGAACAGTTTCAACATTCACAAAAACAACAATTTCTCAGCCAACACAATTGGCATTTGTACTCAACTTTTTGTGCCAAAATTTGTAAAAGACTCCTGGAAATTGCATTAATATCTACCAGTTGGGCTCTTCAACATTGAAATCCCTTTTCCCAGGAGGATGTATTGAAAAAATAAAACTAAACGGAACGAAAAATAAAATGAAATTAAAACAGTAGGCTTATAACAGCATGAAAGAGACTTCACAAGCAGTACTACTGGATCATCTCCGGGAATGAAATCATTTGAAATTTACAAGATAATCGCTTTACTGAAATGAAATGACTGACCTTTCTTCTTGAAGTTAATTTTTTCTCCTGATGAGGAGTTGATGCTACAGGCTCTTTGCTGCCGAGTTGGTCTCGCTTGTTTCTCTTGGTAAGCGTGTATGATCGCCTTTGCTTCGGATGCCGGATTAGTTTTTCTTTTTTCCTCCGAGGTGCAGCGATTATTTTCTTTCTTCCAGGTATGCGACTGACGTGCTTCATGTTGCTCAACAGTCCTTTCGCCAATGGATTTTTCACTGCAAACATAAAAAAAATATGACTAACTTGCTAGACCGTTGATAGGAAGAACAAAGAGGATACAGGAAGTCAACATCTCATCAGGGGCTGATAAAGTGCTCAGCCCTACTATAGAGTACTTATATAGGGAGAGAATGGACATGTCAAAATATGGAGCTCTTAGGGTCCAAAAGAACAGCTAACCTTTGAAAACAAAAAATGTCACTGGCAATCTTTAGATTCCAATATCAAATCAAAATGGCCAAGAATGTCCATAAATGAGCGGTCTTACAAAAAAATGAGTAAATTTACCAACAACGGATTGAAACAATAGTAATAATAAATCACTTTGGATAATTTGAATTCATAGGGTGGCTTCTCTTTGGCGCTCCAAGAGCTTCGTCACCTAACTTCACAATTACCGACTTTATGTAGTAATACTCACTTTATGTAGGTACTCTACTCTACTATCTTGAGTGTCATGCAAATCTCTACGCGTAGAGAACTCTTTCTTGGTTCCAATGATTCATTATGATTTTAATCGGATCTTTATTAAAAAATACATGATGCTTAAAATTTTCACTCTCTCGGATTAGAAAGTTCAAAAACAACAATTTTCCCTGTCCTGACTAATTTCTTGTTCGTGACTAAAGCTGATTGCCATATACGACCGCAGATAACTCAAACCTCAGATTTTTAAGGGGTCAAAAAAAAAGAAAAAAGAATGGAAAAGTGTGTAAGTTTACCAGGTGATGAACTCGAAGAGATGGAACTGTCCGAGTCTGTGGTGTCGTTGAACAATTGTTTCCTTTTCTTTTGTTGAAGTTGGATGGCACGTTGTTTGTTAACAGGTCGCGGTTGACACCTTTCGCATTGATATTCGTCCGGAATATTCTCTCGCGTCAGACTCATGCACTCAACATGCTGCCACACATTACACTTGTCACAGCAGATCATGTAACCATCATCGTGCTGAAACTCACTGGAAAATAAAAAGATAAAAAAATAAGTTAGTTTTTAATGACCCATTTAACCTTTTCAGATTTTGGTTTTTCAGCAAGCCGCAATTCAAATTGCTTATTTCAATGCAAACCATAAACTTTCTTTCTTTTACTAGGTGCTGCACAATATAACAATACAATACAATAAAAATTATCAGACTTAAATACTGGTTTATATAAATTGATTGCATCATCATACAGTTTGGAAGAAGGCACTTTTGTGAAACGGAAATTGAGCATTACCTACTTCAAACTATAAACGCAGGAGTCCCTTTCAGATAGGAAGGTCCTTTTCAAGCCTTGATGTATAGTATATTTCTTGATAGCATCAATGCCGTTTTTTGGCTTATCGTCAGATGTTCGAAATTGTTACATTGTTTACATTGTGGCACATTGGCTAATATTTTCAAACAGGTAATACAACTTTGCAGAGGTCAGGAGACCTTCTGTGTTGAAAATGAAAACAGCATTCTAAATTGAAATAGGTGCTAAAAACTTATTCATGAATTCATTTTGGAAATTTTCACTATGCTTGATAAGTTCTGCATGAAATTTTGACGAGGTAGACTCTACCTGTTGATTCCATGAGTTGTTTTTAAAGAACAGTTCCCCAGATGATAACTTCAAACTCAACGAAAAATAAAGAATACTCACCATATGCATCTTGTGACACTGTCGTCTTCGTTATCTTCCGCTTCTGGAGCAGTTTCAGTTTCCTCTCCTTCCGGCTCAGGCTCTCGATCCTCATCTGAACTGAGCTCACTTTCTTCCATCTTACTCGTGTTGAAAGTTGATGAGAGGTTGAAACTTAGCGCAGATGGCTGTGATGGAAGTTGAACTTGAAGAGTCGGCCTGTGTCGGGGACTGACGTTGCCGTTCAGTATTTGCTTGCAATTAGACAAGCTTCCCATTGGGACTGAAAATCAGAAATATGGTTTGATAAATGAGAGATATTAAGGTGTTTGTGATTCATTTCCAAAAAAGAGGAAATGCAAGCATTGAGCTTTCAAAAAGATTCTACACTGACGACGAACTTGAGAACTTGGAATTCTACAGGGTGTCTACCAAAACAGGCGGGCTAAAAGTCAGTGCTTTTACGATACTTTTTCAGTACATTCACAAGATATTCAATACTTTTTCAACAGAAAAATTCAATCTTTTTCAATACCTCCATTTGAAGAAACTCGAAAAGTTTCGAAAATTTGAATTCTCGCTTGCATTGTGACAAGAATGACGTGAACACAAAATTTTATTGGCTGCTTGAGGATTAACTGACTGCACAAGCACAATCTTGCAGGCAAATACTAATCAAAGAATCAACACACAGGGGATTGCATTCTTACTTTCCAGGCTTCATTAAAAAATATGCGTGGTAAGAAGGAAAAAACTCCCGCCTTCTTGCGGATTTTCCGCACTTTTATGGTACATCCAGACGGTCATTAAAAAACCAGTACTATTTCCAGACTAGTAGACACCCTGTCTAACTACTTGCCTAACTGTAAGTTTCTTTCCAATGGATAGCTTGACCTACTTTTATTTTGCTCCTTTGAGCAACTGGAGATGAAAGGAGTTGGTATTGACTGACTCTGATGTTAACAATCATCACCAACTGCTTGCTGATATTTAATTTGAGAATTTTCTGATGTGTCTATAATTGGGTATGCGTATCTTATGTTATGTATCTTATCTTAGTTATGTCTGCCGATTGCTTTTGTTATATTTTTTGTAAATAATGGGCTCGCTCACAGGTCGTTCAAATATTGATAAACAATAAAATGAATACACTTAATATGATTTGCCAGACACTGGTCATCACGTAAAACGAATTTTAAGTGTACATAATGAAAGTAAATTGAAAAGATGAGAGTATCTTGAACAAAACCGAGAAAACTAGGCTAGTTTGGCACTCAGCAAGACATTTCAGAGAAAATTATGCACATGAATGTACTATAAACACCATGTGGGATTATGGTTTCATAAATTTACTACAGAGGCATCAGTTCTTAACTATCGAAAGATTGAATGTATGTTAACTCACAACAATAGAATTGAACTGGGTGCTTAGACTGAAGATGGTGTTCACAATCTCTTTGGGTTATGTAATTTCAAAAAAAAAAATAATCCCCACTATTTTCAGGTTCAAATTAGAGATTTCTAGATAAGAAACTTCTTTCCTACTTTCGAGCTGACTACTTGTTTATATGCATTGGTCAGAGCTTGGGCAAGAAAATAAACTGTAAATCAGTTGCTTTACTTTTGGACCCCTATCACAAGTAGAACTTTATGGATTCTCTTGATGACTGTCAAATAAATAAACAAACAAACAAACAAACCACTGAAAGTAACGATAGTGAGGAAGTGCTATTTACTGGTAGGTTTTTACAAAACGGAAAAGAATGAAACGAATTTAACCCTCAAATGACAGCTGGAGGAGACACTGAAAAACACTAGAAGAGGACTCCTTTCATTGCTGTAGCCAAACACTTCACACAGGACTATACCTTATCACACTTGTTGTTCGCAAACATTTCAAACTCTAGAAGTTTGCTGATTAATCATTTGTGTGCTTGTGCTGTTCTGCATATTTTCTTTCAGTAGATCCATAAAAATGAGTGCAAAAGCAATAATTTTTCAATTTTTACTTTTGGACCAGTTGGACATAAAAAATAGAGATGGCTACTGGAGAGATAAAAGGGATAATTGAATCAGCACTAATTCATGGGAAATTATGTTGTAAAAGAGAAACAAATTAGATACCTTTGTACGAAGCAGTGATAACTGGAGTATGATTTGGAACCGTGGTTCGAATTTGCGTATTTGATATGGGCATGCCATTCACACCGATAGATGGTTTCATCAATGAAGGTAACTGAGGGCTTAACGGAGGTGGTGCTCCATAATTGTGATCTTGCAGAACACACTAGAAATAAAAATTCAAAAAAATATTTGAGTAATTGACATTTCAGGACATTTAGGCTTGTGGGTGGGACTTAAAAGATGGAGGGAAGTTTAGATAAAAGCTCAACTGGCTTCCAAAAAATTGCGGTTGCCTCATAAGATGGTTCCTAAAATTTTAGAGTGGAAATGAAACAACTCAAAAAGCAAAAACAATAAAGTAGTACTTAATTGAGCCATTTGATAACCTATTGATTTCAATGATAGATTTGGCTTACAAAAAATAGGGAGCGGTAGTCTTGCAGTAATCTGCAGTAACTAAAGATTGAAGCATTCGTATTTTGCTTTTAAAAAATTATTTGGATTCATTTAAATTCACCTTCTTTCTTTGAAAGACAATTCTGGTGATGGAAGGTAGAAAAAACGTCAAATTCAGAGAAAAAAGGAATTTAAATTTGGTACCTGGACATCGAGGGGCAAATGTTTGTGAAACCTTGGCCTTTTTTCAATGGTTCCATCTAGAAGATCATCATCATTGAACTTCCATTGGCAAGCTCTGAAAACAAAATTGTGATGAATAAATGAGTAAACGAATGAGTTTCCATCCCTGAATACAACACGTAGAGGTGTACTTGACATCCCTGAACAAAAATGCTTGGAGTAGGAACCTTTTAGGTAAGATTGCAGATGTATCAATGATAAATAATCGTTAATTAAAATGTGAAAGAAATAATTCTTAGGTAAAAATCATACATTGAAAATATGCTGTATTGTCACTGCACTTTTTCACAGTTTGATGGTGATTTGCAAAATAATTTGGTATTACAGTCAAACCCGTACCTGACAAAGCCCATGGGTGGCCAATCTCATTTGGCCACCCGATTACATCCCATTGGAAATGGCAGTTTGTTAAAAGTGATAACGTCCCCAGAATGACAACAAATTTGCAGTTTTCAATTGGAAAAAACTTTGTTGAAAGAGAACATTGTGTTCTGAGACTCAAAACTGGGTTTTGTTTCTCCTGTAAGACGTTCTTCAGAATTGGCAGGGATTAAAAATTACTTCCTTAAAGGCAGAATTTGGGAAATATAAAACCTGGTGTGACTGTGTGTCTGATGAATCACTTCAATGGGACTGTTAAATGCATGAGTTACAGCCAAATAAATATACTCTACACAGGTAGAAACGCTCGAAAATCATCATCAAGTTAAATAAAAAAGCCTGAAGTCCATTCCTTAGCGCGCAATCACTTCGTAACTTCACAGTGTAACTTCACACTTTTTCAAGTTTCCCGCATCTGCAGGCAGTTTTTCTCAGTTACCCCTGACCAGTTTTGCACAGGCAGAGGAGTATGAAAAACTAACCTAAGTGAACAAATGATTTCGCTAACTTTTTCTTTTGTATGATTTCCATCGTTTTCATATGTTTGTTTCCTTTTTCTTTTTAAATTTGGCAAAAACAAAAGCTTTGAATCAATTGAAATCTTATGCAAGGAAAGTATTTAACAGTTCACAAGATAGTTTGTTTTTTTAGGTTAGGTCTCTCTTCGGGCAAACCTGACTGCCAGTCACCAAGAAAAATTGCCCGCATACAAGGTAAATTTGAAAAAGCTTGTTACTAACTGTGCAGATTACACGCTAGGGAGTAAATTTCAGACTTTTCTGATGTGCTGAACATGATTTTTGAGCTAATTTTTCCCTTAAAACATGTATTCAGTTGGCAGTATCTCTTGCATGTAGCAGACCAATTGGCAGTTCAAATACGCTAAATCTGCAGCTACAAAATAATAAAAACTTAGACAGAAACTATAAGCGGCCGTATGCACATATCAGTTTACTAAGCCTGCCTGTGAAAAGCTAATAATAGGTACACCTCCTGATTGCCTTTTTTTTTTTCTTTTCTTTTTTTTTTTGATGTTTTGCCCCATCCTTAGGAAATTAACAAGAAATGTATTTGGAATTCCAATTTTTTACCGAAATTGGTCCAAATTTCAGCAAAGTATTATTTACTGAGAGTTTTATGGAATGCTAAACTCTAGAGGTTAACTCAAAAAACCAAAGGTAATTTAAGATGTAAGAAAACACCTGCTTACTTTATGCGAGAAGAAGGAATTGTTTTGACCATATTGAAAGTAATAACTCGATGCTTTGGTTGTTGTAGGAAGTTGGTAAAAGTTGGATAGTTAGCAGCATAGCTTTTGTTGACGCCACCGTACGATTTGAAATGGCTTCGGCTGCTACCTTTACTTGAATGCTTGTTACCGGATAGCATCTACAAAATAAAGCAAAACAACAATAAGAGGACACAAATATTTTTAAAGAGGTCCAGAAAATTGATCAATATAGCACTGACAGATTATATGTTGGAAAGTCCTGATGATGCCTTCGCAAAATAGAAATAAATGAAAAATGAAAAAAGAATAATGAAACGTATACAAAAACTATGATATTTCTGTCATGCATGTTTCAAAATATAAAATTAACGTCCTATTTAAAAAGCTTTTAAACAGCACCAGAGCGAGTCTCTCTAGAGCAAATGTTAGCAGAGATAGAGGTCTTAACAGCAGGTCGTCCCCAAGAAAATCTGAAATTTTCAGAAAATTTTAACTCCTAAAAAATTTTGACAGATGGTTAAAAAATGTAAAATTGATAGCTTTTGGCTAGATTTGTTGTAGAGAATCAGTGTGCCAAGTTTTGTAAAAATGTGAGGTTATCACATCAAAGAGACCCCTACTTCAGCCTGACCCAATGATACACAAAGAATAATTGATAATTTGGCAAAAGGAGCAAGAAGCAGGTACTTGTTTAGCTATTTTTGTGTTGTCAAGTTCAAAAATCTGAATCCAACCTAAAAAAAATTATTTTTATCTGTACGGATTTGAATGTCTCAATTTCGTTGGGAAATCAGGCAGTTTCCTGCAAAGAAATAAAAAAAAAAAATAATCTGAGAATACCAACCTGACTGCTATTGTGCCACTTTGGTGGAGGCATATGAGAAGAGACAGTTTTGCTAGAAGCATTTGGAACATGTGGCGATTGCCTATTGTAATAAACTTGTTTGACATTCATGCCTTCTTGGCTGCTAAATTCAACATTATATCGATGCTTTATTCCCAGGTAAGTGTCAGGCGTTGCAACAATATTCATTTCGCCAGTTAATTTTTGTTTACTATTTACAGATAACTGGTTTGGGATCGGAACATGCATCATTGACCTTGATTTACAACTCAAACTTTGATCAACCGGTTTCATTCGAGATCCACAATTAACCTCTGTGACTACTTTTCTTTTGAGGTTTGAAAGTTCATTTGGCATAACCAAGGATGAGTTCATTTCTGAAAATGTCGGTTTATGTTTTGCAGAAGCAGCCGCTGAGTTGTGAAAGGAATTATTTCCTTTCAAATCTTGAGAAACTTTAAACTTCAGATTAGCAGAAGTTTGTGGAGCTACATTGCTGATTTCATTCAGAGGCTTGAAGTGATCAACTTCAATGAGTTGTTGGGAAACAGAGGAGGTGACCGCAGTGCTACTTGCTACGACTTCTTCCTTGACTATTGGGCTCCGCACGTGCTTTTTGTCTCCGGAAAGTAGAGGCTGACTCTCGGCGCCAGTGAGACTGACGATGTTCTGTTGACAGCTATCAATTGTTGAAACAGCCACAGATTCATGAGGGCATCTGAAACACACAAAAAAATTTTTAATTAAAAATAAAAACTGTTTTTTATGTAAACTGATCCTATAATGTAATGATTATCATATGGGGAAAAATTTAATCTGTTGTTGCAAAAATGAAAATCCTCTACTGCACAGTTACGATGAGCATGCTAAAAAGTAAAATCAAGTTTGATCTTAAATGAGACTGGTAAATAGATTAATCAAAACCAGCTAGGGCTGATTCCATCACCTCTGGTTAAATCTGCTTGCGAAGTTATCAGGGGTCTGAAGTTCATCCCCTTGACAAAGCAGAATCCAATTTACTGCTGTTTTTATATCAATTTGATCCACTGTTTGAATTTGCACGATTTTTTATAAAAACAACGTGATGGTGACATATTGCCGCCAACTCTGGGCGCATTATCTCTAAAACTTCAGTTTACCCCATGCAAAAGTCAGTAGCAAACCAGCTCCGCCAGATGTTGCAAGCAATTCTTAAGAGGAACAATAGGAAAACAAGGAATTGATTGACGAGCATTTGCAGTGGATTGCAAAACTAGCCGATCTGACTATTTCTAAGTTCGTAATTCCACCCTCCGTTGCGAAAAATTAAAATGCATAAAACTTCAGATCTGAGTTTTTTGTCAATTTTAAGTCTGTAGATGAATGACTTTTTTCAGGTTTTTGAGTTCCTTTCTTCCTTTCTTTCCTCCTGAAAATTCCAGATTTTCCACACAGTTAGGAACCCTGTCTTTGATTCAAAGGCACGTATTAAAGAAATGAGGCGAGGCTTTCCTCTCAGAAATAAAAGAAGGGGTTAACAGAACCAAAGCGGAGGAATAACTTTAATTTCTTTGAGAAATGAAAATTAGTAAGTCATTGGACTTAAAAGCTCCTTTACCTGTTGTACTTGAAAAATGTCCAATACACATCGATTAAGTTTAATAAAAATTTCAATTAAGTACGTCACTCCGTCTTGGCCATGACGTTATTCGGCTCGGTCAAAGTTGCAAGCTCTAAGATGCTCAATCAAGCAAGTTGCCGAGTTCTGAAAACAAATTCCATAGTTTTCAGAGGACTAAATACTTATCATTGCACTGCTGAGATCCTCTCGGAGAATCTTAACATGATATGATAGGAAAAATCCACCTTTAGGAATATTACCGGACTGGGGTGAAATTCCCTACTATGTATCGTCAGGTCAACACTTACAGACTTGCAGTGTACCATCACATTATTTAATTGCTGATCACTTTTTTCTCTCTCTTTGTTTAAAATGATACTTGGAAGTTTCTAAACTTCCCAACTTGCTTTGTGAGATACATCCAATGCTTCACAATGTAGAAGATGACGGTATATTGTCACATAGGAGGCAAAACTGTGTAAGTGCCTTCATGAGCATTGGCAAATACTTGTTGGTGACAGTAATACACTTGAGGGTCAAAGAATATTACTGAATCGAGGAAATGCTGAAATTACTTTTTTGCTGCTATCACTCATGAGTGACGTAATCTTGCTGGAGTTTATTTATAAGGCCACTTGTCCACAAAATTATGGAAATGAGACTCAGGAGACAATATTAATTTCATCCCTGTTCAGATGTGAAAGGATTCAATTTTTTTAATTTCAATTGCTACAGAGTCAATGAGGAGCTTACAAATAACCTACCCAACATGAGTTGCACCCAGCTGAACAATGAGACTGACATTTTCTTCGTTATTCCGAGTATTGGAAAGCATCGGATGGGGTTGAAGAGGAATATTGAGGGAGGGTAAAGGAGAATCAGCTGAAACGGGGACAAGTCTAGCGGGGGTACTTTGGGGTGAAGCCCCCTTGCTACCCCCCACCCCCGCTGATATTACTGATGATGTCGACGCCGTGACTGCTATCGCTCACACCGGAGAGCCCACCTGAAACAAATCAAAGAAATTTCCATCAGCTAAAATTCAACCAACTTGCAAATCATTGTCAGGCATTGATTAATGATTTCGTGGGAATGCAAATTAAACTGACATATTATCATTATGTACCAGTTGATAGAGAATGACTTAAAGCATTTCAAGCTTTGATGCCCCATCAAGACCTGGACCAAGGGTAGCATAATTTTTCTTACACGTCATTATAGTGCTAAATTGATGGCATTTTTCTGAAAATTCCTATTTTCTCAAAGGAAAATGAACCGCGTTAAGTAGAAAGGAACCAAGCTACAACAGCTATTGACAAATTTAATTGAGCAATTTAAATTATTTTTCACAAGCAAACAGTTGAGCAGATTTTTGTGCAAATTTCGGTGAATTTTCTGCATAGTACGAGGCAAATTCCCTAAAATTTTAAAAAAAAAAAAACCGTACAAACGTTCTCTTGTAAAAAATTAAATTGCATTAAATCCTCAAAAATTCCCAGACTTTTCCAACAAATTTCCTGACTTTCCCGGTTTTCTCAACCGCTGGCAACCCTGTATACTTCTGTTCATGCAAAATTTTTCAAATAATATACTTCCTTTCCTGCAAAATTTAGCGAGTAACACGACAGTGCCACTGATTTTTATCTGTAACGAACTCCCACGCTCAAAAAATGTTCAAGTAGCGGTTGTAAGAATTGAGGGGACCCCCACGCTACCCTGTTGCGAGAATACACCTCTATATCCAGTCCAACTCTCCATGCAAAGTAACCGCTTTGTTTGAGGGCTCCAAGTCTGGAACCACGGCAACCCTGCTGATGAATTTGCTCCCTGTCTGTGCATAGAGAATTCAAACTAGATACAGAGGTAGACTCTACAGCGTACCGTGAGGAACCTCCTGCATACAGCCTCAACGTAAAGAGCTTTTTTAGCGCTTACAGGTTCGTTTCAGAGAAGACCAGAGGCACCAACATCGTGTTCCTCACGAAATTTCCGAAGGAAAGTTACTTGAATCGCAAATCCCTGAGGGGCTTGGAGGACAAGCCGCATAAGTGCAGTTTAGGTTAGTTCGAGAAACACGTGTTCGAAGTTTCAAAATCACATGGCTCCTTGTGGCGGAAAGAAAGTTCAAACTGACTTTTCGATGCTTAAAAATTGGAATTCGGGAGCGAATTTTTCACAGAAATGCAATGAGACTAGTTGCACTAGAAAGCGTTAAAATCTCAATTTTTTCAAAAACTGCACGCACTCAGGCGCCTTGCCATCCAAACCCTTCCATTGAGCATTTCCACGGTGCAGGAAGCCGATCCTTACCACATACGAGCTCCATCTCTGGGCATTTTGCATTGTGGCGTTGAATCGGATAATTGGGCATTTTGTTCCAGCCCAGATGGACTGGAAAGCACGGGCCCCGGTTGGCAGTACTGCCGTGCCGAGGAAGAACGCCGTATGAACATTCGAGAGTTGCCGAATTTCCTTCAGTAAAATGTTTACTTTTCGAGCAAAGTTATGAATATTTTACCTTGTAATTTTCAGGACCTTCAGGTAAAATTGCAAACAACATTATCCGAAAAATTGGAGGAAAATTATTCATATGTTTATCGGGGAGTTCGTGTTTTATCAGAGAAAATTTGGCAACGCCGGAGGGCTCATACGGCGCTCTTCCTGAGCACGGCAGAGCGAGTCCGCGACAGAGCTGACGGGAGGTAGAACTGGGAGCGGGGCGCGGGTCGCGGAACCGACGGCGAGTGCACATTGCAGAGTGCAAGCGACTTGCTCGCTCGTTCTCGTAGCTTCGTCTAGTTCCGTTCCCCGCCGAGTGCAACTAGGTTGCAGTGCCGAGTGCCAACGGAGAGGGAGCGAGGAGAGAGCAAGAAGACCCCGAGTAGGCAGCAGCAACGCAGCCAGAGGAAGCAAACGTGAGACACGACCAGAAGGGGCCGTGGGGGGAGGGGGGGGGGGCACGGGCGGAGGCGGCAGTGACGAAAGGAGCGCCAACCTCCAACCGCCTAACTCCGGGGGGAGCCGATGGGTTCATACGCGCTTTCGTCCGCTCGCCGCGCAACGACACACAACGGTCAACACCGCCGAGCTAAGGAAGAACACCGTACGAACACTCGAAAGTAGCCAAATTCCCTTCGATAAAACGAGTATTTTCGACGACATCCGTGCAAATTTTTCTTTGAAATTTTCAGATATTTTAGATTAAATCGCGAAAAAAATTGTCCGAAAATTTCGGCAAAAAATATTCTCAATCTCTCCGGTAAATTCAGTTTTTATCGAGGGAAACTTGGCAACGACTGACGGCTCATGCGGCGTTTTTCCTTAGCACGGCAGAGCAAACGTGGAATAAGTAGATAAATAATTCAAAATTAGGGGGGTTCGAAATTAACTTGGCC
This sequence comes from Bemisia tabaci, assembly GCF_918797505.1. NCBI lineage: Eukaryota > Metazoa > Arthropoda > Insecta > Hemiptera > Aleyrodidae > Bemisia > Bemisia tabaci. Next base: position 8,283,145 of record NC_092794.1, read on the forward strand.
GGAATGACGAAAATACGACATTTAATTTGAGCTCAGGGACCCAAAAACCGAAAGCGAGGCCCCCGTGAACGCTGAGCCATAACCGGCTCATTTCCTCCTATCCGCGAGTTCCGAACCACAGTGCGACGCGCGGCAGCGAGAGGCTCCGACTAGGTAAACTCGCGGCTCTTCCGGCGTGAGGGCGTAACTCCATTTCCGCGTGAACCCTGTTCTCCGTATATCCCGGTGCTTCGCGGGGCTCATGCGGGAACGGAGATGCGCACGTAAATCACGAGGAGCGACGAATTGCCGAGCCGACTTGGGCGCTATCGGTGACCGAACCGCGCGACGGAAGAACCTCGTGGATCCCGCGAGGAAACCTCGTGCAAACACGCCGTTTCTCGATGGGGCCGCAAAACGTGGCCGGCTAGTGATCGGGAACATGGGTTTCAGTTCTATTCCTCCTTACGGACGCCGCAGCGCGTGTAGGGGTGCCCGGCGGACCGGGAGCCCCCCCTCCCCCCCCCCCCCACTTCACCCGGGAGTGACCCGAACTGACTGACTGCGACTAGAGTCCCTTTATACTGAGAGTCAAGACAATTTGGCTCATGGATGTCACAAACGGGAATAAAGATTACAGAAATTGAACTTCTTCGTAATCTTTGATCGGCCCATTCTCAAATGCCTTTCTCCGTTCCTCCTCTCATTCCGTTTGTTCCTTGCCGAACCCGTAATTCCCTGGTCCATTCCAGATTATAATCTTTGCAATTGGTGAAAATGTAATCTTTATTCCGTTTGTGACGCTGTGGAGGCCTAAAATACGGGAACCAATCAGAAATGGATACAAATTGTCTTGACTCTCAGTATAAAGGGACTCTAACTGCGACCGGCTACTGCTGCTAGACGTATTCCTGAGGGGTCCTCGTGGAGAATCCGCAATCGTGGACCACTCTGCATCTGGACCGTGCCGTGTCGTGTGTGCGAAAAGGGTATCTGTTTATTTTCATAGGTGGTATAAAAGGTTCACCTTTTCGGTAACATACTGGCGTTTATACACCTATGCTGCCAACCAGGTGCCGCTCGGATTCGGGAGAAAAGTTGCATTAAAAAAGGAGGCCCGATTGGGTTGCTCGCGTGGCCCTTGAAGCGCTGCCTCAAACAAGACAAACGGCACCAACGCAGCATGGAAATAGAGCAAGGGAAAGGATGCGCGTTGGTGACGGCGGAGAGAAACAACTATTCATGCTTCATGGATGTCCGTGTTGCGTCTGCAAAATTGAAGGCGCGATGGCGCAAGGCGTTAACTCGCGATACCGATAATCGCTCAGATTCGGGGAAAAAGTAAAAAACCGGGGCCTGAATACGTATCTCCTATCTTTGGCTAATTGTGAGTTGACGCTCGATTTTCTTTCTTTTTTCAATATGACGTCGGATTCTTTTTTTAATATGTATTCGTAGACCTTTAAATAAAGCTGGTATGCGCCAGCTTAATATAACTCGCGGACCACGTGTTTTTAGTGTGTCTCGAAAGACGAAAACTCAACATATATTGACAATTTGTAATTTTATTACGAATTTCCGAAGTCTGATCGCACTCACGCCTCGAAAATAAAACTGAAAATATTGCGTCAATTTAAAAGCGAGTGACGGCGAAAGCATCCTTGCATCCCGCAAGTTATCACTTGCCGGATTTCCGTCCGAATCCTAGGATTTTATAATCAACTTCCCAACGATCCAATCCGACCTTTCAACATTTCAAGTGCGAATTCAGACGGTATTTAAATCCATTTTTTCATCATCAAACCACTTTCTACTTTTTTGTAGGTTGTAGATTGAAAAATGTATGCATTATTGGAAGTTTTGACTCGCTTTATGAGCTAAAGATCATTATAGATACCACCGTGCGATGCACATTCTTACGGTTAATTATATCCAAAATAGGTAAAGAATTATTCATTCTAAAAGTAGCAAAAGAATCACGACTTCAGTTCAAGTAAGATAATTTTACTATCTGCCTAGGCATTTGATAAAATACCTGATTTTGACTGATTGCCTGCGAAACATACATTCGCGGTATGGATCTAAAAAAGACATTAAAACATAGCCACCTGTCCAAATTCGGCGGTGAGTGATTATTGTGTTACATCATGAATATAAATTAATTATTAATTATTATTAATAAATCATAAATCAATTAATAACCTCTACGCATGGGAAATTTCGACTGCGAAAAACATTCACGCGCACTAGACCACGCTGGCGTGAATGCCATGCAACTGCATGAAGTCATCGAACAACGATACACATCCAATAGGTGCGCTGTTAAATTACTTTTGCTGCCCAACAAAAATGGCCGAATCTTAGCGGGATTGACGTCATCTCAACGACGACTTCAGCTCAACAGACGGGAGAAAATCGAGGTGTCGTTGTTAAATTCCCGTGGGATTCTGCGGATTTGGAGGTTAAGTTTTATTGAAATTTAAGATTTTTAACATTTAAAAATCTTATTAACACCCACATTATTACGAAATTGACGCAATTAACGATTATAAGCAATTGCAAGTCAGTCTGGTGACGAACTTGTGGATGCTTGTGGCGAAGAAATGCGAAAAAATGGCGGTTATGGATGTAAACAATAACATTACAACAATCCAGCAAACTCGGCAGCGGTCCACAGCAGCCAAAAACCTCGCTGAGCTGTTGGGCATTTTGCTGAGCAGCCATCTTGGAAAACGGGTAAATCCACCAGAATTTACCAACGCTTTCGTTGAGCTCAACGCTCAGCGGGTAATTTTCGTTGGGCAGTTGTGGACTTTAACAACGCATCTAATGACGCAGCCACAAAATCACTCTGCCGTTCAAGTGTAAACAAAAACATAACCTCAATCTCCCCTCATGTGCTTTCATGATGCACCCCAGTTTTCCCACGTGCGGCAGAGTTCAAAGCAACCGACTAATGACTATTCGTGATACTCCATGGCAGAGTATCAATTTGGAGAGTTTCCACGCCTGGCCTTCAAGATGAAACAGGGACAAAAAGAGAAAAAAGAAAAAGAAAATGAAGGAGGAAAATGAAAATAATGTAGGAGCGCCTACAAGAAAAATAAGTACTGAACACAGCTATTTCAAAATAATTCTGCACCGAAGTTTCCGAAACAGTTTCTCGGTGTGGGTTCCGTACTTCCAATCGATGACCACAGAGCAAAACCACGTATCTCCATTCGCGACGTATCATACTTTCTGCTATACTCCATTTCCCCTTTAAAAAATTGGTCAAAGTAGTTTCTTGAAAAATGTCCTTGATTTTCCCTCTCTGTTAGTAGACTATGCTGTAAAAATTTCAAAGCTGTAAGGCTGACTTATTCCAGGGTTGCCACAGAATTTAGTAAATTAAATTCCCTGGCATTTCCCTGACACAATGGTTAAGAAGGCATAATTGAAAATAGTTTTCAGGCAAAATTTCTTGTTCGAAATCTCAAACCCATTCTGGAAAGCAAATGAATTTTAACAAATTTTCCCTGACATTTTCGTCATTTTCCCTGACATTTCCCGGTTTTTCCTGACAGCGGCAGCCCTGTTATTCCTTTTCGCAATTTTTTTTTTAAACAACGGAAATTTTGAAACATCGCAGTGGACCTACGTGATTTTGCGCTTCGGCCATGGAATTATGAATCTTTAGGAAAGATGCGTCGCACCGCCGGTGCCGAAATGGGCACTAGGACAGAATGCGCTAGAACACAGAGAGTCCAGAGCTCCGTTCCCACGATCAAAATAGAAGCTCAAAATGGAACGATGTATCGAAATCCGGCCAATCGCGTGGCGAGGATGCCGGCGAGCCGCTTCGTTTTGATCTTCGGCTTCGGCCGTGGAAACGGAGCCCAGGTTCAACGAATCGGGGTGGGCCGTTGCCGTTTGGCCGGGCGCCACGATCGGGAAGGTATCCAGTTCAGATCTCCCCCGAGAGGTTAAGTATTTTGTTTGTCTTCGATTTGGGCGAATCGAGAAAAGCCGCGCGCGCGTTTCCGCTTCACTTTCTATTTCTGCCGCTAGCGTCTCGCCGCCGGTGGCGTCGCGTGCTTTGCATTATATCGATTCATCTGCCATCTAAATCTATGGAAAAGGATAGATGAATAGGGTGTTCGCAACGAACGCCTTGATAATCGATACTTTACCATAGTTTCAAATGGGGAAAAATCGATAATCGATGATTCACTGCTCGCCGCTCCGTCCGGAGTCTTCGAAGCGCGAATGATCGATTATCGATATGATATTCCCCCATTTGAAGATGTGGTTAAGAATCGATTATTAAAGTGTTGGTTGCGAGCACCCGGCTAATTGGTCCTTTTCCATAGGTTTAATTGGCAGATCAATCGACCAATCGATATAGATATCGTATAGTACGCCACGCTACTCAAACACACTTCTCCGATTCCGCAAGGTACGGGAGAGGTGCCCCTATCAGAAAATCCAAGATCCGTGTAAAAAAAGGACTTGAACGAACCTTTGTGAGAGGGAACGAAAGGTAAAATCGTTTTAATTGAACAGGATTTGCATGAGGGGGAGGCTGGCAAAAATCTGGGAAAAGTGCGTTTAAATTGACTGAAATTACCAGAGAAAAGATCATTTTAAAAGAATTAGGGGTGGGCGGAACATTTTTTGACGCATAGGTTGTTTTTTTTTGTCCTCAATCGTCAACTAAGGCCCAACAAACGAAACTGAAGTGAGAAGAAGAAAGCTAAATAAGGAATCAGGGAACGAGAACGAGCAATAATGCCTCTCAAAAGTGACAAGATCTGACTGAGACCATCGAAACTTCCTGGGAAACCTTCTTCGTCAAACCTGACCGGGACTGGAACCCGGGACATCTCGGTCATAAGTCACTTGCGCTTGAAACAGAAGAAATTCGCGGGTGCTGGATGCCTGCCTTGATAAAAAACAACCGGGATTGCAGTAATTAATTGAAAATCAGCCTACGGTCGCCTTAGCGTACCGTACAGTAACGTGTCGTACCGTGCTGTACCGAATACAGTACATCCGACGACATGACTCCACTTAAAAATAAACTCCTCACCATGTTCTCAGAAGCCGAATCGTTTTTGTCGAGACACATCAAGAGAGGGGATCAGTGGCGATTCTTCAAAGTTAACAACACTGCTTTTTCTCCATAAATTGTATTCGATACATCAAACGGATGAGATTGTATCGATATCGATTGGTTCAAAACATGAACATAGCCTCAAAAGTCAACCAAGTAATCTGACGAAACGGGTTTTTTGTGATAAATTTTTGATTCGTATGAGTACTAATTGGACTGCATTTTGCAATTTGGGACTATATATTCCGGCTCATCTGAAAAAACACTTATGTGCAAAGGGAAACCATTGGCACATACGTTGTTTTTAAACCGGGCCAGAATTTATAGTTCCAAATTACAAAATGCAGTCCAATTAGCCAACAATAGTGAAATTTTCATTTAGTAAATTTTCAGCTTTTCTGACGAATATCCTAAAATTTTGGATTGCGGTTATGTTCTATTGTTTCGAACCAAACGATACATCGAACCATTATCGAATACGATCCATTTAGAAGTATGTACAACAATCGATTCTTGGTCAGGCAAGCCTCGCCCTGAATCGATATTTTTAATGGATATAAACCGATGAAAACAGTGTTGCCAACTCGCAAAATCGACCGTCCAGGAAAGCCGGCTACTCGAGCATCAAAAACCAACACCGAGCTCCTCTGTTGAACGATTCAACGTATGGAGAAGACTCCTCGTTATCAGAAAACAAAGTGTATTTATTTCCGAACTAATATTTGGTCAAGTGTACTGTACGCGGAACGTGCGGCAGAGTGGCAGAATCAGAGACAGGAGCCGCGTAAAAGCGACTGCCTCCACTTTAACCTAAAATGTTCCGCATGAAATAGCATTACTCATACCTAACTTATCAGCGATAAACATTCGAAATTTTCCGCACGCGAAAATCCGACGTGACGGGTGCATCGAAATACCGATGTGAAAATGACGACGCAAAACCCCAAAATTTCTTCGCATAAAATAACTTTTCTGGAAAAGTCAAGAAATGTTTCTTTGTATCTTTCAGAATATGTCATTCGTGATTTAATCTGTTGGATTTACCTCGATATTCTCATAAATTCCCCCGAGTCGGCAAGATATTGCAGGAAATTTGGCGACGCCCGAAAGCTCAAACTCAAGTTTGATGTACACGTGACAGAAAGACAAAGAAAGTAAGTGATAAAACAACTGCAAATAAAGCTTTCTGAACGTACTTAATCGAGGAAGCAGACTTCTTGATATGTTTCCCAAATCTTTGACAAAGACAACGAAAATTTCTACGAATGAAATGAATTTGTGTAAAAAAAAATAAATAACTGAAGAGACAAAAAAAGTGATACATTTGTTTTTTTTTTATTCTACCTAGGAATTCCTGACGAAATTCCTGCACTACCTTCACATTTCTGGAGAGAAAATCTACGACAGGGTGATTCAGCCGTCACGTCACCAGTACAGCCGTGTGAGCCGTGCTAAGGAAGAACGCCGTATGAACCTTCAGGCGTTGCCAAATTTCCTATGATAAAACACGACTTTCCTGGTAAACTTGTGAATATTTTCCTTCCAATTTTTCAAGTAATTTCGTTCGCAACTTTACCCGAAGCTCATGACAATTTCAAAGAAAAATATTCATAACTTTCCTCAAAAAGAAACGTTTTATCGAAGGAAATTTGGAAACTCTCGAATGTTCAAACGGCGTTTTTCCTCAGCACGGCAGAGTAGGTATTGATGCTATTAAATCGGATTCAAATGGGGGAAAATAGGAAGAAAAAACCATCCAGCGGGAATCCAGGTTACACGAGAGCAGATCAGCGGCAACGAAGTGTTGGTATCCAATCTTGAAATCATGTCAAGTTGAACCAGCATTAATTATTAGTAGAAATTTTACAAATCTATTGTTCTTTCCAAAGAAGATGATCGGGGCCAGAAGGCACGCTGGCACTAAGACGGCTATTCTCGTTACGCAAAAAGTATGATCTCTTTTACTTGAATGAGCTGTGAGATTTGAGAGCACTGGCTTTAATCTGTAAGACGGGAATAGCGTTGAGCGTTCACAGAGATTAGAAATCGATCGATAAGTCGACATTAAACGCGCTCGTTTATGAGTCTCGGGCGAGTTGGCTACGAGTGCACGCTGCACGCACTCCGTGATCCGTCACGTCATAAGAAACAAAACCTGAAAAGCTCGCACATAGGTCGTCTCGAGGAGTCAAATAGGGCTGTCGCACCCGAGAGTAAAGAAAACCGTCCAGGCTTTTGGACGGTGCAATACCTAAAGGTCAAATTGAGCACATCGGAAATGCCCAAAATACTTTTCGACGATGGAGAATTTGCAGGTGTCTATTCACTGGAAAAAAAACACATTGGATCTGAAGTCCAGACTCTTAAAAACATCGACAAGAAAAAATACTCTTGATTCAATCGGATTTTTGCTTAAATCAAGAACCAAGCCCCTCAATTTGAGCGGATTTCCTTTTGATTTAAGCTTAAATCTGATTGAATCAAGCGTATTTTTTCTTGTCAATGTTTTCAAGAGTCTGGACTCTAGATCCAATGTGTTTTTTTTCCAGTGTTTGATGAATGTCATGTTTAAGTGGAAACTACTGATTGTGAGTTAACTACAAGGGTGCACTTGGTTCATAAATTGAACAAATATTGGAGGAGATACGGCAAAATTATCCGATTTTCTAAAACACATGTATTTAAATGGGAAATGCCGTCAGATGACGTCACTAGGCGGTGCATTTCCTCACTTTTAAATCTATTTTATGCTATTTCCAATATCAGTAACAATTTATAAAAAATACTGTGACATCAGCTTTCAAGCACTCTTAGATGAAGCGAAAAAAATTGTGTGCAAATTCTCCATTATGCGGATGCACGATTTGAACGTTCCGTTTCACGCGCGCTTCTAAAGCCGCCAGCGGGCCGATCATTGAAATCTATAGACAAGGCTATAGGCAAAGAAGACAAAAGGGGCATGGAGGGATCCTATTGGTGGAAGCGGGTGGCTGCAACGGACAAATAAGGTGGGTAATTGACTAACTAACGGCAACCGAAGATACCCTGTAGTTGGTTTATCATTTTCTCGATCCTTAGTTTTTAGGAACCACCCATTTCAACCAATAGAATCGCTCCATACTCGCTGTATCTTCTTGGTCCATTGCTTTGTCTATCAATTCAGTCCGCAGAGCGCCAACTTTTTCTTCGTCGCCGGCATTTAGGAGGGAGAGAGTGGAGCTGGAACAAGGACCCTCCTTATTTTGGAATCCGAGGAAAACAAGAGTACGAGCCTCTCATTGTTGGATTAAATCCGACTGCTTTCCTGGGCGTAGAGTAATATTTGCCGATAAATTATTTCTGTCGATGCTCGGACCATCTTTTATCATGACCTTTTTATCGATTAATTAATTAAGAGTGAGATTAATTAAGAAAGGCTGTTTGTTTCTTAGTCTCCAGATTCTTCCTCGTCGTAACTCCTGATATTATTTGTTTCGTGTTCCTTTCGCTCATCTACGTTCAAGTTCAAAATATGTGGTATTTTTTCTTAAATTATAATACCGATTAATTCATTTTTTTTATTATTTTCAATTCAGATTGTGATTTTTTGTGTACTGATTGAAGTTTCTTGAGAGGAATACGTGCTCTTAGTATGAATGTCAATAAATGAGCACTAAGAGGGAAGAATAAGGGACCTTGGTGTTGAAAACTCAAAATTCAGCTAATAATGGTACGATTCATTGGCGGATCCAGCAAACTGGCAACATTGCTTTTTTCCATTTAAAACTACTGAGATGTATCGATTCTCGGAGGGGGTAGGTGCTTCGGCAAGAATCGATTATTCAACACAGGATTAAATGGAGGAAAGCCAGTTGCCACATTGCTGGACCCCACCTCTGGTACGACTGCTCTGAGAAACTTCTGAGAAACATCATTTAACTTAACAGAAAATGTGAGAAAAACCGAAGCCATGTGACTGAAAGTTCCGAAATCGTAATTTTGAAAGGAAGTCGTTTTAAGTTAAAAGCGGACGTGTTCAGGCCTCAAAATCGTTGGATCGACAGGCGACAATATTCTTAATAAGCTCAACTATGAACCAGTGGCGTGGCGTGGCGTGAATTGCGATATATCGATTGTTATGTAATTTAAATCTATGGTAAAGAATCGATTATCAAGGCGTTCGCTGCGAACACCCTGTTAATCGATCCTTTTCCATAGGTTTAAATGACAGATCAATCGATATATAGCAAAGCACGCCACGCCACTGCTATGAACTCGGTGCCGTTGGCCTCAATCAACGACGCAGTCCTCATTGCCGCTGTTCAAACATGCTGACGGGGACTCGCACTTTAACAACGAACTGATTATCGAAGTTGATAGACAAAGCGACAGACAAAAAAAGACATACAGAGTATGGACCGATCCTATTGATTGAAATGGGTGGTTCTTGTCTTGTATGTACACTCTTTTCGGTCCTTAAGCCTTCATGAAACGCTCTGACCATACTCTCTTAATCCAGACGCTCTGGAATCTAAAACTCGGGTTTTAAGGCTCATAAATTGGTTTACGATTTATGAATGACACATTCGTAATAAACTGACGCCAATACACCAGAGTACCTAAGCAGGGAAAGTGGTGCCATGTCTATGTCGCTCCCTGATTGGTCAGCGAGCTTTTGACCGTTCGGAAGACTGTTGGAGCCCAACGTAGAGCAAATCTCGGTTTCTACTGCTAGAGCAGGGTTACTACTCAAACTGATGGCTGGCCAAAAATCAGTACTAATTACGGTACATTTCAAAAAATTCTGCACACCAGTAGTAAAATGCAATAATTTTTCAGTGCTTTTGTGCAATGCTAGCGCCGGTCGTTTGGTTGAGGTGTTTCTGCACGATCGGATTTTTATCGAGCTATTTTTGTATAGTTAGATTCGCCTCCGCAAAAAATCAGGATTCGGAAAAATTATGAAATCAGGATTTAGCAGTCAAAAATCAGAAAAAATGAGGATTTCCTGAAACGAAAAAATACCAGACACCCTGAGATAGAGGCAAACTCTCAGCGTAGCCCAGGGGATCCCCTTCATGACGGCTTTTACTCCTAGAGTTTTTTTTGAGCTCGGGAGTTTGTTTCGGAGGAAATCAGTGAGGCCATCATGCTTCCAGCAGACTTTTACCTCAACGAAGTACTTAAATCGCAAATCCCTGACTCACGTAAAAGTTTCATTCCTCTCTGCCCCGGTTATTGGAAGGTGCTGGTGCGGTCGACTTGCTTCTATGCGCGGATGGTTTTTTGCGAGCTTTCGGTATGAGGATAGCTTTGTTGGCTCTTTCCTCTTGACCTATGCTACCCGACGCATGCTCGCCTAGTTGAATTTCTGCCTCCCCGCCTCCTCCTCGCCCGTCTGCCGCCCTCCCAGTTCCTAACGAATGAATGAAATCAATTAATTATTCCGATCTGTCAGCCTGCTATCGTTTATGACCGTGCAAAACTTCCCTGCTTCATAACGTCTCCACGGCGACGAATCAGCTCTCAACTTTCCTCACGCCGAGTCGTCAGCAGTGGCGATTTTTCAAGTTGGCAACATTCGTTTCGGGAAATCCTGATTTTTTCAGATTTTTGACTGCTAAATCCTGATTTCATAATTTTTCCGAATCCTGATTTTTTGCGGAGGCGAATCTAACTATACAAAAATAGCTCGATAAAAATCCGATCGTGCAGAAACACCTCAACCAAACGACCGGCGCTAGCATTGCGGGTCTATAGAATCCCTCCTGGAGGAAATAAGACATAGAAAGAAAAGAGAGAAAAATTACGGACAGTTCTAAAACATCGCGATGGAGACTGTTCTTTTGTTGGGATGGAGAGAGCATATGTAACAAAAAGTAATAATGCGATTTTGAAGAAGAGATAACCGGAAGAACAGAATGTTTCCGCCTTCACCACAAATCCACCTTATCGCTATTTTTTCTAGGGTTATCACTCCGCCGCCATTTTTACATGTGTTATCACTCTTGAGTAATTGTCATAATTGCTCGACCGACGGCCGAAAACAAAAATAGATGAAACTAATAATGGCACGAGTAAACCAAGATCTATGACCTTTTTTCCAAACCCAACGGAAATAACGAAAAGTGTTCATGACGGATTCATCGGAAAAGTGCTCATTTCATCCGGACGGTTAGGAAACGAGTAACAGACGTGCACTGCCGTGCTAAGGAAGAACGCCGTATGAACATTCAAGAGTTGCCAGATTTCCCTTGATAAAACATGTATTTTTGACGACATTCATGCACATTTTTCTTTGAAATTTTCAGATATTTTAGATTAAATTGCGTACAAAATGGTCTGAAAATTTTGGGGAAAAATATTCACAATTTTTCCCGCAAATTCAGCATTTAGCGAGGAAAATTTGGCGACGTCTGAAGGCTCATACGGCGTTTTTCCTTGGCACGGCAGTGCAGTGCCTGACGTGGCGGAACTTGCGTTACACTGAGGTAGATTTCTCGCCGCGACAAACATCAAAGCTCTCAGTGAACGACTCAATAATTCATTCGGAGATAATGAATATTCCGAGTTCTTAAAATGGTTAAATCATATTTCCATCGAATAATTGAATACACGTTCACTGGCGCTTGTTCATGCTCGTAGGCCCGCTTATACATATACATACGCGCTCTAGATATACTGATTTTAACTTCCTCAGGAACTTGTTTCAGAAGGCTTCAAAAGGTCTTATCATCGACTGGAGTAGAGTGTCTACATAGGGAGAGCACAGACAAGTCGAAAAATGGAGCTCTTTTGGACCCAAAAGAACAGCCAACCTTCGAAAACGAAAAATGTCACTGCCAATCTTCAGATTCCAATAGTTAACCGAAACGGCCAAGAACGTTCAAACAAGAGCGTTCTAACAAAAAAAAAAAAAAAAAAAAAAAATTACTAAATTTATGCAAAAACCAAGTTAAAAACGTGCTTTACCAACAACGGGTCGTGACAATTGCGATGATAAATCACTCTGAATATAATTTTGGAGTTCATAGTTCGCCTGCCGTTTTGAGTCGTGAGAGTTCTATCGCACCTGACCTCAACTGGAATTGGAATAATCAAAGAATATTCCGTATAACCTCCTCTAGGCTCCTTAGCCATCAGAGAAAAAACATTACAAATCAACTCAGATGCCTTTCCGACGGATAAACTCGGCATTTGAATAATGCGCAGAGCGCAAAGCAATGGATGAATAATCGAGGTTAGGTTCGAACCCAACATGCAACTATTTTAACTCCGCAGTGAGCAGGGTTGCATACACTCGATTTTGCGGGCAGACTCTAGGACCCGCCCACGGCTTCTGCGATAGTATAAGAGCTGGGCGTAAGACAATGGAAACATGTACAAAGTTGGGTTTCAACACATCATGTAACTATTTTAACTCTGCGGTAGGCCGGGGTGCATGGTTTCGAGGAAAACACAGATCGCACCAGTCAGTACCCCGAGAGCTGTTTATCGCGTGCAGGCCGCGGACAGATCTAAGATCTCGCCTGCAAAATCTAGCGTATGCAATCCGGCCTACCGCGGAGTTCAAATAGTTGCAGGTTGAGTTCAAACCCAACTGAGCATATTTCTCCATTGTTCTCCGCATTGTTTTGAGTCGAAAGAGCGTTCCATAATCTAGGATATAAGCAAAAGTTTCAGATTTTAGATGAGTGCTAAATGTAAACATTTTTAGTTCATTCACCTGAACCACAAACTGATAGAAGTGCGCGTGACGAAAGGCAAAAATGCAAAGTTGCAATGCGAATGTGGAATTCAGGTGAAATCTCCTTCGGCAATAAATGCATCAACTTATTCTTCTGAATACCAGGGGGCATTCTGGGGTACAAACCCAAATTTCAATAATTGTGCGCGATGCGATGGAACCGACTTTGCCGAGACATTTTCTCCCATGAACTAAGATCCCTTCCCCGATGGTAAACGAGAATCTCAAGCGCGACAACAAAGTTCTTCGACGAGCTCATGACGGATTGCGAGGAGGTAATAAACCTCAGGTGACATCGCGCATGTCCGTGCTCAATATGACTAGGGCTCGATCAAAATGGACGCCCCATTTACATGGGCACGGGCTGTGCGATTGAAACATAAGAAGTAGTTACTGCGTCGGACAAAGGCGCACTGCTCGACGCTCTAGCAGAGCTAAGGAGATATACGACGATGATACTCGGCACATTCGCATGGGCGGCTAGCTCCTGCTATTGCCCGGCGGAGTTGGAGTTGTGAACGAGAGTAAATAAATGAAGATGAATACATTTCCTACTAGAGGCGAAGGGGGGGGGGGGAGGGGCCAGTGGAGGGGGTCGAGCGAAACCCCTCCGCGAGATACAACACAGCGTTGCCGTGACAACAAATCCCCCACCAGAGAGAGAGTGTGACGTCACGGGATGGCGGGAGGGAGCGCCAGAGCGCGCCGCAAATAGCCGCCGACATCGATTTTCAAGCTACGAACAGAAAACGGTGGATGATGCGAGGCGGCCGACAAACATTGCAACAGTTGCGAAACGGGCCGAGAGAGTCGCCCTCGACAGACACTGCGAGCACGTTGCACGTCGAGCGTCGACGACGTTGGGGAACGTTCGCTCAAACTTAGGCTCCCGTGCTAAGGAAAAACCCCGTAATAACCCTCAGCCGTTGCCAAATATCCATTCATAAAACACGAATTTCCTGATAACATTATGAATATTTGTCTTCCAATTTTTCAGATAATGTTGTTTGCAATTTCACCTTAAGATCCTGAAAATTTCAAGGAAAAATTTTCTTGACTTCCTTCAAAAATGAACATTTTATCGAAGGAAATGTGGCAACTCGCGTATGTTCTTACGGCGTTCTTCCTTAGCACGGCAGTATGGACCAAGTAATTCCTGAGAAATTATAATCAATTTCCAATATTTTATGAGCACACGCGGGCAAAATGTTCACATAATATTTTTGCGGCCTCTCCAAATTGGACGAGTCCGAAACGTGAATATAACCTTCATGAAAACCAAGGCAATACTTCCATTGGGGAATCTTAATATGACACGAGCCCTCAGTATTGAGTCGACTAATTGACAGCTAACTGACCTGGATTTGGTGAAACCAAAAACAGTCAAAACGGTCAAAGAGACATTGGTTCAACTCCGCGCCAATTTCCGCTGCGCAGAAATATTTAGAGCTGAACCACGTGGGCATGGGCGAACTTTAGCCCCCCCCCCCCCCCCCCCCCGAAGAGACTGCAGAGGGATTCCTTGATACGAAGAGCTTTCGTAAACAACAGTAAATGGGTCATTACTGTCGGCCTGGAATAATGAGGTTAGCTACATTTTAGGGAATTGAATATGGGGCTCGCAAAGGGCCACCTTTGGGAAAGGGAAGGGGGTACGAGGCCTGTGAACTGCCTCTTTGGCGGGGTGAGCAATCCGGTCTTGCACGTGGTCCAGAAGTATTACAGTGCCCCCCCCCCCCCCCCCCTACTGAGCTTCACGCTTTACTAGACTTCCGTAAGCACACTAGCTAGAAGTCGTTTCACTGAGGCAGTTTGCTTCTTGGGGGATTCAATTGGCGGCGATGACATGGGGATGGGAACGGGGGGCCGGCATAGCCCCCTAGAGATTTATTTATTCCATCCCAAGAAATGTGACATATTTTGCTGGGTTGATGTGTGACAGATATTCACCTTTGAAATTTTGATTGGATCGATTTTTTCAGTGAGAACAGCTTTTTGCTCCTGAGACGACTCAATTAGACAAAATTTACCGGAGGGGGGGGGGGGCAACCTAAACCCCCCTTGGAGCCACTGAAACCCCGTAAACCCCCTTCGCAGCTGAAGGAAACCCACAAATCCCCCCTTACGATTTGTTTTCCGGTTTTCCAGGACATCCCCCCCCCCCACACACACACACCCACACCAAGTTCCTAGTTCCGGCCACGGCCGATTTACTATTATTTTCGGGCGGCGAGGGAGGGAGGAGAGGTCGTTAGCTTTTGAGGCAATTTATGGGAGGGTGAAACAACTTCCACCTGCGGTTCATAAAAACTGCGATGAGATAATGGAAGTGGGAAAATGTTGAAAGCGCGGACGGGAATGTATCCGATAGCGGCTGTTCTGTTGCTACGATTTCCAGTGAGTAGGAGTCACGGTTGCGCGTTATGCGACGCAGCAGCGCTCCGGTCGTCAGGAGCTTCGAGGTCACCGATTCGAACTCCGTCCCGGATCACACTTATACACACGTTTTTAGTATCTGCCCGGCTAGATCTGATTACTTTGCGGCTGTCTATCGACGGCTCCTTCCGAGCAAATGCGCTTGAAAACGCCGCGGCTCGCGGCGCCTCACAGCGGAGGTGCGGTCGCTCAAGTCAAATACGGGCTCAGCTCCGAGCCGATGTTCCTTCCTTCTTCCTAGTGTACCTCCGAAGGGACAGTATTCTGCTGTGCTATGGAAGAACGCCTTATGAACCTTTAGGAGTTGCCAGATTTCCGTTGGTAAATCGCGAACTCTCGGGAAATATTGTAATTATTTTTCTTCCGATTTTTCGGATAATTTTGTTCGCAATTTTACCTTAAGTTCTTGAAAGTTTCTCAAAAAATATTCATAGCTTTCCTCAAAAATAAACATTTGATCGAAGGAAATTTGGCGACTCTCGAATATTCTTACGGCGTTCTTCCGTAGCACGGCAGAGAACCTCCGAAGAGACAGTATTGACACTGGAGGATCCATTCCCTCCAGAATCCAGAGATTATGTTTCATTATTCACTCACCGATGGCACTTTAATCAGGGTTGCACAAGTGAGATAAAAAATTTGAAAGATAGGACATTTCCGTGAAATATTCCATGAAATTTCACTAATCTGTTTCTCCAGGGGTCGGAGATGCAACAGGCACTAAAAACACTAACCCTCGTAGCAACGAATGATAAAAATAAGTTGATCTGAAACACTCTTTTCCTTAAATTTTATTTAAAAATAGCCAAAAAGGGTTTTCTAATACCGACATTTTACCAGTTTTTGGAATTATTTACAGAGAGCTGATTGCTAATAGGGAAAAAAGCAAAAACCATTTGCCTTTTTAATTTAATTTTGCATTCAATTTCAAAAAATATTAATCAATATCTTTCATTTTTTTCTGAAAGTTCTAGATTATATTTTTCGAGAAAAAATGGAGTCATGACTTTAAGTACTTTGCGTAATATGTTTGATTTACATGAGCCCTTTTTGAGACTTTGAGTACCTTAGATTTGTAATGTATGAATTATTTTCATTTCATGATGAAGCTACTTTCCTTAAGCTTTCCGATCAAAGAAGACTAGAGTGTGATGGTCACCTTTACTTTATCTGCCTTTTGTAAACTCACTTTGGAACAATGAAAAACACATGTCTTTTTATAGAATTGATGTTTGACTGCTAACGTACAGCGAAAAGTCACTGAGACTGGCGCATATTAAAATTCTTGACTGAACATGGTAGTAAGCATGTTGTTACTGCAATTTTCAAGGAATATGCATCACAAAAGTAGCTACGACTAGCAGGAGCAGACTGGGACCAAAACACGACTAGGAACTCAGGCCCGTCAGTATTTAGACTGAATGAAGTATTCTTGTTGTTTACACATAAATATGTAATTAAAGTATTTCAAGCAAAGATGGCATGATAATAAAAGCAGATAAAACCTCATGGTAGGCACTTATGAGTCATCAGCGCTATGTCCATCAATTTTTAAAATCCTGAGAGCTCCATAGAGCCTAACATAACTATGTCAATTAGTGGTGTATCATCCACTAGCTGTACTCGTTCATAAGGGTAATCTAATTATGATTAGGTTGATTCTAAATTCATGCATGAACAAAGGATTTCTAGCAATTGGTGAAATAGTTGGCATAATCAACACAAGGTTGACTCATCAACGATAGATGCATTGGCTTTTTTTGCTTCAACCTCTAGCTTAGAGTAATTTTGGAGAATCCTCGTCATGAAGTGAAATAAAATTGTGATTAAATCCAAACTTATGGAGCCAATAACCAGAATACCAACGTGACAGCAAATAACACCGACTGTGTGGTGCTGTGTGAAGTTCTATTCTTGAGTATAACAGAGAGGACAGGTTGCGAGCTAGCAACTTTATATTTCTGCGACACCCGAAGAAATTACCATTTTATTGTGACACAACTATCTTTCCAATCCTCATTATCGCCTTGATTTAATGTACTGGTTGTACACTCTCACACTTGGATGTAAGAGCCAAATAATAGAGGGGTCATCTCCCTAGGATGCAGCCTTCCGTTTATTGTCATTGTCATGAAAAAAAGTATGCATTTCAGAATCGAACAGAGGCTGCTAAGTATGGGGTAATATTAAATACACTCAATGATGGAAATTACGTCACTAGCTAGACAGTGTGCACAAAAAGGAATCTGAATCACTTCTAACATACTGGAAAAGCTTGAAACCTCCAAAAATGTTATTAAATTACGAACTGACATTTCCTGTGTGAATTGAGTTTCACAATTTCTGAACAAATTAAGAGAGCATTAGGACCAGATTCAAAGTGAGACCGTGGGCAGAAAAACATTGGATTGAGATTTCACAAAGTAGAAAATGATCACATTATGAACCAATTGTTAAAGGCAGTCTTGAATTGGTGTGAAGTACAATTTTAATTACACCCAAGCTATGGATTAGAAGATGAAGAATAGATGACAGAAGAATCGATGAAAACAGATTACGGTAGATTCAATACCTCTGTTTCCACTTGTCAGTGAAATGTGATTAGCCAACTTCCCTAAGGGAAAAGCTTTGAGCAACATACGAGAAGCTAGAAAACTACTGTATCCCAAGAATCGATTTTCTCTATCTTAACTGTGACATCAACTTGACACGATAACCAAATATTATTGTATAGGTTATGAAGGAAAATTAGCCTGGGTAGGATTACATGAGTGCAACAAAGAAGAGTAGGGCTCGTTCTTGATGTCAAAGCATTGATGGTTAGGGAGAGAAGGATGAAATTCATTGATTGGAGAGGAACATTTACTTTTGATTGAGAAAGACATGTTAGAATGGGCACTTGGGTAACTAGCATTTTGACATATGTCACTGTCTCATTCATGTAATTTCACCAGCTTTGAAAGTTCTGAGTAAAATAGCTATGGATTCAATCAAGAGTTAAACTTCTCTAATGGATGACTATAGAGGAAGAATCCTTACTTCAGTGCCTTGACAACGAGAGATGAAGGGACAAAGAGAAATAGAACCATACTTAATTTCCAGGGCCTCAAAGTGAGAACTAAAAATCAATAATTACTGAGAAAGTTGAATGAGGGATAATTTCTGTAGTGAAATCAACGAGGATCCCTCATGAAAAGACGTAGGAAGGAGAAATTGAAATAGGCATTTTCCTCAGATGTAAGAAAGGTTAGGTCAGAGTGGAAGCTCTCAAACTTAATTTCTGCTGGTTGTGACACATGAAATCCTTGGGATATTTTGTGTTCACCAGATAATGGAGCAATCTAAAGAAATTTGTAAGTAACCAAGATTCAAATGCAGACTAGGTGAATGAAACCTCATTCCGAATGCTTTAAGTAGAACTTGTACACAAGTTGGAAAATGAGAAGGTGGAGAAATTGGAGACTTGAGTAGCCTTTCCTAATGCAGTAATGGTGAGACAAATTAAGAATTTAAAACATGAAACATAGCAACTTCCGAATTCACAAGAGAATCTGGGTATAAGCGCGATCAAAGAAAATTGATGTTATGACAGCAAGTGCTTCCACTGCCATAGATCAAAGTTAAAGGAACCTCATTTGGGGGGAAATATGGGGAAGAGGATGGATAGGAGACAAATAGTATTCAAATTATGCCATTTGCACAGAATTTGACAATGTAAATCATGCAAATAAGTCACATTGGAAGCATTTGCCATGAATAAGGTCAGATAATGAAAATAACTGACTTTAGGCTCATGTCACAGTCATAATCATTTCATGTGACTTGATGGACATGGCATGAATTGAAACTCTGGGAAAGGGAGGAGGATGAGAGATAAATAATGTTTGAATTGAATAATGGTAGAATGTTTTCAGTATTCAAAATAAAACAAAGTTTCTAGCCTTACCAGTAACTGTCAGCAGCCGAACGTACGAACATAAATACAAACGTAAACATTACGTTCATTTACACTCAATTTAAACTGAAAACTTTTGAGTCTTTGGTCAGATTATGATCACCGATGAAAAAATGACTAAAATAACAGTTTAAAAGAATCAAATTCACTAATAATCACAAAATTAGACCCAAATATTGTTCAACAACACTGCGAATAACCTAAAGATGGCGGCCATCCTTGTTTCACAAAAACAATTGGTTCACACGAGTAGAAACACGGTATTCGAAACTCTCGAACCCAAATGGTCGTATCCGGTACTACGCAGACAGCGACACAGCAACTGATGAGTATATTTATGACCCATTTTAGCATTTTGGCCAAAGCAAATTTAGAGATTCATAGCTGATTTCTTTCCCTAGCGGGTTCAGCGGCAGATTTTTCGCGAAAAATACTGATGCTACATTGCGGAATTCTAGAAGGACGTAATGATAAAAAAGGTTTTTCGGTAAAAATGTGTCGCATTTTATTTTAGCGATTACTGCTTGAGTCAGCCGTCGCTGAGTATGAAGCGCCATTTTCAAATCAACCATGAACGCACGTTTATGGTACGTTCCTTTTGGGGATAATGAATTTAAAGTGTATACTGAAAGATACTTTAATTTTAGTACGGTTGTCCTCTCGCTAAGTAAATTATACTTAAAATTATGCCCTACCGAATGCGGCGTGTGGCCTGCGCTTTTCCTTTGACCAGAGCGTGGTGTGTTACAGAACCGCTCTCAGCTCTGTATATATTGTAGACATTTTTATACAATCGGAGAATGGTTTTTCGAGGGCCGGCAGCGCTTCATATTTTATTTTAGATTTTAGATATTGGAAATTGGTTTGGGCTTCAAAGTAGCTTGTCATATCAAGTCCCCTGCTTGCCCCTGCTCCTCCATCCTCATGTGAGGGTGTGTGTGCGTGTGTCTATGTGATACACATAGAAGGAGACTAAGAGTGTGTGAGTGTGAGTGTTGGTGTAGTAGTAGTATGTTATCATCATCGCAGTAAGGGGATTCTGTTATCACTTCACTTTTATTTCGCTGCCCGTGTTTTTCTCAGAATTCGAATCCGATTGAACTTAGAAAGTGAAATTTTAAGTCGAATACACACATTTAAAGATCAAAATAATGCGAAGAGTATTCCTTACGCTCTTTAATGAAGTACTCTATTAATTCAACACCTATTCTCGGTCTATTTTGACCTCTTCGACCAACTATTTCCTTTTTCCAGCCATCACATTTGCATCAATCTGACTCGGAAATTTATCTGAGTAAGTACCGTTTGCTGGCTAGTTCATACCCATTGCCTGGAGCTCCCCTCACTGCCGTCAATTACTTCCAAATATTATTCATCCTTACATCAAATTTTCAACTTCCAGAGCAGTCGTCAACTAGCTGTACCGCGAGTAAACAATCCATGACCAGTTGAATTTTTCTTATCAAAACATTGGTTTTGCCTCTAATTTTTAATACAATATGGTTGAACTGAGCTGTGCATTTCAAACAATTACTTATTTTTGAAAAGAATCAATCAAATGGAAAACTGACGTAACTTGAGTTGCTGTGCTTAAAAAGTCAAGTAAATCTTATGTCAGTTTTATCGAGTAGTTTCAGCTTGATGTTGAATTTCTAGATTACAAGAAACTCTTGGGAAAATCGTTGCTAGAATTTTTATCAAACATTGTAGATCCATAATACGTGCCTTAAATTACAGGATTACAAGAGCCTACTCCAGGAAAATACGCTTTGTATTTTATAATGCATTGTTAAAACAAATATATCCTAAGCCGTTCGGTTTTGCTGTTTGCTAAATGTAACTCATTAATCCTATCGACTTCCTAAGATTGTTGAGCATTTGGCAGAAATGTTTGGCATTCATGTGTAAACATGCAAGACATCCAGTAATTCAAACACAATTGAACAATGCTGACCGGTTGGGTGATTCCGTTTCTTATTGGTGCACACAGTTAGGTTTAACAATGCACCTTCGGTATTTTTTTTCTTTCGGCACTCACCAAAGGAGTATTCTTAATATGATTTTCAATTCGGCAAAATTGACTGCTTCAAAAGCCACTGTAAGACACTGAAGAAAATCAATTGTAAAACTAAAAAGCAATGAATCTTCGTTTGCAGCGCTATAGATTTCCTATCACATTTTTTTAAAGTATTTATGACTGATATACATTACTACATCAATCTCAGAAAATTTTGCAAAGAAGATGCATAGTATTCCCTAAGAAGTTACGTAAGGGTGAAAATTCTAAAACACTGCAACTGAGGTATGTTCTTTCACAGTTACACTGACCAAGTGCAGCAAGGTACTTACCACGTCATTCTGGGCCGTAATAAAGGATTGACCTCTAAGCTCAAGAACAAACAGAATTTGTATTGAACCCAGCTCCTAGTTTTTTACCACGCAAAATTTTCTGGAGTAATTCATTTTCATATGAAGTTTTCATTTCATCAGAATCCTTAGAACTGACTCAAGTTTGCTTTATCTACACAGGCGGAGAAAAATGTCAGGGTCTGAGGACCTCTTGGAGTCCTTGATACGATGTGGCTTATACATTGGAGCAGTCTTTCAATTTATATGTATTGTGGCAGTCGTCTATTTGCCTGACACTCCTGGTACAAGTATTAAGGTAATTTAATTTTTTTAGCCTATAATTATCTCTAAAAATAGTTAGCTGTAAAGCAATTTAAGATGAGCAACCTTCAGTTGATAGATCTGCATCAGTCATTTTCTATTTTCTCCATCGCAATGTGTACATCGTTTAAGGGGTGCAAAAAATTCCATACAATTCCTAGGCCCAATAAAAATTTTCCAAAAGCAATACTTTTTTTTTCTTTCTTTTTTTTTGGAAAATCTGGCAGCTGACCGTCACCAAAAATGAAAATTAATTATGCATTTATTTTTGCAATGCAGTACTGTTATACATTCATTATCTACTCAAGGTGAAAAATATTGACTTGTAATTTTACTGCTTTGTAAAGTAGAAAATGGGCTTTAAGATTTCTGCATCGATAGAAAAATTTTTACCAGCCAAATTATCTTTTGACACAACTAGCATGTGACTCAAGAAGTTCCACCGTTGCCATGAGAATAGAGAGGCCGTAAATACTCGGTTTTGTGACGTCAAACTAGTAGTAGAGTAATCGCCGTGTTGACCAATCAGAGCCACCGTTGATCGGCCGAAGTTGCATGAGCGGCTCGTTTAAATCTTAATGGGGTAACAATTTTTGGTATTTAGTCGTGTTTAGCTTTTATTTTCTCAATTATCAGACAATGTAATCTATGAACTAGGCAGTTTTCTGATGCGAAATTTGATCTTCTTTCTAAAAGGTTCTTATGAATTTTTGGACCAGATCAACCCCTGAAAAGATATTAGCATAAAAGGAGCATGTGCCAAGCGTTTTTCGTTAAGAACACATGTTAAATCGCGCTTGAGTTTCATCTACTAGCGTGACGTCCCAGAATCGTAGTTACAGCCTCTATTCTCATAGACAACGGTTTCGAATGAATTTTCCAAAGCTCTTTCTTCAATGTCTTAATGTTTATTTTTCAAGGATGGATGCATGGATGAGGACAGTGAGGATAGCCCACAAACAACTCCTCGCAGGCCATTTAATCATCATCGCTCACGGAAACTAGACAAGAAGAAAAGGCGCTAAACTAAGGAGACTGTATTTTGCTGTATAGCAGGAAATGGAAAGATAAAAGCCTCTCTTTGGAGAAAGACTGACATGAACTTGGCTCACAGGCTTTAGCTAGGTTAGAGCTGTGATAGGAATGTCACCGTATGTATTGCCTATTGTCACATCCTGCTTTTTATGGCTCATGTGAATACGTAAAATGTCCAGGAAACCAACTTTTGGTAAACCGCAAAATACTGTGGAGGCATTAGAATCGGAGTCTGGAAGAAAATCGAACAATTTGTATCTTAGTAGAAGGTTGTAGAGAAGACACACAACTGTTTCCTCTCTCAACTCTCACACAGAACTGAGTAATGTATAAAAAGGACGTTGGACATCGGACATTTTTGCATGGAACGTACAAATCTGCCCAAAAATAATTATTTTTGAATCCTTATAAAATCTTGGAATTATAGTAATACATAATGTCAGACTTCCAGTGATACAAACAAAAATTTTCTTTTTTCTCCGAGGCTCCAATGAAAGTTACTTGACAGCGGAAAAAGAAAAATAATGGACATTGGATGTTTTCCCACGAGTGGAGATTGGCCCCACAAAAAATTTATTCAGGTCTGCCTAGAATGCATGAAATTGATTTTAATTACTTAAAGTAGGATGAACCAAGAAATGAGGAAGAACCAGAAAATATTTGTGTATATTAGACAGCTGAATTATATTTGCAGATGTGATTGATTTGTCGCAGACTACAATCCCTAATGAACCAAGTTTTTTAGCTGAAGTAGTTCAAAATTTTGATGGTTTGAATCCACTCCTAATGTTGATTTTCTTCCAGCTCAAATTCTGGGGCTTTTTAATGGCAAAGAGGCAGTCAAAAGTCTGGTGTAACGCCCAATTAAGAATATGATGTGGAAGAAAGTTGGTTTCTAAGTTTTGAGTTTTCATTTCACATTTTTCCATTAATTTATCTCATGTTTTAAAAAGAAATTTTTAATGAACACTCAAGTTTGCTGACATCGGTTTTTTCATGAATCGCTGAGCTCAAATAGTTCATTTTTCAAGCTGCATTCTGTATCCAAGTGAAACCATGAAACAAGTCTCTTGACGATTTTGGTGACTCACTTCCATTTTTTTTTCCAAAGGAGAACAAACTATCTCTATCGCTTGAAATTTTCATAGAATACTGTTTGCATAAAAAAGGAAAAATCAGATTTTTCTAAAAAAATATTCTTATTTTTGCCCCACCCCAAAAATGGATTATGACAGGAAGTTTTCAAATTGAGGTACTGTTCATAATAATTTTTTTTTTTTTTTTTTTTTTTTTTTCAGTTTCTACCCAAATACTTATCATGATTGTCCAACGAATATTTTCCTTCCATCATTCTAGTCTAAGGGTCAGTTTTATCACCTCTGGCCAAATTTACATGATACGTAACTAGGGTCTAGCGTTTATCTTCATTTACCCTCTGGTTAAATTTGTAATGCCGTTTTAAACATAATGACAAAATGCTGCCAACTGTGGGTGCATTCTGCAAGGTGCCCTATCGTGTCCATCATCAGTTGTTCCCCACCATCTTCGTCAAGTTTCGTGACACATCGGGTCTTGTCATAACATTATGGCATTGGGCTATTCAATGGGGTATTCCTGACTTCAGGCATTTCGAAAGGGCAATTTTTCATTTGGGCCCCTCAGAAATCTGAGATGGCCCCTAAGAAAACAAATTGCAGGCTAGATGGCTGCTAAGACTTCATGCGGAGTTTCAAACACTGGATATTTTGTTATTTTTCCTTCTGCCAAGCGAAATTTGACAAGAAGTTCAGGGTAACAAGAGGTGATAGAATGCTACTTTCTTAGTTATCTCCTTGCAGCACAAAATCAGTAGTTTGATCACAGGTGATATAGTCGACCCTTAATATTCAAATATATAGGATGTCCACCACCAGTCACCTCTAATTTTTCATAAATGAGTGGTGCTATTAAAAGCCACAGAAATGCACTAGCTCAAACACATCAAAGAAGAACATGCCCCAACACCTCAACACTTATTATATCACTGAGTGCATAGGAGTGACACATGCCACTCGGCAAAATATTGTAGATCCAGCTCATAACTCTTATAATTCATAATTGAATCGTACATGTTGAAAACACGCCATCTCTTTCTCTCTGTAATACTTTCTTCAACATTTTTTGAAATCATGCGACTGGGCAAGTCTTTTTTCTCACAAGGGAAAATGATTCTGAGCTCCTAACGTGTCTCTTCTGGTGAAATATGAAACTAAGAAATAATCACTGTTTGACAAGATCGGTCAAAAAAGACGTTCGAGTAAAAAAATGAGATGGCGTGTTTTCATACTATATGATTCGATGTTGAAAGGGAACAAGTTCAATCCAAGTGATGTTTTCAAATCAGTATTATCTCTTTGACGTTATATTGGTGTTCATCTCTTTATAGAATACTCATCAGAAGAGTATTTTTTCTAAATTACTTTTTCTCGAAATAAGTATTTTCCTCTTATTTACTTACAAAAATTTCCATTCAATCTTTTTTTATGTAGTTTTAATATAACTGATCTCCATGTACAATACCCATTTTTAAATTATGTTTCTTCTTATGTAAACTTTGAACTTTCAGTATGTATTTTCCAATTTAAAAATACTCTTTTTTGTAATATTGTTCCTTTTTTTAAAGTTAAAATATGGCTGTCAATTTTTTAACTGAAATCAAATTAAACAGTAGAGATTTGTACTGTTATACGTATTATTTTCTTCATAATTTCACTATCAGAAAACTTTCAAAGAAAAATTAATTTAATTGTAGAGGGTAAGGATTCCTATAGGAAGAAAAGAGGGTGGTAGTAGTTTCCAATCTATTCAAGTATACTGTGATGTAGGTAAGTGCAATATAAAAGCATTATCCCTGCTAAATCAGAAATTCAGTGTATGTAGACTAGATCCTTGGACCATTCAAGGACATACGCTGTTCAAATGTAATTCAAAACAAGATATAATTTTGAACACCTTTGGAAGAAAGTTTTTTCCTACTGACTACACCATTTTTGGAAAAATCAAAAACGAAAATGTCTGAACCCATTAACTGCAAGAACCTGTCCATGTCCATTGATTGAAACGTGGGTATAGACATTTTGGTAATTTATCTCTTAAAAAATGGTGTGGTTTGTGAACAAAAAGCCATAATTAAAAAAGTCTTGTAAATTATATATTGTGCTGAGTTACAATCAAACAGCGGATGTTTCCATATGGTGCAACTGTCCGGTTTCATACAGTGAATTTCCGACCCGGCAGGAATATCGACTTTATATTGCACCTTTCCACAACAACACTGTGTACTTAAATGAATTGGAAACAGCTGCCATCCTCTTTTTTTCCTCCCTACATTCTTACATTCTGCAATTTCACCTAGCTCGCTTTCTCCAATGCTATTTTCCTGAAAATAAGAAATTTCATGAAATATTCATCTAGTGGTCGCTAGTAAGAGACCTGTTTTATAAACAAGAGAGGGAAATAGTTATCAGAATGAAAAGCCGTTTACGCAGTTAATTCCATCATTTCTTTATTGAAAAAGAAAAAGATTTTTAAAATACAATAATTATTTACAAAAAAATAGCTGGCACATGTAAACATTTCGATAACCATCCAACGTACAAACAAAATTCAACAAAACGTTAGAGGTATGGAGTGATTACAAAAAAAGGGGGGCAAACCCAAGAGGAAAATAGAAAAATCAGATTAATTTTTAAACTTGCAAGAGGAACTGAGAGTAAACCGAATAATTCTATCTTCCAAATTTTCTCGATCCTTCTTATTAAGTATATCTACGGAAAAAACTGCCAACTTTACCATATGAAAAATTCAGAGTTGGAACCACAGAGAAAATAAGCTGTTTCCAGAAAAATGACACATATTGCAAAACTTCACACAAATTATTCAAGTATTTAAACCTAAATCAGTGATAGCCAAAATATTTTCGCATGATTTCTTTTCCCCCCATTTCCTAAGTGATTTTACTTTTGAGTGAGTCTGGCAACTGCATTGCAAGAGCAGGGTGTCTACCAAAAATCAGTACTTTTACAGTACTTTTTCAGTACATTCCCAAAAATTCAGGACCTCTTCAACATTTCAGTACTTTTTCAGTACCTTCATTTGATGGAATTCGAAAAATTTCAAAAATTTGAATTTCTCGCTTAAATTGCGATCAAATTAACAAAAATTCCAGACCTCCTTGCAGAATTTCCTCACTTTTTCAGTACTTCCGGACCACCCTTAAAAAATCAGTACTATTTCCGGAAATTCCGAACTTGTAGACACCCTGAAGAGAGGGAAAATATGTGGTTTTGAAACCAGGGATGAAAAACTTTAGCTCTCCCTTGTTTACTTCACTAAAAGGGAAGCAGGGGTGTTAAATTGTTTAAACTTCAGTGCTTACAACTCAAAAGTATGCATATTTTTACCTGAAAATATTATTCAAAAGACAGTTTTCTTTCTTCGATGATACTTCCAGGATTTGGTGTCAATGCACAAACCATGTACTAAATTCACAGCCACAAAAGTTGAGGAGCAGTTCTTCTTATTTGGAGTCTTCTGACATGACCATAAACTTTTAGAGCCGGTCCAAGCTTTAAATTAAAATCGTGTAATATGTTGTGTCGCTTCATCAAGAGCAATGACAATCCATCAATTTCCTGCAAGAAAATAATAAAACAAGAAGTGAATAGGGGCAAAGCTACGTATCGATGGCCAAAGTGCAAAACCACGTACCTCCATTGTGGTGTTTTAAAATTTCCGCTTATATTTAATTTTTTGACAAGAAACAAGGCGACTTCATAGCTTAGGTAAAGTTTTCAAAAAATTACTTCAACTAGTTCTTCAAAAAAAAAAAAAAAAAAAAAATATTAAAGTTAGATAGGACGTTTGCACGTGCAAACGGAGATAGGGCTTAGCACTTTGGCCATCAGTATGCTTTAAAATTTATCTTTTTACAATTCACTTCAAATTATTCAATTATCTTTATAGGAAAGGTTAGTAGCTTTAACAAAAGAACTGTTCTTGCAAATTATAGTAAGATCCGTCCAGTTGTCAAGTTTCTACGTTTAATGTTGGTGAGGGTAGAACTTGTTTAAGATGCACTGGTAGTTCTTTACTTTTGACCTTCGTATGCAGTCAATCGATGTGCATTAAGCGATAGAGAATTTGTAGGTGTCTGAAATTTTGTAAATTTCATCTTTAAAATGATACTCCTGGGAAAACTGAGCATGCGAATATCGTCGGTTTCTAAATTGGACAATTATTGGAGAAAATATGACCAAATAACCTAATCTGCTAAAATCCATGTGTTTAAATGGGAAACGCCGCCAGATGACATCATAAGGCGGCACATTTTCTCACTTTTAAATCTATTTTTCTCCAATTTCTCATGTCAGATAAAAATTACGAAAAATTCTGTGAACTCAGCTCATTGGGCACTCTCAGATGAAGCAATAAAATTTTTGTGTGCAAATTCTCCATTGCATTTATACACAGTGGCAGTGTTGCTTTTGATCATAATCAGACAGCATAATAAGATGGGCAGGAGACAACTGTGAACTTATTTGACTGCCACCTTTTGGAGTACATGGTGAGTGCTATGAATTACTGTTGAAATACATGCCTCGTTTCTTCTACCTTGGTTCTATCAGTGAAGCGCAATACAAATGAGTACATTAGTGATAATACAATAGTAGAAAAGTATTTCACTGATTCGGAACCTTGATAGATAAAATAGATAAAGAAAATCTAACATGCATTACAAAGCAACTATTCTCAGCTCTGTGATCTCTGTAGGGATTTATAAATGGTTTTGAGGGACTCTTGGTAGTTGGATTTTCTGGATTCATCTTCCCACTGCGCCACTCTCAAATTTCGCATCGCATCATTGGATTGTGAGCTGCTGCACTTGTTGCATATCGACAGTAAGTGACTTAAGAATGGTTACACTTCTTATCTGAAGTATCAGGGTACATATTCCTTTAAAATAATGTAGGATTCATTCATCACAGGATCATCCTCTCAGTGTGTATTAAAAGCTGCCTACCTATAAAAATGGTGCATTGTTGATGGAGTTTCACTTATTAAGACAGAATAATTTGAATGATAGAGAATGAAAGTTGATCGGCAGGCATGGGTCGATTACAATATTTCAGTAAAAATGCAATCAATCTGCGAAGTAATGAAGATGAATTCTAAAATATTCTGCGGGCACGATAAACTCTGATACCTTTTAAATGAGGTTCAACATTCCTGAAGTCGCATACTTGTGATATGCAATAGATGCATCAACTCATGTTGCACTGTATCATTTAGACCTAGGAGGAGGTGGGTGAAAGAAAATTCATTTTTTCTAGATCAATAACGCTTAAGAAAACTGAAAGTGATGATTGCATGATGATGAGTATGAATCTTAGGTAAGTGCATCCTACACCAAGTGTTTTACAAAATAAGGAAAGTATCAAGAAAATTCATTAAAGTAAGTATTTTGAAAAAATAACATCAGATTCCTACTTCAATTAGTTGAAATCTATAAACACATTTGGTAGATTTAGATCCAGCAAAAAGAAAAAATTAGAGAAACAAACCTGGTGTTTAAATATTTCTGCGATTGACTGTTGGAAATATTTAGTGAAGTATTTGTAGACGTCCTCGCAAGACCATTTGCTGGCATCGGGAATAGATTCATCAATAGGATGTCCTTCAAAAGGATCGTTGAAACAACTTTCGATATTAACCGATTCTTTATGATCCACTGACTCAGTGTCTGTGTCAGCTCGAGAGCAATTAAGAGACGGCGGTAATGAAGCTGGTTCAATTTTTGCTGATAGAATCTCTTCTGCACATTCTGTACGTTCTGCACGTGCTTTCATTGCTTCGTCCACCAACGCTGAGGAATTAAGAAAAAATAATATCAATTTAGATTGAAGCACAGTTTAAACAAGACTACAACGGCTTTATTAAGGGCTGTTCATCGTTTACATCACACTGATGGAGTTATAGGAGCCCCCCTCCCCCTCCTGGCTGCAAAAACTTCCTGTTCGTGCAAATGACCAGGCCACGTAAAATACGGGAAGATCTGTGAATCCAGGGTATAAAAGAGAGGGCTGTAAGAATGTTTCACTTTTAGCATTAAGCTAGGTTATGTTTAGTTTGTCTACTTAAGACATGGTATCTTAGAGTTCTTGACTATGTAGATTCCCTGATTTTTGCCTGATTTTCAGGTGCTCATTCCCTGATGAGACCAAAGTTTTTTCCCACTTCCCCAGGATTTCTTTAGAGAGTCTACATAATTCTCCGGAGTTCGAGATATAAATATCGATTTTTTTATTTTTAATCTTTTTGCTGATTCCTTGGCACACAGTAGAATTTTTAATTCCAAAGGCGTTTTTGATGTTTATGTTATCTAGTCAATGAAAGCTTCTCAATTATTTTGACGATTTGAAGATTCGTGAGGTTAATAATGGCGCCTCAGGCACGATAACAAACTTTAAAATGATCTCCAAGCAGTAGAAGAAGAGCTTCTCGATTTTTGGAATAGATTCCCTAATATTCCCTGGAATTTGTCATTCACCAATGCATCCCCGAATTCCTGGTCTTTTTCGATCCTGGACGCCAAGACTTAAAAACTCTTGACAAATTCATATGCTGGAACCTTGAAATATAATTACTTACACATAATGGACTTGGTAACCACTATTTGCTGGATGATCTATTTTTAACATTCCCATTTCCAAAAATATGCTGCCCTTTTGGTCCAGTTTTAGGCTCTCACAGAAGGAGCTGTCAACTTTAGAATTAAAGTTCCTTTTGAATGTTGTTCTTGATCAATTGGCACATTAATGAAATAGTCATTTCACAAAATTATTGTCATAAGACATTTTTGGAGAAGTTTTGATTTTTTGGCAAGTGGGTGGATGGACAGGGCATAGACAAGGCAGTAGCACCCTGGAGCACGCAATGCTGTTGAGAGTCAGAAAGTGAGATGAGCATTTAGCGACTCACAGTTGTATGCTCGAAGCTACTGCTTATGGTACTCAACTCTACGCACACAAAATTATGAGTACTTGGAAAACTATACATTACATCTTTTTGGCCATGTGAGAACTTTAATTCCGCATGATACTCTGGACAACACGTGGAGATCTATTGCCGATTTGACTGGGGGTCACTCCCTGCAGGGAATTATCTTTTCTTTTCCTCTACCATAAAGGATTTTCTGCTGAAGTACTTAAAGTTTCAGATTTGTGTATTTAAGGATAATTGAGACGATCTCTTCACATAGATTTACACATGACTCACCGATTTGTGAAGCAAGAAAACAGCCACGACAAATCCATTTATCATTTTCCTTTGAGATTTTAGTTTTACAGCTGGAAATTGTATCGTGGCAGACTGCATGATATGCTTCATCACAGGCATAACAAATGAGGAGCTTATCCTAGAGAGAGAAAAATAAGAATTTAATCAAGCAGAAAGTAAAATTTTGCATCATATGTGCACACATACGTTCACAAAAAACCAATATTAATAACTTCAACAACTCTGAAACATTGAAAACAGAATTTATGAAGGAATACAAGCCAAATGAAACAAAAAAAAATTGCAAAAATGGACTTGGCAATAATGAGTCTGATCAACTTTTAGCTTTAATTAATTTTTGTTTTCTTTTTCACTTTTTCAAGGTGAGGAGGATTTAAATTGGTGCTGAAACAAACTTAAATTTGATGTCCTCTGTTCTTAACTTGGAACCGTTTTTGTTCAGGGTCACTATGAGGTTGGGTCATTAAAAAAATTTCTTTTATGCTCCATGATTAGCCAGAAAGCTGTTATTATTCATAATGTTGGTGATAGAAAGTGACACATCAATTCCTGTGTAATTTCTGTGAATGATTTAAACACACATGGATGATTTTCCCTTATGGATCCAGTTAGCCCTCAGGGTGGTAAATGATTGCTGACTCAAATTCTATTTTAATAACTTAGTGTGTTGTATGGTAATGCCAAGCAGAATAAAACAAAAGGAGCAAGAAAGTGAAACTGCAGCGATTCATGGAGTTGAAAGCTTCATTTTTCCCTCTTAACTTATATCCATTTTTGAGACAATTATCTCTGAAGTATATTGAACTCAGATAACTTTGCCCTGGCTAGAAATCACACTTGTTGACTACAGTGCTATTGTTACAACTGTTATACCAAGAAGGGCACTGATATCTGGGCACATTGAAACAAAAGAAGCTTACCTACATGAGGAATTTTGAAAAAATATATAGTGATAGCTAAATTCTGAAAATGTGAGATTCAACTCCTCTGTTCGAAAATCTACGCTCCTTTTTTATTTTCTCTTAAGGAAAACTGGCAAAGATTGGGGTTTAAAATTTTTATCGAATTAATGTTACTAGCTAAAGAAAAATAAAAAAAATCCCATGAAATGATAATGAATTGTATTTATTTTAAAGATTAAATACTAGAGGAAATTTGCACCTTTGCATTTTGAGATACGCGTTTAGCCATTGATAATCAGTAGTTGAGGGCTATCTGCACATGTCAGATGGAGACAAGTACAGGATTAGTAAATGAGTTTTAGAGTACAAGGAGCATGCAGAATCCACTCTAGACTCCATTAAAAACTCTGCTGGTCGGGACGCTTCAAGTCTCCTGCTGGTTATTTTCTTCTGTATAATGCAATTCTGCTTGAAACTGCATTGCACCGAACAAGTGGATCACAATAAAAAAATAGGACTAATCTTTTATCTCTCCAAGTCATTTACTTTTACGGTTTAGTCCCCCATATATGACGTAGCTGGAGAATAAAGTTTAATATGTACCAACTTTAATCCTGAAGTCCGATCTAACTCTTTAACAGATGTGCCCTTTTTTTGAAACTCCTAATATACAGAAACTTTCCTTGCTCATTATAATGTACCTGCACAAGGGAGCGTTATTATTTTTGGTCAATCCTGGATTGCTATTGAATGGTAGCAGCACAGTCCTTACAAACTGAGAGTAAATACTTGTCAACTTATCTAGCGCAAGCTCTAACAATAGAGACAGAGAATATTAGGAAAATCATTGAATAGAATTTTAGTTACCACTTCTGCTGAGTCTTCGCAAACTGAGCATGTTTTGCAGTTTGAGCATTGCCAATGGGATGTGTTCACTTTCCAAAAGGACCCGGGTGATTTTGTTTCTTCAAAACATTTTAGATGAACTAAAACATACAATAAGAAGATGTAGGCACAGGTCAAGAATGAAAGCATCTAACTCGTTTAGAATGGTCAACAAGAAACCAAAAGTAGCCAGTAAAACAAGAGTTGAAATATTTACAATCATTCATAAAAATATTCAACTCATTGGTTTCCCTAATGAGTTTATCTCATTGAGATCTAATTAACAACACATCCAACATTTTTCAATGACCCTTAATGAGCATACAGGGTGTCCTGGATTGAAATGAGGACACTTCAGATCTTCAAATTTGTTGCCGTTTAACTCTTTCCTTCTTAGGACTGTTTCAAGGAGGATAAGAGATCTTTGAGTTTTGAAGGAAAAAAATTGAATTCTTTTAATCACAGTGACCAAGAAACAATCCCTAGAGTATCTACATTTTAATTAGAGACAACCGGTATTCCTCAGAGCTCAGTCCTTCCCTCATGTTCAGGGACTGGTAGGGGCTACCTGGCCGCAAGTATCTAGCCTGGATATGGGATCCCGGCTACTAAACTATGCTCGAGGCTCCTGGATCTTGGGGCATGCGCATAGTATGCTATGCTGGTTGGTCGAAGGCTTTACTCCTCAGCATATCATTTTCAGCATACAGATCCAGAGATACTCAGGTCGTCAGCTAGACGGAGGCCCGACAGATCTCAGAATTAGCATAGTAGCTGGATCATGGAGCAGCCCTGGTGAGCTGGAAACATCAAAATTCAGCTTGAAGATCACCCTGGAAATCCTGTGCAGCAGCCAATAGAGACAATGCCTTTAATGTGAGCGCTTCAATGGAAGTTCCTCAAACTGTGGCAGCCAATCTCGGTGCACTCAGTAGCCGGCTAGTAGCGGATATATAGTGGATATTAGCATTTCGGCATATCAATGTAGCAATCCACCCTCGTATGCTGGGATCCTTTGAAGCCAGAGATTCTAGTAAACCTGGAAACCTGGCTATCAACATATGCTAACATATCCGGCTACTTGGGCATCCAGCATCCCTACAAATGCGGCATCTGGACATATGCCGAGGGTCAACCTCCCGATCAGTCTCTGCTCATGTTTCATCTAATAATTTTAATAATTAGCAATTTTTCTAACATATTTTCATGGTCGAACCAAGGCTTTTGTAGAACTACCTAAGAGTGTACGTTCAGGAATGCCCTTCATCTATGCAAGCTTTAGACGTCTTTCCCACTGCATGTTATTGTAGTCTATTTTACTGTGCTGAACGGCAGGGGACTAGGTAAGATTCCTTTTTGCATAGGTTAAAACCTCAAGAGTACGAGAAATTTTTGACAATGTATTCCTAGTCTCAAGCAAAAGTAGGAAGACCACAAAAAAGAGTTTTCAAAATGAAAAGCTGGATTGGATACTTGTATAAATAGCAGGTTATTTACAAAATCCCTGATGATTTTATGTGAAGAGCAAAATAAAGGAGGGTCAAAACTCCACAATGAAAATAAAACAAAATTAGCAAACCTTTTGTTATACAGTCGGTGCAAGAGATGAATGAATCTAGAGAGCCGTTAACCTCCTTTTCGGTACAATCACAAATACTGCAAACTGGTTGGAAAATTGATGTGGAATGGTTGACATCCGATTTCTTCACTTTTTCAATTGAATCGCAGGAATTTTTCCGTGGTTGTTTATTGGGAGAGTTGTTTTTGCTTCCAGGAGGTGAGCTTTTTACAGCTGAAGGAGGTTTACCCTTTTTACATCGTTTCACTTTGGGTAGGTTGTTATCCGATGGATCAAAAACGACTTTTTTTGAACGCTGAGAAAAGACAAAAAATCATAACAAGAATGAGGGGCTCAGTAAATTAAAATTCAATTAATGAACCAATTTCAAAATCACTCAGAGATTCAGAGATCAATAATGAGAGTCATCTTATGAGTCAGGTAAGTAATGACCTCTTAAACTGTTTTTAAGATGCCTTCCCAGCACTGGCGCCCCTAAAATACAATATTGAATTTTCTTTTTTTTTAGTATACTATTCTCTGCATCTCGGACATGGTATTGCCAACTATCACCTTTCCTTAATTTAGTTATTTTTTCCCCCGCCGTTTAAAAATGTTTTTGTTGCTGGGTTACCCCTTCCCCCATCCCTCCGAGTACTTATGTTGTCCTCAGTGCTCAAGTTTTGTTTTTGTTACTATGTTTTCTTTTAAATGAATAACTTCTAATTCTAAATTAAGTGTGCTGCCGCACTAAGGAAGAACGCTGTATAAACATTCGAGAGTCGCCAAATTTCCTTCAATAAAATTTTCATTTTGGAGGAAAGTTAGGAGTATTTTTCCTTGAAATTTTCAGAATCTATAGGTAAAATTGCAAATTAAATTATCTGAAAAATCGGAATTAAAAATATTCATAAGTTTACCAGAAAATTCGTGTTTTATCAAAGGAAATTTTGCAACGCCTGCAGGCCCATATGGCGTTTTTTCTTAGCACGGCAGTGTACTCTTATTGCAAGTTGTTAGGTGTATTTTCATGATGACTGCAAGATGTCTGTGCACACCCTCAACTTTGATCATACTTAGTTGGCTGGGATGGGGATTACTGAGTTCGTCAAAAGATTTCAAATTTATCAGCATCATTCGATCATAAATTAAAGGAACATTAGTTTGGCCAAAGCCCTGTGAATTGCAAGTGGTATATTCTTTTAAAATACACAACTTGTAATGTACAGCACTTTGAACACACCAGAAGTCACTGGGAAAGGCGAGTTGCTTGTGCTGACTTACACAGATACCAACCACTGCAGGACTGGAACTAGGACCTGCAGGCTGATGGTTGAAACTACATCAGCACGACATGACAAGACAATCATCAAGACATCTTTGACGCGCAATATGTTGCATTTTAATATCTTATTAGGCTGCTTTAAACTTTCAATAATCCGCCTGCTGTGAGGATGCCAAAGCAAACTTGCCATGTGTTTCAACAGATAATTTAAATAAACAAAATAAATTACCTTTCGCCTCCCATTTAGGTTCAAGTCCACAAGATCCACTCTCTTAGATGTGGAGACTTCCTCCTTTGCTTCTGTTTCTTCTGTCTTCGGACAAGTGAGATCATCTTCCACATTCTCTTCTTCATCTTCAACCAAGTTAACAGGAGTTGGGATACTTGGAGGCTCTGCCTTGAAGCGTGGTAAAGGTGGTAATGAAGCTTCGTCATCAAACACCATCTCACTTGGTGTTTCAGCCTCATGTTCTTTTGATTTGGTTCCTTTCGATACTTTGTTCGCTGTTTCATTTCCTAACAAGTTTTCATTGGCTGAAACGGGGCCATCATTTTTCTGTTTCTCTACACTTGGAGCTGCCAGAAGAGGCTCTTGTTTTTTCTTATGCTTGTCTTTGACTGTGACACCATCATTTTTCTGTTCCTCTGTACTTGTTGCTGCCAGAACAGGCTCTTGTTTTTTCTTATGCTTGTCTTTCACTGTGGCACCATCATTTTTTTGTTCCTCTACACTTGTTGCTGCCAGAACAGGCTCCTGTTTTTTCTTATGCTTTTCTTTGACTGTGGCACCATCACCTTCATGTTTTATCTCGGCTTTTTGCTTTCTCTTTCTCCGTTTTCTAACAAGAAGGCTTTCTCGGATGTTCTTGACCATATCATTCATGTCCGGATTAGATGAACTACAGTCGCCAAGTGAAAGATCACTAGAAGATGACGCATCCATTGAAGTGAGAAGTTCCTGTGAGAGACCAGCTCCTTCTGCAGGAGCATTGTGTTTACCGACAGCATCCATATCACCAACAAAATAATTACCATTAGGTAGTTTCACTAAACTACCACCCTCTATCTCATTTTCTAGAATGTAATTGAAGTAAGACTTGGTAAAGCGTTTATCTTTACGGGCAACGTACTTGCCCAGGACATCGTAGGGTACCCCCCCATCGAGGTAAGCGGGTTCTAGTAAAATTAATTCAGCCACAGTCCTGCAGACAAGAACGGTAACATACTCATGCTCCTGCTTACTTTTGTAATCAGCTATCTGAGACCATTTGGCAGCATTGCGGTAACTAGTACATCCCTTGTAATCAACCTTTACAACGATTTCATCTTCGACTAGTTTTTCAAGAACAGCGGCAGTGTCTTTGCAACTTGCTGAGTATCGGCGGAAAACATAATTGGTAATCCGGTTCAAATCTGGTCGCGATTTTCGACGACGGAGCTGGTCAATTGCTTCTAAAATATACTCTTGTCGCACTTGAGGCATGGTCGTTCCAAATGATAAATTGACAACAAAATCACAAATCAACAGCGAAAAAACGCCCGTAAAGGAAAGTTGGGCAATACTGGTGCCGAGTAAAATCCAATTTCTTTCAAATTCACTCACGTATTATTATTTCAATAGACACAAATAACTGCAGGGTACTTAATCAATTGAGATTTTATACACAATTACACACAAGAAAAAGTTCAAAAACCTAAAAAAGACAAAATTTGTAGCAACCTTCCGTCATTCGCACGCAGCGGCATGGTTCAAAACTTGACAGTGCTGCCAGTTTGAACTTTTTTTGCTGAAAGAAGGTTTACCCAATCTAACATACTACGTTTTTTAATTGACAAAGTGGCAATGTTTTTTTAACAAGAATGTTAAATAAAGATGGGTAACATTTTGTCAATGGCCATTTGCCTACGTCAGAGAAATTTTTATTTTGCGGTCTTGTTTACATTTATGACGTCACTGACAGACTTGAGAGACTAATTTTTATCATAATACATCATATTTTTATCATTCCACCACTCGTAATCTACTCCACATCACATCATATTTTATTTGTCACTCTTTTCCGCCCTTCGCGTCCCTCCTTGTATTAATTTACCATGTCCCCCGCTCTAATTATCGTCGCTGTTGGTTATCTCCTCATTCATTGTTATCTATTTTTCGTGTTTCATTGAAAGTTTAGTGTCTTGTTCTTCGACTCCTCTGGTGATTTTTCGCGAGTGCCAAGAGGCCGGAGAGTCTGAAAACGTACCAGTCGAAGCAAAATCTGACCATTATTGTTATTCGATCCAAAATTCAATAGCGTGAATTAACTTGCCAAACGTTTTTCCTTACGCGTGCTCTCCCTGGCGCATTTCAAACATCAGCTCCCCCTTCAGATCCTTTCGAGGCACACTTCAAGGTTCAGTAATGAAAGCTACAGAACTTAACTCGTAAGTACTCTTACATACTTAGTATCTAAATTGTTTTCTTGTAGAGATATCTTGCTTACACCCAGAATATCCACCCCTCTTATCAAAGGGGTAATCAGTAGTGTCTGTGGTGGCGAGCCCTAACGCTCTTACAGCCAGCCCCAGCGAAGCAATACAGGGTGACTCAGAATTAAGGGTAATGATTTTAGGAGTCAGTTCTTTGAGTCCTCAGAAGTTTTTTATGGAACTAATGGTATTTAGGATCTTCCAACAATATATCCCAGAAGCCTCCTAAAACCCAGTCTTGCAAACTCATGGCAGCAAGTTTCATCGCTTTGCGGGTGGTTTACTTGGACCGTGGACTGTGAGCCAGAACCAAGCCGAAAGCGGATCCCTCGTATAGTGCACTCGTCTGAAATGCTGAGAACTGCAAGAGGGGACTAGTGTTTAAATTTGAAAATGGCAGGACAGAATGCCTTGGCAATGACCACCTATGTGCTTTGAAAAGTGGCTGTTCACCATAAATTGCTGGTTGATCATAGTCAAGTTTTCCAGTTTTGCGAGACAGTGCTGCCTTGCTAATACTGCAGAAGTGATGTAACAATCTAATGACCTGCAGTGATGGCCATTGGCCAGTGACAGCACACTCATGGCTGTTTTAACGAGCGCTTATGACAAATTTCAGGTGAAATTTGCTGAATCAATCAAAATTTTTTTTTTTTTTTTTTTTTTTTTTAAAAGAAATTTTATTTAAATATATCGTAACTACTACAAGTGTTTCTTGTATCTATCTACGTGGCTTAAAACTAAAACTTAACAAACTGCATTAATTTTATATGTTAACGTTAGATAATACTATGATTATCTAAAAGAACGGGAATTGTAAATTCTCTGCCTTCTTTCTTAAATGTATTATAACATAAAGGTTTTTAGTTTAATGGTTTTGCATTCTTCCTTTCACCCTCATTCACACTCCATTCACACTCTCACTCATACCTTACAGACTACTTAAATCTTGATGGGAGTTCAAAGGTCTCCCACCTTTTTAACCTTTTCACAGGTATTGTACTATCTAAAAGGTTTAAAGCCTCTACATTGATATGCTTTTCAATACGACATTCATATCTCTTCGTTGTCTCAGCAATTACTTGTCTAACCGTGGGTACCTCTAATTCTCTCCTTATGTCTTCGTTCCTTACGAACCATGGTACTCCAATAATTTCTCGTAGAACCTTCGACTGGAATCTTTCTACCTTATTTATATTAGATTTGCTTGCACAACCCCATAGTTGTGAAGCATACTGCCATATAGGTTTTAATATTTGATTATACAGCAAAATTTTGTTTTTCTTTGACAATTTTGATCTTTTGCCTAACAACCAATACATTTTTTTATACTTTTTATTTAATTCTTTCACCTTGATTCTGATGTGATCTTTAAAAGTAAGTCTAGAGTCTAAATAAACTCCTAAATATCTAGCGCTTGTAACGTAAGGAACTTGTTCATCTTCTATGAGAACTGGTAATTGTGGTATTTTCCTATTTGTAAAAACAGTATGAGCAGATTTACATGCGTTGAGCGTGGCGCCATTGTCAGAAACCCACTCAACCATTTCATCGATAGCTTTTTGTAATCTATGATTAGAGATAAATATGTCTTTGTCTCTTTCTGCTAAGGCAGTATCATCTGCAAAAGAGCCGATAAAGCCCCTCTTCGGTTTTGGGATGTCGCTAGTGAAGATATTGTATAAATATGGGCCCAGGCATGATCCTTGCGGTAATCAAAATTTAAGGATAATTCCTTGTCATCAGCTAAGTCATGAGCTGGGATGATATGGTGGTAGAATTGCCGAGTCCGTGAACTGGGCTGACAGCTCACTGACTGGCCAGTCTCAAGTCTGAAAATTAAGCCAACATGCTGATCCTAAATTTTAGCTGCAATCCATACACTAACAGAATATTCCCCATTGACCAATTTCTTATGAACATTGCTCAAGATTTTAAACGAAATTCCAAAGTATCAAAGTAAAATCAATTTGATTTTAAAAATTTACAAGTTTTGTGAATCAAGTGTACAATTAATTTTTTCTCAAATTATTTTAGGGTGTTTGAACATAAATTTACGAGTTTTTTTTGCAAACCCGGTAACCGAGTGAACAAAATGAGACAATGGAAATTTGTTCTATCAAAGGAGAGAGAAATGAAACTTACAGATAAAGGACAAATCTCGGCAAAAATGTACATAAAATTCTTGTCCAGAAATTATTTTTAAAGTGGGAAATCAGTAAATCAATGAAAGCTTGAACTTTGTTGATCAATCAGAGAGCGGCTCATTTTTTGTAGGAAATGGAGTAAGATAGCAGTACCTAATTCTCTTTAAAGGCACTCCGTCATTTGGATCCTATAACTAAGTAACAACAACTCCCATGCATTTATTATTCTGAAGCTGTGGGAAAAATGAAAGTGCCTTCAATTTTAAACATGCAACACGCACATCCGTGGAACGCAAATAGTTGCATCAAGGCGCCACAACCAACTCACAATCAGTGTCAGCATAGTATTCGTAGGTCGAGGTGAACTGATTTGAGTCACTCATTCTGAAGAAGACTTAAGCGCCGAAAATAATAATACAACGAGAAAGACAGTAAATAACGTTTTAATTGACCCCTTCTAAATTTCAAAGCTCAGAAATATAAAAGCGAGGCATGAACCAATCTCATTTCAATAAAAAATTATGAGTTTTAAAGTGTCGAATGTTATTTTTTCTCATATTTTTCTCATGCTATCATTTCTGGCTTTTATGTTTTTTTAAGAATGACCGATTCAATGATTGGCCTCAGATAGTCTGGCCTCCCTTCGCTAATTGGTAATACTTTCTGTATATATAGGCTATCAACACTCTGTCATTTGAGTGCTACAACTGAAGAGTCCTGTACATATCTGAAGAAGTGAGAAAAGCGAAAGTGCCTTCAAATTTGATCACGCAACACGCACACTCGTGAACCACGAATAGTTGCATCAAGGCGCGACAACCATAACTTAAAATCAGTGTAGTATTGTTGACTATATAAATTAACGGACAAAGCTATTGACTATGAAGACAAAGGGAATATGGAGCTATCCTCTTGGTTCCAAAGAATTGTTTTTACAGACCAACTCTAGGTTTTCTCGTGGGTCTCTGTTACGTCTGGTGTGGGTCTCGTGGGTCTATTACTTATCTCCTTTGTTCATTGAGACCACCCGCTTTCACCAACAATGTCGTCACATTTTTTCTTTGTCCATCGCTTTATCTATCGATTTTATTTATCAACCCGCTGATGTCATTGATGGACGACTCTTTGGTTTGAATTAAGGTGATTCGTCAAGCTCAAAAGAAGTGGTCGAATTGGCATGCGATTTATCGCATCGATTAGGTCCAAAATCTCGGCAGATTTTGAAATTTTAGCAAAAAAAAGGACGATAGCCCCTGCGCATAAGCTTAAAGAATCGTTCTAACTCCAAAAATCGGCAAAATTTAGAGAAATGAAAGCAGAATAGTGTTAGGAAAAAACCTCGCATTCGATACAGAAATCGATAGCTGAATCGAACGCGAGGTTTTTTTCCTGCTTGAATTTCTCCGAATTTTGCCGATTTCTGGGTTTAGAATAATTCTATAGTCTTATGCAGGGCCGGATTAAGGGGGTGGCCACATGGGCCCATGGCGGCAAATTTTGCGATTTTTTTAAATGCAGGTACAAAAAAATCGGATTTAGAAAAAATTACAAACAAGAAAAGGTGACAAAATCTCTCATTCCCTGAGAGTCATTTCTAATTTTGTCGTATTTCGGTGAAAGACTGCGCACCTTTAATTAGTTGAGTTAAGAGAGAAACTCAACACGTAATTTGGCCCGGAGCGGCGCGGCGCAAAGAGAAATGATGACGAGGACTTGAGATGAAAACGAGAAGCCCTCGACGCGGCGCGGCGGTCGGCATGTAACACATATTAGCGCCTACGAGACTGCATGAATACTTCACGCATTGCGTCAAATACAGTACGGTCAACAGCGGTCGGCGCGGCGTGAAACGCACAGTGCCTACGAGACTACATGAATACTTCACGCATTGCGCCAAACACAGTGTGGTCAGCGCGGCACGGCGGCGGAAGTTAAAATTATTAAACCACATTTATGTTTGTTCTTTCTTAATTTTTTAGTTCATTTCGCACAAATGAAAGGCCGTGTCCTCACAGAGATAGACTTACAGAACTGAACTTTCGCGCGAAGTTCCGTGAACTTTTGCTCGTAGTGTTGACAGGGCTCACGCAAAAAATGTGTCCAACACTAGTGAACGCGTCTTATGCACCCTTCTCCCTCCGGCACGTTCACTTGATGGTTTTTATTGATGTTTCAAAATGAATGAGAAGAGGGCGGCAAAATACAGGCGGCCCATGGGCGGCAAGTAGGTAAATCCGGCCATGGGCTTATGCGCAGGGGCTATCGTCCTTATTTTGATAAAAATTCAAAATCTGCCGAGATTTTTGACCTAATCGATGCGATATATCGCATGCCAGTTCGACCACTTCTTTTGAGCTAGACGAATCACCTTCCTTAAATTCTCTATTTTCAACGTAAAACATGGACGATCATCGCTAGGTAAGAAATAGGTTATTTCGTGAAACTTGACAGCAATGTCATTTAATTAAGCTCCTGTGGCATTGACCGCTCCAATTTTAAGAGGAAGGTACTTTTAATCATGTAATGTTGTAAATTATTGTCTAAGCAGCAAAATACGCAGACACGTGTTCGGTGTTTTCATCGAGCTGAATAAGGGAACTCAATTCAATTCATGCAGATATTTCGTCACTTTTCTGACGCAATGACCCGTCTCGATTTTGACGTGAACCTTGTTTCACGTATAAGTCCATGCCTTCTGGGGCTCACCGCGGAAATCAAGACACGCCCTTACGTCAGAGGAGCGAAGAATTGCCTGACAGTCTGACTCGGAGCTCAGCTAATATTTCGCTGTGTGCACTTTTAGTCTTTGTAAAGGTGTAGGAGGTGCGCCATTCGAAAGGCACAGAAATTTGAACTGATTTCTACCGAAAATTTAAAGTCTGACGATTTTTTTCCTGACCAACTTCTGGATTCTTGAAACTTTATAGAATAACCTTGATCGACAGACAGCATTGCTAATGAATATACTTATCGATCAATATCGATATCATCGATCGATTCGCAGAAGTCACGCCTCGCGTCGCTTGGGTAAAAACTTCCCTAGTCAAGAGTCTACAACCCAAGTAGCAGAGTGCAATGAGACTATTGACATCAAATCGCGATTTAATGCTTCAAAATTGCAATTTTTTACCATCGAATTGAAAAATTCTCACAACTTTTGATAAAACAAAAATTACGATTGTAAATAATTATTAAGACGATGCTTTACGTATCATAAAGACAGGCAACTCGCGATACAAAGCAAAATCGCAGCTTATTTAAATTTTATCTTTCGCTATAATATATAATACTTCGACGGTGTAGGTCCGCAACCACGGTGGCCATAATTGACCTTTGTTTTTTCCACCCCCCCCCCCCCACCAATTTTTAAGGCAAATCAAATTTCCAAAAAATAGGAGAAAGTAAGAAATGGATTTTTTAGCTTCCGCATAATGCGTCTTTTTGTCGAATAATTTGTAGGAATGCGTCTTTTTGTCGAATAATTTGTAGGTAATGGAAAAACGGGAACGTCATTTTCGGCTTTAGTAGAAAATATTAAAAGCAAAGTGACCTGTTAGGTACCTGAATAAAAAAA
Source organism: Bemisia tabaci (assembly GCF_918797505.1). Lineage (NCBI taxonomy): Eukaryota > Metazoa > Arthropoda > Insecta > Hemiptera > Aleyrodidae > Bemisia > Bemisia tabaci. The sequence goes on from NC_092794.1 coordinate 8,327,201, forward strand.
AATTATCGTATTTTCCTCAAAAAATACACCAAAAATGATCTAATCAGACTTTTTACCTGTTTCAGCTCTGTGGACCCTCCGAAGCAGCCTCCGGCAAAATTTTCGTAAGTATCAAATTTATTTTTTGCCAAATTCATTACTTATTCTCTCTAAATAAGGAAGGCTAATTTTTCTGAAGCCCTGGGTATCTGAAATTTAAATTTTTGTATCTACCTACCATAATCGGGAAATGAGTCTCCACGCAGATCACATATGGACCATTTTTTTTAAGCACCTAAGGTTGATCAATTCACGGTTCTCCTTAAGCAACCCTATCATTGGATCTTCGCAGTTTGCACTTAGACAGTCCTCCTCAACCTCATCATATGCATCGTAATGTATCGTGAAAAATAGAAAAATGTAATCTACTTGAAAAATTAAAAATCGTAACTTAATTTCAAAGTATCGCAATTTTTCCGTTGAAAAATGTTCCGTGGTCAGACACATGTGGTGAGATGCCGCATTTTTGGAGGGTATGGATTCGATCGACATGGGTCGATCGACAAATTATTAAAAAACCGGTGTCGATTCGATCGACATGAATCGATCGATAAATGAAAACGTGAATCGATCGACATGAATTAATCGTCACCGATTCGATCAAGAGTTAATTTAAAGACACCCGTGTCGATTGGATCGACATGGGTGGATCGAAATATAAAAAAGTGAGTCGATCGACGTGAATCAATCGACACCGATTCCGTCGACAAAATTCGATCGATTCACGGGCTTGTCGATCGAGTCACTCATTTGTCAATCGATTCACGGCTTTTTTCGATCCACTCACGGGTTTGTCGATCCATTCACAGGTTTGTCGATCGACTCACGACTTTTGTCCATCGATTCACGGGTTTGTCGATCGATTCCCAGGTTTGTCAATCGATTCACGGTTGTCGATTGAATCGGTGTCGATCGATTCACGTATATCGATTCGCGTTTTCATTTTTCAATCCATTCATGTCAATCGAATCGACACCGGTTTTTTAATAATCTGTCGATCGTTTTACGTTTTCATTTTTCGATCGCATTTTCATTTTTCTATCCATTCATGTCGATCGAATCGACACCGGTTTTTTTAATAATTTGTCGATCGATTTACGTTTTCATTTTTCGATCGCGTTTTCATTTTTCTATTCATTCATGTCGATCGAATCGACACCGGTTTTTTTAATAATTTTTCGATCGATTTACGTTTTCATTTTTCGATCGCGTTTCCAATTTTCTATCCATTCATGTCGATCGAATCGACTCCGGTTTTTTAATAATCTGTCGATCGATTTACGTTTTCATTTTTCGATCGATTCATGTTGATCGAATCCATACCCTCCGCAGTTTCCCCCCGGTCTATAAAAAAAAATCCAGTCTATAAATTATAGTGGTCAATTCGGATAAGAAAGGTGAAAGGATCGGCACCCGCAATGCAATCTCGTAATTAAGAGCTTCCACTGGCCGAGTGCCCATCCCCCCGGGGGGCACCTTCTCTTCACGTCTTCCAATTTTCAGCTAAGTATGCACTTTCCGCCCGCGCTCGTGCAGAATAACCCACGAGCCCATTTCCGAATTCCACCTCCCCGATCATGAGCCTCGTAACGGAGTCTGTGCAGCGTGGCACAGCCTTGACAATACCACGTGCCATTTTCTATGTCGCACTCACCGTATTGTCGCCTGTTACACTTTCGTCGTTATCAATCCCGTTATCAGTGACCCCTCTCAATTGATTCGCAATCTACATAAGAGCCATTCATAATTATGCTAATTTGTACAGCTTCTTTATTTTACATTGTTGCGCACGGAGAGTTAAAACTTAAAAGCGGAAAATGAGCTTTCTAGATCGCAGCGTTCACAAATCCCCGATTATGTTCGCGATTTCCCTCCAAGGGGAATCATCAGAATGTCTCCTCGCAATTTTTTGCGATTTGTGTGCAAAATTCCCCATAAATCTCGGTACAAAAAGTTAGTTAAATTTTCCCAATATTGCCAATTTGGAAGTTTTGCTACACAGTCTGGCCAATATTCTGCTTCTCCATACGAATTCAACACGAATATTGAGAGAATCAAACCCTGAGACCCACGAAATAATAAAAAACCATATTGAGACTAACCGAATAGTTGTGTAATTTTCCGGACCATCGAAATTTGGTAATAGGCCTAAACATCCGTTCACCTCCTTCCCCCCTCGAAAAAAAAAAAAAAAAAAAAAAAAAAAAACGCTCTCGGGTTGCGCTGCGAACGGTGCGTATAGAGAGCTGCTTCATCGCTACCGCTACTTCTCGATTGCGAGTTCAATCTGTCAAATTTTTTAGGCGCCATGATGGCCCAGCCCCCCAATTTTTAGGCGCGAAGGCCGGATTTTTAGGCGCATTTGGCGCCCGGGGAAGGCAGAAAACTGGCCTGAGGATGTTAACATATTATAGGAAGCCATCCATATGCGTAGTTAACAAATCAATCATAAGATAAAATCCAACAATGGAAGCACTATGATGAATATAATGTGCCGATTTCCCGAAATATTCTCAGAATGTCCTGTATAATTTATGTCACAGGTTAGTTCCGAAGATTGTTAATGGAGGAATAGCCGGGATTATTGGTGTCACTGTTGTTTTTCCTCTGGATCTGGTCAAAACAAGATTACAAAACCAGCAAACCGGCCCAAATGGAGAAAGAATGTACTCTTCCATGTAAGTATGCGAATCCCAATTTTTGCTGTACGTACTTGCGACTATTCATGGGAAAAGGGACCTTTGTATTGAAAAACCAAGGCCAATAGTATTGTTACCACCGCTTTAAGGAGTATTAAATGAAACTTCTAGCCCAAGAGCATCCAAAAATGTCAAATTAAACCAACAATGATGGCTCGAATTTTGCAGTGGAAAAATCTTCGTTTTAAGAACTACCCATGCCATCCTAAAAAGTTTTATTCTTTGTACTGAGCGAGACCCTTCTTCTTGTGAACGATCCCATTTGTTTGGTGATAAAATGACTGGAAGCCAGGCAAATAAATAAAATATTGCCTCTATTTTTGCCTTATTTACGATTACAAGACTAATTAAATATCAGTATAACTATAGCTATTAGAATGCTGTGGTCTTTAATTGCATGCGCTAGGCATTATAACTACGTTTAAACATGGGTTTCATTTACCTATCTTAATTAAGTAGAGCCCACAACGAGCGAATTATTGCTTGTAAATTTTTTTTTCCTACTACTAAGAGTCATTGAAGATTTAAAACACCATGAACAATTTTTCATACAATGACTATGAAGTATTGCCGAACTTGTTTTTCCTCCCCTTGAATTGCTGTAGCATATCTATTTCCTCTCGTAATTTTTTTTTATTTTTTTATTTTTATTTCTGATTTTATTGGTTAATTGACCTTCTGTACAGAAACTACAATTTTTTCTTTAAAATATACATAAACATTGGTTATTATGATATATAAAATGAGGAACTATCTCGTTAATAACTTTGAATAGTTTTAAAAGAAAACTTTGATTAAAATCTCAGTAGCCTGTAGAACGTAATTGGTCCTAAGTAGTAATTAGTGCATTCAGGGCCGGATATAGGGGGTGGTCACATGGGCCGCGGCCCATGGCGGCAAATTTTGCAATTTTTTTTATGTAGGCAATAAAAAAGAATCGGATTCAGGAAAAAAATTACAAACGAAAAATGGCGACAAAATCTCTAGTTTCCTGAGAGTACAGTAATTTCTAATTTCATCGTCTTTCCGTGATACAAGAGACAGCACCTTTAATTAGTCGATTTAAGAGAGAATTCAAACACGCAATTCGGCCTGGAGCGGCGCGGCGCAGAGAGCAATGGTGATGAGGACTTGAGATGAAAAGGAGAAGCCCTCGCTCGGCGCGGCGGTCAGCATGTAACACATATTAGCGCCTACAAGACTGCATGAATACTTCACGCATTGCGTCAAACACAGTGCGGTCAGCAGCGGTCGGCGCCGCGGGAAACGCATAGCGCCTACAAGACTGCATGAATACTTCACGCATTGCGTCAAACACAGTGCGGTCAGCAGCGGTCGGCGCCGCGGGAAACGCATAGCGCCTACAAGACTGCATGAATACTTCACGCATTGCGTCAAACACAGTGCGGTCAGCAGCGGTCGGCGCCGCGGGAAACGCATAGCGCCTACAAGACTGCATGAATACTTCACGCATTGCGTCAAACACAGTGCGGTCAGCAGCGGTCGGCGCCGCGGGAAACGCATAGCGCCTACAAGACTGCATAAGTACTTCACGCATTGCGTCAAACACAGTGCGGTCAGCAGCGGTCGGCGCCGCGGGAAACGCATAGCGCCTACAAGACTGCATAAGTACTTCACGCATTGCGCCAAACACAGTGTGGTCAGCGCGGCGCGGTGGCGGAAGTCAAATTCATTAAACCACATTTATGTTTGTTTATTGTTTGATCATTTTCTCTTACAGGTTGGATTGCTTCCGCAAAACTTACAAAGCTGAAGGATACTTTGGAATGTACAGAGGTAACTTTTATGTTGTTCCATTTTCTTGTAAATAATGAAAAATTCCATCAAATTTATGTGCTTGGCCAATGGCCATTCAGCAAGGTGGCCTTGGAGGAACAGAATAATTTTTGAACGTGTGATGAAGACTCCTTTCCTAAGAACAAGTTGAAAAATCAACTCTTAAGTTTACCTCAACTAACAGGAATTGATCCACAGTGGAACTTGTAAACCATAAATCGATGGTGAAAGTGCAGAAGTGCGTATCTCGGGAAATACGATTTTCCAGAAATGTAAAAAAACTGTCTACATTCCTCCCTTATCGTCAGTAGAAGGGTAATAATTCTCAAAGATACCAAGAATAACATGCTTTTTCAGACACCATCATCATTTTGAATGATTTCTCGAACTGTTAAAAAAATACGGCAGAAATTCCAAGATTCACGTTTTTGGCACTAAGAATTGACAGTTTATCGCGAGATACGAATTTTTGCACTTAGTATTTTAAACCTGTTGTTGGCGGATTTTCATAATTTATAAACTGCAAAAAGAGTTTCACGCTTATAATTCCTCATCAGAAGCTTTAGATTGATCTCATACGACCGGATCAAGCATTATATGATTGGAAAATGAATTTGATCACGAGATACGAATTTCTGCAAGTAGCGTTTTGAACCTGCTCTTGATGATTAAGATCAAAAATAGAGTTTGTTCCTGCTTTAAACTTGATCCAATGCAGTAGATGAAGCAATGTATGACTCGATTGACTCTAATACAACTGACCGTTGGGATGAACTGTCAGTTCATAATTGCATTGGCCCAGAGAGTGAACGCCGCTAGTAATAGGTACCTATAAAGAAAAAAATACTTCTCCTGGTTAATCAGCACCTGGTTAAATCAAATCCTAACTCCTGGATCCTGGTCACCTCTCCTTCTCTATTGCTAATGATTAATATCTTTTTTAATTATAGATTTAGTATATTTAAGTGCTGTTTTATGTCAGCACTTAAATATTAATAACTATATTACTTTATGTATATATTCTACCTCTCCTTCTCTATTGCTAATGATTAATATATATAAGCATAGCATATATAGTCTTAGCATATCTTATGCTTTATAAAGCGTGATACTGAAGCTATTAAGATAATTAGAAATTTTAAAACAATAATTAATTGAATTAATTATTTAGTTTAACAAAACACTATTTTTTCAATAATTCAAGAATTTGCTAATTTAAATTTTAATAAAGAAGAATAAACTTATAAAACAATTTTAACTAAACAAACAATTAACAACAATTTTAAACAATTTAAACAATTAAACAATTAAACAATTAACAATTGCGATTAAACGCAACGATTAAACAATTTTAATTTTAATTTGAAAATCCCAATTCAGTATTTCTCAATTTGGAGTGAAAGCAAGTACATTTAGAACGTATTTAGTTCTTATTGTTGAGCTGTTTTCGTCTATCCTTTTTATCACTGGTCATAGTGTATGTTTTATCATTCTTAATTTTTTTTTTTTTAGGTTCAGGCGTCAATATACTGCTCATAACACCTGAGAAAGCCATCAAATTAGCTGCAAATGATTTTTTCCGACATCAATTATCGCCTGGCCCAGGGTAAGTGTCCAATTAATTTTCCATTTTTGCCTCATTCCTTTGGAAAGACTGTCACATTTATATATTTAACATTACACCACCGGAAAAGTTTAGAAAGGATAATCCTGATTTCAACTCCATCTGTGGTAATTGACATGTGCATCTTTAATGAATTAGAATTATAGATTGAGATTTTAATGAAGTAGAACTTTTGGCTTCTTGAATCAGCTTTTAATTTATAACTAATCAGTCCTCATTGCTGCAGCTGCAACTCGAAAGGCTCTTATAGTTATAACCATAACCCTGGAGACTTGTTTACAGGGTTGTAGTTGGATGAGAAACTTGAACTTAAAGTAGTAAATGCAAAACTAAAAGCAACTTTTGAAAGGTGTAACATAGATTTTTTTCAGCACCTCTAGAAGGTATTCAAAGGCAAGTTTCAATAATTGTGTTCAGTGTTCTGCCTTCCCCGGGCGCCATGCGCCAAATGCACATAAAAATCGGGCCTTGGCGCCTTAAAATTGGGGGAGCTGGGCCATCGTGGCGTCCAAAAAATTTGATAGATTTAACTCCCATCCAGAAAGCAGGGGTAGCGATGAAGCGCTCTCTATACGCACCGTTCGTAGCATCACCATGGCCAGTATGCATAAATTTAATTTGGCTCCTAAAAAATAGTAGATGGCTCCTAAAATTTTAGGGGGAAAACAGAACACTGATTTTGTTAGATATTAGACGGATGACTCTACCTGTTGTTCATCCGATTCTCATAGAACGTGTAGTAACTTCCTCAATCAATGAAATAATAAGAGCATCACAAGGTACTGTTTATATTTCAATTTTGAAAACCAGCTCTGTACACTTAATTTTGTTTGTTTCTCAGAAAAGCTTTACCTTTAGAACGTGAAATGATGGCTGGAGCAGGGGCAGGATTCTGTCAAATTGTGATCACAACACCAATGGAGTTGTTGAAAATCCAAATGCAAGACGCCGGGCGTGTCGCCGCAGCAGCAAAAGCAGCTGGTAAAACAGTTCCAAAAATTTCAGCGACATCCCTTACATTAGAATTACTGAAAACTAAAGGAATTCTGGGACTTTATCGTGGCACCACTGCTACGATGTTGAGAGACGTATCCTTTTCTGTGGTCTACTTTCCCTTGTTTGCCAGACTGAATGCTCTAGGACCGCGGAAAAGTGATGGATCAGGTAATTTTTTTAGGTATCTTATTCAAGGTTATGCAACTGATATAAGATATTTAGATTTCAGGTTTATGTTAGACATGGTGCATCCTAGTGTATCAGTTTGCAAGTTGCTGTCATCTTTAAAATGTTGTCCCTGCCAATGAGATTTCTCTGAATTGTTTCTGTTAGCCAAGAAAACACATAAAAAAAGGTGGTATGCAAAAATTTCAAAATTGCACATGGCTATTATTGCTAATTGCTGTGACGCCATCTGTACTTCTCAGTTGCATGAGTAACAAGAATTCAATATTAGTTCAATAGTAGTTCAGGTGGTAGGAAGCTCATAGCTTAACAACTTTAAGGAATTAGTAACCCCAGATGGGGGTGGATGCAGAGAATGCCCGATCTGGCGATGCAAGGATCGCGGCAAATGGAAGGCTTTCTTCAAAAGTGAAGATTCCATTCCATTTCCATTTTTCCAATTTTTTTGGCTGTAAGATCACACGCTTGGCTGTGACGCAAATTAGAAAGGTGCCATAAGGCGAAAACGCAGGACGGTGGGGACGGTCGGCGTTTTGGAACTTTCTGCACCCCTGTAATGGAAAACGATGGACGTCATACGTGTCAGTATACTGCACCAAAATAAAAAGAAATGTGTTTTGCTCAAATTTTCTCTTCAAAAGCTGATAATGTACCAATAAACTCTCTACTATATGCAGTCATTAAACTCTTCTTTGGTGGACAACAAGTTCATTGAGGGTCTATGCTATCAGTCATTTTTACAGCTCTCTTGCTTATGGACTTTCTTTTATTGTATTTTCTCTAATTTTAAGTCTTCTGTTTTACGATCTGTAAAGCAACTTAATTCCGCTTTGTTGTAAAATTATTACTCATTACTTAGAGCCCTATTATTTTGGAATGATTTCCAGGTGAAGCTGTTTTTTGGTGCTCGTTCTTGTCTGGATGTGTAGCTGGCTCAACAGCAGCTTTGTTCGTCAATCCTTTTGATGTTGTGAAAACCAGATTGCAAGTCATCAACAAAGCAGCTGGAGAACGTACCTACTCTGGAGTTGGTGATGCAATAACGTAAGTTGCTAATTTATCTTCATCTTTTCCAGGTAGTAATAGTTCCTTCCTTTGATAACGTAACTGACGAATATATAGTACGAGTGCAAACTTTTAGAATGATATCTTTTATTTGATCTTTTCCCCCCCTTTCTTGCATTGTCATCAAGAAAGATTTTTTTTTGTTCTGTAGAGAGCATTTTTGAACAAATGAGGCTGGAACATAAAGCATGGCAATTTCAATTACTCTTGATAAATATAAAATGCTATAGAATATTTCGCAAATCAGTGCATACATGCATGTCCCGGATACAATGGATTCGCAGCAACAGAGTATCGTTTTTATACATACTTGCCACTCTAGGCTAGCAAAAAGGACCCTCCTCAGACAGTCAAGCGGTTCTCGATCCGAGGAATTTCGGACAATCGCCCAGCATTTTTTACGCAGCTCCTTTAATTATGCCTCCTCGCTTTGGCCAAAAAGTGTCAGAGGAAAAAACTTGAATCTGTGTCAAGAGAGTGTTAAATAAACAGTGTAAAGGGCCTCCCAAAGTTGATGATAATTTTGAAAAAATAAATTTGTACCTATCCTGTCAAATTGTTCTAAAGATCAAAAAATTCTTCAAAATAAAAGAAAAAGTAGTAATGATTAGATGGAAAAACGGAAGAAACAGAAGACAATAGTCTGTCACTAAAACTGTTGAGAACATCTTTTTTTGATTACCCGTTTTTTAATGTTAAAAAGATTGCGAACACAAGCCACCCTAGCGCTCATTCCTTGTAAGGCGTGCCATCATCTAACAATTTAACAGTAAGATTCAAGGCACAGGTTTTTTAACTAATTTCAATGATTTGCATTTTAAGTAATTACCATTTCTCCTAAATCTTCTCATTCTTTACCATGAATTCGTATTGGGAAACACATTTCAGATCCTATTTTTGTCTGAAAAAAATTGTTTTGCTTGTTTCAGCCAAACTCTGAAACACGAAGGAGTCACAGCATTCTTCAAAGGTGGTGCATGTCGTATGATTGTGATTGCTCCATTGTTTGGCATTGCCCAAACAGTATATTACCTAGGAGTTGCTGAGAAATTACTAGGCTACAGTAAATAAACTGCCCTGGGCCCTTGTTTTAATCTAAGTGAATCCCACCATAGAATTTGCTGTATAACATTTGCGGTATTACGAGATTCAATCTCAGGAAAATTCTTACCATACTGGTTTGTGTCACTAGTCATTCATGTTTATCTAGTTCCTTTCCCACACAACACCACAAACTTTGGTAACGAGTACCAAATCCTAGTCAATGTTCGTTCACTTTTGCTAAAGATCAAACTGTAAAGTGAGAGTAAAGTATATTATAAGCTAATGAAATGTTCACTCCCAATAATAAAAGTCTCCTCTTGATACCGCTTCAGTTGATACTCCTAACCCTCTTACATTAATTGGTTTACTAACCCCTTAGAGCTTCATGGATTAAATGATAAATCAATGATTTCATTGTTAACTTAAAAAATCGGTCGATTTTCTAAGAAGTGAGTCAAATGAATTTGATGAGATATTAGACTTTAGTATTTTAACAATAAAAGAAAGAAAAAAAAGATAAGATAAAAAATATGGTGAAAAAACAAATAATCTCACCCATTAAAGCTGCCTTGTTCAATGGCAGTTTTCTCAAGTCAAAACTTTTTATTGTGAATTGATTGTCAAAGTTGCACAGGTATTGCCTTGCCCATCCTTTATTCTTCATTTTCGATTCTCGATAGTAAAATTGTAGAAGTTCATCTATTTCTCTACAAATTAAGGCAAATATTTCACTCTCTGTCTATTTTAATTTTTTGAAGGTCCAATGTGTCCTTTCTTTGTACCTAATTAATGCGCCTAACACCTTTTTTTAGTCCCATCACTTTACAGGCCTCTGATTGTTCGATGAAGACTCAGGTTTGACAAATCAGAAGTCAATGATTAGTTCTGTAGTTTGATGTATTAGACATGTTTCTCAAAAATCCAAGGATTAAAATTGACTTATTAGAGATCAATTTTCATAAGAGCCGTTCGGAATCAGGTACCATCATACAGTCTTTGTTCTTGGTTAAATTAGACGAGTAAAGTGTTATCTTCTCCTTCTCACACATGTCAGAAAGAAAGCATTCATCAAATTCTCCATGAATCATTTCATACATTTTGTAACATTAGATTAAAATAATGTCAGACTTTGTTTTTGTCAATTGTGCATCACTCAAACTTCTCTCAAAACATAGAAGTTAGTCACTCCGTTCCTAATTATTTAATATCCTGTTTTACTTCTAGTTTATTTTTCTTCTCTTCAAATGAGTGGGCTGGCTAAGTATTCTGTAGCTGGCAAATTAAGTTTTGTGAAATGTTGTTGCTGCCATTTTTAATAGGCGTCCCATTGGTTTAGAGAAAACTAGGGTTTGCATCCTTAGATTTAGACCCTTGCTGAACGTCCCCTATTTACATGCAGCATGCAGAAGAATTGATGCCCAAATTTCTAATTTAAGTAGTAAGCTGCGTAATTGTGTATTGTATTCTACTCTTTAATTTAATTATGTAGTTAAAGTAGCTGTTACATTAAGTGGGAGTGTTAAAAGAGCCTCACTTTTCTATACCTAGAAAATTTGCATTTATTTTGGGATTCTTGAGAAGGTGCTTAACTTGATGTTTATGTAAGACTGATCTCATTTCATGTATTATACAGATGGCTGTAGAATAGACCATGATTCGGCAATCAATGATGTAGTTTGGTCAGGCTAAGTATCTTCAACCATGATTGATCGTAGTATTCATATTTCTAACATTCTCATGCTCATGAACAATTTGACCGATGAATATTGCTCCACCATAGCATGTAATACACAATTTAGGAGGACCCATGTAGCATTAAACAAATTAGTTGCAAGCACAATACTAGCTGAGCGCAATTTTTGTCAAGACTCGAACAACTGTTTAAAAATTATTTTGAAAATAGTTTTTAAAAAATTGTAGAGGAACTCAGAAGCATTAACATTTTTTGAACATCATTTTTAACAAGTACTTTCTTTTGGAGTTCTTTTATCCATATTTTCTAAAAAAAAATAACAACTTTTTTTAAGTCATTATAAATTCATGTATTGTCTCCTCACCAAGTATTTAATGCACAATTTCAATGTTGATAAGAGATTTTTCGACCAATCGAAATTGCCTTCAATGAATTTTTTTGTGTCCCTGTAAGAATTCAGATGCTTCAAGAGTGGTCATATGCTTTCATACCTGGAAATATATGTTCAAGTTTGAAATGATTACTCAAGCAAGGGGTGCCTAACTGAGTTTAAGTACCTAATATTCTACCATCCAGTCAAAAAACACAGTTCCAAAAATTTAGATGATAGAGCTTTAGTATCTAAATCAATTGTATGCTTTAAAACAACGTTTTTAATGTTTCTATCGCACAGTATTTTATACCTGTAGAAAAGTATTATTTTTTTTTATTTTCTTGGAGAAGCTTGAAAATTTTGACCATTTTATTTTCCCTTGAAAATTTTTCAACTGTACGAAGGGACAATGTAACCATACTTTTCACGGATATCAATGACTACATTTCATTATGTTGTTGGATTGCTACTTTGAATTGGGCTGATAATTGTCTCATCGTCACTCCTTGTAGCTGATACCTTTTTTGATACTGCGAAGCTGATTGTTATTTGATCATCTCTTTTCAAGGAGTATAAGCCAAGTAATATCTAGAAAATTAAGTTTTAAGGCCAAAATTTTTCCTAGGTCCATCTTCAATCATTGAGATTTTGTAGAGATATACTTTAAGCACCCTGAAGGAGTATTCTGTTGTCTAATTTTATGAAACTCGTAGTTCTTTTGGTAGTTGATCGTAAGATGCATTCCAACGTGACAAATTTTCAAAAAGCTATGATTATAAAGGCATTGGATTTCTGAATTAACTAGAAGTCTTTGAGTTTTTATGAAAAATTACATTCAAAGCATAAAATAGTTGAAACTCTATGACAGGTAAACTGATTGTTTAACAGAACAGCCAAACAGTAATTGAAAGCAATGAGAACTATTAGAAGGGCTATTAGAAATGAAGAGTGTAGTTAAGTATTTTTCAGAAGTATCATCTTTGTTCCTCCGCCACTTTCCAATGGATTGGTTTATCTTTTTGGAGCAAATTATTGTTGAAGTTTATTTTAGCAAAATATGTAAGATGAACATTTGTTTAAAGAGGGTATCATTTAATCTCATTATGGGCAGTTTTTAGACAAATATTTGCTTTATGACTTCAGGTCAGCTCAGAAACTTGTCTGTAAAACCTGCTTGTTGTCTTGCATGAGCATGTTTGGAGCCTCATTTATTTTATCATTGTTGTGTTGATAACATTTCTTCCGAACATGTCAAATGTCATTCTATATGATCATTGTTGTTATTTAATATGTAAGAAGTCTCAAAGACTGTGACTGCAGCCATGTGAAGCTAACGAACTTAGTACTTTGACAATATATTTTATGTAAATGTTAGTAAGTGTTAAGATGAATTTCAAATTTACCTACCTACACATGATATTTGAAAAATTTACATGCTGAAAGTGGTATTTGAATGTATTAAAAGAGTGTCATTCTATCCTTTATGTTACATTGACTTTAGATCAAAATCTTTTTTGTGTCAAAATTCATCAACATTATTCGTTAATAAAAATATTTAATTGCTCATGAGATAGAGTCAATTATTTTCTTTTCCTCTCTTCTGTTAGATATATTTTTGATGAGCATCGAAAAGGAACTTACTTTTGTATAAAATTCTATTTTTGATCCAACCGAGGAGGAAATGTAAACAATCTGTGTCATCAAAAGTCAGTCGCCTAAATTTCATCATATTTGATTTTGGGATAAATCCCTCATTATCTCGATGCTTTTTTGTAAAACAATAAATTATTCTACAGTATCTTCCCAATTTTGAACTCTTTAGGTTGGTGGTCCGAGGCCTGTGTGAGCAATTCAGCATCGCTGAGAAATACCAGAAAAATTTTTTAGCTGAGCTCTCCGTTCAGTCAAGAGAAGTGAATGTTTTCTTGTCAGACTTTTCCCCTTGAGTTTGGTCCCTAATTATAGAGCTACGTACATCATAATTAAAATATCATGAATGTAAGCGAATGTAATGCAGCCGAAATAATGAAGGTGCCCAGCACTAAAACCCTGAGACAGTATGTTCCTAAGGGTCAAGAAACTATCTAAAGCAAGCAAAACGGCAGTTGCTCAGAAACTTAGTAAATTCAACTGCAGCCCTGGGATATATTCTGTTTTTAGACATGCTTGCAGATGTTCAGGTTAAGAGCTGGCCATCGATTTAAGCCTGAAATATATTGTCATTAAACCTATAACATCATAATTTTACAAGCAATACCACCATCTCTTTGGGAATCATTAAGAAATTTAAAAAAAATGATCAAAATGTCGAAATTGTATGTTTCCCTGCTTTACTAGCCCTTATCTGGTTGCTATACCTAGTTGAATTTTTTTGTTATGAAAGTGTCATGAAGTTTTATGTTGTAATATAGTGTTGAATAGATCAAAATACAAAACATTAATTGTCAAAAATACTGGTTCTTATTTTCCTTCACATGTTTTTACCACAGTTGAGTGATTAGTAATGTTGAAAACCCCTCGCCCCTCATCATTAGGGTTACCTAGAGTAGATGAGGCACTATAGGAGGAGTTGTGTCGGTGTAATGACTAATATTGCCGTTCTATCTGCTCAAATATCGTGTTTCCTCAGAAAAATCGACCACTTTAAAATTAGCCATATCCAAAATAAGGTAGACCATTTGATTTTGTCGATGAAACCATCACTGTGAAGGTTGCACCAACCTGGGACTAAAGCACAATAGATGAATAGACTGATCGAATTTACATTGAAATAAGGGATATGCATGGCGTTGAAAATTCTTGAATTTTTTTTCTTTTTTTCTTTTTTTTTTCAAATGGAGTATATAGATAGCGTACCTAACTACAAAACCTCGTATCTCGGTTGGTGACCCCGCAGATTTCACACCACAACTCATTCTCTCGAGGTAAGTATGCACTGGAAAAAAAAAACACATCAGATCTAGAGTCCAGACTCTTGAAAACATTGACAAGAAAAAGGACTCTTGATTCAATCAGATTTAAGCTTAAATCAAAAGGAAATCCGCTCAAATTAAGAGGCTTGGTTCTGGATTTAAGCTTAAATCTGATTGAATCAAGAGTACTTTTTCTTGTCGATGTTTTTAAGAGTCTGGGACTCTAGATCCAATGTGTTTTTTTTTTTTTTTTCTTTTTTTTTTCTTTTTTTCCAGTGTGACTTTATAATCATAATGATGCCCTAAATTTCGTATGATTTCCCTCCACCGTCCAAAATATATTCTGAAAATTTCTGACAAAAATCTCCTTTAATGGAAAATTTGCACACACAAATTTTATCGCTTCATCTGAGAGTGCTTAATGAGCTGAGTCCGCAGTATTTTCCATAAGTTTATACTGAAATGGGAAATTGGAGGAAAATGGCTTTAAAAGTAAGAAAATGTGTAGCCTTGTGACGTCATCTGGCAGCATTTTCCATTTAAACCCTTGTATTTTATTTTGGCAGATTCGGTTATTTCGTCATATTTCCTCCTAAAATTGTTCAATTTAGATACCAAGGGTATCCTCGTGCTCAGTTTTCCTAACAGTTTCATTTCTAACATAAAATGTACAAAATTTCGGACACCTGCAAATTCTCCATCGTCTCTTTAGAAAAGTACGAGCAAAAATTTTGAAACGTTGCAATCAAATAAATACACGAGATTTCGTAGTTTCAGCAGCGTCGACATCCTGGGCCTGGCCGAGGAAGCTGACACAGATAGTAAATAACGCCTGGAATGATGCATCTATTGCGGCTCTCAAAATGTCCGTGCTGCATACACGCAAAGTTGAAGGCGTTTCAAATGCTCTTCGTGCGCTGCCGCCTGGTTAAATGAGAATGCCGTATGGAGTCAGGCGGAAAGGCCTACCAAGGTAGAAAAAAATGAAATTATGTAGATGGCCAAAATACTGGACCATGTATTTCCGTTTGCGACGTTGAAGACTTCCAGTCATACTTAATATTTTCTTTGGAAAACTAGTCAACGTAATTTCTTTACTTCCTTCATTTATCTTCTCGGTTAGAGGAATATTCTGTATGAATTTCAAAGTATGAAGTTTGCTTGATTTTCTTCGAAAAAATGAAATAGGAGCGGCAATTCTGAAACACCGCAATGGAGGTACATGGTTTCGCCTTTAACCATTGATATGAATGGAGGTACCACAACATTGAGTGGTTAGTTTTGCATCATTTAGAGCAAAGAACTCACCATCAAAAATATTCTAAAAATTGAGCCCCGAAGAATAAGTTAAAGTTAGCGAACGATAAATTGCGAATTAAAGCATGAAATTAGCCGACGCCGTTGCCAGACTTATAAAATGTCACGAATAATGCAAATAATGAAGTAATGCAAGATAATGCAAGATAATGCAATAATTAAACAAATTACGTTCCCGAAAGTAACAAAATTGTTTAGAAATGATAACTAAAAGTCGACATTTTTGACCTGTGATCGGTTTTCCCTCCGCGTAGAATGATGTGCTTTCCCTTTTAAAGAGCGTTTTTGCCCGTATCACAAGTATTTTTCAACGGAAAAATCGCTGTATCTTGAAATTAGGCTACGATTTTTTGACGATAAAATCGCTAAATAGGAGCATCAACATTTGAGCGATTATCCTCGATCTTGTCGTTATTTTACCTCCATTAAATAGCATTCGATAAAATCGAAATTTTATCTCAATTTATCACGATTTTCCGCTCGATAATATTGCAATAGAATGCCGTCGGGGAAATCGCGATTCTATCGCAAAATGTGATGAAATTGCAATTTAGGTATCGCTATTTTTCGTCCGATAATGGTGCAACAATTCGACGTCGATAAAATCGCCATATATTCTCCGATCGAATCGCAACTCAGCGCGATCACTGCTACTTGGAAGGTGGAGAAGGCCTAATATTTTTGAAGTAATGAGATGTCTTTAAAGCAATTCTGAGTTTGTTTAATAGAATAATTGATTAAAATATAGTTCCGAAGATGAAAGATGTGTCACGACTGTCACGTATTATTCAGCAAAAACCCCTTACATTGTCTAGAGGGAGTTAAGTAGATTTCGGGGGGGGGGGGGGGGGGGGCAGTTCCCCCTAGTTATCCGCCTATGTTTTTACCTGACTCCATCGCAAATTATAACCAAAATGTCCCAATTGAGAATACGCCAACCTCGATTAAAACAAATTGACTACATCTTGCAATTTGGAACTATAAATTCTAGCCCGGTTTAAAAACAACGTATGTGCCATTCGTTTCCGTATGTATATAAGTGTTTTTCCAGGAGAGCCAGAATTTATAGTCCCAAATTGCAAAATACAGTCCAAATGACTATGGCGGAGTGGCGCACAATGAATCGATTCAATTAGAGAAGTTGGACATGAAATTTTTGACTGAAACCGCAAATTTTGCCGTTTATTTCGTCACATTTTAAATTTCAAGGGGTTCTGCTGGAAGAAAATTTTACGGAAAAACCAATGGGACCACTCTTAAAACCTCAAAGTTTTGTATAAACGGAATCATAAGCTTTTTAAGTTTCCAATGTTGTCCGCCCTGGTAAAAATGGCAAGTGCTCAGATCAGTAGCACTTGCCTTTGGAACAGACCTAAGCACTGATGTCAGTGCTGCCGGGCGCTGATCTGCTACCTCAGTGTTAGGTCTGTTCCAAAGGCAAGTGCCTCTGATGTAAGTGGCACTAACCTAAGTGTCTCAGACGTAAGCGGAGTGGAAACTCCCAGAAATACTGTACAGGCAAAAATTTCGTTAATTACCGATCTGCCAGGTATGTTTAGTCACTATTTGACGATCAGGGAGGGCTGCTGTGAGTTTTCAATCCCAAGCAAGTATCACAATCTT
Organism: Bemisia tabaci; assembly: GCF_918797505.1. NCBI lineage: Eukaryota > Metazoa > Arthropoda > Insecta > Hemiptera > Aleyrodidae > Bemisia > Bemisia tabaci. Next base: position 8,344,569 of record NC_092794.1, read on the forward strand.
CAGGGGACATCGCTCGTTCCCATGCGGTCTCCAATCTAAGTACTAACTACGCCCGACGTAACTGAACTTCGGTGATCGTCCTAGCGATTGGACCACTACACTACCTGCGCGTGTACGTGTTAGGGGCGTAATTTTACCATTTCAGGGCCCCCATTGGGGTAATTTTGCCAGCAAATGATGATTTTGTCTTTGAATGTGAATCCGATACTTAATTTTTCTATTATTCTTTTTTAATCAATCAACATGTAAATGAAGTTTTGTAAGTTACGTTTCTTTGAAAAAAAAATGGATCGCACTAAAATTCAAAATTAAAGCTAATGATGCAAAAAAAATAATGAAAGTTGAAATTATACAAAAAATATAAATTAGCAGATACAAAAATTGAAAGTAAAGGAGTAAAAACGTTAGAAGAGAATTGAAAATAAAGTAGGAAAATTTTAAAAAAAATTGAGACTGAAACATTTTAAAAACAGTTAAAACTGAAAAAAATTAAAACCAAATTTAAAACTATTTTTTTTTTATAAAAAAATAATAATGCTTAAATAAATATATCTAAATACATATTTTAGCGGTGATAATATTTTTATCGATCTCATTTTTTGTTGTGTTTTAATTATTTAAGTGCCATCTTAAACGAAGAGGGTAAAACAAATTATTCAAGAGTGTGGCTACTTAAACTAGTTTTCCTTCCCTCTTAGAAAATCCCACCTTCTACAAAATATGCCTCTCTGAAAGATAAAGTTTGTGGTCCCCGTGTCCCGAGGAAATATTCCCCCACGAAAATGAAATAGGGTGGGGGAAGGGGGAGCCATCTCTACTTTTTGGGAGTGAGTGCGGTTCGATTAAGATTGATGTCAGAGACTTACCCTCTGAACCAAGTCCTGACCTCAGTCCCGCTTACCTCAGAGACATCTCTGCACTTAGGTAAGTCTTTCTCCCGAAGTCAGTGCCTCTTACCTCAGTGCTGACTTCTTGGGTAAGTGCTTTAACACTTACGTCAGAGAAAACTGAACTGACCTCAGAGCAAATTGCACTGACCTCAGTGGAAAATTCACTGACCTAACACTTGCCATTTTTACCAGGGCGGCCTCACCTATTGACTCGATTCACTGTGCGGCGCGAGCATTTTTATCACTCCCTGGAGGATTTGCAAGAGGCTCTTTGGTGGAGCCCAAGCTGGAATGGAATGCTGACCCCAAAATTGCAAAAAAACATTTTATTCGAAAAATTTTGTCCACAAAGAACTGAAAATAAAAAGTAGACGAATAGAAATCCACAATCATTTTATTTGTATATACATAATTATAAATAAAAGAAAGAAATAAAAGAAAGTAAACATTGGCGAGTCGTAGACGTGCCCCTATGACAGATATAGCAAAATAGGAAGAGAAAAAAATTACGGCCGAGAAAAAAGGCGGAAAATTTATAAATTAACGGGAGAAGAGAAAGTAAGAGTGAAGAAAGGTCCTCTTACGTATGATACAGGTGAACGGAGGTCCTGGGGACTATAAACCGGAAGTAAGTCCCCAGATGAAGCACCACCTGAGCCTACTAAAATATTAGAAAATTGATGTTTTTTCATTTGCTGAATCCAGATTTTGTGCCCATAGCTCTATATTTTAAAGAGCAGGATGAGGAAAATTGGGACATGCCGGTTTAATCAAATTTTAATGGAGCCTCGTGGCGTAAAGAAAGTTCAGACTCACTTTTTATTTCATGAAAGTTAGATATTAGTAGTGCATTTTTCACGGAACATATTTAAAGACTAATTTTACTTGAAATCATTGATATCTCAACTGTTTCAAAAACTGAACGCATGCGCCTTGACCTCCATGCCCTCAAATGAAACAAACGAAACTAAATAGAACAAGGGAAAGGACGCGCGTTGACGACGGCGCAGAGATACAACTATTCGTGCTTGATGGATGTCCGTGTTGCGTCTGCAAAATTGAAGGCAGCGATGGCGCGAGCTGTGAATTCGCGATGTTCCGCAGCTCCGCTCTTTGCTGCCAATGAGGTGTCGCTCAGATTTGGGAGAAAAGTTAAAAAACGACACCTGATTATTATACGACTCTCCTATTTACGGCTGTTTTGCTCACGCAGCCTTTGCAGCCACTACAAATACAAATAATACAAACTATAACAAACACAGTATGGAAATGGAGCAAAGTAAAAGGAGCGTGTTGATGACGGCGCAGAGATACAACTATTCGTACATGATGGATGTCCGTGTTGCATCAGCAAAATTGAAGGCGTGATGGCGCAAAGCGTGCACTCGCAATGCTCTGTTCTATGTTGCCAATGTGGTTGTCGCTCACAATCAGATTCGGGAGAAGAAGTTAAAAAAACGAGGCTCGATTACGTCTCGCTCTTGTTCCTACTTGATTTTTTCTTCTTTTTTCAATTTCAAGTCTGATTCATTTTTTACGATGTATTTAGCAAACCTCCATCTAAGGCTTGTAGGTACTGGTCCCTTACAACCACGTGCTTTAAGCAAGCCTTGGATCAATTTGATCAGGCCTCAGCATCCAAGGGTTAATGAAAATATCGTTAAAATAACTGAACCTTGTTCGCCAAAAACTCAGCATTCAACAACGGAGCCAAAAGAAGCCATTCACAACCAGTAAGTGAATTTCGATAAAATTTAGTATACATACTCGCAAAATTAGACTCCAATCGTTCGGTCACGTCTAAAAAAACAATGCCTGTATCAACAAAATGATTATTGAATGAGACTTCCTATACTTCAGATCTCTGATTCATTTAATATATTTTTTTTCCTATATCTTCATTTTTACTTTTCTTACTGAACGCACCTTGTCTCTCCTTCAAAATTTCACATTGTACTCTCTAGATAGAATGCTTCATTTTTCGACGAGGTTAAAAAGAGCTTTCCGGATGACATATTTCTCGAGTTCATGAACCTGAAACTGATGCATCATTCTCAGACTTTTAGTTTTTAAAAGCAATACTATGGGTTGCAAGCTCTGGCTCGGTTCCTGCTCTGGAAATAATGATGCAAGGATACGTTTAGTACCTAGTTTTGATTTAATTTTTGTGTTCAATTTTGCAATTTTCAATCTGTGCGATTAATCAACTTCAAACCTGAAAATAGCGTACAGTTGCGTTGATTTGCCAAAATTTTCTGGACCACCCTTCGGGATGCCTTCTTCCACACCCGCCCCCAGCAAAATATCACATTACGCCCCCTTCGCCGGCTAAGGGTATGCTCTGAAATGTGAGCCAGTCCGACCCTGGTCATCAGGCACGTTTTGAAAATATCTCCTTGTTTCCTGGCAAGAAAAGAGGCAGCGGCGATTCTTGAAATTGGCAACATTGTTTTTCCTCCATTCAAACGTATGTAAAACAATCGATCCTTGGTAAGGCAGCTTACCTCGCCTAAATTCGATATTTTTGATGAATTTGAATGGAGGAAAAACAATATTGCTAACTCGCGAAATCGCCACTACGCCACTGGATAGAGGACGCAAAGTTGCATTACATTTTGAAATTTTGTGCCCCTAGCATGACGGATTAGAATTTCATTCAGCTTTTTCTCTAATAAACTGCGTTTTTAGGGCTGACAAACTTCGAACTGCCATACAGTGGAGCGAGCCAATGAGAGAAGCAGGGCCGGATTCACCTACTTGCCGCCCATGAGCCGCCTATATTTTTCCGCCCATGGGCCGCCTATATTTTGCTGCCCCCTTCTCATTCGTTTTAAAACTTGATAAAAACCATCAAATGAACATGCCAGCGGGGGAGGGGTGCATAAGACGCATTTACTTGTGTTGAACACATTTTTTGGGAAAGCCCTGTCAACACTACTAGCAAAAGTTCACGAAACTTTGCGCGAAACTTAAGTTCCGTGAACCTATCTCTGTTTGGACAAGGCCTTCCATTCATAAGAAATTAACGAAAAATTTATGAAAGAGCAAGCATAATGTGGTTCAATGATTTTAACTTCCGCCGCTGCGCCGCGCAGACCACACCGTGTTGGACGCAATGCGTGAAGTATTCACGCATTCTTGTAGGCGCTATGCGTTTCACGCTGACCGGACCGCGCTGTGTTTAGCGCAATGCGTGAAGTATTCATACATTCTTGTAGGCGCTATCCGTTTCACGCTGACCGCAATGACCGCACTGTGTTTGATGCAATGCGTGAATTATTCGTGCAGTCTTGTAGGCGCTAATATGTGTTACATGCCGATCGCCGCGCCGATGGCTTCTCCTTTTCATCTCAAGTCCTCGTTATCATTTCTCTCTAAGTCGCGCCGTTCTAGGCCAAATTGCGTGTTTGGTTTCTCTCGTAACTTGTCTTATTGAGGGTGATGTCCCTTGTGTCACTAAGAGACGGCAAAATTAGAAATTACTATACTCTCAGGAAATGAGATTTTTGTAGCCTTTTCTCGTTTGTAATTTTGTTTTTATAAATCCGATTTTTCTTTTTATACCTACACTTTAAAAAATTGCAAATTTTTGCCGCCCCTTAGATTTGCCGCCATGGGCCGCGGTCCTTAATCCGGCCCTGGAGAGAAGTCGGAAAAATTCGAAAACTTTGAAAGCTTATATCGTCAAAAATAATAAAGAAAAAAAAACATAAAAGTTAAAAAATAGTCCCGTTGATTTTTCCGTAAAATTTCCTCTCTAAAACACCCATTGAAACTGATGTTGCGACAAAATAAACATCAAAATTTGAAGTCAAGAATTTCACGGCCGACCTCTTCCGACAACTCGTTGCACTGTGCGCCATATCTCCGGGTAGGTTTGACATTTATGCGCGTTTTTCGTCGCAAAATTTTCTTGGAACACTCCTCGATTCTCCGGTATGAATGATTCAATTTTGAGTTTTTGTGGGCCGGGGTCCCTTTTTCCGTGGGCGGTGACGATTTCATGCTGACGCAGGATCGCCAGCGACTCGATTGATGAATCGATATCGAATGACCTTGATCGATAAAAAGCAGAGGCCGGTCCAGCAATTTGACAGCATTTTAAACCTATACTAAACTAGGGGGCTACGCCCCCTGGCCGCTACGCGGCCCAACCCCCTGAAGGCGCTCCGCGCCATCAATGGGCCGCTTCGCGGCCCTATTTTCACCCTCCTATCGGTGTTAGTTTTATTTTTCCCCTACAAAATTACGATATGAGGTATACTTTAATTTTAAACATTACTTAAAATTACTTTAAAATTAAAAGGCCTCGTTTTGGAATGACTGCTTGATGAAATATTGCAGTAAAACAATGCACAGTGATAGTCAAAGGTAATCATTAAAGACTTCGTGGGTCGGGGATCGAACCCACACCGAGTTCAAAATGGACGCATTCGACGTCGTAGACGACTCGACCACCGCTCGACGTGTGGACACTGGCGCGAATCTTGTGTAGAAAAGTGTAGAACTGATGCCCAGGCTACACAGCTACTGCGCAACCTCCTTGACCACTGCGCATCCTCCCGCGCATAGCGGTAGCAGTACCGGAGCATTCTGTAAACTCACTCACTTTTATAACGTGATTTTAAAAAAACCTGGGTCCTTTTTCCAAAATCTGATTACAGCGGGCTCATCTAGGGCCTATTACCTGTCGATTTACGCAAAAATCATGGAAATCGGCCCGGTAGAACGCTCAAACGAACTATGACAAAAAGTATAAATTTACATTGTTTAAATGGGAGAATTCGCAACTTTACCACGTAATATAAAAAAACCTGGGCCATATTTTGAAAATCTGAAAAGAGTTGGCTTATCTAGAGACAATTGTCCGTCGATTGCCGCAAAAATCATGAAAATCGGCCCGGTAGAACGCTGGAACTAAGCGTCACCAGTTTCGCAAAATTAGGAGGTCTCGGAGCTTATAGTATAGAAGAAGATAGATAACAGATTCTTGTCGGAGCACCTGACCCCTCCTAGGAACGATACATTGCCATAGGTTTAAATGGAGAAAAGACAGTGTTGCCAATTTTCTGGATCCGCCAATGATAAAAAGCTTTACTGAGATCTTGACGGAAATTTCAAATTTTTATGTTTATTTTGTCACGATGTCAGTTTCAAGGGGTGATTTAGAGAGGAAATTTTACGAAAAAATCAACGGGACTTCGATGTTTTGTTATTTTTTTATTTTTGACGATATAAGCTTCCAAAGTTTCCGAATTTTTTTCGACTTCTCTCATTGGCTCGTTCCACTGTATGACGGTTCGAAGTTTGTCAACCCTGAACACGTAGCTTATTCGATCAAGTTCATTCGATAGCGATCCAATAATCGACCCAGGTGGGCTTTTGCCGAAAGCCTCGTGGAAAGTGGTCGTCGGAACGGTGCTGGCTGTCGATGGAAATGCCAAGGTCACGAGTATGGTGCCCAATTCGCGGCGGCTGTGCCTGGCTGCGTGCGAACCCGTGAATTGCATATTATTGAGCAACTCGTCCTGCAGTTATGCTGCCTCCGAACGGTTGACTGGAGAAGATGTAACCGCGCTCGAATCGCGCCATCCTCCTTTTACATCATCGGCGCCTCCATCTTTCTCTCCGTGGTTTTTCGCTCTCTTCCCGGGCCGCTCCGACACGGCGCATCTCCATCCTCACTTGAGCCCTGGAAAGCATGGCTTCTTATGGACGACAAGGACCGTTTCCGAGTGACGTTATGTCCCTCGACTCCGCCCTTTCTCCGCCGCGCGCGTCGACGTGAACTTCACCGACCGAAGACAGCGGAGGCTCAACGCTGAAAGAGCGTATCTGCGCGGGGTTCCTGTTGGAGTTAGGCGGTTCTTCCTCGAGAGGGTGGTGGTGGGGGCATATTGAAGACTCGAGAGAAAAATCGAAAGAAGGAGGAAGTGAACTGAGCCGAGATGTGCCGCTGGGGGGGGGGGGGGGGGGAGTAGGCCTGGTACCGTTATCTGGCCCTCCAGGCAGCCGGTCAACTCCTGGCCATTGCTCCTCATGCCTCGCGCCCCCCTCGCCGCGCCGCGCGCCGCTCCGCGCTCAACCCAGATTCCCCTCGAAATCCTCGCTTTTCCCCGCGCGTTTCAGCGTAAAATATGCGCATTTTAGTGCATATTCTGGCAATTTTCCCGATTCCAGTTCCCTAAGCGAGCTCTCGACTCTCCGACAACAATGCGCGCTCATGTCATTACGTACAAGTGTGTACAGGGTGGGGAAGGGTTAAGTGCAAATTTTCGCGAGTCTATCTTTTGGGTCGAAATGAAATATTTTCGCACGCCAAAAGTTTCACAGCTTATTAGAGTGCCTCGGACATGTCGGTAGTTATGAGGTTAGGTGGTGGAGCTCTTGGGGCCCGAAAGGGATAGCCTATCTATGAATTCAAATTATTCAGAGTTATTTATTATTACAATTGTTACGATCCGGCGTTGGTAAAGCACGTATTTGACTTAGTTTCTGCATAAATTTACTCATTCTTGCGGAGGAACGCTCATGGATAGACATTCTTGTCCATTTTGGTTTGATATTGGAATCTGAAGATTGGCAGTGACATTTTTCGTTTGCAAAGGATGTCCGTTCTTTTGGGTTTGGGCCCTAAAAGCTCCATATTTCGACATGTTCGTACTCTCCTTGTATAGGTACTCTGTACCGTTTATCCTTGGACAGAGCTGCAAAACACAATACTTTATGAAAGTTCAGGAATTTTCTTAAAACTTCTCCAATGGACTCGGTACCTATGCCATGAAACGCTTGAAACCGTCATACCTTAATTTTGATTTTTTTCTTCGGGTGGGGGTAGGGGGATATTGTGACTCAAATTTTAAAGTTTCTAATCGAATTCTCGGCAAAATCGTTGAAATTTCGTTTTTCATCTCTGTGTCAGGTAGAGACGCGCATGATTGTATTGCAGTACAGCCCCGTTGACTGTCAATGCATAAAATAGTATGAAAATCAAGATTTCCCATTGAATTGCCCAATAAAATTTGGCAGTAGCTGATCTGTCTTGGTTCTTATCTACCCCCAAAAAAAAAAAAAAAAAAAAAAAAAACTTAAAGAAATCTTAAATTATATATGTATAACAAAAATCGCTGCTAATTGATCGACCATCGAATAGTTACTTTAAGCACTATACATCCACGTTAATACTGAAATCACCCTGTATTTACATGTATGAAGCGCGACGCTGTCACCGCAAAATATCGTCATGGTGGCGGTCGGACGGACGGTGACGCATTGCGTCGGCTCACTGTGACCTCCATGAGACCTCCCGCCGCACGCCTCCTCCCCCCTCCCCCTTTGCCGGTGGGGCCCGGAGCCCCACTATGTATTAAAACTGATAGTGCTCAAGGATTCCCGGGGTTAATCACTCAGACGGGATTGTCTTCTTCCTCGTCACGCTAAGCTCGCTTTTGTGTACTTTTTGCATGCTAATGGCCCAGTGGACGGGGCATGAATGGATAACGCTAGGCTAGGCGAACTCTAGCAAGGCAAGACGCTACCCGGTCGGGGTCGAAGCCATGGCACAGGGAACTAGACACTCATCCACGAATATCACCTTAGAAACTTATTATTTACAATTTTTTTGTATCGTTCGTCCAATTGCACCACTCCCCCCCCCTCCCCCCCTTTGAGAAATTATTGCCCTGCAATTGCCCCTTCCATTAGTCTGAACAAACTTATACTAAAATTATCCTAAACCGGGTCAAATTGACCCGACCATATTTTCTGGAGGATACCGACGGCGTAAGTCCGCAATCATATATCGACGATGAAACTACCAAACCACGTATCTCGTTGGCGGTGTTTAAAAATCTACGCTCACATTTTATTTTTTTGAAGTAGACCAAATCAATATCATTCCTTGGAATTTTCACGGAATTTTCTCCGCACAAAGAGGAAAAATCCCAGAAATTTTCAAGACTGGATGTTAAGTAGTTTTTCATTTAAAAAATAAAGTATGACAGGAAGTCTGCGACGTCGCAAACCGAGATACGTGGTTTGGTAGTTTCACCGTCGATATGTTGTTCGTCTGAAAATGTCCGCCTGTAAGTTATTTTTTGTTAAGGAGAACAAATTGACATCATTCCTTGAAGTTTTTGGAGAGTTTCCTTCGCCCAGAGAGGAAAAATCATGGCCGTTTTAAAGAATTGCCGTTGAGTAGTTTCCCGTTTAAAAAAGTACGTATGACAGGAAGTCTGCGACGTCGCAAACCGAGTTATGTTTTTGCCGACTTACATCGTCGATATATAGTGCCGAAAATATACGAGCTCTAGGTATGTATCTAAAAACACACCCTAAAAAGAGAATCAATAATAGTGGTAGTGGAATAATAATTTTACTCTTAGGAGGCTCCTCAACAATTGAGGCCATTTACATTTCTGATATACATTAAATTGAAAGAAAAGAAAAAAGTCGAGTATTAACTTACTCGAAGATAGGCGAGACGTATTCGGGCGTCGTTTTTAACTTTTCTCCTGAATCTAAACGGCACCCAATATGTAGCGTAGAGCGGAGCATTGCAAGTACAGGCCTCACGCCATCGCGCCTTCAATTTTGCAGATGCAACACGGACATCCATCGAGCACGAATAGTTGTATCTCTGCGCCGTCATCAACGCGTGTCCTTTCCTTTGCTCTACATATTTCCATGTCGTGTTGTGTTGGTTCTGTTTGTCCTATTTGAAGTGGCGCTTCATGGACCACGTGAGCAACCCACCTGAAAATAGGAGAGACGTATTCGGGCTCGGATTTAAACTTTCCTCCTGAATCTGAAAGGCACCTCATTGGCAGCGTTGAGTGGAGCATTGCGAGTTCACGGCTCGCGCCATCGCGCCTTCAATTTTTCAGATGCAACACGGACATCCATCAAGTACGAATAGTTGTATCTCTGCGCCGTCATCAACGCGCATTCGGTGAAACTGCAGAGACGCATATCTCGGTTGTGGTGTTTCAAAATCTCCGCACCCTTTTATTTTTTAAAAGGAGACCGAAATAAAGTCAAGACTTGAAATTTTCACAGAATATTCTTGTCACACAGAGAAAAAACTTGCGGAAATTTGAAAGATACTACGTTGATCAGTTTTCTCCTCAGGAAATAAAATATGACGGGAAGTCTGTAGCGCCGCAAACCAAGTTACGCGGTTCTGCAGTTTCACCGTAGATATGCATCATAAATGGAAGTATTTATGCTAAAAAGAACTATGTGTATAGGGTTTGCTTGAGACATAGTTCTTTTAAGCATAAATACGTCCAAATATAAAGCATATATTTTTACACCGCGTCGAAGAATACAAACGGGGATATACTGATTACGAAGCAAGCAATGGAGATGAGTTATCTTCAATAATTTTGAATGGCCTCGGGAGGAGATGCACCAACAATGATGGAACAATTTTGGAAACGAAATATCTTTCTTTGTGACGATGGAGATTTTGATTCAAACTTCGTTTTATACCTGGAAAAATAATTGACGTTCTTAAAAATCGAGTCGAGGGTCATCGGTACGAATCTAATATTTTTTTTTACTTATAAATCTCAGAATTTTATAGGGCACGTATCTTGGAAATTGAATGAGAAGGAGGGCCCTAGTAGGGTAAAGTAAGTTGTCATTGATTTTTTCCTCTGCTTAAGGCAATAATTGTCGGAACAGTTCAGCATTATGAGGGTTTAGGAATAACCGCCTGACAATTTTAGCGAACCGAGTTGGAGACTTTGCTGCATTCTAAAGTATATAATACCCAAGCTAATGTTTTTAGGTCTTTCCAATTCCGCATGGGAGCGCTATAATGATGCCGTAATGTTTCGAAAAATTGTAAACCTACGCTCAGAATTACAAAAAAGGCGAAGTTTTTTCTTCGTCCTGTAAAATCGTCAGTTTGCAGGTAGGCGCACTGTTTCCTCAGCCATGGATTACGCACTTCAAGTCTCGTTTTTTCAGCTACCAGAAGAAGAAAATGGGAGAACGCCACATTCGAGGTACCTACATGGTTTTCGCGGATGGCCATTAATACAGCTGAAAATACCAAATATTCCTTGCATTTAAATAAAATTACTCGAAGAAGACAAAATTCTCTTACCCACCTTTGACGCCGATAAGTAAATTAAGGCATGCAAACGGAAGTGTCTCCGGGTTTTTGTCCATATTTCTACGAGTTCATAGCGTCTGTGGTGTCTACAGGTGATGAAGACGCATAGAAGACACTTCCCCCCGTTTTTTTAAATCAATTCTTAAATATTTCGTTGATCTAGCAGACGAAAGTAAAATATATGAGAAAAAACCAGGATGGGAAACGAGATATTCAAATCTAAATATTGTAACATTTGTATCACATCAAACAGGCGAAAATGAAGGAAGGCTGTGCCGACACACTACAATACGAAATCTTCGGTGCGTAACCCATGTTTTCGATTCGAGCTGCAGGGCCGCCGCGCCGTGTCGAAGTTTCCGGACTGTTAAAAAAAGGGAAAGTGTTTTTTGTAAGGGGGTGCAAAATGAGAGGAGGGTAGCTCCGCATTTACCCCTGCGCAGAAGGATCACGATCGGTGAGAAAAAATAATACTCACTTTCGCGGTGAATGTATTTTTTTACGTCTCATATTTCCCAGACGCGCGGGGTTTTTTTTTTTAATAACCGGGAAGTTAGTGCTTTCTAATTTGCACAGGTCCTCTCCTCTCCTCTCTCTTTTTAGGTATGATGGGTCTAAACTGCACAGTCCACACCCCGTATAAAATGTACACACATACCTATCGAGAGTTTTTTTCTTACACGGGCAGCCTCACTTTCTTATGGAGTGGGGTTCTTACGACGAGCAGAGAGTGGGGTTTTGGGATTTTACAAGAAATCCTTGAGTAAAATTTTGCAAGAAATATGGAGCCTCCAACTTAGTTTAAGATCAATTATGAGCTCATTAAAACATTTTGAACACTAAGGTTGTAAGAGTGAAGCACCGCACGTTTTCAATAGCGAGTCCTTCTCTGTATTCGATTGAATTATTCGTGAAGCGGTAGGGCTTTCAATGTAGCTATAAATGTGACTTCGTTGGCACGAATACCACGACCGCCTAAATTCTCTAAACTTGACATTTGAATCAGTGAGAACGAAAACACACCAACTCTGTACCTCGAAAATGCTCTCATTTCACTAATAGGGACAGACGATTTTCTTAAAGGTCATTGAAGTTACCGTACCTGTGCCAACTAAGACATTTAAAGTTTCCTTAAATACTTGCTTTTAGGCACCAAAAATATTTTTCTTAGACTAACTTCTTCACCTAATATGCAGTTTTGTGTGTGTCTTGATTATTTTCAATTTTTTGAGTTGGTGTGTTTTCGTTCTCACTGATTCATTTGAAGTCTCCACCTAAAACTCCCCATATAGAAAAATTGACTGGATACGGCGGAAGAATCTCGTATGATTACGCAATATCGATGGCTGAAGTCGGGAAATGCGCATCTCCATTTAATCGGGGAAAAAATCTCCATTTATGGTTTAATTTTTTTAAAGCAAGGTGATATAAATATTTCTGTGAATTTAAATTCTCTGTGAATAATTTTGAAAGAGTGAAGAAAGTAATTTGTAAATCCCAAGAAAAACTGGCGGTTAGCGCTGGTTTCTGTAAAAATGGTATGAAGGGTGAAAGAAAATAATAATACATGAGCGTACATTCGATGGCCAAAGTGTAACACTACGTACTACGTATCTTCAAAATGCCTGCTGTTTAGGAGAGTCAAAAAAAATAATTCTCTTTTTTTTTTTTTTAAAGTGAACGGAGTCCATAAAAGGTTACGACATGTTACAAACATCCGTCAAGCAGATTATTCACCTCTCATATCATGACGAACCATTTACTTGGGAAAGATCCAGGAAAAACGAACCGATTTTGAAGCACGCGCTTTTTCCTTGTTTAGGCGCTATACACTCCATCCATGGACATTTTTGTTCAGGTGTTAAATTTTATCCACAGTAGCTGCAGAATCAAATGCCGATAGTGGAGAGTTTCTCGGGCCGTTTTTAAACTAATTGCCTCAGCATCAGTTCCTTGTTGTAATTTAACTCACTTGTTTCTTTGTATGGGGGGCTTGGAGGACAAGGCGCGTAAGTGCAGTTTTTGAAAACATGAGATATTGACGACTTCAAATAAAAATAGTCTCATTGCACATTCTGTAAAAAATTCGTCCATAAATTCTAATTTTTAAACATCAAAAAGTTAGTTAGAACTTCCTTTCCACCATATGGATCCATGTGACTTCGAAACTCCATGCACGTATTTCTCGAAATATCAAAAACTGCACTTATCCGCCTTGTCCTGCAAGCCCCTCATATAATGTGTGAGTGGAGGGGAATTCTATACTTAACTAGGTACTGTAATCAGGAATAATATATACTTGATCACTTGCAATCATGGACAGAATTAGGGGGCTATGGGAGGCCTGCCCCCCCCCCCCCCAAGAAATTTACTCGGCCCCTCTCAAGAAATGTGAGGGATTTTACTATGTAAGTGCATGAAATGTCTTGTATTGACATTAATTGAAGTTCTATTCTAAATTAACAGCTAATATTTATAAAAACTACTGGCTAAAATGTAAAATGATCAAAAATGCGACAAACGTAAAGCGAGGTCACTTTAGAAAAATTCTAGGAAATAAACGCAAAACGCTACCACAAGCGTCCGATGACAAACTATTACTCAGAGACTTAAACGCAGAGATAGAAAAGGGATCCATGGGCGAAAATTGGTTGAGGGGGTCGGGAGGGGGGCTGACCTTCTTCAGAAATCTTCTCGGTCCCTGCAAATGTGAGGGACTTTGCCAAGTGAATACATTAAATATATTTTATCTTGGATGTTGGAATCGGATGAATAACCCGGTGAGAATTGCTCAAAATTTCCCCCTAGGCGACTCAATTTTGCCAAATTTTCCATAGTGACCCCCGGACCCCCCCCCCCCTTCCCCCCAATAAAGCTAAAAGAACTCCCCGAACGCTCCTTTGGAGCTGGGAGAGTCTCGCACACGCAGGTAGGCCTCCTATGTGTAGTGTTTTTATGTGCCCCCCCTTGGCCCCTTCCCTTGATGAGGTACTCTTTTGGCTACCCCACAAAAAGTGCCTCGTTCCGCCCATGCTTGCAATGTAATACAACGAGATGTAAGTTTGCCAGCTCTGTTTCCAGCATTCAAAATGATCAATTCTACTGACGCTCACAACTTCAAAAATAATTTAAATTACAGTTTTAAATTTTTTCTAATGTCCTGAAAAATATTAGATTTGTGGCGTATTTTTTTTGTCGAAAACTGGAAATCAATATTTTTGACCCTGAAAGAATTTTTCGGCCCACCGAAAAATGGACTACATTTTGCGATAAGTGACCACTATTTCTGGTTTATTCACAAAATCACCTATCTGCATAAGGAGACTAATGGCACACACGCGTTATCTAAGATATGTGAGAAATTGTGGCTCCTTGTTGTAAATTGTGGTCCAATTAGAGTTTTCACCCTGAGGGCCCATTTACCTGACTCCGTCGCGAATACCTAGTGATAATTATATTTGTTTTAAAATTTGATCAAAACTGAACCGTTTGTTAGAGGATGTGTCAAAAATGTTGTTACTATCATGACTCAGAAATATATTTGCTCACATCCTGTATATTGACGGTGTAAGTCGGCAATCACATAACCCGGTTTGCGACGTCGCAGACTTCCTGTTACACTTTATTTTTTAAACGGAAAACTACTCGACGGCAATTCTTTATTACACTGCCGTGATTTTTCCTCTCTGTGCGAAGAAAATTCCGCAAAAATTTCAAGGAATGATGTCAATTTGTTCTCCTTTAAAAAAATAATATAGAGGCGGAAATTTTCAGACACCGCAAACGAGATATGTGATTGCGGACTTACGCCGTCGATATGTATAAAAAAAAGTGGGAGAAAGGACTTATAATGCCTTCGAATTGCACAATTCACCTGCTTTTTCTCGGAAGAGGGAGGAATTCTTCCTGTTCCTGTTCCCCGGAAGCAAAATAACACTCAGGGTACCCTCTCAGAAAGGTTTATTTTTTACGGGTGAAAGGTCTACCGACCGCAACTCGCAAACAAACGAAGGTTAAGGAACCTATGAGTGAAGTATTTAACATCCGATCGAACATTTTACGCATATCAATTGTGGAAGCTAAAAGAAAGAAAAAAGGGGGAAAAAAACAGGAAAGATTCTTTGAAGACCCTCCTCAATCGATTTAAAGGTTCGGGCCAGAAAAAGGTTACGCGCTTGTATAAATAAGTCAATGTATACATATTATCCGGGGTCGTCGAAGTAAAACAACGGACGGTTCACCTCCTGCGAGGGTTTGTTTATTTAAATACCTCTGGTTACGGGAAAGCGGCCTTTGTTGCGGCTTTTTTGTGGGGATCGCAGGGCCCGCCAACGGGTTGTCACGCGGGTCATCGATTTCCTCGGTGTTACTCTGAACGTGTTTCAAGATTGAAAGAGGACGAAGGTTGTGAGCATATGCACGAGAGGCAAATAACCTTGGCCGGTGGAAGAGGAAGCGTTGTTTCAGATCAGATTTCCAGCTCCCTTTGATTTATGGGGATGCTTTTATAAAAGGTATCTTCCTGGTACGCTTGGTCAAAGAACTGCGTGAAAGTGAATCGTGGCTGTAGCGTGACTATCCCATTTGTGAGGTGATGTGTTTTTTCTCAGCACACTTCCACTTTCGTCCCTTATCGCTGCGTTGAGAGCGGGGACCGATTCCAATCCGCCCTGAGGGACTGGTTGTGGTGGCTAAGGCTGGCTGGGGTGCATCAAGGAGGAGAAAAAGAGGACGATTGCTAGTTGTAAGCAATGGAGAATTTAAAGGTGTTTGACATTTTGTAAATTTCATGTTTAAAATGAATTACTAAGAGAACTTTGCTCGAGAATATCTGTGGTTTCCAAATAAATTGAACAATTGTTGGAGTATGACAGAATAACCTTATCTGCTAAAATACCAAGGCGGCATATTTTTCCCTTGACATTCCTGAGATTTCTCTATTTTTTCCAAGGACCTGCTGTGTGGACCGAGCATCATTTGTTCATTTTCTGCGGTATTTTTCTGCGCTGTTTCAAAAATATTTTATGAAAGTTCTGTTTAAAAAAAAAAAAAAAAAAAAAAAAAAAAAAAAAAAAAAAAAAAAACATATTAGCGATGATCCGAAAATTTGCAAGTATGACTCATATGTTTCGTTAAACCATGGTAGAAACAGAAAGCAAGTGGAAAATGCCGAGGCGATGTTCTAGTTTTGCGCCGCTGTCAGCGCCGCGTCGGCAAGCGCAGTGTGACCGAGCCACCATCACTGTACAGAACGCCTTCAATCTAGCTAGCGGCAATATGGGCATCCCCCGTGGTGAAATAGTTGTATCAAGAGCGCCTTCCACGATCGGAGTCAAATATTAATGAAATGCGCGCGAACCCCCGCTTTTCCTCCAATTGCAACGTTGCACACAGTCACTTATGTTCCGTTTTGGTTTATTTATTTTATTTTCAAAGCCAAACAACATCTTCTCTCAAAATTTTCCGAGAATTTGCCCAAATCATTTCAAAACAGAAGATAAAAGTAACAAAAAGTAACCACAGGCGACGCGACGTGATGACGACAGCAACTTTTTCACTGCTCCAGATTTATCAAATTGAAGGGTAACACTACCTAACAGTTTTCTCTCAAACGCACCGAATAACTTAACCGTAAGTTGGTTTTTAAATGACTTTGGTGTCATACTTCAAGTTGAAAAAAAAATTGTAACTGAAAAATTAAAACTATTCAGTGTGTTTGAGACAAAATTGTCATGCATCTCCTACCCACCAATCTCCTCAGAAAAATATGGAGAGTTGAGTATTTCTGGAATTTCCGACCGATACGTTTTCTCCAGTTTTCGAGATATTTTCGATGAAAAATGAATCTCGAACCCGTGTTATACTCCACAAGAGCCCCAAATCCATAAGGCACTCCATAAGAGGCGCCACTCGGCCCGCACTTTATATTACGGCTCTTGTTTTCTCTTTGATAGGTACGCATAAACGGACATAACTCGGCAGTGAAACCATAAAACTCAATATTGGATTGCGATGGTTCAAAATATTTTTAGAGACCACTTATGTAAAAAACAGAAAAGTTAGACGAGATTTTGTGGAAGAACGACGAACAGTCAGCTCTGAAAATTTGGATGTGACCAGAAATCAGCGGCATCGCAAAGTGAGTTACATTATTTCTTGGCTTCACAATCAGTATTCACGTTAAGACTATGCCTCCATTTTGCGATGCAATCGGACCAGACCAGATCCTTCATCAAATTATAATATTTTTGTGTTTGTTTGGGTGATCATTCAAATCGCAAAACGCTGTTTTCACAAAACGTGTTATGTAATATTTTATAGCTGCCCATTTGATGTGAAATGGGAGACGATTTATTTTAAACTGAAAAATTTGTATGTTGCATCATTCTAAAATAATGTTACTAGTCCTTGAGTGACCATTTTTCAGGGCGTGTAAGAGCCAATCATTTATGTACGAATATCCATTTGTTTTGAAAGTTACAATTGAGGAGTTCTTTGGAAAAAGGGCGTATATATAGGACTTGCAATGCTGCTACGATTGTGCGACTTTGTATATAAGTTGCAGCGAACCAGGTTACCTATACATGTAATTATTTTCATAGAAAAATAAATCAAAATTATAAAAAAAATTTCAGAAAAATTCCTGGCAGGGCTTTCAAACTATGTTCAAGTGGAGACGATGCACTAAGTTGCACAATCTTAGCAGCATTGCAAGTCTTATACGGCCTTGTTCCAAAGAACTCCTCAATTGCTTTCGTGACATTTGTTTCAACTTTTCTCGAACCACGACACTTTGACGGATAGGAGTGGGAAATGGATGAGTTTTCCGCGAGGAAAATCTCTTTTCTATTCATAAGCAGAAGTTGCCGTCGATTGTGCACCGGTCTTACTGCCAAAAATGGATCGCTTTTCACGTCTATGATACGAACAACCGAACAAACTATCAACTAAGGAAGAATCACATTATTCTCCAACGATTGAGACAATTTTTCGTGAATATTAGCGCTGGCTAATGCCAAGGGATACTGCACCGAAAAAAAATTCTCGGCGTTTTTATCACGGTCCGTTGGTACCTTTACCATCTCACTTTTTTTTCCAATTATTGGTAATTTTACCAAGACGGACTGGTAAGCTTACCTAAAAACCGGTATTTTTACTGTTTTCTTTTTTCAGGTAAGAATACCGCTTTCATTGGTAATCAATTCCCGGTAACTTTGCCATTTTATCTCGGTAATTCTACCACAGTCGATAAAAAATATTGGCATTTTTACCAAGGTCCAGTGAAATTACCAAGAAAGTTCAATAATTTTACCGAGATTTCTCGGTAAAATTACCAATTCCATAAATGGTAATTTTACCAAGAAAAAACTGGGGTCAAATAGAACCCTAAATTCTTGGTAATTTTACCCTTTTCTTATTAAATACACCGAGATTTTTTTTTCAGTGTGAGGGATAAACTTTGGGATAGGAGGGAACTTTGGGATTTGGGAAACAAATGGATAAACAAATCAAGTTTTCAGCAATTCGATCGATTTTTCTCGTCTTGTATCTCGACCTTCTAAAACCCAGGGAAGGGGGTAGGGTGGCAGCCCCCCCCCCCCCCAAATGACGCCACTGCATAACAACCACCCATTTCAGCAAATCAGATCGCTCCATTCATCTTTATGCTCCACGGTCCATCAATTTCGAAAATCAGCCCGCTCGGCGGAAACCCGATCATTTCCTTGAATTCTTCCGCTTTTCCTGGCGAGGCGAAGGGTGGGGGCTGATTGTGAGCCGCCGAATGAATGGGGGGGGGGGAGAG
Source organism: Bemisia tabaci (assembly GCF_918797505.1). Taxonomy (NCBI): domain Eukaryota; kingdom Metazoa; phylum Arthropoda; class Insecta; order Hemiptera; family Aleyrodidae; genus Bemisia; species Bemisia tabaci. The sequence goes on from NC_092794.1 coordinate 8,363,386, forward strand.
CGGAAGGGGGAGACGAGCGAGAAGAGGAGTTCGCCTGGGTAATCTCTAAAGCGTCCAGCCCACATACAAACTAGAGGCTTCAAAGAGACTCATCGATTGCCCCGACTTAAACCGCTGGCCAATGAGAGGGCCAGGAAAGGCATCGATGAGTCTCTTTGAAGCCTCTAGTTTGTATGTGGGCTGGACGCGTAAAAAATTCACGGCGATCACGCAAGATACCATTTTTTTGGACGTTGGCACAACCGCGACTCCGCGACTGCGATTTGTTGCGCATCCAAGTCAAGGCCAAACTCGTAATAATTGTAGCGTCGAACCGTAATATTCCAGTATCTCCCCTCGCCCGCCGTCCCCGAGGTCCGCGGGGAGGGCACTGATACCCCGCGGCCGAGGGGGGGGGGGGGGGGGTCGGTTCTGGTTGGTGGCTTCGGGCTTCGCTTCCAGCTCCCCCCCCCCCCCGGGTCCCCCCGTCGACGCGCCATTTTCCACCGCCACGCTGCGCTGACAGCACACACCGCGGTTATGTACATACACCAGATCGCAGGCCGATTCCTCCTCTTAGAAAAAAAAAGGAAAAGATGTTAGATATTTTTTGCGCTTATTTTCCGATTGCTCCTCCTCTATCCTTTCCGTTTTTCTTTGTACAACGCGTGGATTGCTCTATCTAGAGAGTTCTATCTCTGTCTGAGAGTTTTTCTTAGTCTGGCGTTAAAGTCTCCATCTTTTGGATTTGTGGATCGTGGATTGCTCTATGGAAAGGGCATGGAGTTTTTCTTAGTCTGGCGTTAAAGTCTCCATCTTTTGGATTTGTGGATCGTGGATTGCTCTATGGAAAGGGCGTAGAGTTTTTCTTAGTCTGGCGTTAAAGTCTCCATCTTTTGAGTGGCGCACAATGGATCGAGTCAATAGGAGAAGTCGGACAAAATTTGGAAAAACACTTATAACTCCGTTTATACAAATTTTTTTTGGAAAAGGCGAAGAGTTTTTCTTAGTCCGGCGTTAAAGTTTCCATCATATGAATGGCGCACAATGGATCGAATCAATAGGAGAAGTCGGACAAAATTTGGAAAAACACTTATAACTCCGTTTATACAAAATTTTGAGGTTCTAAAAGTGGTTTCATTGGTTTCCTTGTGAAACTTTCTTGCAGACGCACCCCTTACAGTTTAAAATGTGACGAAATAAACATCAACATTTGCAGTTTTAGTAAAAAATTTCATGTCCGACCTCTCTAATTGACTCGATCCACTTTGTGGCGCTGAATGTGTTTCAAACACTTTCTGCGCTCCACTTAAAGAACGTGTAGTTTTAAAAACGTATTAAAATGTGTCGATAACAGCTTGTTCGTTTTTAAATATTTCATTAATATATTCAAGACACTAGTAATTTCAAAATAGTTGTGAGACATGGTAAATCCCTCTCTAAGTCAACAAATGAGCCCAATCTCCTCTAATTTGAACTCATGAATCCCTCAAGAAAAATTCAACTCCCAGAAAAAAATGTTTCATCCTGAGTGCATAAAAGTTAAGTCAGCACTCAATTTGATTCGAGTAGATTTTGGTTTTCTGATAAGCGGGAATTTTTGATTACCGTCTTTGAAAAACGTTGTTTTCTTTCTTTTGAGTTGAATTGGAAAATTTTCACTGGGTCCGTCCTTTTTTCTGTGAAAGTTTGATGACGAATAGCGGAAATTATTGGGCTCTAATTTCGTGTCCTGTATAGTCGTCCATTGGACTACTCTACCTACAAAAATGGACTCTCATATTACACTCTAAAAGTACTCCCCCTCGATAATGAGGCCTTAACTTTGACAGCTAATTCAAAAATCGAAAGTTAATGTTTGATTGCTCAATATCATATCCAGAGGCGATTTTGCATTATTTTATGTTTTCCAAGAGAAATGTAGGCCAACTTCATAGCTTGAGTTTTAAACAGAATATTCTGTTATCAGAGGGAAAAAAATCAAGGAAATTTTCAAGAAATTAAGTTGACGGATTGTCCAAAGAAAAAATACAGTATGACATGGAAGTTTGCGACCTCGAAAACGGATGTACGTGGTTTCGTGCATATGGGCCATCGATATGCGGATCCAGCAAGTTGGCAAAACTGCTTTCTATACATTTAAACCAATGGAAATGTATAGATTCCCGGAGGAGCTAGGTGCACCGTAAATACTCGATTTTTCAACACTGATTTGGACTATTCCTGCCAAACACTGGAACAAAAACACATTGGATCTAGAGTCCAGACTTTTGAAAACATTGACAAGAAAAAATACTCTTGATTCAATCGGATTTTTGCTTGAATCAAAACGAAATTCGCTTGAATTAAGAGGCTTGGTTCTTGATTTAAGCTAGATTCTGATTGAATCAAGAGTACTTTTTCTTGTCGATGTTTTTAAGAGTCTGGACTCTAGATCCAATGTGTTTTTTGTTTCCAGTGAACGAACTATGTGCATTGAGACATGAGCCCTGAGACCCATAAGAATATTTGCATAACAGGGCTCACGCCATAATGCCCACAGTTCTGTTTGACAGAAATACGTCCAACTGAATGGAGAAGAGCCAGTGTTGCCAACTTCTGGATCCGCCTGTGGAGGGGGAGGGGGGGGGGGTGCTGAGCTGAGAGCGACGCAATGTTACGTCACTGTCAGACTCTCGGATCTGGTGCAATCATGGTCTCATAACAATATACCGGTGCAACGCTTCGAATCCTCTCTCGATCGTGTTTTCAGAAAACGTTTGAAAAATGGAAATGGAATGTGATTCGAGTAAAAGTCCCGAGCCGCCCGCCATCATGACATAGCATAGCTTCGGGTAGAGCGGAATCGAAATTCTCGAAATTGAGCCATCGCTTGTGTAACGTCTCATGTCAAAAGTGAAATACTACCGTGCTAAGTAAAAACGCCCTTAGAGCATTTGAATGATGTCAAATTTCCTCTGGAGAGAGGGTTATTTTTGAAGGAAGTTACGTGTATTTTTCTTTGAAATTTTCAGAATTTTTAGATCAAATTACGAACGAAATCCTTTGAAAAATCGAAAGAGAAATATTCAGGGAATAAGAGAATTCTCAGGGAAAATTGGGAAACTTTCGTTTCCCTTTTCTCGGAGAATTATGTATTTGTAATTTATTCGGACGTATCTGAATATGTGAAGGAGCAATATTCGTAACCTCTCTCAAAAATAAACATGATACTGAAATAAATTTGACAACGTCCGAATGTTCATACGATGTTTTTCCTTAGCGCGGCGGCAGACTTTGGAAATGTTCTTATTGCCTGAAGAATGCCTTCGGTAAGCGAGAAGGGAATAAAGGGGTCTACTCATTGGTTGGTTGACAGAATTTCTCATGGCAGCAAAGTAAATCAGTCAAAGACATTAGTTTGGTTTGGTTGGGATGGGCGCAATGAAACTGCATGTAATGGCAAAGCGGAGATTTGAAGATGCTCCTAATTGCCTAGCCGAATTGTGTTTTAGAAGTGTCTTTATAAATGAAATCATAACGGGGTCGATGAGAATTATTACAGTTTGACAGGTTACCACGCGCATGCCCTTTCGAATTGCTTACCTATGTGATCGCTGACTGCCTGCGACATTACTGAAAACGTGAAGGGAGATCACTTAACACCCTATAACAAACAATTACTGAGAGACTTAAACGCAGGGTTAGAAATGTAAAAATCACAATATACACGTGAATTACATAAAAAAAAACTATCAAGCACGCAAATCGTCACCTTCCGGTCAAAGTATCACAAGCGCCATGCGACGTTTCAAAATTTCCGCCGCAATTTTATTTTCCTGCAGAGGAATTGTTGGTTGAATCTGTTTTAATAATTCACTGAATTTTATCGGCAGTTTTAAGCAAATTCAGTGAAATTTTCGGACAGCTTCGTTGAACACTTTCCCTGTAAAAACAATGAGACGACGGCGGGAATTTTTAAACGTTGCATGGCGCTTGTGATACTTTGGCCGAAAGGTGACGGTATTATGCCGCGCCCAGGGAAAACGCCTTGTAAACGCCCGGATGTTGCCAAATTTTCCCTTCTGAAACGTTTATCTTTGAGGAGATTTATTATGAAGATTTTTCCTTGAAATTTTAGATCCCTTCGATTAATTCCGAATAAAATTCTGAAAAATTGGAAGAATGATATCCACGAGGTTCGTGAACAGTTGCTTGTATTCTCGGTAGGGGAAAATTCAACAATTTTCCGAGGGAGGGCCCCCAAACCCTCTGCAAGGATTCTTCCTCTCCGGCCCCCTCCCCCTCCCCTCACGAGACCAAATAAAAGTGAAACTCATACGGGTCTAGAGCCACGGACGACTCTCCTATGCTGACGTACTCCGGAAAAACGCCGTATGGACATTCGAGACTTGCCAAATTTCCTCCGATAAAATGTTTATTTTTGAGGAGAGCCATGGATATTTTGCCTTGACATTGTCAGGAACCTCAGGTGAAATTGCGAACAAAAATATCTAAAAATTAGAAGAAAAATATTTACAAATTTTCCCGAAAATATGTGATTTATTACAGGAAATTTGGCAACGCCTCAAGGTCCATACGGCGTTTTCCCTCAGCACGGCAGTATGTGTGAACCAATCGGAGCGTTACCTAATGTTTGGAGATGCCCCAAAAGAAAGCCATATCGGTAAGCGGGAAGCGGCGAGGAAGAATCGCGTAACTCCGATGCAGATAAGCGGTTCTTCCTGCGGAACGAGGAGCGCGTGCGCGTGTCATGTCATTGTTGCCAGATTGTGCTGGAAAATCAGCGCTTTTCCCAAATATTGACCCCATGTAAAATATCCCCACCTCATGGCATAACCTGCACGGAGAAAAAACTTCGTGCGTGGGACCCAAAGTTTAGGTCATATGGATCTCCGAAGTTTTCGGATTGAGCATCCGAACACTCAAGGTCCAGCTGCTGAGGTTTGGATCACACATCTGAAACTTCGGTTCTTACATCTGAAGTGCTTCGGTTTTCACATCCGAAAAACTTCGGTTCTCACATCCGAAAAACTTCGGTTCTCACATCTGAAGTACTTCAGATGTAAGAACTGAAGTTTCAGATGTGTGATCCGAACCTCGACAGCTAGACCTTAGGTGTTCAGGATGCTCAATCTGAAAACTTCAGAGATCCATATGACCTAAACTTAGAGTACCTTTATAGACAGAGTATGGCCATTTCTGTTCCGGTTTTTCATTGGTCGCGAGCGAATAGGCTGACACGATGCTCTTAGGGCCGTAAATAAACAAACAAGATGGCCGTTATCAGCAAGCAAGATTGAGGTTATGCACATCTTACATCCTCCTGTGATAAAGGTGAAAGGCAATTTAACAAAGTTTTCATGTGTTTTTCGTGTGCTATTCGTAGATATGCTCGTTTAAATTGTTACTGCCGCATAATTGAAATTTTTGTCAAATTTGGCTTCTCATCGATGTTACGGTGAGCCGCCATCTTGTTTGTTTATTTACGGCCCTAAGAGCATCATGAAGCCTAAAAACTCGTTGACCAATCAAAAAGCGGAACAGTTTTCCTGTAGTAAAAAGATACGAATGGCCATACTCTGTCTATAAAGGTACTCTACCTAAACTTAGGGTCCCACGCACGAGGTTTTTTTCTCCGTGTGGCAACCTTGTTGGCGGCTCTTTTGAATCAGAGGACCCGGGCCTGGCCTGTTACGTTTCAAGTCGGGGACTTTCTAACGCAACTGCGGCGGTGGATTTTGAGCCGTTGTCGAGGAACAAGTGGGCGCACGGCGCGTGCTACGTTGCGTGGACGTCAACGCAACAGCCGGGCCGCGGCGGCGGGAGGCGGCCGTGTCGTCGCGTCGCGGCGGAATGCGGCAGCGCGGTAACGGCACTGCATCAGCCGCCGCCATCGCCTCAGTTACATCACCAAGGGTGAAAGTCAACGCTGCAACCGTGTAACAGTGACCTTGACCTGCCCCCCTCCGCCCCCCTCCGTCCGGCTTACACATATTGATAACGTTCAGCTTTTCTGGCATCCTGTCTCCTCGGCTACATCCATAATCCTTCACTTTTTCATCCTTCATTCTGTCCCCGCTTCTTTCTCCTCTTTCGTTGTCCTCGTGTCCGCTGTCATTCCCTGCGAGTCGATTATTGAAATTGATAGACAAAGCTATAGACAAAGAAGACAAAAGGTATAAGTATGCAGGAATCCTAATGGGGGAAGCGGGTGGTTGCAATGGACAAAGGAGATAAGTAATAGACTAACTGGACACATTTCTGTCAAACGGAACTAAGCGCCAATTTGAGTTCCTTTTGAGGAATTTAGAATGCCGGATAGCGCGTTCTGTCAAACGGACCTAAGCGCCATGGAAAAGCATTGCGACTTGCGAGTATAGGACGGAATCAGCCGGACGCCCGATTTCGCCGCCAATCCAAGCCCCCCTCTACCCTCATCCCCCTGTGGCGCTTAGTTCTGTTTCACAGAAATACGTCCAACTATACCGGCAACCCACGAGAGGCCCTATACTAAGTCCATCATTTTCTTCCTTCGTCTGTTTGAACCATCCAAATTAACCAATATGATCGCTCCATACTCCCTAAGTCGTATTTGTCTACAGTGTAGTCTATAGATGTCAATAATCAGTCCGCTTTATCTAGTTCCCTTTCCCATGCCTTCGACCCCGACCGGGTGCCGTCTTGTCTTGCTGGAGTTGGCCTAGCGTTATCCATTCATGCCCCGTCCACTAAGCCATTAGCATGCAAAAAGTATGCGTGATTAGCAGAGCTTCGCCAAAGATAAAAAAAAATATTAGAATTCATCGGTAAAGCCACATGAAATTTGCAAGTACGATTGAAAATCATATACAGTTCATCAAAGAAACATTCAAAGGTATACTCGCCGTAAATTGCAAAAATAAAGCACAAGGGTTGGGACGCCAGGGTGCGGACCCCCTAGTCTTTCAATAATATATAAAAATATAGCATTTCTGGATGTATTTTATGTAATTTATTTATGATTTTGAAGTTTGCTGAGTTTTTTTTAAAAATACTAATGTCTCAGGATGCACTCAATAATATTTTCAAAGGAAAAAAAAACATCCAACTTGACGCTCATAGTTCAATTGCAGCAAATGTATCGAAAAATTAGATATTTTTGGGTATTCTCGCGGGAAAATACGAAATGACATGCTATATATCATGCAATACAACTTCTAAACCAAGTCAAAGTATTGTTGCAATCATGTTTAAAAGTAAAATCAGACGCGTAGAGAGGTTTTTTGCGCATTGAAATCTCTGACCAATTTAAGGACATTTTTCCAACTCTATTAGGCACTATAGTCCTTTCAAATACATATAAGGTGCAGGGGTTGGAGTGATACATTCCTTTAATTGGCGCCTCTGTCGCTTGCTCGAAGGTGCTAACCCATCGTATTACATAGTGGAAAGCATTTTGAAGTGATTATGTATCCTGGCAATGGTAGAAACTTTCACTTTCGGGGACTCAATGTTTCTTTAGGGGCAAGCTATTCGAAAACATGTAGTCCTTCCGCTGCATGCTTTTACTGAACCAATAAACTATGTGTGATTCTGATGAAGCGTAGCGTCCAGTTGGATCTCGCCTTCAATTTTGCCGCATAGGCAAAAAACATACCGAGGAGCGCGAATGCTATCTATTCGATAAACACATGATTATGCCGCTCCATCCAGTGCGGTTGAGCCGTTGAACGATGTTAAATATCGTCCATCTGAAGTTTACCTTCAGTTCTTCCACATAGGCAACAAACATACAAGAGAATTATCAAATAAAACACACACATGAGGCCGTGTCCACACGAGTGCGGCTCAAGGAACTTCGGGCGAACTTGTTCCAGGAACTATTTATGACTCGGTTATAACTTGTACCTCGAACTCTCCAGTTCGCGGAGCTAATTCGTCCAAACCGCGCTCGTGTATAATGTGTGTCAAAAAAATAGGTCAAAAATGCGACATTACTGAAAACTTAAGGGGAGACCACTATGGGAAAATTATGAGGGACCTACTCAAAATGTTCGCATTATAAGCGTCTCATGACAAAATATTACCGAAAGATTTGAACGCAGAGTAGAAAAGTAGAGATTACAAATTAATCCAGTTGCCCCGTTTCAATAAAAATATACATAGAAGTGTGGGTCAGCTGCACTTATCACAGTGCATATTAATTATTGAAGCTTATAGATTAGTAAAAAATAACAAGATGTGTCCAAACGCCAAGTTTCTACGTCCAACATTAACGGAGATATCCATTGACGAAAAATACGATTATGTAGCATCGTGTCCAAGCTATTGGACTCCATGCTCACTCTTGATATACTTGCCTGTTCACCTCGTCCAAGATTTTGGACGCTATGCGCAAGAATCTCAAGAAAAACTATTTCCGAAACTTTCCTCATAAATTAATGTTTTATTCGAGGAAAATTTGACAACTCTTGAGTGTTCATACGGCGCTCTTCCGTGGCACGCAATGGCGGATCCAGAGTGAGTTGTGGTGGGGGGGGGGCAGTTGCTGATGTCAAGTAGGGGGTCTGCGGGGCCTCTTTCGGAAAATTTTCAAAAAAATAGCCCCTCCCAGATGGAAATTTAAGCAGTTTTAGCATATAATTAGTGCATTTTTGAAAGCTGAAAATTGACGAATAATACCTCTTTTAGACTAATTTTATTTTAGTGGATGGAATTTTATTTTTTTTTTTTTATCTCTGTGGTAATGAGTAACCGTCGATTTAGTTTTCGTCATATTGTTCTGTCTTGAAACATTTCAGTAAATTTCAAGGAGCACTTTCTTCTCTCTGTCTTTTTCTCCCTTTCCCCCTTTTTTCTTTCTCCCCCCCTTTTTTTGGTCTGGGGGGCATGCCACCATGGCCCCCCGGATCCGCCACTGCCGTGGCGCCTCCCCCGAAAATTTTTCTGAAAAATTATGCCTTCCGAGATTGAATTTTAAGCAGTTTCAGCATAGCGATTTGCGCACTATATGCAAGTTGAAAATTGACGAATAATATGCCTCTTTCAGCGTAATTTCATTTCAGTGTATGGACCAAATATTTCGTCGTCTCCGGCACGAAGGAACGTAACTCCACTCAAAGGTTGCCAAATTGACTCAAACAATTAACTTATGATACATAAATGTACGTAAGCAATTTTCATCCAAAATATCTCTGTTTTTTGCTTGGATCTAGAGAAAAATCAGGGAAATTTTCAGTCAGAAATGCCCAAGATTCTCTTGATTAATAGGCAATTTGCGAGGGGAAATTTGACAACATTGGAATGGAGTTACGTTCTTTCGTCCGGGAGACGACGATTTATGTCTGCGGTGTTGAGTAACCTCGTAAAATTTGGTTGTATAGTTCTGTGTAGAAACCATTTTAGTGACTTTTTAGGAACACTTTTTTTCTCTCTTTCTCTCTCTTTTCCTCCTTTCCCCTTTTTTCCCTTCTCTCCGTTTTTTTTAGCCGGAGGGGGGGGGAGAGTACTTTTTTTCATCTCCCCTTTTCCCCCTTTTTTCCTTCTCTCCGTTTTTTTAGCCGGGGGGGAGGGTACTTTTTTTTATCTCCCCTTTTCCCCCTTTTTTCCTTCTCTCCGTTTTTTTTAGCCGGGGGGGAGGGTAATTTTTTTTATCTCCCCTTTTCCCCCTTTTTTCCTTCTCTTTTTTTCATTTTTGACTCAAGGGGGGGGGGGGCATGGTGGCATGCATCAACCCCTGGATCCAGCACACTGCCCCCGAGCGGTTTCCCCGGGGGCAAGGGAACGAGCCGCCGCTTGGGCATGTCTCGGCTGCGGAGCCGGGGGCAACGGCCCGCTCTGACTCGCCTCCCTCTCGCTCTCCATCAAATATCTGGCTAACGCGCATGAAACGGGAACTTCCCGTCGGCAACGGAGAGAATTTCAGATGATTTCCGCGGAGTAAGTGATGTAGAGCTGCGTTTGCCGACTGGACAGAACACGCAGCACTGGAATTGCAAATGCGCCGCGCGGCAAGGCCTCCACGCACGACGCCGACCGACGACGCACAGTCCGCTGCGCAGGACAAGATCAACCGCCGAACGTCCATGTTGCCACTCGCACAAATGCACCGCAAGACGAGCTAACAATGCACCAGACAAGGTTAGGATGGAGTAATGCCAAACATTTTTGAAGATTTTTTTCCGCCTCAAGAGGGTTAAACTCTGGGAGCTGGCTAAGCCCCATTGGGCTGATTTTGGAAATAAATAAACAAAGAAGACATACGGAGTATGGAGCGATCCTATCAGTTGAAATTCGTGGCTCTTATAGACTAAGGGGGTGAATAATGGAATAATGGAATTTGCAGGTGTCTGAAATTTGATGAATTTCGTGTTTAAGTGGAAACTACTGTGTGAACTGAACACGAGGATACCCTTGGTTCTTAAATTGATCAATTATTGGAGAAGATATGACAAAATTATCTAATCTGCTAAAATACGTGTAATTAAATGGGAAATACCGCCAGAAGACGTCTAGGCGGTGCATTTTCTCACTTTTAAAGACATTTTTATACTATTTCCATCAGAAAAAAAATTATAAAAAATACTGTGAAATCAGGTCTTCAAGCACTTTCAGATGAAGCAATAAAAAATAAAAAATTCTCCATTCCTAACGAATTGAGACGCCTCAAGAGGGTTGAGCCCTGGGAGCTGACAAAGCCCCAGTAGGCTGATTGTTGAAATTAATAGACAAAGAAGATATAGGGAGTATGAAGCGATCCTATCAGTTAAAATTCGTGTCTCCTTTAGACTAAGGGTGTAAGTGATGGACTAACTGTGGGGTCTCCCGTGGTTGCCGTTATAGTCTATTATTACTTACCTCCTCTGTCCATTGCAAACATTTGCCTCCACCCATAGGATCCCTCCATATACCTTTTGTTTCTTTTTCTATAGCTTTGTGTGTTAATTTCAATCATCAGCCCGCTGAGGACTTCTTATCCCGTCTGCCAGACTTAAACTTCCAAGATGGGAGGATCAGCCAAAATTTAATTTTTTGCACCTCATTGTGCTCTACTTTTCTATCTCATCGTTTAAGTCTCCGTGAAGGTGTTTTTTGTGCTTTATAAAGGATGATGTAATAGATTTGTCACGTGCAGCGGGCATTGTTGATATACCATCCTTCACCTTTTCGTGTAGAATTTTGCAGTTTCAACAATCAGTTTGCTGGTCCGAACCAATAGGGTACAGCTTTCTGTAAGTCATAATTGTAAAGAAGATATGAACTACTCAGTCGTTTGTAATACTCTTTATTTTAACTTCTATTCTAACGAAGAATCTCACAATCAATCGATATAAAGAAGAAGTGATATTTTATCATGAAAACAACCGAGATCTGCGTTCTAATGGAGCCCAATTTTAAAAAATCTTCGGTAGGAGGATTCCCTGACTCCCTCAGCTCTCCTCTCGAGCTGTAGGAAATCTCCAAGACTCCCTTAATATTTCTCCTAAGTTCGGCTCCTTCTCAAGGTTTCAGCCCACGCGCCATCACTGACCATGGCCAAAATTGAAAAATACTAATATACAGATTGCGAGGTCAAAAACTTCAGCCAGCGTTCTAATTACCTTCCGAAAAACGGTGAATTTGTCGATTATAATGTCTCATTCGGCCACCACTAAGTCCCTTTTCTTTGACTTACCCTGTGTAGTTTCCTTCGCTATTCCGTAAGACGGCAGAGCGGTTGAACACTCCCAGGAGTCAATCCGTTGTCTCCTGGACGAAGAACTAAACGTAACTCCGTCGCAAGGTTGCCAAATTTACGCAAACAATCAACTTATTTTACAAAGTTGTACCTGTACAATTTTTATCCAAAATTCTTCTGATATTTGCATGAAATCAGAAGGAAAATCAGGGAAATTTCGGTTAGGAATGCCCGAGATGATTCGAGTTAATTCGCAATTTGCGAAGGGAACTTTTAGGGAATTGAAATTGAGTTATGTTCTTTCGAGGGGGAAACGGCGAATCGTGTCTCTGACATGGAATTTCTGGAAAATTCTACGATAGGTACATCGAGCAAACGAATAGAACGAATTGGCAACTTGGTGCGAGTCCAGTCTTTGTATGAATCTAGTGGTCGCTGGAGTGGTCATCGCTCGTCAGTCCGTCCAGAAAGGGAGTCCAGAGTCGGTTGACATCCAGCATAGAACGTTAACTGTTTTACGATACATGTCACACCAGTTTTTCAGGAAGCTACCGTTGACGTTTTATGGATGCCGATCGGCCGTCGAGAAATGCGGAGGGCTCACTGTTCTCAAGGATAACTCAAGTCGTTGGAACGGTACTGCTCCGCGCCACCACCCCTGGAATGCTCCCGCCCGCTCCAGCTTACCCGTTTTCAAAGTTAACATAAACTTTCAGCCCGCCTGAGATGCTTCCGTACCGCTGCTCTTTCTCGGTTGCGTCCGACGCGACTCGGGAAAACCATATCCGAGTGAGAGGTAAGTATGCTTCACTCAGTACGACTCAACGGTAAGTGCGGACATTTGAAATGTTAGGGCTACCACCCCTGACCGCTACTTGGCCCAACCCCCATCAGACGCTTCACGGGCCCCTATGAGTTAATGTAAACGGCAGTGAGTCTAAAATTAACTCCTAACTTTAACCGCAAAAATTATATGAAAGTCGGTCCGATACATCTGCAGAACAGTACAAAATGAACATTTACGTCGTTTTAATGGGAGAATTCACCACTTCATCACGTTATATAGGAAAACTTGGACAGCATTTCCTAAATCTGAACATGAGCCCAATCCAGGGATGGGGACTATCCACAATCCAGGGGACCTGTCGATACCCAAGTGGTGGTGATCGCGATAAAATGTAATTTCATCGGATATTGCATCGTGATTTTATCGATGTCGATTTATCGCAATATTGTCGGATGAAAATTGCTGTTTCATCACATAAATTTGTAAAAAAAATAGCGATTTTCTAGAGGTCCATTTATCGCAATAAGTTACCGCAAAAATAGTGTGGACGCAGCACTATTTTGCTACCTTGTTACACGGTTGGGGTCACATTTTTAGGGTTTTTTCGCTTGTTTTTCTTGATTACAAGGAAAATGGTCTACAAAATCACATTTTAAGGGTGGAGCTAATGAAATGCTGTTTCACAGGATTAAGCCAAGCTTTGAAACTTTTGAAATATGTTTTCCGTAAGTAAATTTTACGCTCTTTCCAATGAGTTGAACAGTTTTTTTCTCGAATAATCGTGGCTGGAGATATGAGCCAAAGTTTCTCCAAAAATCAGCAAAAACGCGCCTTTTTTAAAGCAAATTTTTGATGAAAACGTTAATTTTACGACCAAAAAATTAAGCTAGGAAAAGAAAGGGAGGATGATTTCGGTGGGAAATTGTATGTTATTTCTGCTGGTTTTCTAGCTTTTTTCGTAAAATTAACCGTTGAGGAGATATTTCCAAAAAAACTGATCGTGGGTTTTTTCAATTTTGAGAAATTCAAAATGGCGCCGCCCTGAGCACCAGCCAATTTTCCTGGGGTTATTATGGGCATTTTGACTTTTATATCACCTATAGGAATCGAAAAAAATTGGTTTGGTTCGAAGGACAAAACTCATGTTGAGCGGTGTTATCGAACAAAAAACCGTGATATATTGAGATACAATCCCGATTTTATCGGACGCGATTATTCAGATGTGAAATTGCGACCAAATTGAGGATAATCGCTTGGATGTTCATGATCCTCTCGATTTTATCGCCAAAAAATCGTTAAATGGAAATAACCAGAATTATAGCGGTACTCATCAGAGCTCAGGTGATACTTACCATGGTATGGTAAATGCTACCTGAGAGTCCGGTTTTCATTCCATACTCGGATCGGTGTGTCCGAGTATGGTAAAATCTACCATATTTTTTTTTCAGTGCGGCAGTATAAAGGCACTACTAAGGCTAAGGAAGAACGCCGTATGAACCTTCAGGCGTTGCCAAATTTCTTTCAACAAATCACGAGTTTTCTGGAAAATTTTTGAATATTTTTTCTCCAATTTTCAAGAGGATTTTGTTCGTAATTTTATCTAAAAAGTCAAAAATTTCAAGGAGAAATATGATAACTTCCTTCAAGAACAAACACTTAATCGGAGGAAATTTGGCAACTCCCTAATGTTCATACGGCGTTTTTCCTTAGCACGGCAGTACTGCAGATGAAGCTTCCTGAGGTATTTCTAGCTCCTTTGCAAGACACGGAAGTCAGAGATGGGATCGTAGCCGGCGAGAGGAGGGTAGCGGGTAGCGTGCGGCGAGATGAAGGAGGAAACGGTGCGGTGGTTAGTTGGATGTTCAATTGTGGAAGTCTTCGCTCGAATCCCTGCGTTTGCGTTTTTCCGCTGATTGCGAGCCGGGCCGGGCCGGGGCCGGCGGGCGACGCCGACGGCTGACGACTCGTCGTCACCGAACGTGACTTGGACGTCTAGCTCGGCAATTGGACGAGAGGTTTCCGAACGGGAGGTCGTTGACTCGGCTCATGTTTCCCGAGGAGCCTCTCTTCACCACCGCGCCCGCCGCACCACGCCGCGACCCGCGACGGCCACGGCAACGTCCGCGCTTCCGCTCGCTCCGCCATCTTCGTACGCAAACAACCGTCGACTACGTCGTCGTTCTTGCTTCCACCCGATGCGCCACGTCCGTCATCCCCGCGGACAGATTCCATATCGAGGGATAACCACCACTACCGCCTGACTGCCGCACAATGGATCGAGGCGATCAGAGAGGGCGGACGCACGATAAATCGAGTCAATAGGAAAGGTCGGACAAAATTTGGAAACTTTAAACGCTGATAACTCTGTTTATACACAATGTTAAGGTCCCAAAAGTGGTTTCATCGGTTTTCTCGTGAAATTCTCTTCTCGAAACACCCCTTACAATTTAAAATGTGGCGAAATGAACATCCGAATTTGCAGTTTTAGTCAAAAATTTCATGTTCGACCTCTCTGATTGACTCGATCCACTGTGGGACGTAACATTTTTGACTGAAACCGCAAATTTTGATGTTAATTTCGTCACACATTGAATTTGAAGGGGTGCTGCTAGAAGCAAATTTTACGAAGAAACCAATGGAATCACTTTAAGAACCTCAAAAATTAGTATAAACGGAGTTATGAGCTCATTAAGTTCCCAAATTTTGCCCGACCTCTCCTATTGACTCGATCCAAGTGCTCAAAAAATCATCCGATTTTCCATCGAATTCGCACATGGGTGCATTCATGCTAAAATGAACAAATTAGGAAAGAACGGAAATGTATTTCAATGTTGCCAAATTTCTCATCGCAAATTGCAAATTAAATAGGCAAATCTAGGGCATATCTAACTGAAAATTTTACTCATTTTTCCTCAGATTTCATGCTTAAGTCAAACAAATTTTGCATAAAAATTGCTCAGGTACATTTTCGTAAAATAAATTTGTTTGTTTGAGTCAATTTGGCAACCTTGGTATGGAGTTACGTTCTCTCGTCCGTCCGGGAGACGACGAATTGGACTGCATTTTGCAATTTGGACGTAAAAATTCCGGCCCGGTTTGAAAACAACGTATGTGCCATTAGTTTCCCTTTGCACATACGTGTTTTTTCAGATGAGCCAGAATTTATAGGTCCAAATTGCAAAATGCAGTCCACTTATGTGTCCATATAAGACGGAGATTTTTGATATAACTAGGGCAGAGGCGAGGCGTGAATGAACGATTATCGATATTTCCCCATGTGAAACTATGGTTAAGAATCGATTATTAAGGTGTTCGTTGCGAACATTTTGTGTATCGATCATTTTCCATACGATTAAAAGGCAGATCAATCGATAAATCGTAGATGACGCCACACCACTGAACGAGGGCTAAGGGAATAACACCGCTTAACTGACAATTTTGGCAAAAAAATGTCAGCGACTTTGCCGCATTCTACAGTATAAAATACGCGAGCTGATGATTTCAGTTTTTTCCAATTCTCTTTCTTCTTTTTCCATAGGAGAGCGCCTCAATGACGCTCTGAGGGATGAAAAAATTGCAAATCTAACCTTAAAATTAGTTAAAAAATGATAGTGGTGAACAGAGGTCTAAGAACTACTTTCTGAAGCGGAAACACTTTTCTGTGAGATTTTCACCCTTGTGTCGACATACAAGCGCTTTATCATCCCCCTCCTTCATTCGCTATGTGTAACTCCCTTAGAAGCGAAGGTCGGATCGATATTTAGACATACGCACCCTTTATAGACCTTTTGAAAGACCTTTAAACATATTTCTTCTTTTTCAAGAGGTCTATTGATTTGGATATACCATGGCATATCTCAGGCAAATTTAATCTTAATTTATCTCGAAATTCAAAAATAAGAGACATCCAAAGTGTAAACGCAATACAACTATTCGCGCAAGATGGATGTTCACATTGCATATGAAAAATGTAAGACGTGATGGCGTGAGTCGTGAACTCACAATGCTCAGCTCTATATGCTACTAGTTTGAAGCACCATTACGAATAAGACGAATGGAAACAAACACAATATGGTAATAGAGGGAGGGAAAGGATGCGCGTTTACGATGGCGCAGAGATAGGTACAACTATTCGTACTTGATGGACGTCCGTGCTGCATCTGAAAAATTGAAGGCGCGCTGACGCGAATCGTGAGCTCTCAATGCTTTGCTATATGCTGCAAATGAAGTGTCGCTCAGATTCGGGAGAAAAGTTAAAAAAGAGGCCCGAACACATCTCTCCTACCTTCGGCTGTGTTAGTCACGTAGTGCTCAAAGCACCATTACGAATAAGACAGACGGAAACAAACACAATATGGAGATAGAGGGAGGGAAAGGATGCGCGTTTGCGACGGCGAAGAGATACAACTATTCGTACTTGATGGACGTCCGTGCTGCATCTGAAAAATTGAAGGCGCGATGACGCTAAGCGTGAGCTCTTAATGTTCTGCTGTATGCTGTCAATGAGGTGACGCTCAGATTTAGGAGGAAAGTTAAAAAAGAGGTCCGAATACGTCTTTTCTGTCACCGGCTGTGTTAATACTCGTTTTTTCTTCTTCTTTCAGGTTCTTGTCTGACTTTTTTTAGAATGCATTTGCGGATCCACGTCTTAAGCTCGTGTAAACCGTAGCACTGGCTCGGATCTTTTAAAAATGGTGGTGCTTGTATGTGTCTCGTGGCTTTAATTTTCTGTTTTCTGCCATTTCAGAAGTCTGGTGGCAGCTGCGTCGCCACTGACGTCACCGGCGCTTTATAATTCCCATTAATTCTTATGGCCCTCGATTAACGAGCACACCCCTTCCTTATCACCTGCCTCTGGGTGCGTTTGGCAGAAATACGTCCAAATAATCCATGCATCTGCGGAGTCGTTTATCCTGTGAATGAAAGTAAAAGCTGCTATCGAAGGAGGATGAATCTGTGATGTGTAACCCTTTTTATCGCCGAAATCGGACCAGAACAGGAAACAGTTGCTTTCGCTTTCTCGGCAGAGGGTGCTTCCAAAACACGAGGAAGGGTTCAACCAGAGGTTACAAAGGATAAAAAAAAGTGAAAGAATAGTGCGAGGGATGAATGATTTAATGAATAGAATGCATGAATCCAGCGCCTCGTCCGCTCAGCACTTTTTGGGGCGTTAAATAGGCAAAAAATCGAGGGGAAAAAATGAAAAAATGAAGAAAGAGACGAATTCTGAGCGGCGAGATGCGGCGCGGCCTTCCAGGTACCTCCGTTTTCTGAGGTTCAACCCACACTTTCCCTTTTAAAAGGATAAAGAAGTAAAGATGCGCACCGCGTATGAATTCAAGAGCTCAGAGACTGTTCAAAAAAACAGCTTTGCTCACGATAAGGTTCAGGAAACTGTTTGAAATCACCTGAAAACGTTTGAATGCATTAAACACCCCTCGAAGACGAAAAATCATGGAACTATGGGAGAACTAGGCGGGACCAAGGCCGTTCTACCCCAGAAATTGGCTTTGCACCATATGTAAAATGAGACGGAATATGCAAAACAAGGGCAAGACATTATTCTATCATCATACAACAACTGCGATGTGGTTTTGATGAGAATTGGAGGTAGCTGTAAAATTAATGTAAGTTTGTTTTCTCGTGAATACTCCGTAGTAAAAAATCAAAAAAACTGTAGTAAAAAATCAAATCTCAACCAATATTCCTGTGCGAACAGTTGAACACTACTCTAGAGGCATTTGTTCCAATTTTTCTGGGAGGCCCCTTTTGGACCTGAAACTTTCACAGAATTTTCTTTATGATTTTACTGATTGATGACAAAAAATTTCAGAAAATTCACCCAATGTTTCCTCTCTAAAATAAATATTAGCGATGGGGATTCTGAAACACCGCAACCAAGAAATGCCCATTCTGCACCCAACGCCTCAATTTCGCTGTAGAATTTTGGGAAAAATTCGATGGCACCACTATGATTCTAGAATCAATATCCAAACATTTTAAGTGCCTGATTATGCAGCTTATAATGCGAATTCTTATTCAGCTCCTGTAAATTCTTCCTTCATACAGGAGCCACGTGCGATCTCTAGGATTCAGGACTCACTCATTTTCCGGCGATTCTTCCATTCCCCTCAATCTATATCTTTGGATCAGTTAACCTACGGCTGAAAAGTTGAAATGGGACGCCCATCATTACCTACAGTGATCTGCGGAGTGCATCTTTCGACCCTCCTTGCCATCCCTGCAGGAAGTTATAATTATTATCGAATTTTGCACGGCAGGTATAATGAACTCGAGGAAATCGGGGAAGGGGTAGGGGGTATCTCGGCAGTTTAGAATTGATTTAAGGGAGCAATCTGTTCGGATTTCCTGGAGCGGGTCCCGATTTTTGTATGTATTGTATAACCCTTCCGCAGGTAAAAAACCTTATCTTTCATCGGTGGAGGCTCTGGACCAACTGTTGCCTGGGCACCGTTGCCGCTTTCATTTCCCTGTGAACAAATTTCACTTTCTCTGGATTTAGGCTTATTTCTGCGCACCTGAAACCAATATACTTGAATTGACCAAGTATGTGATTTTCAGCGAAATACACAGGGCGTGACAAAAATTTAAAAATGCTACTCTCTCCTCGCCAAGGAACTTCATGCCCGTTGAATGATTTCGGTGAGAAATTGGCGAGGTTACGCAAATTTGGTTACGTTTGGAGTTCATTAAATCCAAAAATTGGGATTCTCCAAAAAAATGTTTTTTTCCTTAAAAATAAGTCATGTTTCTGACCGAAATGTTTTCTTCCTTATACAAATAACGAAGAGATCATGTTTCTGACCGAAACTTTAGGGGGACCAAAGAGGGAACTATACCTCGTTCGTGAGAAACTTTGATTACTAAAAACATATACGCTGATTCCTGTATAAAGTATCAATGATTCGCAAGTTGAAGAGCCTGCTGCGGCAATTTTCGCAAGAATTCCTGCCCCTAATAGTAATAGCACTGATGACTTTTCCGACTGACTTTAATTGGAAGTAAAGACTGGAATTCCCATAAAAAAAATTAGAGAAAACAGAGAAAAGGGTAAAAAAAAAACAATCTATAGAGTTCTCTGTCTTCGGTAATTCAAAATATTGGAGGTAATTTTGCCCGTCTGTATTCCGAAGTGAAACGAAAAAAATTGAAATTGACTGACTGCAGTGTGTGCACTTCTGGGTTTTCTTCAAGCTCCTTTAATGATGTCAACAAATTTCAAGTTTTTTGAAGTTCTTCCAAATATTTCCATATTTTTTTTCATTTTAATTTGAATAATACTAATTTAAATAATTTATCAATCTTTTTTTCACAAATAAAAACACTGATATTCGAATTCATGTTTCCACTTTTACTAACACCCCCCTCCCCCCTTTCCGACAAATTTTCCTCATGATATCTGCTCGCATTAATTTTGCCTTTGGGTCATTGAAAACCTTGAATGTTTAAATAAATTTCTCGTTGCCTTAAATTTCAAACTATCGATAGACGGCTGAAATTTTCCGAGGGAGACTTAGATTCTTCCTGAAGCCGTTTAATCGTCTCCAGATTTTTGCTGCACTCTGTGACGCCAGGCTAGAGATGATCTCGAAGGTTGAGAGGTGCGGAGGAAGAGGAACAGCAGATGGGCCAACCATTAGTGGTTCACAATGAACTTCCAGTTTGGCATAAAAAAACGAAACAAGGGGAGTGAAAGAGGAATACGGGGAAAATCTGAAAACAAGAGCCAAGACCATACAGGTTGAGATCTTGTGGCTGGAGCGGCACCCTCGAGTTACAAAAAGTAATGTTCCCTCGAAATGAGATTCCGTCGGAAGGTCAGGTCAGGTGGTTCCGATTGTGCAGATGCGGAGTGTGGGCTGCAAGAAAAAGGACCGAAGGAGATGGGGGGGGGGGGGGGGGGCTCGAATCCTGTGTCAAGATTGCCACAAATATCCATCGTCTTGCTCAAGTGCTAATCCACTAATCGGAGATTAATCGTCGTTTATTTGGACGTATTTCTATCAAATGGAACTATGTGCATTAAGACGTGAGCCCCGAGACCCATAAGAATATGTGCATAACAGGGCTCATGTCATAATGCACATAGTTCCGTTTGATAGATATACGTCCATTTTTTCACCTCTTTCCTCCACTTCTCCGCTTTCGTTCCGTTACATCAAATTAAACTCTGATTATTTTTAGAGAATGAAGACCTTACCTTTAAAAAGAATAGGCGACGCGGGCCGTTTTTCAGGGATTTATAAAAGCGAGAATTTTGTATTTTAGGGAATCATTATTTATAACTTTTGTAAAGCGAGGGGAAGGCGGTCTCGGTGGTAACACGTATGAGCGTGTCAGGTACATCGCTGTTAGAGGAGGATATACGTAGAGCCTTCAATTTTGCTTATATGCAGCGCGCACATCTTCGAAGCACGAATAGTTGCACCAATCGTTGCATCGCATCCACCATCGGAGACGGAAGCTACATGTGCGAATCTTGCCACCTCCTACGGATATTGTCTGTTAGAAACAAAATAACTCCTTTTTTATTGACAGATTGAATGCGTGTAACCATCCGCAAGATAAAAGACCGCTGTTTTTGACGGCGAATTTCTTGTTAAAGAGATTTCTGTCAAGCCTGATCGAAAAATCGGATTTTTGAGAATTATAAAGATGCAGACGAACTCTTTCGAGTAGCCTGACTGAAGAAAAAGCTGCGAGAGATTTGGTTCATTTTTGTCCCAATATAAGAGTTGTAGCAACGAGAAAGTGAAGAAAGAGGCTGGTTCAGGTTCCCCCACCCCAAGTAGCAGTGATCACGATAAGTTGCGATTTGATCGGAGAATGTATCGCAATTTTATCGACGTCGATTTATTGCCATTTTATCGGATATAAAAAATTACGAGAAATTGCGATTTTATCGCATACATTTTCATATGTAAATTGCGATTCCATCGACGGCGATTTATCGCTATATCATCGAACAAATAATGGTTACAAATTGAGATAAAATTTCGAGTTTATTGAACCCAATTTGATACGGACGAAATTCCGACAAAATGGAGGATAAATCGCTTAGATGTTGATGATTCTACTGATTCTAGATATTTTATCGCAAAAAATGTAAAAAAATCGCAACCTAATTTGATAATATTGCGATTTTCACCCTGAGTATTGATATATACTTGGGGCGTAATTTTCACTGAGGGTATCTAATTTTAAATAATTTTTTACGCGGTTTCATGCTCGTTGCATGCTCCAGGAATTTCAAGGACCCATCCCGCGGGAAATTTTCGATTGCCCTTCCATGATGCAACTCCGCCGAGGCGTACCCCTGACGTGGCGGAGCTACGCAGTGCACGCTCCACTAAATTCATCGTCTTCGAATCTTCAGATTGTGTAATTCCGTGGCTGGTATTACGGCGGTAGCGCGGCGTGGCATTACTTGTGACATAATTTCCCGCGCAACAAAGTGAAGTTCAGCAAAATAGTCAGAAAAATCACTGCTGTAAATAATCTCTCGTTATGGCACACTCGATGGCAAGGTGGCATGTCATAAGAGAGCTGGGCGGCACACCCTGGCCATTACGCGGCTCAACCCCCAGAGGCCGCTTCTTGCTTCTTAGGCCGGCATCACGCACGCCCGCAACGTCCAAGCTGCAGTCTAAGGAAGAACGCCGTATGAACATTCGAGAGTTGGCAAATTTCCTTTGGTAAAATGTTCATTTTTGAGGAAAGTTATGAATGTTTTTCCTTGGAATTTTCAGAAACTTTGGGTGGAATTTGGAACAAAATTATCTCAAAAATTGGAAGGAAAATATTCATAAGTTCACTAGAGAATTTGTGTTTTATCAAAGAAAACTTGGCAACGCCTAAAGGTTTATACGGCGTTCTTCCTTAGCCCGGCAGCAAGGCTCATATAGAGAAGGAAAATCAAGGGAATTTTCAAGAAGTTATGTCGACAAGTTTTCCGAAGAAAAAATAAAGTATGACAAGAAGTTTGCGACCTCGAAAACGGATGTACGTGGTTTCGTACTTAGGCAATCGATTTGCTGCCATCTGTAACATGCAAGAGATGTATGTTGAGTTTACTCAGAACACGGGGAACAAAATGTTGAAGCGAAAATGAAAGGAACTTGTGATGCACAGACTAAATGGGCTCCTATGTTTACGGCTCATTCATATCTCCTCCTTGTCTTGCTTTTTTCCACTGTTGTATCGAATTCCTCCTGTTTCCCGTTTTCCCCGCAGCGCATGATCAATAACATCAGATTTGCAACGCTAGCCATGAAAACATCAGCGCTCGACAGCTTACAGATATAAACCTCAGGAATGTCACCGAGAGGAACATAAAACTGAGAAAAATAAAGTAAAACATCAACCGTTTGCCCGATTCGAGAATGCTACCCGCAGAGGCTCATAGGACGAAGCACTCAAATCGTGCATGAGGGTTTAAAACACTCTTGATCCTTATACCGATAGGAGTCAGTGGTTAATCCCTGGTTGGATTTAGCCTCGAGAGAATCATAATAACAACTTGCATGACCCACTAGTAGCTTTAAATATTCCTTGTGAGTTTTCCACTGACAGCTAGTTGACCCACCTCGAGGTTGAGGCGGTCCATGTTGGAGCCCAAGACTCCCTCTTCGGTATTCCGGCAATATAGGAATGGATCATGACACAGGGTTATCATCTAAATACAGGTATTCTCAAACAAAATTTTTGTAGATCACGCGCTGAGCACATCAATAATGGAATGGTCTATATTCCAAGTAAAATGTGGGGCATTACCCCTCGTTGCGTTTCCAAAAAAATTCTCCGATCTTCGCATTCTAACTTCTCCCTCAGTTATTGAATTTTGAAAATTTTGGATGTGAAATAATATGAGAAATTATTCATTTGGATGCTATTATTTTACATTTCGATGGTGAAACTTCCAGACTACGTATCTCGGTTTGCAACGTCGCAGACTGTATTTCATACTTTATTTAGATGGAAAACCACTCACCATCAATGCTTGAAAAATTCTGTGATTTTCCTTCTTTGAGTGTAGAGAAATCTGTGAAAACTTCAAGGAATGCTATTGGTTTGTTTTCCTTTACAAAAATCAAATGGGAGCAGAGATTTTTTAACACCGCAAATGAGATACGTGGTCTGGTACAGGGCCGGAATAAGGGGGTGGCCACATGGGCCGCGGCCCATGTCGGCAAATCTAAGGGGCGGCAAAAATTTGCAATTTTTTAAAGTGTAGGTATAAAAAAAATCGGATTTATAAAAACAAAATTACAAACGAGAACAGGTGACAAAATCTCTCATTTCCTGAGAGTATAGTAATTTCTAATTTTGTCGTCTCTTAGTGATACAAGAGACAGCACCCTCAATAAGTCGAGTTACGAGAGATACCAAACACGCCATTTGGCCTAGACTTAGAGAGACATGATAACGAGGACTTGAGATGAAAAGGAGAAGCCCTCGGTGCGGCGACCGGCATGTAACACATATTAGCGCCTACAAGACTGCACGAATACTGCACGCTTTGCATCAAACACCGTGCGGTCATTGTGGTCAGCGCGAAACGGATAGCGCCTACAAGAATGCAAGAATACTTCATGCATTGCGCCAAACACAGTGCGGTCAGCGTGAAACGCATAGCGCCTACAACACTGCGTGAACACTTCACGCATTGCGTCCAACACGTTGCGTTGCGTCCAAAATGTTTGTTTAACACGGTGCGGTCTGCGCGTCGCGGCGGCGGAAGTTAAAATCATTGAACCACATTTATGTTTGTTCTTTCATAATTTTTCGTTCATTTCTTATGACTGGAAGGCCTTGTCCTCACAGAGATAGGTTTACGGAACTTAACTTCGCGCAAAGTTTCGTGAACTTTTGCTAGTAGTGTTGACAGGGCTTTCCTGAAAAACAAGTTCAACACGAGTAAATGCGTCTTATGCACCCCCCCCCCCCCCGCTGGCACTTTCATTTGATGGTTTTTATCGAATTTCAAAACGAATGAGAAGGGGGCGGTAAAATATAGGTGGCCCATGGGCGGCAAGTAGGTGAATCCGGCCTTGGTCTGGTAGTTTCACCATCGAATCGTACTTGCATGCTACTTGACTGTCATGACCCTGCTAAAAAAAAGCAGTTTTGTGAAAGAAGAGCGTATCCTTGTCCGCCATTTCCATTTTTTTTTCTTTTCTTGCCCGATTTCTCCGATCCAGCTCGTGTGACTTCGCCCTTTAAATATCGACGGTGTATGTCGGCAATCACAGAGCTCGGTTTGCGACGTCGCAGACTTCCTGTCATACTTTATTATTTCAACGGAAAACCACTCAACGGCAATTCTCTAAAGCTGTCGTGATTTTTCTTCTTTGTGCCAAGAAAATTCTACAAAAACTTCAAGGAATGGTGTCAATTTGTTCTCCTTTAAAAAAATAACTTGGAGGCGGAGATTTTCAGAACCGCAAACGAGTTATGTGATTGCCGACCTACAACGTCGATATGGTATGTGGAAAATGTGTCAATTTCCGTGCAGGAATATGGAGAATTGACGTATTTCTGCTTAACGAAACCAGAAACAGATGGGAAAGAAAGGGTGTGCTCGTTAGTTGAGGGCCGTAAGAGTGAATGAGAATTATAAAGCGCCAGTGACGTCAGCGGCGACGAAGCCTCCGCCGCGGTTGCCCGTGGTCATCTTCAACTCATGAGCCCTGTCCACAACGCTCTTTTGCCATGCCAACGGCTCATGAGTGCCGCATACAGTTGGCGCTCGCAGTTCCGTTTTGTAGAATGTAAAATACCGCTTCTCCATTTTCTCAAAGGGAATCACGCCGCTTTTACATTGTTTCCTATCCAGCTCTCTAGAGCACACCCCATTTTTCCCACTCGTCCATAGCTCCGTTTAGCAGAGATACGTCTCACTGTCAAAGAAATCAAGTTTTTCCAAGCTTTCTCGAAGCTTGACTTGTGGCGCGGTTAAGGTGATTCGATGGACGCCATATTTTGTGTCAGAACGGCATGCGATATATCGCATCAATTGGTTCCATTTTTTCAGCTACTCGTCATTTTTCTCCAATTTTAAGATGGCAATTCTGTTGTCAGGAGACCAAAGCACTCACTTACCAATTTTAACAAAGAAATTCATCGGAATAAAGGCGTGGTTTTTTTAGAGAGAAAACATCGCATTCGATACCGATATCGAAACTGCACTTGAATGCTATATTTTCTCTCTAAAAAAACCACGACTTTATTACGTTAAATTTCTTTGATAAAATTGGTAAGTGAGTGTTATAGTCTCCTGATAACAGAATTGCGATCTCAAAATTGGAGAAAAATGACGAGTAGCTGGAAAAATGGAACCAATTGATGCGATATATCGCATGCCGTTCTGACACAAAATATGGCGTCCACCGAATCACCTTAAGCTTTTCTTCAAACAATCCGTTCAATTTGACCAACATATTACAAAATGAAAAAAAAGAAGAAGAAAAAAATCCGTTGCATTAAGGCACTTAGGAGAACATTTGGAGAAAATAATTAATTTTAAAAAGAGTCAGCAGGTAATGAATTTGCGGTTAATTTGCGGTGGCGCGGAGCTCTATCAGGGCATTGGCATCAGGGAGGGCGGTCAGAGCCAGATGGTTGCAGACGCCTGCCGCAGCTCACGCAATTACCTGCTCCGATGCAACCATGCTGCTGAGCCGTACAAAAATTATTTCATCTCCGATACCTTCTCGGACAACAGGAAGGATAAAATGGGATACCCGTCCAATACCTGGAGATCTGTATCTTTCCTCCGGTGGGATACCGCATTTTTAACTGTGAATTACTTTTGTTGCTTTCACTTTTTTACTTTCGAGCAGATTTGGATCTGTTCCCTAGGGTCGATTTAAGATAAATGAGGAAGAAAAACTAGCGGCAGGCGGCAGCCGATCGCCGGTCCACACACCGAGTCTCTTCACCCTGATTCGGTTACCATTTGATTCTGCCAGTGCCATACTTCGCCTTTGATTCACCCGTCTGCGGCAACCAGGGATGCAAAATTTCACGAAAGTATTTGTTATGAAGTTCCATAAAGGGATTTCGTGGAATTTCATGGAATTTTTGAAAATTCTGAAAGAAACTCAGTATGCCATGAAAAGAAACAGGAAAATCTTAAAATGGAAAATTTGGGGAAGATTTTCGGAAATGTCGAAGTTTCTTATCGAATTCTCGAGTATGTGTTGCGGGTTTTTACGCAGCCCCCTGGAAAACCGATGTGGAATTTCAAAAAACTTATTTCATCCCCGATACCCCTTTGAACGACAGAAATGATAAAATGGGATAAATGCGAGGATGTGGGTTTCATTTTTCAATCAAGTATGTATGATTTTCTCATGAGTGTTATAGCTCACATTTAGATCGAATGCATTTCAAAGCAGATAGCTTTATCTTCATTGGTAGGGTGAGTTACATTTTGTCGCGAAACACAAATCACACACGGTAGTGAACAGGACCGCTTCACGAAAATTTTTTTATTTTGAACACACTTATTCAATTTGATTTAGGATTATTTTTGGTGCATTTGAATATGACAGGGGGAAATACTAACAACTTTTTGGAAAAAATGAATGTTCAATCGGAGGAAATTTGGCAAAGAATCGTACACTTATACGGGGTTCCGCCTTAGCAGGGCAGCCCGTGGCATGCTTTCTGATCTTCTTCCGCCTGTTTGGTTTTCGACGGAGAGTATTATTTTCGCGTGCAAAACTTATTCGCGATAATGTGGAGAGCCAGAATACAAAGGAGCGCTCATAAGAGAGGGTGAATCTGATGATTTTTCAATGTAATTTTACGTGGACGTCCTTAGTTGGGTATGGATGGCCAGTTGGGCAGTATGTTTGGGTCGAGACCCAACCCTCGGAAGGTTATTCAGCGGCCGAAACTGAGCATGCGGCGCGGGGTGAGTCTGTATGGTGCTCGGTCTTTCGTAGATTCCATGAGCTCAACCCAATTATTCGTTTAAAATTTCTTCAGACGCAGTATTCATGGTCGATCGTTCTTCAAGAAACTTGTTTTATGTGGAAGAGGCATTATGCTTTACATTGAGATCAGGCAAAATATCAGAATAATACAGGAGTAAAAATTTTCTAGTAAAATTCAACAGAATAACCTCTTGTGTACATCTTTGTAGGGGATTCCAATGATTTTCCCATGGAGGAGAGTGAAGAGAACCGAAAAAAATTCCACAATTTTAAAATATTTCCAGGTCTCCTTAAAATTTGCCTGAATTCATGATTTTATTCTTTCGCATCTTCAAAGCACTTCAGTAGCATAGAGAAAAAAAAGGAGGTGTTTGCATTTCGGGCATCTTGGAAGTTTTTGATGACTTGATGACGTAGGTGGGTACAGCTGGGTACAGCGACGACCCCTTCACGCTATACCCACCTACGTCATCAAGTCATCAAAAAATTCCAAGATGCCCGACACACCTCCTTTTCTTTCTCTATGCTTCAGTAGGGTGGCACAATACTGCCGCGCCAGCGAGGAAACTACCTGGAACGTTTTTCAGACCTCCGAAGGTTGAATCAATGAAGCTGGTAAAAATTAACGCATTACAAATTTTGTGAAATATATTCAAGCCTTTCGAAATTTCACTTTCCATCTTTGGCTGCCTTACGCTTGAGACATGTCCACGTGAGCGTGGATGCTATGCATGTCAGTGTCGAGTGACATCAAGTCTGAAGTACCCAAGGCCCGATGGGTAGCCCAGGGCCTTGCCCTGTAGTTTTCCCAGCACGTCTGTCTCCGTCTCCGACTTGGGAGTTGACAGCGACGGCGGAGGGTATCCGAGGTGTTCTTCGAGTCTCTGGCAGAGCGAATCTTGTCTGAAGATGACAAGCGAGAGACAACAAGGCGTGGCGACGGCAGTGGCGATGGGGATGAGGGAGTATTTGCGTCTTGCGCAGAGGCTCTGCCTGTGGTGATGAGGCATAAAGGAAGTGAAGCAGAGTAGCGAAGTGAAGGTGGTGATGAACTTGACCTCCCGAAGTGGCGACGCGTAACAGATTCGGCCGCGACCACCATCGCCAACCTCCGAATCCCGACTCGAACCGAACACCGCCAACAGCCAACATCCAACAGCCAAGAATCCATCAACTCGCGCTCTCGCCTCGGACGGCTTAATTCAGTAGCTCGCGCTGCCGTGCTAAGGAAGAACGCCGTAAGAACATTCGAGAGTTGCCAAATTTCCTCCGATAAATTGTTTATTTGTGAGATAAATTATGAATCTTTTTCCTTGAAATTTTCAGGGACTTTAGATCAAAATACAAAGAATATTCTCTCAAAAATTGGAAGAAAAATATTCATAAGTTTACCAGGGAATTTGTGTTTTATCGAAGAAAATTTGGCAACGCCTGAAGGTTCATACGGCGTTCTTCCTTGGCACGGCAGCGCGCCTCTCGAAAAGACTACGTCATTTTTCAAAACTCCGGTAGCTGCCCCCAAGGCCGTGCCGCTACACTGTCGCTGTGCTGAAATTTTAATTAGCTATCAATGACAACGGCACACCAACTGAGATGAGTCCCTAAAGGCTCCAAAAAAATTTGTTCTTGAGATATTATTTTGACTTGAAGCGTCGTTTCTTGTCGACAAAATTTGGTTTTTTAAAGTTAAATCCGTGAGTATTCAACTCAACATCAGTTTTTTTGAGTTCAAAAAGCGTCGTGTTGCCACCGTCAAGTATAAGTTTGAAAAAACGATAGCAAAACAACGTTTTTTTAACTCAAAAAAAACTGACCTTAAGTTAAATCCGCACGGATTGAACTTTAAAAAAAACCCAAAATTTTTCGACAAGAATGACACTTCTCGCAAATTGTGCTTTTACGCTTTGATGCTTTGTGCTTTGATGGAAAATTTCACCGATTTTCCTTCTGATTAAATGCAAAAATTAGCATTTTGAATAAAAAGCGTACAGTCATTTTGTTTGTTAAAACAGTGAATTGTTTGAGTCAATTTAGTAACCTTGGAATGGAGCTACGTGCCTTCGGCTGGGGACCGACCTTGTAATTCACTCCATAATCTTAGATAAAACCGCAATGAAGAATGCATAAATCTATTTTATTTTGGTAGATGTTGTAGACTTGAGGTCCGCATTCAATTTTATCGTTTACCTACGTTCAACATAAAACGGTTCGAAAAACGCTCATATATTTATTTAGCTCCATAAAGTGTGAACTGTTTTCCCAAAAATTGACATTTCCTCGTAACTCGATAGGTCGATGACGTAACGAGTGACGTCATCAAACGACACCTTCACTTAGAGTTGGTTGCCGCAGAATTTTGACGGATTGTATTCCGACCAAGTCAACATCGACTGAGACGCTCTAGCACGGTGAAGCGCTTAGACAACTCCTCAGAGACTTTAACGATCGGATACAAAAATAGGACATGAGGAAAATCACTCTATATACTCTCTTCTGCCACAACCAACCAACAAACGTGGTAACGACAGAAACACTTTACCAGGGAGAAGCGCTTGAACAACTCCTCAGAGACTTTAACGATTGGGTACAAAAATAGGACGTATGGAAATCTGCTGTGCGCATGTCTGTTTTTAATCATTTTGCTCTGTCCTGCCGCAATCAACCGACCAACGTACGGTAAGGATCCAAATCCTCAACACATTTTCCCCATCATTAAACACAGAACACCAAAAACGCTGAAAGTTCAACGCCGCAATTCAAGTTGCGGCTCTCGTTTTTTCTTTTAGAAGCATTCTGTCCATGCCATCGAAACTTCATTTCTGTTTGGAGTTACTGTCCTCACTGGAAAAAAAACACATTGGATCTAGAGTCCAGACTCTTAAAAACATCGACAAGAAAAAGTACTCTTGATTCAATCAGAATCTAGCTTAAATCAAGAGCCAAGCCCCTTAATTTAAGCGGATTTCGTTTTGATTCAAGCAAAAATCCCATTGAATCAAGCGTATTTTTTCTTGTCAATGTTTTCAAGAGTCTGAACTCAAGGTCCAATGTGCTTTTTGTTCCAGTGCTCTAATGAGACACGGTAGTGTGTTTCTAGCATTTTTCAACGGAAAAATCGCGATATTTTGAAATTAATTGCGATTTTTTAAGAATAAAATCGCCAGAATCGTCAACATCCGAGCGATTATCCTCAATCTTGTCGCAATTTTATCTCTATCTATTAATCACGTTCGATAAGATCGAAATTTTATCTCAATTTTTCACGATTTTTTATCCGATAATATATTGCAATAAATCGACGTCGATAAAATTTCGATACATTCTCCGATCGAATCGCTCCTTGTGATGATCTTTTCTTCTCGGATGGTGCGACCCGAGGCTACGAGGCGCAGTGTGTCAGCCGCTGACGCTGATCCAACACATCATTCCGTTGCTGATGGCCACCTCAATACGGAGAATTGGCGTGACATTGGGATGATTATAGCTACTTGAGCTGATTCAAGAGCAGGGCCTTGTTAATGCCGCGTTTTGGATGCCCGACTTATCGACCCAGACTCTCATCTATTCAAGTGGGTAGACCCAAGAAAGCTCTAGTCTCGTCACTATTCTTTCGCTACAAAGTGTATGTTTCTAGCCATGATCTTGTCTCCACAGGACGTTCCGTGGGATTTGTCTCACTTGCGAATTCGGGAAAAATATCGAGGTAGTCAATGCTAATCACATACCCACGTAGCACAGTCACAGTGCAACAAAAGTTTTGAAATAATATTGCGATTTATTTCAATAAAATTGCAATTTTTTACCAAATAGTTGCAATATTTTTACATTACTTCCTCAATAAATGCCGATTTTGAACAATCGTCAAAATGAGTTCCGTGTGTCGGAAAGATGGCAATATGCAATACCATCAAAAATTGCTATTTGTTTCAATTGTACTGCAATAAAGTTCAAAACAAAGTGCTCCTTCGATCATTGGATAGGCAACATACATAACACTCCGATGAAATATCAATAATTTTACCATGTAATTGCAATTTATTGCAATCTGTGCTACTTGGGTAGTATGTACTAAGGAGAGTACTTGTAGAGTCCCACGAACAACTCAGAGAGCAGAAGAGGAAATTTGGTTGTTTTGATGCAACGGGTACAGACCATAAGTTTCATTCCTGTGATTCGCGACTTGTGAAAAATCCCATGAAGGCCCGTGGAGACAAGGCCTGTTGATGGAACTATGACCACCGGGAAAGCAACTGCAGATAGAATTCCCGGTGCAAGGGTCGCTCTTCAATGCGTGAGTGAATATGATGAGTGCCGGTCATATTCATAGTCGTGTCTTGATCTCCTTTGCCTCAACAGCTCCTTTCCTTGGAAGACCCCATTTGGTTTACATAAAGTTCAAGGAAGGTTTCAGGAATCCCAGGTTAATTGCATAATTTCCCAGTATTTTGAGCAAAATCAACTGATTTAAATTTTAAATGTAGGTATAATGTAAAAAAGTTAAGTACTCGATGAATTTATATCATAGATACATTATTGCAACAGCCCGTGACAATGACAACATGAAAAAACAAGGGCAGAAAAAAGGGAAACAAGGCTAAAAATACCCAACCTAATACCCAGACCCTGACGTTTTGGCTCAGAATTGAGCCATTTTCAGTCGGAAAAATAAGTGAAAAATAAAAAAATTGAACAAAAAACCTAAAATCGACATGATTGTGACCGACATTCGAGAGTAACACATAATTTTTTTCAGATGTTTTATTTTTATTTTTTAGTTGTTCCTCCGACTGAAAATGACCGGACCGTCTCGGTGTTTTGTTTTGTATTTCTATCCTTGCTTCCCGTTTTCCCCCTTGTTTTTTCATGAATTTCTATCCTCAAAATACTTTTAAACCAATTACCATAAAAACATGAGAAACATCGAGACTTCTCAAACTTTACCACGAGCAAGCCCAAGTGAAATAATAAAACCTGCCTTTAGAATAACTATATGGAGAGGGCCAGCATTCGGAGTCTCAGGTTCGAGTTTAGACGAATTTGCATTCGAGGAAAACTTGATGGCATGGCCTTTGCGGAAGGACTCAGAATGCACGTCGCATGCTGTCCCCAACTCCTATCATCGACCGAGCGTGCGTCTGCGCGTGCGTGGAATTAAATCACTGTCAACCTTCAGCTGCCATCGCTAGTCACAAATCGGCTGTCGTTTTCAAAAGATTCTTGGGCGATTTTTGACATCACTCATGTGCAGTTAGCGCCTCGAATCCATACGGAATTATAGAACTATACTTCGTTTGACCTCGTTAATTTAATTTACAGTCGTAAATTGGTCAGTTGCGCTGGTCACAGAGTTGTGTTTTGATGCTAGATTCTTGTAGATTAGCTAAAAATATTAAGATCCGTCCAAACCGCAACTTTCTACGTTCAATATTAATCGAGATATCGCCCTTTGAAAAGTTGGGTTTTTGACGTCATCCATCGCGGTAGCGACACTCTTGGTTTCTTCCATCTTGCTGTCATCCGCGTTTCATGTAGAGTAACCAGTGCTGAAATGTGTCTCCCTGACTAATAAAACCGGAAGGTGGAAGAAACCAAGGGTGTCATTACCGAGGTGGATGACGTCAAAAACCCTTCTTTTCAAAGCGCAATAT
Source organism: Bemisia tabaci (assembly GCF_918797505.1). Lineage (NCBI taxonomy): Eukaryota > Metazoa > Arthropoda > Insecta > Hemiptera > Aleyrodidae > Bemisia > Bemisia tabaci. The sequence goes on from NC_092794.1 coordinate 8,396,422, forward strand.
CTCAGTTAATATTGAATTTAGTATGTCGCTGTTTGGACGGATCGTATTATTTTTAGGTGATCTACAAGAATCAAGCATCAAAACACGATTTTGTGACCAGCGCAACTGACCCATTGTAGTAACATTTTTGAGGAGGAATTAAAATTAGAACTTTGATTCTAGAAAAAAATGGTTTCGAGAAACGCTCTAATGAGAAACGACAGCGGCCCGATTATTGCAACTATGTCGTCCCGATATGACAAGACATAGCCCTATATTTACCGTGCAGTATATCGCATTTCGATGTCTTATCGGGCTGCTTTAAACTTTCCGTAATCGGCCCGTTGGCAGGGACTTGACAAAATTAACGATGTTACCGGCTAAATGATATTTTGAGAAACATCACAACGAGATTCGACAGTATATCCGAAGGCTACAGAAACACGCATCTCCTTTATGAGCTTTCAAAGGTGGAGCCCCTTCAATTATTGAATAGACAACTTTCACAACACTCCGATACAATTACAATATTTCTACCATATACTTGCAGTTTATTGCAACCTGTCTTACTTGGGTAACGGTACATTTGCTAGTAGTATTAGTTGAGCAAGAGCGCAAGCATAATCTAAAAATGTTCAAAAAGTGTTAACGATAAGCGTTAACGTGATGTAGTAAGGTTTGCGACGTAACTGGAATATAAGAATGAAATAAACTCAACATATCCATGACCGATTCTGCTGTAAATCTGTTGATGTTATGATATGATTCGATTTCGTCAAGGTAACGCGATCGGTCATGCGAAATAAGATATCAGAAAATAGCAAGCATCCCTGGATACTGCCATGCCAAGGAAGAACGCCGTATGAACACTAGAGAGTTGCCAGATTTCCCCGCTAAAACCTGTATTTTTGAAGAACTTGTACATGGTTCTCCTCGAAATTTTCAGATATTTTAGACTGAATTGCGAACGATACTGTCCGAAAACCTTGAGGAAAAATATTCACAATTGTCCCAGTACATTAAATTTTTATCGGAAGAAATATGGCAACGTCGAAGGCTCATACGACGGTTTTCCTTGGCACAGCAGCCTAGCTGGCGACCTAGCATCATCACCGAGAGCATGTTGAGCAGCCAGCAGCGAGGCAGCGAGCAGCGCAGCGCAGCGGTGAGTCGTGGAAAAAAAAACGAAAAAAGGGAATTTCAAAACGAGCTGTTTCCGCGTGAATCGCCGAAAAGCGAAACGAAGTGCATTCGACCCACCTCCCGAGTCGGCCCGACCCAAGACGAACGGAGCTCCGCCCGCGGTTGCCATGGCCCACGGTCGTCCTAAGCAGAAACCGCGTATCCGTTACTGGACTCTATAATGGAGTTACTTGATTTTGCTCAGAAGAGCAGGGCTGAGTCTAGTCGCAGGAAACCGCACAATTCTAACGCGCCGAGGAAAAAAAGTAGTGTTCAAATTCGAACTTTGCGACTCTTCCCATGGTAAAATATTTATTCTCGAGGAAATGGAGAATTTACATGCCACTTTCTTATTATTTCGCCTGAGAGTGCCTAATGAGCTGAGTTCGCAGTATTTTTCATAATTTTTTCTGACATGGGAAATTGGAGAAAAATAGATTTAAAAGTGAGAAAATGTCGTCTCATGACGTCATCTGGCGGCATTTTCCATTTAAACACATGTATTTTTAGGAAATTCAGGTTATTTCTTCGTCATATTTTCTCTAATAATTGTCTAATTTTGAAACTAAAGATATCCTCGTACTCAGTTATCTTAGTAGTATCATTTTAAAGATGAAATTCACAAAATTTAAAACACCTGCAAATTCTCTATTATTGAATATTTACGGACATGATCGATAAAATTGCGGATAAAATTCAGTGAAAATTTCAAAGCGAAAATCAAGTACCTCTCCAAGAAATTTGAACTTTATTGGACGAAATTTGGCAACTTGGCATGGTTCATGCGGCGCTTTTCCGGAGCACGGCCGGACGACAACTAACATTGAAGAGGAGTTTTCTCGGAAAATAATCTCGGAACGAAGAACGATGAATGAACTCGGGAGCCGGACGGGAGCGTCGTGGCGCGCACGATGCTTGGAAAAATTCCGCAATCCAGATTTTCCGATTTTCCAAGAGCGTGTGGGACTGCGCCAATTCCTACTCGGCATTCTTGGCTACTATTTGAGGTTATCTGGTCTGGTTATAGCTGAGGAAAACACACCGGATCGTGAGGGGTGGACTTAGAATGGAGATGTTGCATGTGTGAGGGATTTGTGATTTTACCATTGATTCTTATGTAAAAGTTCGCTAGAAACACGATGGTGCCACTGGTTTTCTCTGAAATCATCTCCCAAGCTCAAAAAAAGCTCTCAAAGTGAGGCCAAAATGGAGAGGATATCCCACCCTACCCTGAGAGTCTACCTCTACATCAAAACAAACTCTCCATGCAAAGATAGGGAACAAATACATTAGCAGGGTTGCCGTGTTTTCAGTTTTGGAGTCCCCAAATAAAGTGGCAGCCCTGTCAATGTATTTGCTCCCTATCTTTGCATGGAGAGTTTGGCTTGATGTAGAGGTGGACTCTCGGGGTAGGGTGGGATATCCCCTCCATTTTGGCCTTACTTTGAGAGCTTTTTTTGAGCTTGGGAAATGATTTCAGAGAAAACCAGTGGCATCTTCGTGTTTCTCGCGAACTTTTACATAAGAATCAATGGTCAAATCGCAAATCCCTCACACATGCAACATCTCCATTATAGAGGGTAGAGGAAGTATTGTCATCAAAAAAAAAAAAAGAAAGAAAGAAAGAAAAAAAATGGTATTTCATCATTTCCAGACGATTTAAGGTCCCTGGAGTCAAAATAAACAACACTTGAAAAATTGTGTGTCCGTCCGTCCGTCCGTCCGGCGTCCCCCAAAACTGTGCACAGCCATATCTCAGAATCTATCCGTTCGATCGGCGACCTAGACGAGACCTAGCTATTCCTCATGCGAGATTACGATAAAAATTTCAACGCTAATTCATTTATTGTAAAAACTCCCATAAGGTCTCATGTTATTGAGGTTATAACGAGAATAGCATTTGGACAGTTCCACTCCCACTGACCAGTTTTCCTTCCTCTCCTAATATTGCTCTTTTTCCTCGCTTTCATTTTCTTCTACTTCTCTACCTCTCTTTTCCTTTTTTTCCTCTCCTGCTGCTTCCTCGTTATCTCTTCTTCTTTCTCCTCTCTTTCATTTTCTTCTGTTCTCTTTTTCCTCCTCCTCCTCTTCCTCTTCTTCTTTTTCCTTTGCTTCTCCATCTGTTTTTTTCTCTTTTGCCTCTTCTCCTTTTTCTTCTTCTTCTTCACCTTTGCTCTCTTCCTCCTTTTTCCTCGATTTCATCATCAACGTCTTCTTCCTCTCCTTCCTCCTATTCATCATTTCCAGGCCGAAGAAATGGAAATTTATCGATTACTGGGACGAGTACCTAAGACGATACTAAATCATCAAAGGATGGTTTATCAAAGGAATGTCGCATCTGTAATGCCTGCGGGTAGAAGTACTCGTATCAACTGTAATGTATTCATGGGAACTCGGCAACACGGTAGCTCAAAGAAGACTCGCCAAACGAGTTGCTCCGAGATTAGGGTCCCGCCGCACAGTGGATCGAGTCAATTAGAGAGGTCGGACATGAAATTTTTGACTAAAACTGGAAATTTTGATGTCTATTCCGTCATATTTTAAATTTCAAGAGGTGTTTCTGAAAGAAAATTCTACGAGGAAACCAACCGAAACCACTTTTAGAACCTCAAAGTTTTGTATAAACAAAGTTATGAGCGTTTAAAGTTTCCAAATTTTGTCCGACCTCTCCTACTGACTCGATCCACTGTGCGCCGCCTGAGCGAGCGCTCCCTCTGCCGCCGGCAACATGGATTCACGGCCAGGGGCACCGTAAAATGAGGGGGGCCGTGGGGGCCATGGGGGGCCATGGGGGGCCGCGGGGGGCACGAGGAACGTAGGGAACGCGGTGCGGATCGCGTAACCGTGAACCGCGACGGCAACCACAACCGCTCCGCCACGCCACGTCAGGCGGTCATCATGACGTCACTGCCCTGACAAGCGAAAACCACCTAACTCCCGTGAAAACCCGGTGGGGATCTGCGGTTTTGGCCGAGCACGTCAAGATGCGGCGTTCCTTCTGCCGCGCCGCATCGCCTAGACCCATTCAACGAAAGTTCATTATTGCCCGCCGGAGACGTAACGCAGCTCATTACGGAGCGGCCTCGCCGAGAAAGAAACAAAGAGGAAGGAACCGAAGACGGGATCTTCTTTTTTAAATTTAGTATCACGTTGAATCATTTCAGTCAGTCTTTTGGCGTTAGTACCTACTCTCATTTAGCTATGTTAGTATACTAATAGATTGTTTGGTTTTAACAACTCGTCTAAGTCTTCATTTAACAGTAAAATGGGAGAGTATGGATTCGATCGACATGAATCGATCGAAAAATGAAAATGGGAATCGATCGACCTGAATCAATCGACACCGATTCATTCGACAAATTTTAAAAAAACCGGTGTCGATTCGATAGACATGAATCGATTGAAACACAAGGACGTGAATCGATCGACATGAATCAATTAATTGGCACCGATTCAATCGCCTCACGGGTTTGTCGATCGAGTCACGGATACACTGAGTTTTTTAATTATTTGTCGATCGAATCGGTGTCGATCGATTCTTGTTTTCATTTTTCGATCGATTTATGTCGATCGAATCCATAAATTTCCGTAAAATGTGCGCATTGCATAGGTGCAGCAGTTTCATTGAGGAAAACTGGGAGCAATGAGAGGAAGAAGTCATCTTCTTTTCAGTTTGAAATTGTTTTCATTTTTCTTTTCAATACTTCATTGTATCTACTATGTTAGGTAATTTTTGGGTTTATTATATCTGTAGAATTGCTGTAAGGCTTGAAGTTCTCGAGTTCTCGATCGAATTTTCAATTAAAATATTTTCCGCTCTTGTTTTATTCCCAGAGGCGGATCTATCAATTTGGCAACACCTGATTCCCTCCATTTAAACCTATGTTAAATAATCGATTCTTGTCGGAGCACCTGGCCCGTCCAAGAATCGACACATTTCAATAGGTTTGAAAAAGATAAACAATGTTGCCAATTTGCTGGATCCGCCAATGTTTATTCCATCCATTCTTAGTAGAAATACGTTCTAAATGAAGATATCAAGGCTACTGAAAGCACGACCAGTTCTTCCTTAGCTGGTTTCTTTTTTATTTTTTATTTATTTTTTTGTTCCTAGAAGATAATAAAAATATACCCTTTCGCTGACGTCTATCAAGTTCTGACGTAGGCACGGGGGAAAATATTACGTTCATGCCTCTTCTAGTTTTCTGTTACAGGATGGATAAATCCGCTGTAAGCTCCGTATAAGAGTAGATCCATGTGCGTCGGGGCCATGAATTTTTCCACGAATTGACTCAGATTCAGACCTTTTACGAGATCACATCCATTTAATTGCCTCTCGTTGCCAGAAAGTTATATAAATACAATTCGTACCTCCGAAGTAACGATTCACAACTCAATTAGGAATGGACCTCCTCATGACCTCTCCAGTACTTTACATTCATTTCGTATTTTCGCCACATTAATTGATCTTCCAAGAATTGAAATCATCCACGTATTCCGTTTCACGTGGCATCATAAACGGTTCCAGCTAAAAATCGCTTCTAGGAAAATTTACTGGCGGGGAACAAACGCAGCATGAGCCGAAAGTAAAAAAGAAAATTGGGGAAAACATTACTGCCCGAATTTTATTACTAAAACGCGTGAAGAAGGAAAAAGGTGGTGGAGACGAGATACGTTGCAGGAAAGAAATCACTTCATTCGTGCTCGCAAATAACAGAAGCTTGGTTGTGCGAAGGGACGGTCCAGAGGGGGGGGGGCGTGGTCCCATCTAGAATTGAAAATGGTATCATCTGCCCCCCCCTAGAAATTCTAGATGGTGAGAAAAAAACCTCCGTAGAAGATGATTATCTCTCTTGATGTAGTCTCAAATGAAAATACCATGTGCATTCAGTTGGTATTTTCTAAAATTTTCATCATGGAAGCCTCAAAATGGGTCTAAACAGAGTTAAAATTTCAACAATTTTCCGGATCTATTGATTGCATCAATTCGAAAGTATCCTTCCCTGAAATTAAAAAAAAAATAAACGTGATTTTTCCGCAGAAATTGATGGGAAATCTACTATATGTCACGGGAGCCTCACAATGCGCCCAAGTAGATTTATAATTTCCAAAATTTCCCGGGGAGCCCCCCAAACCCCAGGGGTTTGTGGGGAGGTTCGTTTGGTGACTAAAGTATGATGTTACGAGCTTGCTTATTATATCATCAAATCTTGTGAGTGTGATCTTAAACGTTTTGGAAAATGACTAGCTTTCACAATTTTACAGTCCCATGAATTTTTTGGTCTTGTAGGCTAGTTCTAGCATTCCTTCGTCCATTATTAATTTTGGAGGATATGTTCGTTTGTTAGGGCACGATCCGACTTTCGAGATATCGAAATAACTGTATCGTTTCGTGGCGTCACCACTGGAGTATCTGTATACGGGAGAGTATTACCATCTCAATCCTTTCACTCCAGAAAAACTGTGCCGCTCTCTGATTGTTCGGCTACCATGGAGCCCCAAAGTTGGCCCAATGTAAAAAAACCCTAGCCCCTCTGCTCCTAGTTTGGCACGATGTAAACGAACAAGATGGCGAAAAAATTCTAGACGTGGATTAAGATGTGATGGAGATTTTTCTATATCCAACTTTTGAATAGAGTTCGGATCGAAATTTGATGGATATTTTGCCGAAAATTAACCTTTGAGTTTGATTACCACTCATCTCTCAGCCGATAATACGTGTTCCGCTGAGTCGTTTACATTGGGCCAACTTTGGAGATTCATGATTGCCCAAAACTGATGAACCAATCAGAGACCGGCGTAGAGATGGCAGTACTCTCCCATATATAGGTACATTAGTCACCAGTAAATGCGCCCATTTTTTCAAAAACTGCACTTATGCGCCTTGTCCTCCAAGCCCCTCAATTCTGGGATTAGCACAACTGACCCATTGCCGGCTCAAAAAAGAAAAGTGTAGGAGTTTCTCCTCGGAGGATTCCTGCTGCGTTGTTGAAAGGAAGTAGATTAAAAGTGCTGGACGCATTACTGGCATATATTGCGTCGAGCCTCGGGGGGCTGGCGGCCCGAGCGAATCAGAATGGCCGCGTCGCACCCCCCCCCCCCCCCCCCACCAAGGCAGGGGACATGCGCGGGGAACACACTGGGACGTGAGCCAAGAGACTTTTGCTGGAGCGCATATGTAAGCGATTGTGCGAGAGGATAATATGCTGGGCATAGAAGCACGGGAGAAGGACCCAGAGGCAGAGAGTCCGACTATACCTCTAGATAGTTCCATGGGAGAATCACCCGTGGAATTGACTTACACAAGCCACGTTGTCAGATTCGGCCTCGTCTTCGCGGACACATGCAGACAGCCAAGACAATTTTCTTATCGCACGGACGCGACCTGGAGTACTTATATAGGAAAGTACGGACATGTCGAAAAATGGAGCTCTTAGGGCCCAGAAGAACTAGAGTCCCTTTATACCCAGAGTTAAGACAACTCGATTATCAGCTGACTGGCAGCCGGCCTTGGCTGGCCATGGAGGCCGAAACGAGTGCACCCAAACGAACGATATTGAGGGATAAGGATCAGGAATCCTGCGATGTCTGTCAAACAAAAACAACAACATCAACAAATTGATCAATTAAAAGAAAATGAGATTGGTTTGTGAATAATTTCTTAATCTATTTTCATTTTGGACCGATGGAAATAACAATTTACTCTTGAAAAACCACAATTAGGTAATATTTTCATTATTCTTGTTCACATTCGAGGTACCGCCATCTTGGTGCACTCGTTTCGGCCTCCATGAGCGAGAACCAATCAGAATTGGATTTTTTTTTAGGCCACTTTCAGCCCAACCAAAAGTGAGTTGTCTTAACTCTGGGTATAAAGGGACTCTAAGAAGAACAGCCTACCTCCAAAAACGATGTGAATCTATTAGTTCAGTTGATCTAGCAGGGCGATGCCAGAGTACCTATAAAGAGAGAAGGACAGTTAAGGCATGCCGAAATATGGAGTCTCAGGGCCCAAGAGAACAGCCAACCTTTGAAAACGAAAAATGTCACTGCCAATCTTTAGATTCCAATATCGAACCAAAAGGGCCAAGAATATCCAAAAATGAGAAAATTTATGCGAAAACGAAGTCAGATACGTGATTTACCAACAACGCGTCGTACCTATAATAATAAATCACTCTGGAAAATTTGAATTCTTAGATTGGTTGCCCTTTTGGATCCTGAGAGCTCCATGACCTGACCTCAAAAGTTACCTCAGAAGACCCTGATTTTTTGGCGAACAAAGTGGAGTCATATTTTAATGACATTTTCATTAACCCTTCGATGCTGAAGCCCGGTCAAATTGACAGGAGACTTGTTTAAAAAATGTGCCACACGAGTTATAAGGGATCGTGCGGGGCGTACGAGCCGTGGATGTAGGTCTGTAAATATTTGTACATTAAAAAAAGGATCAAACTTCACATTGAAAAAAGAAAAAAAATTGAGGAACAACAGAGTCGAGACGTAATCGAGCCTAGTTATTTAAATTTTTTCTCGAATCTCAGCGACACCTGACTGGAGGCAAAGAACGGAACATTACGAGTTCGTCCCTAGCGCCATGGCGCCTTCAATCTTGCAGATACAACACGGACATCCATCATGTACGAATAGTTGTATCTCTGCGCCGTCATCAACGCGCCTCCTTTTACTTTGCTCTATTTCCATACTATGCTTGTTTCAGTTTGTCTTATTTGTATTTGTAGCGGTCCTTTAAAGGCTGTATGAGCAACACAGCCGTAAATAGGAGAGCCGTAATAATCGAGCCTCGTGACTTAACTTTTCTTACGACATCTTATTCGCAGCATAAAACGGAGCTGCAGAACATAGCGAATTCACAGCGCACCATCGCGCCTTCAATTTTGCAGATGCAACACAGACATCCATCAAGCACGAATAGTTGTATCTCTGCGCCGTCTTTCCATTTGGTCTATTTCCATATTGTGTTATAGTGTGTCTCATTTGTAGCGGTGCTTCAAGGGCTACGTGAGCAACACAGCCGAAAATAGGATGTGCCCTAATCAATCATCTTTGGAAAAGAAAAAAAATGTTAGAGGTCTCTCAAGCGATCAAAAGGGCGCACGTCATAAAAATTGACTGTACTACCTCTTCTGAGAGAGTGACACATGGCGGATGAGAAAGGGGGTGATAAAGCGTCTCTGTGTCCCCAAAAAGGTGAACATTTCGCGGAAAATAATTTTTTACTGATCTTAGGAATTTTATGTATAGGTATTTTGACACTTAACAAAAGTTCGAGAGCTTCCCTTAATGACACCCATCATCCCTTTTCGAAAAAAATAATCGAGAAAAATTTTCAATGCCTCAAAGCTAATTTTACGACGGAGAGTGGCCAACTTTTTCGCGCAATATCGAAAGCTATAAGCGTCAAGCGTAATGGCGTATAAGTTTTCCCTTTATTTAATCGAATATTTGCCAGTGAGTGAAATAACTGTCATTCATTACAGCTTGATTAAGCCAGTATGTCCCAATTTTTCACATTCTCCTCTTCAGAATATTGAGCTACGAATACAAAATCTGGATTCAGCAAATAAATAAAAACCATAACATCAATTTTCCAGAATTTATGTAGGCCCAGGCGTCTCTGGGGCCTTATTTCCGGTTTATTGTTCCGGGACCTCTATTCACCACTATCATGCGAACGAGGACCTTTCTTTACTCTTACTTCCTCTTCTCCCGTTTATGTATGAATTTTCCGCATTTTTCCTCGGTCATAATTTTTTCTCTCATCTTATTTTGCTGTATCTGGTAGAGGGGCGCGTTTGCGATGCATAAAAGGGGCGTATCTGCGTATCTGCCAATGGCAGATTGGCCTCATGGCCAGTCCGACTCTGTAAATCTAAGAGTTTTAAAGCATCGTAATCAAAACATTATTTAGTTCAATTTCTAATAATCTAGTTAAATAAATAATGTGTAATGACTTTTAAATCAAATTAAATAATGTTTTAATTTCGATGTTTTAAAACTTTCAGGTTATCTTATTACACTTTTATAAAATTAAGTATTATATGCAGATGCATGAGAATAAAAGACTATTCCACTAAACTAAAAAAAAAAGACAAATTATTATTGACAAAATTGACTCAAACTGCACAATGCACATTAGATGCTTTTACATGTCGAAAATTATCTGGAGAAAGCTTCCCGAAGCTCCGCCCCCCCTCTCGCCCTCCTCGTGTGAAGTGTCTGGATCCGTCTATGCTCCGAAGCCAAGCAATTGCCTACCTTTGCTCAGTGAAGGCAAACATGTGAACGCACTTAGGACGCCACGTCAGCGCAGCATTGAACTCACTGAGGTGGCGCGAAACGTCCATCGCGCAAACTGGATCGAATCAATGAGAGAGGTTGGCTAAAATTTGGAAACTTTACAAGCTTGTAACTCCGTTTATACAAAACTTAGAGGTTTTAAAAATAGTTCCCCTGGTTTCCTCGTGAAATTTCCCTCTAGAGGCACCCCATAGTATTTAAAATGTGACGAAATAAACATCAAAATGCGGGTTTAGTCAAAAATTTTACGTCCGACCTCTCTGACTCAATCCACTATGCGGCACGGCACAATGGTGCGTGTTATTACTGCGCTTTGCGTATAATGCGCTTTCGGATATATTTATCATCGCATAAAAATTGTCATGGTACCACAATGAACGTTGAAAATAGCTACATTTACCGGAAGAGAACAAAAGGTTAGTCACTTTGTCCTATTGTAAGATACATGACGGTGAAACCTTCGCAAATTTGAAAAATTGCCTCAGTTTTGCTGTAGGGCGTTCATAATAATCGTGCTCTGCTAGCTCGGTCTGGCATTTGAATTTGAAAATTTGCGGCGGTATTTTCTGGGATTTGGGAAGGTGGGCTGTTCTTTTCAGCCCTGAGAGGCTCATGTTTTGACGTGCCCATACTCTCCATGAGACTTAGTTCACTTAGTGCTGCTTCAGTAAATCGCGCAAATCACAATTAACATTCGTAGGTTGAGAGACTTGAACGCTGGGTAAGAAAAGTGGAGACTGAGTATAAAATGCTTTTTTTATGTGCAATTTCCTTCATGGCTATTTTATCCACTGTATCGGGTAAGATACTTATTAAACCTCGCAAATCCATAAGTTATTGATGACATTCTGAGCTTGCTCCAAATAATGATACCTGGGGGTTCAAGGGCAGATATCCTTTAGCGGACTTATTATTGAAGTGGACAGAGAAAGCTGTAGACAAAGATAGCGACACGAAAATGGAGCGAAGATCCTATCGGTTGAAACGGGTGGTTGTCTTACACTTAGGTGGAAGATGATGGACTGACTATAGCTTACCTCCTTGATGTCTTGCTCCTTTGTCTATTGCAACAACCCGTTTCTACCAATAAGATCGCTTCATTTTCCTTTTGTCTTGTTTGTCTATGAATTTCAATAATCAGACCGCAGTATCTATAGGTACTCTAATGGACCACTAGACAAGGTGCGAATTTACATTTTGATACATGTTTCCTAATCAAAATTTCACGTGAAACACGGTTCCTGCGACGAAAATTTTCTGCCAAAAGTTGTCGATGGCCCCCCTCCTATCCTCAAAAACCAAATCGAAGCGCCGGCATTTTTGGGCCTTAAGCCCCTCCAAGGGGCCTAGTGACCATACTCTCCCTATACGCACAAAGGTACTCTCGTTCCTTCTCGAATGAGTGTTGCCTAGAGTACCTTTATGGAGAGAGTTGAGACAACGCGACTTGTGGATGTCATAAACGGGAATAAAGATTACATAAATCGGACGTTTGCTGTAATCTTTGATCAACCCATTCCCTGATTCCTGTCTCCATCTCCACTCTCATTTCATTTGTTCTTTGCCGTACCTCCCATTCCCCGGTCCATTCCAGTTTATAATCTTCGCAATTGGTGAAAATGTAATCTTTATCCCCGTTTGCGACACTGTGAAGGCCTAATATACGGGGCCAATCAGCAGTGGATTTACATTGTCTTTACTCTCATTGTCAGTACATAAAGGGACTCTCGTTCCTACTGGGATGAGTGTTGCCAACCTTGACTTGGCAACCTTCCGGGGCGTTTGTGAGGACTGGGTACTCGCCGTTGGCAACGCCGTCGTGGGGTGTCGATTGCGGTTGGTCGGGCTCGGCGCTCGACTCGGCTCCAGGTCACAGCTCGGACTGGCTTCGACGTGGACTGACTTGGAGTCGGGCTTCGCGCGGCGGCAGGAGCGAGGCAAGCTCCTCTTGAGGCTCTCCTCGTATCCTATCCCATTGCTGCAGAAGACGAAGACGAAGAGATAACGGCAAATTCCTCGCTCGTTACCACTTTACCAGTTGCCGTGGCTCCTAGCCTGGCCTCCTCGCTCCCCACCCTCCGCCCCTGATTCGCGCGCCGCTCCGCCTTACCGGCCGTTGAACTCTCTGCAACTTCGCTTTTTTAATGCTCCTCGTCGTCTTTCTTCATTTTCTCATTTCCTCCTCTGAGCCCCCTTCCTTCCGTTTTCCTCGCTCTTTCCACGCGGCCCCCCTCTCCCCTCGCTAACCCTCCGAGAGCCTCTCTCCGCCGAGCTCCACCAATCAATTGCGCTCTCCTAATGGATGTCCTAGCGTAATATGATGAAAAAGTCGCTTGCGACGTTTCCGCCAGTTTAGGGAATTAGCAGCTTTCGGAGCTGCATAATTTATCCTTGGAAGTTTCATTGCAGGAACGGTGTTTCCGGCGCGAGTTGGGCTTTTTCGATCCCATGAACTGTCCTGAACTTTCATGAAATTGTCATGAACTTTCTTAAGCTCTCGTAAATTTTCATATGTAATTCATTTTCTAAAGTTCCATGAAATTCTGCAACTCTGCTTGCAATTTTTTTCTTGAGCAGAGAGGAATTGTTTCTCAAGAAAACCAAAACTTGCGAGTACGTCGGGTAAGTAGTCCACTCCAGATTTCACATTCTAAGCAAGCAATTTGCGTATTTTCGAGCTTCTTACCTCGCGAACTTTAAAATACAGGATTCAATATGGATAAGTCACCTCAGTTTTACTCGGTAAAACTGTAACGTAAAACTCAGCACAGCCGCAGTTATGTGTCGCAGTTTTTCGATTAAAAACAAACAATATCAAGAGCTGATCCGAAACCTTCCCTTACCTGCTTTCCAAGTTACGTTCGGTAATTTGAAGTACTGTAGCGTTTGTGTCCATTTCAGAAAGACTGAGACTTCAGAAGTATTTAATGAGACCAAAACTTTTTGAGAAAAAAACAACAACATCCATCTCAAGGGGACGTAATGCATCTGACACTAAAAAATACCTAATGACGTCCTATTTTTTTTAATTTTTTACTTTTGATATTAAGATTACTTGATGCACGATCGAGAGATAAAAATCACAAAAATGAATTTTTATTCATGTACCCGTACTTTCGGTTTTAATGACGAATGGTGCTTTTAACTGGCAGAACTAATGAGGGGTCCATGGGGCCTGGCACCCCTGAAATCTGTTCGACTTTCTTCAAAGAATGCAAGCTATTTTGCGAAACAAGGGCGTAACATTTCTCTCATCTTTGAAATTATATTTCACCAATTTTTCGGCAAGGATAACTCAAAGTCGCGTCCCTCCAGACTCCTTCAGGATTTGGTGGACTCTTTCTCTCTGTCCTCCAGACCCTTAAATCGTCGGTTTCATGAGTATTCCCATGTATTCTTTTAAAAAAAAAAAGATAAGATAAAAAGAAGAGCTCTATCAAACTTAGTTCTCCAGCATGAAGCAGCTACTTCACTGTGCGTGTTTTGATGTACGTAATTCTTTAGACAGTGTTTTTAATTGTCCGAATTAGTTTTACGATTCATGTTACCGTTAGTGCGGCTCTCATTGCGTTGGTAGACGTATTCCAGCGGTGCGCAGCTTTCAATGCGTTGGAAAAACAGCTGCCCATTTAAGTTTCCTTCCCACTTTATCGTTTAATCTGTGTAAAATCAAGGGGGAAAAACCATTATTATATTTCCTTCTACAGAAATGAACTTCTAAAATCGAATACAATTTAGTGGCCCTCAGTTTCAAAATTATATATCTCTCCCCGGTTTTCTTTTGGCACGTATTTATTATTATACTATAATATAAATTTCGTTATTTTGGGGTTTGGCGAAAAGCCTCTCTTCGTGAATGATGCATTCCTGTTTCCTCGTGGTAGCATTTCATATGATGCGTCACGCGGGGGCGGAATTAGGAACTTTTTGTGGTGGAGAGCAGAAAGGCTTCTCGTCAAAGAGGGTCTAGGGGTTACTATAAGACACCCCTTTAAAGAATATCTGTAGGGCTCCCCACTGGAAAAAAACACATTGTATCTAGAGTCCAGACTCTTGGAAACATTGACAAGAAAAAATACTCTTGATTCAATCGGATTTTTGCTTGAATCGAAAAAAAATCCGCTTAAATTAAGAGGCTTGGTTCTTGACTTAAGCTAGATTCTGATTGAATCAAGAGTACTTTTTCTTGTCGATGTTTTTAAGAGTCTGGACTCTATAGATATGCAATTTGTTTTTGTTTTTTCAGTGCACCTCCTTCAGCTCCAAAAGGCCTGAAGGTCAGGCCAGCGTTATGTAATTCAATAGGGGGTTGTAGTGCTGCGTTACAAAGGGGGGTGGGGGTCAAAAATCGGAAAAAGTGCGCTAATACAATTGAACGACCCCTTAGAGTGAGCATACAGTCCAGGATTCACACTGCAAAAAAAGGAGCTTGGATCTAGAGTTCAGCATAGGCGGTTCTACGGGGGGGCCAGTGGGTGCCGGGCACCCCCAAGCAAAAATTTAGCACGGTTATCGGAATCGTGAAATCACTGCTTTTAAAGATTCTGTATTCGCTATCACACTGAGAAAAAATCCCAGCAATTAATTGAAAATGTTTTAAACAGAATTAATATTGATAGCCGTGTTTTACAAAGATTCTACTGTTTTTTTATGGTAAGATTGTAGTTTTGATGGAAAGTTTTGCTAAACATTTTCTACATTGAATTTATACGTATTTTAGTAGAAAGGAAGGAGAGAAAAAGAGAAAGAAGGGTAGGAAAGGGATAAAACTCGAGGGCCGAAACTTAGGCCTCCCCTAAGCGACCATCCCCTTCGGGGCCGATCTCCGACATTTTCCACCTCTGGGCACCCCCAAGCATGAAGGTTTAGAACCGCCTATGGAGTTCAGACTCTTAGAAAAAATGAAAAGAAAAAATACTCTTGATTGAATCGGAATTTTTACTTAAATCAAGAACCAAGCCTCTTAATCCAAGCGAATTTCCTATTGATTCAAGCAAAAATCCAATTGAATCAAGAGTATTTTTTCTCGTTATTGTTTTCAAGAGTCTGGACTCTAGTAGATCCAAGCGACTTTTGTTTCCAGTGTAAAATGTGATGAGCAGGCGAGCACTACAAGGGTGAGCAATTGAGGATCTCGTCTAAGATCTTGGACGAGATGCTAATGACCTTTTGTCTGAGCATCCAATTACTCTTACAAGGGGAACTTACGGACCTGCCGCCTCCGATTGGGCTGAATTTTTTTTTACAGACTCTATGGACCAATTCTAGAGGTCAATTTGAGCCGTTTTCCCGAATGCGCAATAGGAAGGGCGTAAAAAATTCCCAAAAGTTGCGTTTTCGGCGTGTGATTTGGTCGTGCGGCGCGTGGCAACACTGAAGCAGCCTCTAGTACCGCTTTATCGGCCTGAAGGTTTCAGCGGAGTCCGGAGCCCTACTGCACACGTACTGGTTCCATGATAGTGATGTCCCGGGTTCGATCCTCGACTTTTTATTTTCCGCATGATCACGTAACATTTTATTTTTAATTCTTCATCCGCATTTATAAATCAAGCAGTTCCGATCACTATCCCCCCCCCCCCTCATTTTACGTACATTTTCCCCCGATATTTATTCACATTGGCCACATATAATCGTATGAAACTTCATTGATATAAATTAATGAATTAAAAAGCAAAGGGCTAAAATAATGTGTTTCTTGGTGACCCTTGCATGCACATGGGTTTGGGGTTGCTCTTCGATTTATTTACACATTACATATTTTTCCAGGAAAACATTGGAAGATAATGTAGTAACAAATAAGGTTTTCTTTTGCTTTTTAATTCATTAATTTATATCAATGAAGTTTCATACGATTATATGTGGCCAATGTGAATAAATATCGGGGGAAAATGTACGTAAAATGAGGGGGGGGGGGGATAGTGATCGGAACTGCTTGATTTATAAATGCGGATGAAGAATTAAAAATAAAATGTTACGTGATCATGCGGAAAATAAAAAGTCGAGGATCGAACCCGGGACATCACTATCATGGAACCAGTACGTGTGCAGTAGGGCTCCGGACTCCACTGAAACCTTCAGGCCGATAAAGCGGTACTAGAGGCTGCTTCAGTGTTGCCACGCGCCGCACGACCAAATCACACGCCGAAAACGCAACTTTTGGGAATTTTTTACGCCCTTCCTATTGCGCATTCGGGAAAACGGCTCAAATTGACCTCTAGAATTGGTCCATAGAGTCTGTAAAAAAAAATTCAGCCCAATCGGAGGCGGCAGGTCCGTAAGTTCCCCTTGTTAGCTTTTTTTTTTTTTTTTTTTTTTATATCTAAAAGTTGGGCTTCGAGGAGAAAATTTTTAAAGTAAATGAAATTGCCAAATGACATTTTTACAAAGAGAGGTTATTCAATTGAAGGGAACAACGTGCAACAACGTAAATGTCCGGCTCAGCATTCTGACTGCGGAGAGCTGTAATCAGCCGGGAGGTTACTCCAATGGGAAGGAACTAAGTAATGGTCCAGGTTACGCTTTGCAGGATCCGCTTGGTCAGCGATGACCGCATGACGTTTCCGTTTTTCCAACCGACTCAAGTTCTTCCTCGATTCTCGACTCGTCGCGGTGGTGCAACTACTTTGTAAGACCATCCGTGTCGTCTTGAAAGCTGTCCATGACTGAGGTCAGATAGATTCCATAGGAAGAGGTTGAACGTATGAAAATTCATTCCGCATTGGCTTACAAGCAACTGTTGGGCAGCTACAAGGAATTTTCCCCGGGTTGTAGAGTAGTTACTCTCACGTAAAATTTCGTAGAAAAAACCAAAAAGTTCAATAAAAAGTTGAAAAGGCATGCCTAAGGCGAGAAGAAACTAATCAAAAGCCGACAGTTTTATTGTAGTTTTTGGTTTATCATGTTCTTAATACGCTGAAGATGGTGTTGATACTCTGAAATGCATGCATAAATGTAATTCAACAATTTAACCGTGGTCCGGCTATATCTTCCGCTATTAATTAGTTAGGTTGATCTAGCAGGGCGATGCCAGAGTACCTACACAGAGAGAGTAGGACATGTTGAAATGTGGAGGTCTTAGGGTCCAAAAGAAGAGCCAGCCTTTGAAAACGACCCCCCCCCCCCCGGCTGCCTGTTGTTTGCTCGGCAACGCTGTTAAATAGAAATTGGACGCGAGGGGTCTTTTTTCTTAACCTTGCGTTAAAGTCTCCGTAACTCAATGCAATTTCCCGTATGCGCGAGGCGTTCATCAGTGGCGATTTTTGTAAATTGGCAACACTGTTTTACCATCCATTTAAATCCATTGAAAATATCGATGGTGGGCGAGGAAAGCTGCCCGCCAAGAATCGATTGTTTTGCGTACATTTAAATGGAGGGAAACAGGATTGCCAGCTCTCAAGAATCGCCACTCGCGAGGCGTCCAAGTCCGCAAGGAATGGCGTTTTTGCAAGAACGACAAATCCATTTAAGTTTGCATAAATGACGCCCGAGTGCGAGTATAGTGTACGCAAATGAGCGCTTTAACCTTATTCCATATAAGGCAAAAGTTTTCCTAATCAAGATTTTAAAGAGACTATTTTTACAGTCCTTTATCTTTCTCCTTTGTCCATTGCAACCACCCGCTTTCACCTATCCTGCCGTGCTAAGGAAATACGCCGTATGAACATTTGAGAGTTGCCAAATTTCCTTCAATAAAATATTTATTTTTGAGGAAAGTTATGAATATTTTTCCTTCAAATTTTCAGAATCTTTAGGTGAAATTGCGAACAAAATTATCTGAAAAATTTGGAGGCAAATATCCTTGAGTTTACCAGATACTCCGTGTTTTATCAAAGGAAATTTGGCAACGCCTAAAGGTTCATACGGCGTTTTGCCTTAGCATGACAGAATCGAACTCTCCACTTTCCCTTTGTCTTATTTGTCTACTACTTTCCCATCTTATTTTTGTACTATTGGATTTGAGCTCACTACAATAAATAAAGAGGAGATTTAATTAAATCTCCTCTTTATTCGTATATTCGGGCTATGTTTTTGTGCTTTGCTCACTACAACTTGGGTGTAAATCACATCACTTATTTTGTTTTAAAAAAAAGATGTAACATTTTGGTATCCTTATTATATAGGGCAACCATGAATCCATGAATTTGAATATTCAGCCAGCCAGTGCTGTCGCATTTATCTAGGAAGACTCTTTCACAAGGAATTTGCTGCAGCATACGACTTACTTATTTACTCGCTTCAAATGCTCCAGGCAGAAACTGGTTTTTCCGCCGGTTAGAAATGCGTCAACATCGGCGATTTTCGCAGACCGGCGATACTGAGATCTCAATAGCTTACATGAGGGTGAAATAATCGATACCTATCGAAGGAGGCTGCCTGACCTGTAATCGAATGTTTATACTAGATTTAAATGAAGGAAAATCAGCACTGCGAACCAGTTGCGTGGAGTGCTTTTGGATTTATCGATTGGTCTGCCATTTAAACCTATGGAAAAGGATCGATAAACAGGGTGTTCGCAACGAACACCTTAATAATCGATTGTTTCCCTCAGCTTCAAATGGGGAAACATCGATCGTAGATCATTCAAGCCTCGCCACTGCTGCCAACTTGCTAGGATCGTCATCACACCATTTACCACACTGCATTGAGGTGACGCACAGTGGATCGAGTCAATTAGAGAGGTCGGACATGAAATTTTTGACTAAAACTGCGAATTTTGATGTTTAATTCGTTGAATTTTACATTTTTAGGGGTGCATCAAGAGGAAAATTTCACGAGGAAACCATTGGAATTATTTTTAGAACCTCAAAGCTTTGTATAAACGGAGTTATAAGCGTTCAAAGCTTCCAAATTTTGTCCGACCTCTCGTATTGACTCGACCCGTTGTGTGACGTGACGCTTCTCCACCCATGTACCCCCAACTCGTTTATCTGTGGCCTTTACGTCGTGGCTTTTAGTCCGGCGAGATGAAGTGTTGCCAAGTTCTTGAAATTCCTGGCGTCCGGAAAGAATGCGCTCATCAAGCACACAGAATTTCTTTACAGTTTGACTATACTAGTAGCAAGATCTTCGTCGCAGCCGCTGCTATCCGAGGGGCGAGGGGGTTGCGGGTCCCCCCTCCCCCTCCTGGGCACAAAAAGGAAAAATAATAAACCACGATTGAAACCTCGAGAACGGTGGCAGATATAGACTTACGGTTTGGACGAAACTTCCTTGAATTAAAGTAGGTACATTTTTGGTGAAGGGTTCTGATCCCCCTCGCCCCCTCAAGGGTTGGGAATACAGGGCAATTTTCGATTCTAGAATGGGAACCCCCATCGTGTGATACCTCGTTAGAAAGAACTTAAAAAAAACTATTATTCGCGTTAATTGCAGGTTGCCATCTATCACCGTCATAAAACGGCGGATGGATCAAGTTCAAAATAGCGGAAAATGGATATCTTGATCGTTAAGCGGTGGATTTTGATGAAACTCAGTAACCAGGGGTATTTTTTCAGGAAAAGTACGAATCTGACATCAGAATGCAAAAAATATTACGATGTTTTAAAATTGGCAGGCTTTCAAATGACGGTCATATCGATATTTTCGAGAAGTTGAACCTACCACCCACCTCCCTGGGGGCAAGGGAGTCATAACCCTTCACCAAAAATGTACCTACTTTAATTCAAGGAAGTTTCGTCCAAACCGTAAGTCAATATCTGCCACCGTTCTCGAGGTATTAACAAGTACCCACACCTTGTGCACACCCTGTGCAGAGAAAGACAACCCCCCCCCCCCCCCCAAAAAAAAAAAACAAAGTGAGGGTTTGTGAAATATGTAGAAAAATCCACCACACGTAGCTGAATCAACCACCGCAAAATGCGCTTCGATATCTAAATCAGAAAACAATTTAAAGTCGGAATTGAACATTAAAATACCTGCAGAATTGAGTGAAAATCGGGGACTTTGATCCCCTGTATCTCGAAAACCCTGTATCACTCCGGAAGCCCGGAGTGTCTCGGGACCATGTGCATTCGATGGTCCGCCCGAAATGACCCGATAATCATTACCCATGACGGCACAGGTTTTTTCACGCCAAAATTGGGGGAAAATGGGCCCAAAGCACCCCTAAAATCCAAAAAAAAGGCCCATTTTTTCGGTCAATGAAGCTTCAGACCGATTCAGGACCCATGCTCAATCGATTCCTGGTCCAAAAATACGTAGAGTCCATTACACATGTACCATTTTACATATGCACAACCCATCGGAATTTAATCATCGATCGTCTTTGAAGGCCATTTTAGCGCCAAAAACACAAAAATCGATTTTATTTTCGAAGAGCTCGACAAAATATTTTCATTTTAGGCTTAAATGACTGTGTGTGCATCCTACTTCAAGATCTCGAAGGAATTTTGAGTGGGCAACACAATTTCATTTACCTCCCTCTGAAACGAACCGTGCCGAGAAATACGGCCTCACAGTTGTCAGATCGTTCGATAAAATGTGGATACATTACATAGGTTTGAATAAATGCTGATTTTTTCCGGCAACTATGTACGGTCTTGAAGTAAATGATGGAGTGCCTAAATGTCCGACGCAGCCGTTTTCTGCAACAAAATGGTATGCACAGCTTACAACGAGAGAAAAAATTTGGCATTAATATTTCTGCAACAAAGCTGTTGATAAACGACCTGTGTAAGCTGGTTAAAACTGCGCATTTAGAGGGTTCCCTTCCTTATCAACGGAACGGTTTCATTTACGTGCTGCGGGTAACTGATACCGCTCTCTTCAAGGTAAACTTTCCTTTAATTTGGGAACGGGACGGCCAGAATAGCGCAACAGTAAAGAAAAGAAACAAAACTCCAATTTTAGCGATATTTCATGATTAATTCAATAATCATTCTAATGCAAGGCCGGCCAATGCATGAAGCAGCATTAAAGTGAAGCATTATATATCGAGAATGAGATGTGAAAGTTCAAAAGCAATGCTAAAAAATCGAACACAGCAAATATAACTGACGAAGTTTTTTCAAGTACGAGAGAGATAGTTAGAGTCAGCCTGCGCCAAAAAAGGTGGTTCATCATTTTAAGTTTCAGGGTCAACGCCGTGGATGCTTCAAGGTCATTATGTAGGTAAAACCGTAGTTTTTTCCGTTTGCATTTTTGGGAGCTCATAAATGCACTGATCTTTTTTTTTTTAACTGGAGGATTTGCTGGCCAGGATTAATGTCACGCGCCCAGGATTCTTCATGCACGATTATTTTGCACGAGATGGGGAAGAAAGGGCATAAAAAATTCCATAATACTGCTCACTAAATGAGGGGCTTGGAGGACAAGGCGAATAAGTGCGTTTTTGCTATTTCGAGAAATACGTGTTTAAAGTTTCGAAATTACACGGAGCTTTATGGCGGTGGGAAAAAATTTCAAACTGACTTTTTGATCCTTTTAAATTTGAATTTGGGAGCGAATTTTTCGCAGAATGTGCATTAAGACTGATTTCACTAGAGATCATTAATATCTCAATTTTTTCAAAAACTGTACTTACGCGTCTTGTCCTCCAAGCCCCTCAAATGTAACTCTTGAAAACCTGAATTGTGAAAAGAAACTTGCGTCGTTCCTCCCGACTTTCCTCATCTGAATGTAATCTTGCGGCAATCACCAAACTTGTCCTCATTTCCCATCTCTTTTTAATTTCCAAATTTTTAAAAATACCAGTGAAAAACCCAGCTTCCTGACGACGAGCACTCAAAGGTGGAAATACTTATCTTCCAAGAATGTAAAAACATCAGAGAGAATACCAATTGAATCGACGTATGCGAAAACGTCCGATGTCCAAGACAGTGTTTCAGAGTTTGAGTGGACAATTTCGTTGTAACTTAACGACACAAGATGGTTTAAGACATTAGGAATGTAGAACAATTTCATAAATGATCCTCTAAGTGTAATTAAACGTGTACGAAAGAGATCGATCCTATTCATCAGTCTCGTGGGACAAAAAACACCGCAATTATGAAACCCTGTATTGGACAACGGACGTTTTCGCATACGTCGATTTAATTGAGAAATGGACAAAAATAATTTTAAGTTAAGCTCATATTTAATGAAGCACCAAATAAAAAGTACTTTTTCATTGCTTCTCCTTTTCCTAAAGAAATTCTTTCTCTAGACGCACGTTCCCTCTGGTTAATGACGTTTAATTAATGCCGCCACGCTACTCTAAAGCTTGGTTTGCGCCCGTATCACTCTACTCAGCCGCGTTCATCACTTCATCCGCCCGATAAACGCCCTTATACTTTTCGTCAATAGCGCAATGCCCTCAGCGTTAAACGAGCGACAAGCAGGACGATGGTCACCGAGAAATCCAGTTTCCATAGTTCCTTCAAATTTTGAAAAACTGGTGGAAAATTGGAAATCATGTTCATTGAGGGAAAACTCCTCATTTCGTCACTTCTCTCGCGAGAAAAACGTAACTATACTTCAATGTTGCCAAATTTTCCCGCGCAAATTTCTCTTTTACGAGGAGACTTTCCGGAATTTCCATCTGAGAATTGCTTTGGTTTTTCCTCTGATCTTAGGCGAAAATCAGAAAAAGTTCAAAAAAAATTGCGCGGGTACATTTTTGTAAAAAACTGAGTCGATTGTGTCAATTTTGCAACCTTGCAATGAAGTTACGTTCTCGAGAAATGACGATTTGTTATTCAAAATGGATGTAGAATATGAGACATTTCACGTGGATATCGTTCCAAGGCAGTGTCGGACTAAGGGGGTGGCCACATGGGCCGCGGCCCATGGCGGCAAAACTAGGGGGCGGCAAATTTTGCAATTTTTTTTTTAAAATGTAGGTTAAAAAAAATCGGACTATGAAAAAAAAAAATTACAAACGAGAAAAGGCTACAAAATCTCTCATTTCCTGAGAGTATAGTAATTTTTTCTAATTTTGTCGTCTTTCAGTGATACAAGAGACAGCATCTTTAATTATTCGAGATAAGATAGAAACCAACACACAATTTGGCCTGGAACGGCGCGACTTAGGGAGAAATGATGACGAGGACTTGAGATGAAAGGAGAAGCCCTCGGCGCGGCAATCGGCATATAACACATATTAGCGCCTACAAGACTGCACGAATACTTCACGCATTGCATCAAACACAGTGCGGTTATTGTGGTCAGCGTGAAACGGATAGCGCCTACAAGAATGCATGAATACTTCGCGCATTGCGCCAAACACAGTGCGGACAGCGTGAAACGCATAGCGCCTACAAGACTGCGTGAATACTTCACGCATTGCGCCAAACACGGTGCGGTCTGCGCGGCGCGGCGGCGGAAGTTAAAATCATTAATCCACATTTATGTTTGTTCTTTCATAATTTTTTCGTTCATTTCTTATTAATGGAGGACCTTATCCATTAGAGATAGGTTTACGAAACTTGACTTTCGCGCAAAGTTCCGTGACCTTTTGCTAATAGTGTTGACAGGGCTTTCCCAAAAAATGTGTTCAACACGAGTAAACGCGTCTTATGCACCCCTTTCCCGCTGGCACGTTCACTTGATGGTTTTTATTGATGTTTCAAAACGAATGAGAAGGGGGCGGCAAAATACAGGCGGTCCATCATGGGCGGCAAAATACAGGCGGCCCATCATGGGCGGCAAGTAGGAAAATCCGGCCCTGTTCCAAGGTATACTTTATGGTTCCAAGGTATCCTATCGGTGGAAGCGGGTGCGTGGTTGCAATGGACAAAAGATGTAAGTAATAGACTACCTAAGGGCAACAGACAAGAAATCCGACAGTTAGTCCATCATTTCCCCCCTCAGTCTGTAAGAACCACCAGGTGCAACCAATATAGGATCGCTCCATACTCTATATGCCATCTTTGTCTATAGCTTTGTCTATAAATTTCAATTATCAGTCCGCTGGATCCGCCTATGTACGGCATTGATTTGAAGTGCTTCAACCTCAAATTTTGCCGGCAAGCTGCTATTTTTCCCTATGATTTTCAAGTGACTATGGTTACTGCTACACTGAAAAACAAGCAGGAAGCTCCAACGCATTGGCGTCGGAGAGCGGCTCTGGGGGCAGTAGTTGTAGTCAAGAATGAGGGCCTAGACACATTTTGTCATTGATGTACAATCCGACAACTGTCGATTCAATCAACGAAAACGATTCAAACTGTCGAATCGCCCCAATGGCCACGATAGTTGTTAGACGTTTACGGTTTCCCTGGTAACCTTTGTTTGCTATCAGCTGATATCAAGTAATATGACTAGGAAGCTCCAACCCAGTGGTTAAAGCTTCCTTAACCGCGAAAACTTTAAAATTCAAATTTTCAAATTTTGAACGTAAAGTACATTTTTTCCATCACGAGATAAAAGCACAAACAAGTTTTGAATTGTTGACTGTATCACCATGATTCCAAAAATACAATACACAACATAGCATTGACTAACAATAAAACAGTATGCAATAAAATAAAGTCATGACAAGGAACATAGCCGAAAATGGCGCCGATTCCCATCAACCAACGCGCGGTCTCTACAATGTAACATGCTGCATTGATACTCCCCAGCTGGGACCGTCCGGAATAGCAGCTCTAGTGCAAGCACCAGAGCCGCTAAAAAAAGATTGGTAGACCTTGGCATTCCTTCACGCCTGTATTTTACACAGCGTGAATTCAAAGTCGATTCTGCCAGATGAATGGTTACCTGTACCAGTATACCAGTATACAGTAACGTTTACCTTTTTTCTGACAGAATTGACTCTAAATTGGACCGCGTTAAACAGAAAGGAACCAAGCCACATTAGCTATTGCCTTTAATTGGGCGAATAATTTTTTTACATGAAAACGGTTGGGCGGATTTTTGCGCAAATTTCAGTGACTTCTCTCCATAGTACGAAGCCAATTCCCTAAAATTCTCAAAGAAATCCGCACAAACGTTCTCTCGTAAAAAATTGACTTGCCAAGTTAAATTGGGCAATAGCTGATGTGGCTTGGTTCCTTTTCTGTTAGACGCGGTCCAATTGACTCTGTGTGAAATACCTACAGCGCGAAAGAATGGTAAATTCTACCAATCTTTTTTCTTCAGCGTACTCGAAAATATTTATCAATCACATTTCTAAAGACGAGCCAACGTGTTTCCTCGGTCTTGCGTGTGCCCGCATGCGTGATAGTGGGAGCGCGACGGAGTAGGCGGGGAAGAGAGCCGACGGCCAAAAGAACGAAAGAGCAAAGACTGAAAATATGGAAATGGAAATGATCGGGCTGGAAAAAAATGGAGGTCAGTTGAGTGAAGGAAAGGAGTCGATGGCGCCGGCGGCGAGAGGGGGCAGCGGGGGTGTATTAGTCACTGCAAATTCATTTTCAACGTCGGCGTCGGGTGTTATGTCCCGATGACCTGCTGTTCGGCATCGGCTGTACCGTTACAGGGTGCGCCCGCCGCCGCCAGTCGCCTCGCGCACGCGCACTCGCGCCACGTCGCCAAAGCTCCCCCGCCCCCTTTCTCCCACACCCTCGCCTACCTTGTATCTTCCTGGAAACAACGAAACGGCAACCCTGCACCGGTGTTTCCTCCTCACCTGGCAAACTTGCCAACATCGACGCAATTGCACAATGTGAGCAACTCGAAAGTCTTTCCAATTTGTCTGTGCTCTTCAGCCTTGGAAGGAAAGCAAAACAAACGAGCGTGGAATTTTTCCTCCGCTGGTCCGAGTCTGAGCGACTCTGATAGTTGGACTAGTGACTATCGAAGATGAAACTGCAAAAACGCGTATCTTGTTTTGCGACTTCGCAGATTTTTCATCATAATATGCTTTTTTCTGAATTGAAAAAATTCGACGTTATTTGTTGAAAACTTCTCAAATTTTACCTCTTATTGGTGTGAGGAATATTCTGTGCAGTGGCGTGGCGTGCCTTGCGATATATCGAATTTAAATCTATGGAAAATGATCGATAAATAGGGTGGTCACCACGAACACCTTAAAAACGATTCTTTTACCACAGCTTCAAATGGGAATTATGTGTAATCAATCATTCACGCCTCGCCATTGATTCTGTGTAAATTTTCATCAGTCGAGTTATTCCGTTCCTGAATTTTAAGAAAAAATCATGAGTCAAATTTCAAAGTTTCTGATCGAATTCTCGAATGATGGTCGCGGGTTACAAACGCAGCCCCTGAAAAATCCTTGAAATTTCATGGAAAATGGAATTTCACTTTTCAGGAAAAAGAAATTTCATTTTGCATTTCCGAGCAGGGCAGGCAAACGCATATTATAGATTTAAAACTGACTAGAATACCTACTGCCGAGCTAAGGAAGAACGCCGTATGAGCTTTCAGACGTTGCCAAGTTTCCTTCGATTACTGAGAAAAATGTGAATATTATTTTCCAAAATAGTCATGCAATCGTCTACGTAAATTAATATAAAATATTTGAAAATTCCAAGGGAAAATATGCATTAATGTTGCCACAAATACATGTTTAATCAAGGAAATTTGGCAACCCTCGAATGTTCATACGGCGTTCTTCCTTAGCATGGCAGAATAGCCTTTGGCAGTCGAGCGAAGACGAAAGCCCGCGGTAAAAATTATGAATACTCCGGCTGTCGGATTTAGGCTAATGAAGAAATGAAAGGGCATAGAAGAAAAGTTAGGATGACGATGAGGCGAGGAATGAGGTGAAAAGAGACGACGGGAGCGGAGGGTGCAACGCAGTGGCGAAAGAAAGGAATGTTGGAGTGGATTCCGCCTTGCAAAGGTGAGCAGAGCTAAGCCGTGGCAGGACGCAAAGTCGATCTCAGGGCGTTGCGTTGCGTCGCAGCGCCGAACGTCGAATCGCACGGCGGCGAGCACTCCGGAATGTGGCTACGAACAAGCAAGCAAGGCAGCAAGTACATTGTCACTCCCATTGTGTGCGCGCCTATTGGGTCAGTCAGTTGCGCTCTTCATAGAAATGTGTTTCAGTGGCATCTAGACTCGGGGCGCCGAGGGGGCAATTCGGCAAGGGGCCCCGGATATTTTTTCTTAGAATAGAGGGGCAGGGATGCAGAAAATGCCCGATCACGCGCCCGCCCGGGCACTTGAAAATGTGGAAAAAGACCCAAAATGTGGGAGAAGGGAACAATTCAGGGGCCGAAAAGTCGAAAATCAAAGGAAGACAGGAGAAAAACGTCATCTTTTTATGGATTGGTGGGAAATTTTTGGAAAACTGGTGAGGAAATTGTGGAAAGCCGGCTGGCGGGCTTGTGAAAATGTAGAAGCTTGGAAGATTCTGCACCCATGATGCCATTTGGCATAGACTGACTATTTTCAGCTGTTTTCTGGTGATCTCCGTCATTTCTGGCCATTTTCAACTAAGTTCGGCTATTTTGAGATGTTTCCGCCTGGTGACGTCATTACAGGCCTCAACAGGTCCTCAAAGGGTGCTTGAGTACATCACCGGGATGCATAATTTCAGCACATGAGCCGCCGAAGACAACAATAATCAATCATGGCACCAACAATTTTTTGAGAAGCTTATAGTTTTTAAGAAATTTGAGGTAAAGCCAAAAAACTAAGCTTTCTTCTCTGAATGATCTGTGACCCTCTATCCACCCCCTGAAACATCTCTTAAACTTGATTTTTCGACATTTTTGAGGCCATGAATAAATTCAGCGCAAACAGCTATAGGCTGTTAGGTACTATTTTTCAAACACCGTCGCCGAAGTTCAGAAAGAGCGATGCACTCCGGAAATGGGGGGGGGGGGAGGAGGTAGCTCGGACTGGAGGAATTTTAGGAGAAACTTCAAAAATAAAAATCTTATTTTGGCCTCGTAAACGTCTCCTACAATCTAGCCCTTTTAGTTTAGAAAATTCTGTGTTCCAGGTTTTGCGGATCGAAATAGTGTATTGTGCCGCATTTTGCATCGGGAACCGTCGTTCTAAAATTTGACAATTCTTCGTAGCTCGGAACAGGTGACGTCATTAAATGGCACTCAGGATCGCTGCAGAATCTTCTAAATAATCCATTTTCATCACAATTGAGCACGGCTGAGACTTTTTCACGCGGCCGCGGCCAGGGGCGGACTGGAAGTCGAAAAGTTAGGAGGCGACCTAGATTTTGGGGGCCCCTCCTGTCGTTCGGGGGCCCCTCTAAGGAGATCCGGGGGCCCTCCCCCGGAAAATGTGGAAAATTACACACTTTTTAAACGCAATTTTATGCATTATTGGAGTCAAATTCTACAGTATTTGAACTTCAAAATAACCCATTCTCAGGATTCTTCGGGGGCCCCTTCATCACAAAAGCTTTAGACGACCTTTCATGTCACTTAGAGACAAATTTTCAAGGATTTTGGGACCTTTTAGTGACTGAATAGGATAAAAAAATTACAACATTACAGGGGTAAAACCATAACTCGAAAAAAATTCGCCGCGGGGGCCCCTTCGGGACCTCCGTGGCAAATTGTTAGGAGGCGATCGCCTCCCCGCCCCCATGGCCAGTCCGCCCCTGGCCGCGGCGAAGTGCTGGAACAACCCCTCAGAGACTTAAACGATCGGGTACAAAAGTAAGACAAGAGGAAAATCTATGAACTTTCTTGGTGACTCCCAAATCTTAATTTTTTGTTCGGCTCATTTGAGATGTATCGGGGCGTGAATTACACAAATTGAACGTTTTTCGAAATCTTTGACTAACTTGTTCCTAAATGCCTGTCTTCGTTCCCTCTCTCATTTCGCGGTTTGTTCTTGCCGTCCCCCTAATTCCCCGGTCCGATCCAGTTTATAATCTTTGCAATCGGTGAAAATGTAATCTCTGTTTGTGACACTGTGAAGGCCTAAAATACGAGAACCAATATCAGAAATGGATTCGTATTGTCTTTACTGTCAGTGTAAAGGGACTCTATACTCTATCCAAGGGGGCCTTCCTCTTTAAGCTTTCTGTAATTCATGAGAAATGAATTCTTGAAATTTCACGTGAAATATTCCTCGAAATTTCGGAAATTTGTGAAAGACACGGAAAAATACCGGTCCCTTTTCTTGTTTCACAATATGTAAAAATTGTTAATTTATTCTATTTTTGTGTGTTTGAGTGAGGGTTGCAAACTCAAGCCCCTGAAAAATATGAAATATTTCCCAGCCTTATGGAGTTCACTGGAAAAAAAGCCACATTGGATCTAGAGTCCAGACTCTTGAAAACATCGACAAGAAAAAATACTCTTGATTCAATCAGATTTAAGCTTAAATCAAAAGGAAATCCGCTCAAATTAAGAGGCTTGGTTCTTGATTCAAGCTTAAATCTGATTGAATCAAGAGTCCTTTTTCTTGTCAATGTTTTCAAGAGCCTGGACTCTAGATCTAATGTGTTTTTTTTCCAGTGTTTCATGAAATATTTCACTGAAATTTCCAATCTTTCATTTCTTTCTTACGTTTCATGCCACCCTGTTCTCTGTGGGTTACGGTGGTAGCGGCAACGCAGCTATTAGCCGAAGCCTCAGCGCTGGTTGGCTACTTTAGTCGCTTCTCACGACCGCGACCGAGGCGACTCCACAGAGCCAAAAGCACGCATCTCGGCGGGGTTCCCATTGGATGTTACGCGGTTTTACCCGAGGAGGACAACGCGGCCACGACCATGACCACGACTCGCACGGCCACGGCCACAATGAGCGCTGGCAAGGCTCATTATTAATTTCCGAGCTCCGGAGGATTTGGCGTGCTTCGCGATGGATCGATACTTCCCCATTTGAAACCGTGGTAAATAATCGATTTATCGCAACATCCTGTTTATCGGTACTTTTCCACAGGTTTAAATGGCAGATCGATCGATGTATCGCGAAGCACACCGCGCCACTGGGTTTTAGCCATTTTAGCAGGCCTCGCTACAATGGCCATTCAAAGCGGCCAATTCATGGCTCCGTTTATTCCCGCCTCGGTCTTCGTCGAGAGCCTTGCACCACTACCACCGTGCTCACGGAAAAGCGCCCTAAGAACACTCGGATTTTGCCAAATTTCTTCTCGTAAAACACGTTTTTTGTAGACAATTTTCGAATTTTTCTCATTCAATCTTTCGGAGAATTTGATTCGTATTGTCAAAAATCGTTACTGAAAATTTCAAGGAAAAATATTTATAAAATTCATTATAAATTAATAATTATTCGGAAGAAATTTGGCAATATTTGAATGCTCTTACGGTGATTTTCCTTGTTCCGCCGACTGTTTTCCAGTCGTGACGTCACCGCTCAGATTTTTCAGATAATTTTAATTCCGGCAATTACGTAAAATCTCCGAACGCTAGTATCTGGCACCCCGCGTTTACCCCTGAATATTCTTCATTTTTAGACCGTAGGGGTAGGCTACCGTGCTAAAGAAGAACGCCGTGTATACATTCGAGAGTTGCCAAATTTCCCTCGATAAAATGTTTATTTTTGAGGAAAGTTATAAATATTTGTCCATTAAATTTTCAGAATCACTGGGGAAAAAAAAAAAAAAAAAAAAACCACATTGGATGTAGAGTCCAGACTCTTGAAAACATTGACAAGAAAAAGGACTCTTGATTCTATCAGATTTAAGCTTAAATCAAAAGAAAATCCACTAAAATTAAGAGGCTTGGTTCTTGATTTAAGCTTAAATCTGATTGAATCAAGAGTCCATTTTCTTGCCATTTTGTTTTCAAGAGTCTGGACTCTAGATCCAATGTGTTTTTTTTTCAGTGATCTTCAGGTGAAATTGCGAACAAAATTATCTGAATAATTGGGAGGAAAATATTCATAAGTTTACCAAGAAATTTACGTTTTATCAAAAAAAATTTGGCATCGCCTGAAGGCTCATATACGACGTTCTTCCTCAGCGCGGCAAAAGGGCCCCTCTCTCCCTCTTTGGAGGCCTTGGGGGCCCGTCGATTTTAGATTATTGCAGTTTTGATTAGAGGCCCCCCCCCCCAAATTCTTCCCCAGGCCCATTTAAATATTTGATAACAATATTATTTTGAGGTTTCAGTGGCTTCGCCGTCACTTTAAAGACTTAATGTTTTAATTGTGAGTTCGCAGGAACCCACATTTTAAATAATCTTCCTGCATCAAGATATGCATCATTCGTGCCATTAGTGGATTGATACTTCACTCACATTGTTCTTCTATCGTTCCGATCAGTTCGCCTTCACTATTTCGATAGGCAATGTAAGCGACTTGGGAGCAGTAATAGTTGCTCGCAAGAATTCGGTTAAGTTCACATGGTTTCTTCATAAATGTAGCGACTTATTCCTTCTAATGACAAGAGACCCTCCACTGGCATATTGGCGACAGGTGGAAGCTTTTACTCTCGGGGATTCAACACTTCCTTATGGACGATTATAAGGGAGCAACTGTCATCTTATCTACTAGAAGAATGATGAGCTTTGAGTGATATCATGACCAAACCAATTTCCCAAACTTCGGATTGTTTGCAAAACGAAACTCCCGACACGTTGTTAACAGTGGCGTGGCGTGAATTGCGATGTATCGATTGTTATGCCATTTAAACCTATGGTAAAGAATCGATTACTAAGGTGTTCGCTCCGAACACCCTGTTTATCGATCCTTTTCCATAGGTTTAAATGGCATAACAAGCAATATATCGTAAAGCACGCCACGCCACTGGTTGTTAACCATCGAGCCAGTAGATAGGTCAACAGTTGAACGCTGAAGTCCCGAAAGTATAAGCTGTCACCATTGCCAAGATACCAGTGGAGGGTCTTTTGTCCCTGATACCTTCCCTCATATTGTTTCTCACTCATTCCGACTAGTTCGCCTTCAATATCTCGATAGGCAATGTCAGCGGTTTGGGAGCAGTAATAGTTGCTTGCAGCATTTCGGACACGTTCACTCGATTACCTATCGTGCCCTGATACCTATCGTATAAACGGTTTCTAAATCTCTTCTCTTTGTAAGAGTGAAAAGTGATGTGCCATTTCAGGCTCGGACTGGCCATAAGGCCAATCTGCCATGGGCAGATACGCCCCCTTTGCGCGCCAAAAACGCGCCCCTCTTACAGATATAAAATAAGAAGAAAAAAAATTACGACAGAATATGTGAGAAAAATTTCTTTAATGAACGGAAGAAGAGAGAGTTAGGAGTAAAGAAAGGTGCTTCAACGCATGATAGGGGTGAACAGAGGTCCAAGAACTACTTTCTGAAGCGTAAACAATTTTCTGTGAAATTTTCACCTTCTTCTTGACATACAGGCGCTTTATCATCCCCCTCCTTCATTCGCTATAAGTAACTCCCTTAGAAGCGATGGTCGGTTCGATTTTTAGACATACGCATCCTTTATAGGCCTCTTAAGAGACCTTTAAACATATTTCTTCCTTTTCAAATGACTATTGATTTGGACATACCATAGCATAGCTCGGGCAAACTTAACCTTAATTTATCTCGAAATTCAAAATTAAGACACATCTAAAATGTAAACGCGATACAACTATTCGCGCAAGATGGATGTCCACATTGCATATGAAAAATATAAGACGCGATGCCGTATGAGTCGTGAACTCGCAATGCTCTGCTCTAGTTTGAAGCAATATTACAAATAAGACAAACGCAAACGAACGCAATATGGAAATGAAGCGAGGGAAAGGATGCGCGTTAACGACGGCGCAGAGATACAACTATTCGTACTTGATGGACGTCCGTGCTGCATCTGAAAAATTGAAGGCGCAAAGCGTGAGTTCTCAATGCTCTGCTATATATGCTGCCAATGAGGTGTCGCTCAGATTCGGGAGAAAAGTTAAAAAAGAGGTCCGGACACATCTCTCCTACCTTCGGCTGTGTTATTCACGTAGTGCTTGAAGCACCATCACGAATAAGACAAACGCAAACAAACACAATATGGAAATAAAGCGAGGGGAAGGATGCGCGTTTGCGACGGCGCAGAGATACAACTATTCGTACTTGATGGACGTCCGTGCTGCATCTGAAAAATTGAAGGCGCGATGACGCGAAGCGTGAGCTCTCAATGCTGTGATTCACGTTCAATTTTGCAATTTTTTCTCCGTGCGATCAATAAACATTGAACCTGAAAACAGCGTAAACTTGTGCTGATTTGCCAAAATTTTCTGAACCCCTCTCCACGTAGGGAATGCCCTACCAGGAAATATCACATTACGCCCCTTTAACCAGCCAAGGGTCTACGCCCTCAGATGCGAGCCAGTCCGACCCTGTGCCATTTTATAAACTAAAATTGAAGATTTTAAGATAATAACTTCTTATATTTCTTTTTTTCATTACTGGGCTGCTATGTTGAAACTGTTTGTTGAAACTGCAAAAATGCGTACCTCGGTTTGCGGCGTTGAATACTTCCTTTCATACTTAATTTTCTCCATGGAAAATTACTGACCGTCATTTTTAGAAAGTTTATCGATTTTCTTCTCTTATTACGGAAATTCGGTGAAAAATTCAAGCCAAGATGTTGGTTGGGTCTCCTTCCAAAAAATAAAATTGTAGCGGATATTTCGAAACACCGCAACTGAGATACGCTTTTTTGCAGTTTCACCGGCAATGTATGTATAGTGGACTATTCTGCCGTGCTAAGGAAGAACGCCGTATGAACCTTCGAGAGTTGCCAAATTTCCTTGAATAAAATTTGTATTTTTGAGGAAAATCATGAATATTTTCCCCTGAAATTTTCAGACACTATAGATCGAATTACAAAAAAAAAAATCTAAAAAATTGGCAGAGAAATATTAAAAAATTGTCCTGAAAATTAGTGTTCTTCCAGAGAGAATTTGGCAACGCCTGAAGGTTCATACGGCGTTCTTCCTTAGCACGGCAGTATTGCCTTTTCGGGCGAAGATTTTTAGTAAGACTTCAAAAGGGCCGGGGTTGGAGACGGAAGTGGATATCCGCAACTGTGCGAAAATCAAAAGATGTGAAGAAGATGTCGCTTGCACAGTCGTGAGGTCATTGGATATTTGCCGTTAGCACACTCCTTCATTTAGCGCTCTTTTCCTTGAAATAACGTAATAAAACGGAGGCGAAAGATCGTGAACTTACGTCAACGCGATACATAATACTAAAAGTAAAACTGAAAAAATGCTAGCTGTTTCCATTTCATCCACTTCCACCGTTGAGCGAGCAGAGCGGGGAGCGCGCAGGCGTACAGAGGGTAGAAAGAAAATCACAAGAAAGGCGAGCGAAAGAGAGGGGAAAAGAATCAGGAGGAACAGGTTTTCGAAGTAAACAGCCGCGAGAGTGTGTGTGCGTCGGCGTTGGTGGTAGTGCTCGGATGGTAAATGGCCTCTGGGATGTCTCAGGCACGGAGCCGAGGATAGCCGTGATCTTGGCAATGTGGTCGTAGCCGAACCCCCCACCACATTCTCCCTACCTGTAGAATCAACCTGCCTGCTTTTGAAGGTCTCTCACACAACGGAACGCAGTCGCAGGCCCGAGTAGTTGTCAGTCTCGCGCGCTAGCTTATTCTCAATTCCTTCATTTTGTGTCTTTTTCGCATTGAAACGCTTCTAAAAACAGTGCGCTTTTCTGAATCTCTTACTGTATTGTGCTCTACTGGTGATCCCCTATTTGTGAATGTGAATTTTTCCTTGACTCGACAACGCCACCATTGAAAATTCTCGGATCGGTGGAATCGTGTCCTCCCAAGTGATTCGTGTCTGTTAAACGATGATTCTAAGAAATGGTTTTGCGCGTACTCGATGTATTTATAAACGTAGCGCGGTTTCCTTGATTGTTCACGGCATTTGATTATTGTTTAAATTGTGTGTTTTAGTACTTAATTACTTACTTTTTAGTTGCTGTGGAGCAACCGTCAACGCGTCCCGGCCGATCCTTGCTCTTCCGTCAGAGCAAGAAGGTTGAAATTATGTTCTTAGCCGTGAACGGTGTGTGATTCTCAGTGTTGTGCCTATTCTCTATTGGATTAATTCAAGATGCCGAAGATATTCTTGCTGAAGAACCGGCTCCTGCAGCAGCACCAGAATCTCTTTGAGAATCAGAAGTCTCCATCTCATGCAGATGATCAGCCTCTATCCTTGATCGTCAATAAAGCAACTGGTGAGTCTTGTTATGTTTCCTCGTAATGTTATAATGTCAGTGCTTAGCTAACATCAGTCGTTGCCGTTGCTTCGGCTTGCTCTTCCATCTCGTTTAGTGGCACGATGTCAGACAGTTCTGTGACAGAGGGGACGAATTGATGCCTATTCTGATTTTGACATCTCTCGTGGCGCCATACTCGTATACCCCCGAATGAATACTTCTTTAGAGGTCTTGGCGAAAAATTCATTGCGCTTGGGAGTATCACCCGAGGGCCCCACAATGAGTCCCACGCAATTTTTTTGGTTTAACTAATACTAGATTCAGCATGGAGTTTCCTTGCGTTTTCTTACCCTCCGCTTGCTCCTCGCGGTCATCGCATTTTGTCAGCCGAATTACGAACTCTCTCTCAGTTATAATCTTAACAGGAAGGGTAGGTGGTGGGGAGAAAGCAAACAAATGGACTACATTTTGCTATTAGGAGCTAAAAATTCAGGCCCAGTTTGAAAACAACGTATATACCATTGATTTCCCTGTGCGCATAAGTGTTTTTTCAGATGAGCCAGAAATTGTAGTTCCGAATTGCTAAATGCAGTCCAGCTGTAAATCACTTTCAGGCATTTCGTCCATCTTTTCATCGGTTGACGGCGCGGCGCGTCGGTTTTTCACAGGCTGTTATATAGGAACAGCACGAAATGAGCTCTCTAGACGATCTTTTTGAATTATCATTTTTGCACACCTCTGACGCACGACTCGCTGAGGAAACTTATTGAACTGGATGATTGTCCGCCACAAATCACGGCACCACCATACATTTCGACGGCGAAACTGCCAAACCCCGTTTCTCGTCTGCGGTGTTTAAAATTCTCAGCTTCTATTTCATTTTCTTCAAAGAAAACTAATCAACATCATCCTTTTGAATTTTTTTAGAATTTGCCTAGCGCAGATTGAAAAAATCGCCGAAATTTTTGTGGACGCCCAGTAGTCTTTTCAAATGTCTTCAAAATTC
Source organism: Bemisia tabaci (assembly GCF_918797505.1). Taxonomy (NCBI): domain Eukaryota; kingdom Metazoa; phylum Arthropoda; class Insecta; order Hemiptera; family Aleyrodidae; genus Bemisia; species Bemisia tabaci. The sequence continues at coordinate 8,432,872 of NC_092794.1, forward strand.
CTTAAATTTCCACAATTTGTAAATTCTCTTAGGCAGTCTAGGACGTAGCAAACTAAGTTGCGTGGTCTGAAGTTTCACCATCGATTTGTAATTTGGGGGTGAGCCCGCAAGCCTAGGTATTGCTGGATTTTTTTTGCCGTGTTGGGAGGAAGGGGAGAGGGGCATTCGCTTTTCACGGCAGGCTAGTGGTTCCATGGACCCCCAATTTTGGGGGGAGGGGGCGTACTTATCCTCTGGAAGGAATCAGCGCCCCCTCCTCCCCTCTCCGCAAGGATCATGCAGCAAGTGGTGCCACTCAAAATTAAATATGATCGAATTATCGACCTCTTAATTTACAAGAAAAGTAGTTCATACCCACCCGACCTCGTATTAGCAGATTTATGCCGACTGAAGCAAATAAATACGTACATCTTAAAATACCATCCCCTGAAAAATTGTTTTCTCGGATAACAATCGCTTGATTTGACCACGGTAAGCATTAAATTCCGCTGAACGACAAGTGCATCGTGGATAATTATTCACCTGTCGCTCCGCGAGGAATGAATGGAAGAACCCTCGGCCCTGCAGGGGGAGGAATCTGTACTAAAGGCATGCGGCACCAGCGCTCACCCCTCGAATCGTCACGCGAGTGCCGAGGGTTGTAGCAACCGGTTTTCCACCCTTCACCTATGTTTCATTAGTCCGAAGCAAGTGCACCTTTGTTCCATCCTTTCAGTCAAAACGTCTTTAATTAATCATCCCCTTCTCTCTGTTAAAGGGCCCCAGCTCGCCATTCCTCGAAAAGATCGCGGAGGACCCTTTGAGTCCGTCCAACTGATATGGTGTTATTTCGTATGGATTAAGAATAGATATGGAGGAACATGGGGCAGGGTTGCCAAAACTTCTTGATCACGCGATCGGTCACGTCTGAAAAGTGGAAGACTCCACTGGCTGATCCAGCAATTTGGCAACTCCGGATTTCCTCCACTTAAACCTATGGAAATGTATCGATTCTCGGAGGGGCCAGGTGCTCCGATAATAATCGATTATTTAGCATAGGTTTATAGGGAGGATATTCGTGTAGCCAAAATGCTGGATCCACCTCTGGATAGACCCCCGAAAACGGGGTTTCAAGGTGGGAGACCGGAAAAGCGCTTTTTTTTGTTTTTTTGTTGTTGAACTGCAGCGGTAAAAATTGCGCGTTTTTCTTGGAATTTCCGTAATAATCATGTTTTTTTTTTGCTAAATCGTGGCAGTTCAAACACATAGAGCCGAAAAAAAGTTAGCGTTTTTAAAATGTCCGCGGAAAACAGGTTTCTCAAATGGGAGGTCCAATTTGAGTAATGGAAAGGCTAACAATAAGAACTTTTTTCATCCCTGATATGAGATACACAGCTCAGATGATTCTAATTTTACTCCATTTTTGACCCTTTTCCCACACCCGTTTGACCTGAACCACTAACCAAACCCAAATGAAAAACATCATACAGTTGTCAGGGATGTTAACGAGTTGGCAAAATTCGAAAAAATTGTCAGAGAACCGCACAAACGATAGTTCAAAGAGCGTATTTTTTATACTCATCTGCGCGTAGATTTTTATGATAGGCGGACGCGTTTCGTCGGCGACACTCCGGCACACAGTGGATCGGGTTAATAGGAAAGGTCGGACAAAATTTGGAAACTTTTAAACGCTTATAACTCCGTTTACACAAAACCTTGAGGGTCCAAAAGTGGCTCCATTGCCTTCCTCGTGAAATTTTCTTCTGTAAGCATTCTTTGAAAATTAAAATGTAACGAAATGAACATTAAAATTTGCAGTTTTAGTTGAAAATTTCATGTCCGACCTCTCTAATCGACTCGAACCACTGTGCGGCATCCTTAGCGCGACTTTTCTGTAACTTTTTCGCCCCCCCCCCCCTCTCTCCTCCCACCGCATCAATATGCACTTTTCTTCCATTTTTCATTGCGCAGCAGCCAGATTGTTGAAAATGTCGGCACGACTAGAATCGAAAAACGTTATATTACACGGCGCAGATAGGGCCATGTCTTGTCTTATCTTGCCGACATAGCCAGTCCAAGTTTCAACAATCAGGCTGCTGTAAGTACGGTAGTGGAAAATATCGTCAGAAGCTAATTTTAAGTGATCGTCAATCGTTGTGAGAACCGCAAACATGTCGCTAGTTTCTTCAACCACGAGGTCAAACCTACAAGACAGTAGGTGGTAGAACCGGCTTTCGGTACGCGTACACTGCAACATATATGCATTTGCAGTTAGTTTTCGTTCTTTCTTTGCTCAACGAAAGCAGTTGCTGCGGTCATTTTCACCGAATCTAATTAGCTTTCCGGTATGAAAACTTCGCTGCAACATTTTATAGCGGACGCTGTGCACAGGCGTTTTAACCTTCCAGTTACAAGTCACAAGTGGACTGCGTTAAGTAGAAAGGAACCTAGCCACAGCAGCTATTCTCAAATTTAATTGAGCAAATTAATTTCATATATGGTTGTGTAGAATTTTTTTTTGCAAATTTCGGTGAATTTTCTGCGAAAAACGAAGCAAAGTCCTTGAAATTCTCAACAACATCTGCACAAGCGTTCTCTCTTGAACAAAAAAAAAAATTCTCGGTTGAATTTGGTAATAGCTGAAAGCTGAGTAGCTGAATAGCTTGGTTCCTTTCTGCTAAACGCGGTTTAAGTAAGTACGATTGGAAGTAGGGAGAGAGCAGATGAGTATTTAGAAGAGAGGAACCAAATTCATGCTAGCGTTGATCACATCTCGTTTTCCACTGTGCCAAGGAAAAACGTTGCATGAGTATTTGATTATTTTCCGCTTTTTATCGATAAAATGTTTCATTTTTAGGGAAGTGGCCGATGGACCATTAAAAAATAGACAATTCGATCACTAAGTAGATGAAATTGCGGAAAATTCCCCGAAAATTTGGGGAAAACAATTTGCAAGTTTTATAGTATGATATCGACATTTTTCATAGAAAATTTAAGGGCGTCTCGATGCTAACGCCGTTTTATTCAAGCACGACTCTTTCTGTTCAAGAAAATCACTGGTCCAACTGCCAAACACGATTTTGTAATTTATTAGTGACGTCTTTTTAGCCGAAGCGATGACGACCATCGCCGCATTTAAAAGTATGAATGTGTAAATGATGCCGGTCTTCTGCTTTAGGTTTTCTATCTATTCCACTTTTCTTTGACAAAGTTTTGGACGATTTTCCACTTTTCCAGGGAATTGTCTGTTCCACCAGACTAATTTGCCTTGAAACTCTGAAGATTCAGAAGGAACAAATTTTCATGCATTAAAATTTAATGAAGAAAGATGATAATGGCAGCTTAAATTTTTTTACTCTTGTTCTCCTGCAGAGGTAGAAATCCTAGATCACGGAGAAAAACTTCTGAGAAGAGTTAAATTGTTTTATACAGTGTGAAAAAAATCGGAATTCGAGCTTTTTCTAGCGGTAAAACGCCCCACGCATTCCACTTCAGCTGTAATCCGCAAGGGCGTAGTCAATTTTAGTACCAATTGAAAGAATAAGGTCGCATTTTATTCCGGTGATTTTGAATCTCGGGCGCGGCAGAAAGAATGTTTTTCTAACAGTCTCAACTTCGGTTTACATCAAAATTTTGAGCATGGCGGAAGACAATTTGTTGGCGAGATACTCATCCAGACAATGGTGTCATATTTTGATTTTGATTTTTTTCGATACTTGAATCGCATTTCCCTCGGATTGTCGCCTAGGACGTTTTTGAATAACGCGGCAGGAGCGAATGAGAATTATCAGTCCAGATTTAACGCGCAATGCGCGACCGGACAAATTTTGCATGTAGATGGACTCTGCGAGCACGCCTATATTCAAATCCGCCACGGTCCTGTGACACACGTCAAAGTTGGTGAAAATGATGGATCGTTCTGCTATTAATATTTTCCGGTTTCTTCCTTAAGGTCGGGAAACGTCACCCGTGAAAACTACTTGGCCTCATTTTCCGATTCAGAATGGCCACCCAAGTGATTTTCGATGAGTTCAACGCAACGGTTTCGTTGCAGACATTTGCATGTCTCTTGGTCCTTGCCGTTGACTCCCGCTTCATTTCAATACGGATGCGAGCAGAGCCCGTTCTTAGAAACAACCGCGTTATAAGACCTTTGGGAACCCCACACTGTCGTGACAAGGAAGAACGACATATGAGACTTCCAGCGTTGCCAAACACTCTCTAATAAAATGCGAATTTTCTGTGAGAATGGTGAATGTTTTCCCTCCAATGTTGAAGTTGCTTCACGATATGATCTAAAGCATCTGGCAGTTCCAAGGAATAGTATTAGTCGGTCGTCTTAAAAAAAGGTTATATTTTACCGAGGTAAATTAGGCAACTTCCAAATGGACTGCATTTTGCGATTTGGAGCTATAAATTCTGACTCATCCGAAAAAAAACACTTATGTGCGTAAGAAACTTATGGAAATGCGTTGTTTTTAAACCGGACCGGAATTTATAGTTCAAATTGCAAAATGTAGTCCAAATGTTCCTTCGACGTTTTTCCATGGCACGGTATCATTCACTGCCGTGCTAAAGAAAAACGCCGTATGAACATTCGAGAGTTGTCAAATTTCCCATGATAAAACAAGTATTTTTGACGACATTCATGCATATTTTCTTTAAAATTTTCAGATATATTAGATTAAATTGCGTAAGAATTTGTTTGAAAATGTTGGGGGAAAATATTCTCAATTTTCTCTGTAAATCAAGTATTTTTCGAAGGAAATTTGGCAACGTTTGAAGGTTCATATGGCGATCTTTCTCAGCACGGCAGTACACATGCACACGGTTGATTTCCAGTAAAGTGTGGGGACGGCCCCGTTGTTCCTCTAGCCGAATAGAACCACGTAAATCCAATTAATACCTTTTGTAGGTACGCAGGTACGCTGTTTCTGCCGATGAGGACAGAGCGCAGTCTGGCGCCAGCCGCGGTAAAGGAATTCCCTGGTCAGTCCCGATGTTGTGCTTCCCTTTGAAATTGCCAGAGGCGGATCCAGCAATTTGGCAACACCGGATTCCCTCCGTTTAAACCTATGTTAAATAATCGATTCTTGGTGGAGCACCTGGCCCCTCCAAGAATCGATACATTTGCATAGATTTAAATGAAGAAAAACAATGTTGTCAGTACGGTGGATCCGCCACTGAAAATTTTGTTGGGTTTAAACTCCTGAATCTGTTAAGAATGCTTTGTCGCGTCGCATATTTAATCTTCGTTGAGTACGTTGGAAATTCGGAGGTTCCGCTGTCAAACTTCCATGCCGTTCTAAATGAATCCTCGCGGATGGAAAACCGCGCGACAACACAAATCAATGGCTGTACTGCCGTGGCATCGAAAAACGCCGTATGAACCTTTTGGCGTTCCCGAATTTCCTTCGATGAAAGTTGAATTCCCTGGTAAAAGAATATTATTCCTCCAATGTTTCACATAATTTTGTTCACACTTTCATCTAAATTTCTTGAAAATTTCAAGGAGAGATATCTAGGTATAACTTTTATTCAAAAGGAACTTCATGTTTTATCAAACTATGTTTTAACTAGAGCCTCATGTTTTATCAAAAGAAATTTGGCAACGACTCAAGGTTCATACGGCGTTCTTCCCTAGCGCGGGAGAATAGCTTGGCAACATGGAAGGTTACTGAGAAGCTATCAAGCGGGGAATCGGTTTGGTTTTCCCTGGATTGGCCTCGGCGTTTGATGCTCGTTAACCACAACACCTTGTCAATCTTGCCACCCTTCGAGGGTTTCCCCTGCATCCTCAAGTCTTAAGTGTTCAAGTATTTCCGACCATCATGGATACTTCCTCAAGAGCCCTTGTCCAGTCCAAGAGGCTAATCATTGATTGCCCTTTTAATTGTCTCTTCTACACCATCTCTCCCGGTCACCTCACCCGAATTTGCCGGGCGTAGTGTTTGCCCTCAAGATCGCAATAGATCGTATTCGATACATCAAACGGGTGAGATTGTAAATCGATATCGATTGGTTCAAAACATAAACATAGCTTCATAAGTCAATTGAGCAATCTGACGAAACGGTTTTTTTTTGTGATAGATTTTTGATTCGTATGAGTACTAATTGGCCTAAAGGAGTGAAATTGCCCATTTTCAGCTTTTCTGGCAAATATCTTGAAATTTCGGTTTGAGATTATGTTCTATTATTCGGAACCAAACCATACATCGAATCACTCTCGAATACGATCCATTCTGCAGTCAGTTAAGCTCCAAGCCACCAATCAAATTTTGTGTCCACGTCATTTTTGGCCTATTTCGAGCGAGAATTTTAAATTTTCGAAATTTTTCGGATTTTGTCAAATGAAGGTACGGAAAAAGTACTTACTTTTTCTGTTGAGGATTCGAGGAGGTACTGAGTGTTTTGAGAATGCACCATAAAAGTGCTGTTGACGTACCAATTTCTGGCCATCTTGTTTTTGTAGACACCCTAACATTGCAACAGTAGTTACATAATTTTCACGATTCGAAAACAACATGCAATATTTCAACTTTAAACCGATCTTTCTCAGAATCAGATAATAATGACTTGACTCGTATGTACACGGCGTGGACTCGTAAATTATTGAATCAATTCTTTTCGACTGGTTATTTCGTTGTCTTTGCTTATCGTGACCTCCTTTTCATTATCATGCTAGTGGACGAAAAAGTAGCCGGTCCCCAGTCCAGCACAAATAATTACATTACGGGAATTCAAGTAATACGTCTGGTAGTGATAAAAGCGCTGATAGTGAGCATCCGAAAACTCCGTAAATACAATGCGCTCCTCCAAACAGTGGTAATGTCTCTTTCAATATGGATGTTGCCATTTTTCATCGAATTTTTTGAAAATTTTATCGATTTTTCTTTTCTTTCTAAAGAACATGAAAATTTTAAGCCATGATGTTGGTTCGATCTCCTTTTAAAAATGAAAGAGTAGCGGAGATTTCGAAACACCGCGATCGAGATATGCATTTATGCATTTTAAACGTCGATTTGTCAGATTTATTCGATGGAAAATTGGATTTGCTCCGAAGCCGCTTTATTTTCATTTCAGTTAGATGCCTATTAGCTGCCTTATCGCCGATAGAGAGACTTCGATTTTTGCATGCAGCAATTATTTTTCCTGTTAATGTTTTCATTATAATGGATACTTTTTGTGACATTGGCAACTGAACAGTTATGCCATTTGATGCTTTGCTTTAGAGCCCATTTATGCACGCGATTTGTGTCGCCGTGTCGCCGGCGGCAGTTGTCGCCGCGACATTTTTTGGAATCGCGCGATCCATATTTTTGTCGCCGCGGCACCTTTTTTCTGCCGCCGCGACACCGTTTTTTTGGAGCGCAAAAGGTCCAAAACACGTGCTCAAGAAGTTCAATTCCAAGCGGCGGTCGCCGAAATTTGTCGCGCGCATAAATGCGCTCATATGACTCCGTGTAGTTACAAACCGCGGGCGGCAGGAAATCGCCGGGCGGTTTCTAACTACAAGCGACATGATCTAGAAATCGCCGCGGCAGTTTTGCCGCCGCGATTTGCTGTCGCGCGCATAAACGGCTCCATAGCCTCCCGTGTAGTTTGAAATCGCGCGATCCGTTGTAGCCGGCGACACGGCGACAAAAATCGCGTGCATAAATGGGCTCTAATGAGCGGCCACTTTTAGCGACTGCAGATATGAAAATAATCTGTGCATCTCGATGAAGATTAAAATGGAGCATGTCTGCTCGAGGCGTAGCGATGATAAGGTACCCTGCCATCGTAAGAAAGAACGCCGTATGAACCTTCAGATGTTGCCATATTGCCTTCAATAAGAGTTATTTCTAATCCGATTTTTCGGACGATTGCGCTCCTAATTTGGACAGCGTTAAGCAGAAAGGAACCAAGTCACATTAGCTGTTTCCAAATTTAATCAGGCAATTTGATTATTTTCATGAAAACGATTGTGCAGATTCCAGTTAATTTTCTGCACAGTACGAAGCAAGTTTCTCTCAATGGACCACTAGACAAGGTACGAATTTAAGCATTCTGATACATGTTTCTTAACCAGAATTTCACGTAGAACCCGATTCACACTACGAAAATTACCGAAATCAACTCCTAACGAAGATATTAACGTTTTTATTTCACATTGGTTACGAGGAATTTGAACTGCCCGCTCACAAGAAACTCAAAGCTCTACGTGAGTCAAATCGCGCACTACAATGGTTTCAGCAAGCTTCTCAATCGAGCAATGTTCATTTTCCACCATGTGTTGTTCAAACTATTAGTAAGTTGCTATAGCTGAGCCAAATAGTCAAGATTGAGGTTGAGGATTTTTACATCGCAGAGACTGTCATGATAAACATTTAGCGCGCGATGTGAATCACGTAGAGCATTGAGTTTTCATGAGCGGGTGGTTTGAATTCACGCATCAAAAATCATTAAATATCTTCGTCAGGAGTTGATTTTGGTAATTTTCGTTGTGCGTATCGTGTTTTACGTGCAATTTTGATAAAGAAACATGTATCAGAATGCTGAAATTCGTACCTTGTCTAGTGGTCCATTTTCAAAGGAGTCCGCAGAGATGTTCTCTTGTAAAAAATTAAATCGCTCAGTTAAATTTGGCAATGGCTGATGTGGTTTGGTTCCTTTTTGCCAAAATAGGTTAATTTGATTCAAAAAGTCTGATGAGAGAATATATTCATCACTTTCCCGGGAAATTTGGCAACATTCGAATTGTCATACGTCGTTTTTCATAGCACGGCAGTACTCCTCTATTTACCGATTCGTGTGTGGCTATTTGACCAACGAGTCCAGTGGCGTGGCGTGAATAATCGATTATCGATATCTCGCCATTTGAAACTATGGTAAAGAATCGATTACTAAGGTGTTCGCTGCGAACACCCTGATAATCGATCTTTTTTCATAGGTTTAAATGGCATAACAATCGATATATCGCGATTCACGCCACGCCACTGAACGAGTCCTGTCCCGCGCACGTTTTTCTCTTTCGGTCGATTCACGTGAGCTTCTTTCGATAGAAGTCTTTCACCCAGTGGCGAGGCGCGAATGATCGCTTATCGATATTCCCCATTTGAAATTTTGGTAAAGATTCGATCATTAAGGTGTCCGTTGCAAACACCCTGTTCATCGATCTGTTTCCATAGCGTTAACTCGCAGATCCATCGATTTATCGAAAATTATGAACTTCAATCTTACCACTCACAGTCAGTCGAATACCTATGCTCAGGGAAATTGCCGCATGAACATTCAAATGATGCAAACTCCCGGAAAAATATATGTGAAAGAAAGTTGCGAATATTTGTCCCTTAATTTTGAGATATCGACGGTGAAACTACCAAACCACGTATCTCGTTTGCGGTGTTTAAAAATCTACGCTCGCATTTTATTTTTTTGAAGGAGACCAAATCAATATCATTCCTTGAAATTTTCACAGAGTTTTCTCCGCACGAAGAGGAAAAATCACAGAAATTTTCAAGACTAGACGTTAAGTAGTTTTTCTATTTAAAAAATAAAGTATGACAGGAATCTGCGACGTCGCAAACCGAGATACGTGGTTTGGTAGTTTCACCGTCGATATGTACTTCATAATGCGTAGTTACGTACGTTTTTCACAAATTCGTAGGAAAAATCGCGAATATTTCCGCCTATAAAGGATTTTTCGATTTTTGAGTAGTTCCTCAATTCATTTTCTAAGATTAAGTTCTGCGGCGCGGCGTTCCGTAAAATCTGCAATGCGGAATGTGTTTTGCGGGACTTCACGAGTGCTTCCACCTCTCTTGAGCGCATGACTATGTTTGGACTGTATTCTGCAATTAGGAACTGCTATTTGGATTGCATTTTGCAAAAAGGAACCAGGAGCATTGCAATGTTGCTAAGATTGTGCAGCTTCTTTTGTCTTGGAAGAAAAACCTGATTATCCCTAAACAGTTTCTATTTTACTCGCTAAAAACTGTAAATTTAGGACAAAAATTACCATGTAAATTTCATAATTTTTCATAGTTTCCGTAATTTCATTGCAAATTATGAAAATGCACAATCTAAGCATCATTGCAATTCCTCTGGTTCCTTTTTGCGAAATGCAATCCATTTCTGGTTCATTCGCCGAGGCACACATCTCTCTTAGGAAACAAATGAGCCAGGAATAGTAGTTCCTAGTTGCAAAATGTAATCCCTTCCTCCAAAATTGGCAGTCTCCGTTGTCCGTGAAGAGAGGAACCCCCGACTTGGCAACAATGCCTCGAAAAAATGCGAAAACTTGTCCAGCCCGGACGAAACCTGTTATTACGTGGACGTGCATTAATGGCGTAGATGCTCTGGTCTAGGATTGTCATCGTCTAGGATTGCCACGCCGCGCGCCGATGAAGAAACGCGGAACTCGCGACAGAAACCGTGTTCAGATACGCTGTTCTTGCCGAGCTCGACAGTGGCCTGGCGGTGTGTTCGGAGGGGAAGGGGACCGTATTGGAACAGGACAAAAGAGTGAGAATAAAAGGCTGCCGAGAAGAGAGAAGCCTCCTCTACGCTGACGCCCTATTGACCCGGGCAGTTAGAGTTACGGATGGTCACGATGGACATGTGCCTTGAGGGAGTGCCCAGTGCTAGATTAGAGCTAGCGGGAACTTCGTGGGTACGAAATGTATTTTTTTTGGGAGGAAGGGAGCGCTGGAAAAAAAAAACACATTGGATCTAGAGTCCAGACTCTTAAAAACATTGACAATTTTAAGCTTAAATCAAGAACCAAGTCTCTTAATTTGAGCGGATTTCCTTTAGATTTGAGCTTAACCTGATTGAATCAAGAGTATTTTTTCTTGTCAATGTTTTCAAGAGTCTGGACTCTAAATCCAAAGTGTTTTTTTCTAGTGTACGCGCTAAAATATGCGTTTCAGGCCAACCAACCGACTGCGCTGCGTTTGGCGCAATGCGAGAAGTATTCATGCAGTCTTGTAGGCGCTGATGTGGGCTGTGCGCCGACCGCACCGTTTGGCGCAATGCGTGAGGTATTCCTTCAGTCTTGCAGGCGCTAATTAACGTTTAACACCGGGAGAGGGGAGAGATAGACTATCTAAGGGTGTGATGTAAAAGCTTATTTTTTTCTAGCTTGCATTGTTAGAAATTGGGGTTAAATTTGGTGGAAAGCTGGCTAAACTGAAGACTTCCAATTTGAATCATAACTTGCCTATACGCTCTTGAGCGTTGTTTTGTACGGCTGTCAAAACAATTAAACAAGAGAAGGAAACATCTTCAACCTCGCACTAAGCTTCTTGCTCGCCTTGACGGGTGGGAACTGTTCTGAAATCCGGTCAAAACTTACTCGTCTAGAAGTACTGTTCAAGAGATTTTCGCTCCTCAGATTTTTTGCTATAAATGGCTAGAAGCTCCTCCGATAATTTATGATTTACATTTGATCGTGAACGAAACTCCACCGAAAATCCGAGAAAAGTCTTCGTTTCTCTCACGAAAGAACGTAAATGCATTTCAGTGTCGCCAAATTCCTACACTTAGCATTGCGCATTTTTACGAGGAAAATCTTTGACATTTCTCATTGAAAATTTCACTGGTTTTTCCTCCTATCCCACGCCAAAATCAAAAAAAATTTAGACAACAATTTCTCACGTGCATTTTTTTTTTGAAAATCGAAGTTTTTAGTCAATGTTGCAACCTTGGAATGGTGTCACGCTCGTTCGCACGGGGAACTACGAAGTGTTTGCATATTTCCCTAAATATTCATATTTTACCGAGCACTGGAAAAAAAAACACATTGGATCTAGAGTCCAGACTCTTAAAAACATCGACAAGATAAAATACTCTTGATTCAATCAGATTTAAGCTCAAATCAAGAACTAAGCTCTTAATGTGAGCGGATTTCCTTTAGATTTAAGCTTAACTCTGATTGAATCAAGAGTCCTTTTTCTTGTCAATGCTTTCAAGAGTCTGGACTCTAGATCCAATGTGTTTTTTTCCAGTGCTCCGTAAAATATGAATATTTAGGGAAATCTGCAAACACTTCGTAGTTCCCCGTGCGTCAAGGTTGCAACATTGACTAAAAACTTCGATTTTTCACAAAAAAAAAATGCACGTGAGAAATTGTTGTCTAAAATTTTTTTGATTTTGGCGTGGGATAGGAGGAAAAATCGGTGAAATTTTCAGTGAGAAATGTCGAAGATTTTCCTCGTAAAAATGCGCAATGCTAAGTGTGGGAATTTGTCGACACTGAAATGCATTTACGTCCTTTCGAGAGAGAAACGAAGGCTTTTCTCGGATTTTCATTTTTGCCACAAAATGTTGACAGATTTCCGTGAAAATTCCTATTCTCGAAGGAAATTCAGCACTGTCTGAAGGCTCGTACGTTGTATTTCCTTAGCACGGTAGCAACGCTGATAAACGGCGTTTTACCCCAGTGCGGCCGAGAGGTACCTTTTGTAGCATTGAGAAAGAGAAAGGTTTTTCCCCTACATCGGATGTATCGGGCTGGCCGCCTCGAAGCCGAAGCTCGGAGCTGATCCCGGTGGTGCCCGTTGTGGTGCGGTCACGGCGAGCTGCGCCCCCCCCCCCCCCCCCCCCGTCGCTCATCCCCCGTCCTAGTGGCTCGCGGTCGAGCCGAGGCGAGAATCAGTACAATGAACCTGTGCGCCGGCTCCGATCGAAGGGAATCACTGCGAGCGGGCGGATGGTGGGGGGGGGGGGAGCCGCCAACGCTGATCGGCAGTGCAGTGTAACGCCACGGCCGGGGGGGGGGGGGGGGTTCCAAGGGGCCGCGGGGACGGGCAGGGTCGCGCTGGCAAAATCCGAGCGCGGAACCAGGGAGCCTCGGGGGCGGCGTGAGGGGGAGGGAGAGGGGCACTCGGGCGTGAGGGAGTAGCCAACTCCAAACGCGAAGCTGACACGAGCGGGGGTCGGTTTCAGGTTGTGGGTTTCAGTCCGTGTCCACCGTGCGAAGTTGCTGCGGTGACGGAAATCGGGGAAAATGTACGTGCCGCAGGCTGATACAGAGTTGCAACAATCAGGGAGTTTTTAAAAGTCAAGGAAAACTTGTAAATATCAGGGAGAGAACCTGGAAATGTCCAGCAGAATGACGGAAATGTCGGGGAAAAATTGATAAGCACTTTTACTCGCTTTCTAGGATGGGTTTGTCGTTAGGGACTTTTCAAAAATCAGGGAGGGAAAACCTGGAAATGTCAGGGAAAAATTGGTAAGCACCTTTATTGCTTTCTAGAATGGGTTTGACGTTTCGAACAACAAATTTGCCCGAAAACTATTTCTAATTATGTCTTTTTGACCACCTGGCATATCTTCAGTTGTCAAGGAATTTCACCGAAAAATGTCTGAGAAATCAGGGAAATGTCGGGGAAATTCCATTTTCTAGATTTGGTGGCAACCCTGCCAATAGTCCTATCAGACATTGTGTGAAATGGTTGTGCAAATAGTCAAATCTAACTAATTGTAAGATTGAATTCCTGTGTAAGAAAGAATTCTCTGTGAAAATGTGCGTCATAGAATAGCATCTATACTAGGGCCCACGAACGATGATCCCTGAGCCGCGGGTATTTCTTGCAAACACTGGCAACAGCGACACCCCGGCCCGAACCGATTCTCGAGTTCGGGGACAATGCCGAGCCGAGCCACAATCGAACCCTAATTACTTACGCGTAATTTACAATTTCACCCTCCCGCTAGAAAAAACCAAAATTTGTTGAAAGTTGTTTAACATTTTTTTAGCAAGTGTTTCGTTACTCTCCTTTAAAACACGAGTAAAAAGAGGCCTCGTTTATAAAAATCGGTCAAATAGCAGCAAAGTTACAGTTCGAGATACGATGTTATAAATAAAAATTGGACTTCGCTTCAAAAAGGAAAAAGAAGGAAAAAATAAAAATTGTATATAACAATTATATATGATTTAGCTCAGAATTTTACGAGCAATCCAACCATGTAATGGACGAAGAGATTGGGGCAAAATTACAAGAAATTGATCTTTTACGAAAGGGCTTCCTATGAAGAATTTTGACCTGAAGATAGGGGTAGAATAGCAGCAGTCCGCATACAATAGCTTTTCGCGTTCACAATACCCGGTCTCGTCGATGTGCGTGCTCGACCCTGCAGCGTTGTCATTTACATGGTCCATGCGTTTATTCGCCCGATTTTTCAGGGATCATCGTTCGTGGGCCCTAGTATAGTCACTTTGATCGTGTACCCTAGCCAACCATAGATTCTGGGGTCATTGCATGACCGTTCTGTTGATGAGTAGGGTTCAACCATCAGAACGCTATTTGGGGACTTACTGAGCCTCAAAATGTGTCCGTGTCCGTGCGTGTCATTCACCTTACTTTAAAATTATCGGCCCCAAAGCCAAAGCGGCTTGGATTAAACTAACATAAATCGGAATATCCGGTCCTCTTCTTCCGGCCCACAAGAAACCATTCACCAGATTTTCCGCCTCATCCATGTACCCAATATCCTATTAGCTCGGCCCATATCAGCTGTCGCATTCCTTGAAGATTTTGGTGATGGAGGATTTTTCAGAGATTGAAGGCAGTAACGTCTCGTTGAATGCTAAAGAATACGAGCACTGAGCAGTAACTACTTCACATGCACCAAACCCTCGTTGCGTGGGTGGATTGTAAACATTTCGAACTCTGCTTTTCTATACTCATGCATTTAGGTCTTGCGGACTGATTATTGAAATTAATAGACAAAGCGATAGACAAAGAAGACATAGGGAGTATAGAGCGATCCTATCGGTCAAGATGGGTGGTTCCTGTAGAATAAAGGAGATAATGATGGACAAACTAGTGAATCTCTCGTAGGTTGCCGTTAGTTAGTGTTTTGACTACCTCATTTGTTCGTTCCAACCACCCGCTTCCACCAACAAGATTCCTCCATATCCCGTATGTCTTTTTTGTCTAAAGCTTTGTGTGTCAATTTCAATAATCGGCCCGCTGAGGACTCCGACTCCTTACTCCGTCTAACAGACAGCACAGACTTCAACTTCCAAGATAGAGAGGATCAGCCAAACATTAATTTTTCGAACCTCATTGTGCTCTACTTTCCTATCTCAGCGTTTAAGTCTCCGTGATGGTCTTAGGGTGTTTCGTTGTTATGCGTCGTTGTCGCGTGCAGCGGGCATTGTTGACATACCATCTTGCAAATTTTCGTGTAGAATTGTGCAAGAAAGACAGATAATATCACAAATATGGCAACATTCTGAGAACGTTGCCAAAGTTCCTTTGATAAAATCAAAATTCACAGGAAAATATGTGGATAGTTTTCTTCGCAATTTTTTTTTATTCGTAATAGAGAATTTGAAGGTGTATTTAATTTGATAAATATCATGTCTCATTGAGAACTATCGAATCAGATAAGCATAAGATTATCATTGGTCTCTAAATTTACCAGTTAATGGAGGTATTTTCACTTAATCTATACCAAAATGCATGTGTTAATATGGGAAATGTCATCTGGGCTGCAAAAGGCAGTAAATTCTCTCTTTCTTAAATTCTTTTCTACACTTTCCGATGTCAAAAAGTGAATTTCATAAAATTCTGCGAACTCAGTTCATTAATCACTCTGAAATGAATCAATAAAAATTGCTGTGCAAATCTCTATTCAATCTCAAAGACCTGAAACATTCAAAGTGGTGTACTCATAACCTTTCTCAAAACTCAATATTTTGCGAAATTCGGCAACGTCCGAATGTTCGCACCGCGTTATCTCTCAGCATGGCAGCATTGTAAAGGCGCACACAAGCCAAGCAAAAGAAAATTACCATTTAGCTCTCAAATTGGCAAGCATTTTCCGCCAAGTCATTATGAGGCCTCACCGTTGGTCGTGAAGACCGTCGTCCGTTCTTTTTTTGTGAAGGCAATGTTTTGGCTGTCGCGGAGCCCATTCACCAGAGCTCACGCCCACCGCCGAGAACAAAGCGGATAAAAGAATTAGGCAACCTTGGAGTTTGCATATGTCAGTATGTGTGAAGGTCCGCTCCGTCGTGGATCCGATCGTGCGAAAAGGAAATGAAGCGCCCGCGACAAATGCAAAAACCGCGTATCTGCATCCTCCGATGAGCCATGATTAAGGAGCATTCTAAAGGGATCCACGGCTCATCCCGCCAGGTTTGGCGCGGCCTTTTAGAATACACGCTGGCCGGTGCGCAGGATTCGATATGGCCCCTCCGCGTGTGTGCGTTTCGCTAGGCATTTTGTGTGCAAGTTGCCAGATTGTGTTTTGAAATTTGGAAGTTTCGGGGGTGTAAATGGGGGTAAAAGGCTGGTTTTCAGCACCATCTGGCAAGACCTCTTGTGTGCGATTCGTCGTAGTCTAGTGTTGTCTTTGACCATGGTTTAGGCCTCGCCTCTTTCACTGCCCGGAAAATGCATGACGATGAGGCTTCGACATTTTCATTCTTCCCGTCGACTTTCTCCCTTTTAATATATGCTGCCCTGCCTTTTTCAACCCACCATTTAAATGTCGGGTCGTTCGCCGGCCTGCTTCTACCACCCTCCGATGACCAAAACCACACTGCCGTTCTAAGGAAAAACGCCGTATGAGCCTTCTGACGTTGCTATATCTCCTTAATAATTAACGAATTTACCGGGACAATTGTCTATATTTTTCCCGAAATCTTTGAGACAATTTTGTCCGCAATTTAATCTTAAATATCTGAAAATCTCAAGGAAAAATAAGCATACATTTCTATAAAATACATGTTTTATCCGGAGAACTTAGGCAACTTTCGAATGTTCATACGGCGTTCTTCCTTAGCACAGCAGCACGTAGGTCCAGCCAAAGCTTCGATTCCTGTTAAATTTTTTGCTCTTCCTGTGGGTAGAGGAAACATTTTTCTCTAGAAACTGCATGTGCATCGACAGATTAAAAAAGGCATCACATGCATACTGTAATTCACTCCTGGTGACGTATACAGTGGCGTGGCGAGCTTTGCGATCCACCGATTGATCTGCCATTTAAACCTATGGAAAATGATCGATAAACTGGGTTTTCGTAAAGAGTCCCTTATTATTCGATTCTTTACCACAGCTTCAAATGGGAAGATATCGATAATTGATCATTCATACCTCGCCACCGGACGTATATTTGCAGAGTCGAAAACAAAAAATCAAAATTCAATTTGCTGATCTCCAATCTCCAGTTAAAATTTTGGAATCTTAAAGTTAGCCAATTATCAAGTTAATGATATCGTGTCAAAATCTACTTCTAACATCGAGTCTCAAAATGAATGAAATTTCGAAACTCTTTTTCTCAAATTCAAATTCACGCGGTCTGGCTCCCTCTAGTTGAGTAAGATCCATTTAATATTTAAACAATGACATTCTACAATTGGGTAGCCTGGTCTTCGTGATGAAGCTCAAGCTGTGGCACAAAGACCAACTGCAAAATTTCGACGAATAGGATCTCCCGCTCCGTTGAGGAGATGAACTTCAATTTGACAGCTCAAGGTTAGGGGCTCGTGACTAATCCTCTTCAATCCTATCTTCGTTGCCGGCTCCTGCGACCTAGGTCAATTATTTTTCTACAGGTAGATACTGTATGAAATTATATTAATTTTAAGTATAAATTGTTATAAACTTCCGCCCAAAATTCAATTATATTTATGACTATAATTGGTGGGTCAATGCGTAATAACGTCGATGGCCATACTGAGAAACCACGAATCTCCGTTCGCGACGGTGCAGTCTTGTAGAGTATCTTCATAGTGAAGGAAATTAGATTGCAGGATGTGTAGCACCAGACTTTCCTCGATTTTCCCGATTCTACTAGGATTTGAGATCAATCGGGATTTAATCCCGATTTCACCAGGATTTGAGGAAAAATCGATCGTAATATCAGGATATGAGTAAAGTCGGCCGTCCGATCGGTTTTTTTTTATCGAGCTGTTTTTTATATTTAGAAATTTTAATTTTTCTCCGCAAAAATTCAGGATTTGGAAAAATTATGAAATCAGTATCAAGCAGTCAAAGATCAGGAAAAATCAGGATTTCCCAAACTGGAAAAAAACTAGACACCCTGATTTGGAAAATTTGAGCGGTACGGCTCTGTGGGGTACCATGGCAGAGCAGAGGAGTCGGGAGACTAGTGGAAGCGACGGCGCAGTGCCGCATTCCGACTTACGGCGATGCGGTGGAGGGGGGGGGGGGGGGAGACGCCGTGAAGTGTAATGGCATTGAGACGTTGCTGGGTGTTGGTGGCCTGCCCTGGCCCTGGCGACCTCCTCCTTGGCCGCTCGTCGTCGTCGCCGTAGCCGTCGCGGTCGCATCTCCAAGCTCCCAGGTATCCTTAACCGTGTCACGGATCAAGGCTCGCCCGGAGAACCGGAGATTTCAAGAGCACCGCCGCCGCCGCGGCGTCTTGGCGCTTCTCTCGGGCTCCCAGCCTCGCTGTCAAATTGCTATATTCCTCCGCGCCACACTGGAAAAATTAGACACATTGTCCGTTCCGAACTCAGTGGCCGAAAGTTCCGGGTGCTGGAGCCGTAGCTTCGATTGCTCTGGATGCTGCGCCCGGAACGCGGACGGCCCGTCCACATAGCCCGTAAGTACGGCTTCCACGGCTGCAGGTCGATTATTGAAATTTATAGACAAAGCTGACAAAAGAGATACGGAGAGATCCTATTGGTGGAAGCTGGTAGTTGCAATGGACAAACCAGGCAGGTAATAGACTAACTAACAGCAACCCACGAGAGACCCAATCGTTAGTCCATCATTTTCTCCCTTAGTCTATAGGAACCATTATTTTCAACCAATTGGATCGCTCCATACTCCCTATGTCTTCTTTGTCCATAGTTTTGTCTATCAGTTTCAATACTCAGTCCGCTGTAGTTTTTTTTTATCAGTGCAACTTTTCGGGGTCTCGTCTTGAGTATAGTACATAGTCAGAATCCTGGGAAAAATACGAACTTATCGGTAATTTTGGAGGTTAAGTCAGGAACCTCTTAGGGTCCAAAGGGAATAAAAAAATAAGAGCGCACTGGAAAAAAAAAACACATTGGATCGAGAGTCCAGACTCTTAAAAACATCGACAAGAAAAAGTACTCTTGATTCAATCAGAATCTAGCCTAAATCAAGAACCAAGCCTCTTAATTTAAGCGGATTTCGTTTTGAATCAAGCAAAAATCCGATTGAATCAAGAGTATTTTTTCATTTCAATGTTTTCTAGAGTCTGGACTCTAGATCCAATGTGTGTTTTTTCCAGTGCAGTAATATGAATTGCGGGCCGAGTGGCATCCCTTTCTTCTACAGCATATGCGAAATGCCGTTCCGGGTGATTCCAATCTTTGCAATCGCCAAAAATGTCATCTGTTTGCAGTTTGTGACATATACCTGCAGGAGCTGATCAGAAATGAAACTCACACGGCGCTAATCTGGGTAGAAAAGGGCTCTGAAAGAGTCTATCTACGAAGAGAAGAGCACCGAATAAATCAGTTCTCATGTAAATCGGCTCGTGAAATTTCGGGGTTGGTTTCCTGGGCGTCGGCGGGCCGTCACACTTAATTTTTGATAGGTTAGGCCGTGAGTGGATATAATGAGAGCGGAAATTTGTCTCTTGCTCGGTGGAAATGGACGTGCGGGCTCGGCGCGGCGTGACGTGACGTTGCGTTGTTACGTAAATGACGCGGGATTCGCCGGCCCCCACAACAATTACCGGCTCCGGCCACGCTTGTGTGTCGTGTTGTGTGGTGTTTCGGCGTGTGAACGAGCTTCTAGATACGGGTAGAGTACCTGTATAGCGAGAGTATAGACAGATGTGAAACTCCGAAAATCCATCAGGCCTTCACCGATGCCTCCGCGAATAAAATTAGGGCCCAGAAATGCAGCCAACCTATGAATTTCAATTATCCAGAACGATTTATTAATACAATTCTTACGAACCATCGTTTATAAAGCACGTATTTGACTTAGTTTTTGCATAAATTTACTCATTTTTGTGGAAGAACGCTCATTTATGTACTCTCCTAGCCATCTTCGTAAGAATTAGAATCTACCGACTGGCAGTGAAATTTAGTGCGTCAGAAGTTGGTTAGAAGGGTGGCTGCACTTTTGGGCCCTAAGCCCTCCATGAAGCGATCTGTCCATACTCTCGCTATACAGGTACTCTAGATACGGGTAGCTATGCCATACTGCCGTACTAATGAAAAACGCCGTATGGACATTCAGGCCTTGTCAAATTTCCTTTGATAAAACAAGAATCTCCCGGTAAACTTATGAATATTTTTCTTCCAAGTTTTTAGATAATTTTGTGCGCGATTCCACCATAGGTCTCTGAAAATTTCAGAGAAAAATCTGCAAAAGTTTTCTCAAAAATGACATTTTAGCGAAGGAAATTTGGCAACTCTCGAATGTTCATACGGCGTTCTTCCTTAGCACGGCAGTGTGTTAAGCGTTCCCCTTTACCCCCCTCCTGTCCTTGTCTATCACCGTAATTCACTCCGTATCTGGTGATTTTGCACTGGGGGTACCCAAACTCGCGGCATCACTCCCTCGCTTCCTGTCAAAATGTTTACCTTTCATTTTCAGTAGAGCACCTATATAGGAAATAGAAAGAATACGGACAATTCGGTAATTTTCAGTTTAGGTCATGGAGCTCTTGGACCCTAAAAAGTAGCCAACCTATGAATTCAAATCATACCAATAAAAATCAATTAAAACATCCTAAAATCCTCAAAATCCTATATAAATAAAAACTCGTCGTGCTCGTTTCGGAAACCAAGAACCTGTCATTTATTTCGGATTGGTGTTTTGATAGACTCGAAAAAAAAAAATCACTTTGATCTAGAGTTCTGACTCTTAAAAAATATTGACACAGAAAATACTCTCGATTCAGTCAAAATTTTGCTCGAATCAAAAAGAAATCCGCTTAAATTAAGAGGTTTGACTCTCGATTCAAGCTAAAACCCGATTGAATCAAGATTCGTTTTCCTTTTCAATGTTAAGAGTCTGGACTCCAGATCCAACCGACTCTTTTTCAAATGTAAGTGTGCTCATGTGTTCGGTTCCTTTCCGTCCAAATCGGTCCATGTAAACAATCTCTACCTCGAATCCGGGTCAGTCTCGAAATCGATGGTATAAAGCCTCACAAGCAACCTTTGTGACTAGTGATTAAATCGATACTAAATGGGAGACGTCCTCGAAAACAAAGATCATACCATACCAGTAAAACTCGCGCAGGATTAAAATACACGGGCCGAGTTGTTTGAAAAGTGCTCCAATATTTAAGCATGAATTGATGGGTGTAATTTTTCCGACACTGTCGAAAATGGGCGTTGGACTGCCTCGTGCATATTCACGGTTACACCCCGCCTCTCTTTCCTTGCGGGGAGACGAATTTTTTCCTGTACTGCCGTGCTAAGGAAAAACGCCGTATGAACTTTCGAGAGTTGCCGATTGCCGAATTTTCCTCGATCAAATGTTCATTTTTGAGGAAAGTTATGAATATTTTCCTTTAAATTTTCAGAATCTCTAGGGTGTCTAGCATCAGGATTTTCCCCGATTTTATCAGGATTTAATCCCGATTTCATTAGGATTTGAGGAAAAATTGTAAAATCAGGATTCGAGAAAAGTCGGCGTCCGATCGGTGCGATCTCGTTCCTTAGCGTGTATTTAAGTACATTTTCATCGATTCACACTTGTTTTTTATCTTTAGAACTTAATTTAAGAGTTCTGCTTTCTCGTACCCTTTTGCAGAAATTTTAATTTTTCTTCGCAAAAAATCAAGATTTGATCAGGATTTGGAAATATTATGGAATCAGGATTTGGCAGTCAAATATCAGGAAAAATCAGGATTTCCCAAAATGAAAAACAACTAGACACCCTGTTTAGTAAAATCGTGAACTAAATTATCTGAAAAATTGGCTGGAAAATATTCATAAATTTACCAGGAAATTCGCGTCTTATGAAAGGAAATTTGGCAACGCCTGAAGGTTTATACGGTGTTCCTCCTTAGCATGGCAGTGTAGTGTGGGATTTCTGCGACGTTAAATCCAGAGCTTATTAGAGCCCCGTCGTAGTTTCTTCTGCTTCGCATTAGCGTCTCCGCAAAGGACTTTGACTGTAACGGTGAATTTTTCGCGCATATTTTCGCCAAACTCGTTCCTACGCGAGTGCGAATTTTAAAGCGAGGCGCGCAAGAAGAATAGGCGGAGAGGAGTCTTTGCTTGGTCGGTGGGCTGTATCAAATTAGTCTAATTCAGTCGGTGTCACCGCGACAACGACCTTGATCCGCAAATTCGCAGAAAGATGTCCTCCACACGACTACGCCCTATACCTTGAATTCGGTTTGTTCTTTCTTTGTTCTCTCCTTGTCTCTTCAAACTGTTGTTGTATTCGGACGTTTTCCCCCCCTGAGTGCAAGAGGAGTTCTTCAGCCAATTACATCATCCTCCCGCGACTTAATAGATCGTATTCGATACGTCAAACAGGTGAGATTGTATCGATATCGACTGGTTCAACACGTAAACATAGCTTCAAGAGTCAATTTAGAAATTAGAAGGAACGGGTCTTTTGTGGACCATTTTCCCCTAATAAAACGTGAATTTTTGAGGGAAATTATGAGTGTTGTTTCTTGAAATCTCCACTCATACTTTAGAACAAATTTCGAATAATCTTCTCTGAAAAATTGGAAGAAAAGTATCTAAAAATGCCCTTTAAAATCCGTATTTCATCGAAGGAAATTAGGCAGCGCCTGGGGGCTCATACGGTGTTTTTCTTTAAAGGCAGAACTGAGATCATCGATTGATTTGATTACCAAGCTCCTGGTTGAATTAATCCATGCGCTCAGTAGATCAATATAGACGAACCGGTTGCGAATTATACGTTGTTAGGCAGTCCAGTAAACACCACTATTGTCTTTAATTTGTATACGAATGTTAAAGTGAGCAGTTGTCATTCATGTAGCCTGTGCTGCATTGAATTACGGATTTACAGTGTGACTAATTCGTATTGCGGTGGAACGTGGTTTGCCTTCAGCGCTGGGCCGTTGGACGCACCGCTTGCGTTGTCGGGAACCACCGGTGAGCTTTACTCGAAAAGAAAAAGAAGAAACTTTACTCGAACGCCACCAGCGTCTCTGACTTGTGATCCGTTTTTGCCTTATTCATACAAGCCGCTACTGTTACCACGGTCAACACCATTCATTACCGTTTTTTCCTCTGCTCGCTCGACGAAATGGCATTCACCGAGGTGATTCCAATAAGGGTCTAGGCTCCTCGCTCCATGCGCTGACCTCATGTTGCGAGCTTTGAATTAAGGTCATAAATCTTTTCCTCGCTCAAGAGACGCCTCATCCATGAAGATCAAGATCACGTCGTATGCTGTGCGGATGAAAGGACAGCGCCAAGTAAAATGATCAGGAAACTAAAGGTTCTGCTTTTATTTAGCAGGGTTGCGGAAGAAAGCAAGAGAAGTCGGGAGAGTTTGTCTATCGAAAGAGAATCGGCATCGTCTCGCAACTAGATGGCTTTGATCTGGGTTGCCACAGTCGGGGAATACCGGGAAATGTCAGGGAAAAAGACAAAAATATTAGGAAATTTTTTTAAAGTCTCCTTTATTTGCCAAACGGTGCAAACCGAAATAAGAAGTATCAGTTACTAAGTGTTTACCATAAAATCAAGGTCTGATTTATATTATTGGTGATATTATTGTTGCTATTAATATAAGCTTAAAAGTTATAACTTTTATTTTTTAATATGCACGGCGTGGCGATTTTTTTGCGTGCTAATTAAAATTAATGAGGACAGGTCCTTCTATCTGAAAATCGCTATAAACTTACACAGAATGTATTGTCCATTATTAGTGATATCGTTCGCGCCCCTATTTCTGATATACATATTTCAGCTGCATATGTAATATGTATGTATATGTATGTTCGTTTAATGTCTCGGCGTTTTTCCGTCAGCGGAATGGCGGCCTTTTTCATTTTTTCATCATGTTTAATCTCTTTTTTTGTTTTATTTTTCAGGTGAGTTTACTTTCTTTTCCAGTGGGCAAGGACCACGTGAGTTTCATTAAATATTAATGCATGTTCGATAAAAATTGGAATTTTACCACCATCAGTGAAAAGTTTTTCAGAGAAGTAAAGTAGATATGACATTTCAGTCTCACTTTTTCATGAAGTAATAATGTGAACATTCTTCTGCAACTAATAGTATTTCTGGAATAATCATTAAAATCTCATAATTATTTATGCTTTAGCAGTTATTAGGGAAACAATGAGTTGTGTCAAAAACAGTGAATTTTTTTCCTTTGTATTTTTTGTTATTTTTTATGTACAATTTTCAACATTTCGCGTTGCTCCTCCCAAGTTGATTCAGTATTCATTTGTAAAGGTCAAGATGAAAACTAGCTTTTGGTGACTTCGCGAACACACCCGTGCACTGGAAAAAAAAAACACATTGGATCTAGAGTCCAGACTCTTGAAAACATTGTCAAGAAAAAGGACTCTTGAAGATTCAATCAGAATTAAGCTTAAATCAAAAGGAAATCCACTCAAATTGAGAAGCTTGGTTCTTGATTTAAGCTTAAATCTGATTGAATCAAGAGTATTTTTACTTGTCGATGTTTTTAAGAGTTTGGACTCTAGATCCAATATGTTTTTTTTCCAGTGTGACTTTTTGATTATTTTTTAAAAAAATGTTTAAATTTTAAAACGGAGGAAAAGAGTATTGTCAACTTGCTTAATCGCCACCGCCTGCAGTCTGGGACCTGTCCGTTGAAGCGTGGGACACCCTGTACATATAGATATCTGGTCGGTGGGGGCCTCCGTGGCACGGTGGCGGCTAATTGAGGCTCCCCTGAGGGGGACCCGGGATCCGACCCCAAGACTCGGTGGATAATTAGAGAGTCGTGATTGGGTTTTCTTGGCCCTATCCACTCCCCAAGTGGCAGCCAAGACCGCGGTATTATTATCTTAACAACAGTGTTGCCGTGCTCAGGAAAACTCAGCCCGATCCCTACTCTGCCGTGCTAAGGAAAAACGCCGTATGAGCCATCAGGCGCTGCCAAATTTCCTTTAATAAAACACGAATTTCCCAGTAAACTTATGATTATTTTCCCTCCAATTTTTTAGACATTTTTGTTCGCAATTCCATCTAAAGTTTCTGGAAATTTCAAGGAAAAATATCCATAACTTTCCTCAAAAATAAACATTTTATTAAAGAAAATTTGGCAACTATCGAATCTTCTTACGGCGTTCCTCCTTAGCACGGGAGTACTGCCGTGCTGAGGAAAAACGCCGTATGAACCTCTTGATATTGCCAAATTTTCTTTGATAAAACACGAATTTCCTGGTGAACTAATGAATTTTCCATTCCACGAAAAATTTTGGTTTTATCGGAGGATGATTGGCAACGTCTGAAGCTGCATACTGGCGTGCTAAGGAAGAACGCTGTATGAACATTCGAAAGTTGCCTTTCCCTCGATAAAACATGTAATTTTGAAAACATTCATGCATATTTTTCCTTGAAATTTTCAGATATTTTCGATTAAATCGCGTACAAAATCGTCTGAAAATTTTGGAAAGTAATATCCGCAATTTTCCCAGTAGATCCGGTTTTTATCGGAGGAAACTTGGCAACGTTTGAAGGCTCATACGGCGTTCTTCCAAAGCACGGCCGAGTGGACGTGGAGCGACCATCGCATCGGACGAGTCGGTGTGTGTTATCATGGATCCGGGCGAGGGGTGGGTGGTGGTGGGCAAAACCAGTTGGTTATTATAGCCAGAAGACGATCGGTTCGGTTCGGAGCGGCGACGTTGCTCGAGGAGGGGTTTATCCCGGTGGCGCGGACGTGGACGCGAACGTGAACGGCAACGCGGCCCGGGAACCGGTTCCATCCTCGTTCCGGTCCAACTGTTTCGTCATGCGCTCCGGTCTCCGGTCTCTCTGATGTAACACTAATTCCGATGCCCGAGACTCCATTCTCGGTTTACCTCCGGTTTAACTGCGCTCGCCTCGGAGCCGGTTCCGGACCGCGGCGGCCCCCGAGGGGGGGGGGGGGGGGGGGGGTCGCGCCGCGTTACAGCATTGACTTTGACTTTTAATTCCAACCTGGAGCGATGCGATGGCCGTGCACTTGGTGTCCGACAGAACTCCTCGGCCTCGCCGCCTAACCGCGCGCCACGCTAACCCCAAGCCACCTTGACGCCACTGCCGCCGTCTCTATGCCGTCGTGCCTTGCCAGGTCTGGTCGGCTTCGGAGACGTCGTCGCCATACTCGGCAGCGGTGTCGTGATAATTCTCTCGTCGCCAAGAAAAACGCCGTGTGATAACGACTGAGCGGGGTTGCGACAGGCAGAGAATACTGGGAAATTTCGGAGAGTTTTGAAAAATCAGGGAAAACCTATCACTGATAAAAAAAAACACATTCACTAGAAAAAAAGATATTGGATTTAGAGTCCAGACTCTTAAAAACATCGATAAGTAAAAGTACTCTTAATTCAATCAGAATTTAGCTTAAATCAAGAACCAAGCCTCTCAATTTAAGCGGATTTCGTTTTGATTCAAGCAAAAATCCGATTGAATCAAGAGTATTTTCACTTGTCAATGTTTTCAAGAGTCTGGACTCTATAGATCCAATGTGCCGCCGCCCCCCCCCCCCCCCCCCCCCCAGTGTTGGATCCAGAGTCCAGACTCTTGAAAACATTGACAAGAAAAAATACTCATGATTCAATCAGATTTTTGCTTAAATCAAAAGGAAATCCGCTCAAATTAAGAGGCTTGGTTCTTGATTCAAGCAAAAATCCTATTGAAACTAGAGTATTTTTTCTTGTCGATGTTTATAAGAGTCTGGACTCTAGATCCAAAGTGTTTTTTTTTTTTCCAGTGGAGAAATCAGTATGGCGTGGCGTTCTTTGCGATATATCGATTGATCTGATGCTATTTAAACCTATGGGAAAGGATAAAAAAGGGTAATTGTGACAAAAGCCTCAATAACCGATTCTTTACTATAGCTTCAAATGGAGAAATATCGATAATCAACATTCACGTCTCGCCACTGCTGGAAATGTCATGGGAAATGACGAAAATTTCAGGAAAAAATCGTCGGGTCACCTGTGTTTGATGTCCCGAATGAGTTCGACGTTTCGAACAGCACATTTTATAAGTAAATACTATTTCCAATAATGTCTTGTTAACCATCCTGCGTATCTGAAATTGTCAGGGAATTCCACCAAAATGTGCCAGGGAAATTCCTTCTCTAGATTCTGTGGCAACCTTGCAATTGTCATTGTTACGAGGTGTGGTGTCCGTAGGGGTTGGTCTCTTCAGCGGCCGGGAGGGCACCCCCTGTTTTTTTTTTTCATATTTCTTCGATCAAGTCTCGAGTTGTTGGGTTACCTCACTTTCGTCGAACAAACTTCAGATAACATGCAATCTGTAGCGTTTGCATGGATATTAATTTCAACTATCATTCCTGGAGACTTAAACGCAGAGGTACAAAAGTAAACTATTTTTCTTTCAGTACAAATATGCACAAATATGTCAAAATTCTTGTCGAAATCGAAAGTGAGATGCGATCTTGATATGTTGTTGATTTCAATGACCGTCCCTTCAGACTTAAAAGCAGCATAGTAAAGTAAACTATTTTTGTCTCGTCGCAAATATAAGTAATATATGAAATTTTTTGAAAACTTATAATACTAATTTCTTGTTTTATACCAAGCCTGAACCTATAATAATGCGTACCGAATTCGTACCTTGTCTCGCGGTCCATTCTGCCGTGCTAAGGAACAACACCGCAATCATCATGATCATTTGGATGTTGCCAGATTTCTTTCGAGAAAAAGTACGTATTTTTCATGAAAATTATGAAGATTTTTGCTTGAAATTTTCAGGTACTCCATATAAAATTGCGAATCAAATTTTCCAATTTGGAAGAAAAGAATTTACGAATTTTTAAGAAAGTTCGTACTTTATCAAGCTGAAATTGGCAAAATCTCAAGGTTCATAAGACGTTTCTCTTTCGCATAGTGGCAGTTTCTTTGCATTTTTCCCCTCCTCTTCTTCTCTGAACTCGTAATTCTCTCAAGAAAAATCCTGTTTATAGAAAACTTTAATTTTATCCGCATCAGAAAAAGTGTGTAAGTTACTTTAGTGCTCGAGTTGACTCCAATGACCTTTGGTTGTTCTGTCAACGGGACCTTTGGATCGATCAACACGTAAAACGTATTTTCTCACTAATGCGTTGCATTTGAAATGCTAAAAATGCAATGGTAAACTGTTCTCGAGTTTCATATATTAATCAGTTACTACTTATATCTTGATTTTCCTCGAAATCACGGAATTGTTACCAAACTCTCTTCATTCAGTGAAGGCCTGAATTTTGTTATGGTGCATATGTATACCCCTGCTTGGGGCTTAGCGTGACGAAAATACGTCGAGGCCGTGAAGGTCAGATACGTCATAGCTCTATTCCGTATACGTAATATCGGCGATGTCGGATAGATATGCCCATCTGCCTAATTTATCTCTCTGCTGACCAATAGTTCGAGAACGCAAATTTACATTTTTCGTCCAAATTTGAAAAGAAAAATCTCTCGACCCGTACTTTGCCTTCTTAGCGGACTGATCAGTGAAACTGTTGTATAAAGCGATAGATAAAGAAGACATAGGGTGCGAATGGAGCTATCCTATCGTTGGACGTGAGTGCTTGCGATGGACAAAGGAGGGAAAATATGTATATTGAGTAGAGAGTCTCTCGCGGGTAGCCGTTAGTCTATCATTTTTGATAACTCAATGGATCTTAACGAAACCCTCAAACGCCATCCGCCTAACTTAGCTGCGTCCAGGGCCACTACGATCGTTGGAATCCGTGCCTCAATTTTCTCCGAATTCCATTCTAAATCGTATCAATTATCAGACTAAGGGAGTTATGTGTGTCTAAGAGTGTCGACCACCTTTTTGCTATCGGGACTTGTAGGACGTCATTTTCCTCGACCGCGGGTGGCTCCCGCTACTCTTGACTAACCTCCATCGCACTGAAAAAAACACTCCGGCCGTGGAAGCCGTACTTACGGGCTATATAGAGATACCGTCCGTGTTCCGGGCTCAGAGGCCGAAAGTTCCGGGCGTAGCACCCGGAGCACTTCGACTGCTCCGGGTGCTGCGCTCGGAACTTTCGACCTCTGAGTCCGGAACACGGACGGTATCTCTATATAGCCCGTAAGTACGGCTTCCACGGCTGGAGTGTTTTTTTCAGTGCGTCCATAGAAACCACTCGCTTCTACCAATTGGATCGTTCTTTCTTGTCTATCGCTCTGTCTATCAAATTCAATTATCAGCCTGCTAGGTGAGGGCATTTTCCGTGGACGGCCCATTGGAAAAAAACACATTGGATCTAGAGTCCAGACTTTTAAAAACATCGACAAGAAAATATACTCTTGATTCAATCAGATTTAAGCTTAAATCAAAAGGAAATCCGCTCAATAAATTAAGAGGCTTGGTTCTTGATTTAAGCAAAAATCTGATTGAATCAAGAGTATTATTTCTTGTCAATGTTTTCAAGAGTCTGGACTCTAGATACAATGTGTTTTTTTTCCAGTGCCACGTATGGAAATGTGAAGTGCGAAAGTTTAGCGGACAATGCGGCAACTTCGCGAGGTCTACAGCCATGGCTGCGGCCATCTGAGTCAAGTTCAAATGCTGCTCAAGGGCCTTCCATCCTAGGTCTCGGTCTCCACCCCCCCCCCCCCCTCTAAATCAGCCAGCTCTTGGCCATGTATCTCGCTATCGCTGTCCATCCCCCCTCCCCCCTCCCACTGCTTTCCCCCGCGCGAATAGTCTCGAGTTGGCGTCCGACCACGACCAATCACGATTGGCGCTCGCCCGGGCCCCGTTTTCAACGCCATCCTCAAATTCTGCCCAGTCTCTGAGACAAATTGCGGTTTAATTGCCTGTACACAGCGGTGAAGGACCGCCCTCGGAAAAAGAACTCCGTTCTCATTGAATGAAAGAAAAAAAAGTCTCTCGGATCCAGAGGCCAGACACTTAAAAAATTTGACAAGAAAATGTACTCTTGATTTGATCGGATTTTTGCTTGAATCGAGAGCCAAGCCCCTTGATTTAGGCGAATTTTCTTTTGATTCAAGCAAAAATTCGATTGAATCAAAAGCATTTTCTCTTGACAAATCTTTCTAGAGCCTGGACCATAGGTCCAAGAGACTTTTCTTCCAGTGAGTCAGAAACTTCCTTAATTGTTTTTGCGATATTTTCTTTCACAGCAAAGCATTCTGCAACTTTCAATTGCAGCTTTGCAACTTTCAATGTATCGATATCTCCAGTTACTTGGAAACAGTACTTTTGAATCTGTTTTCTGTGGAAAATGATTTTCGTTCCAAATAGGTATTCTTCAATGCCGTCATAATTAGCAAAAGACTGGAATTTAGGTTCCTAAATTATCACCCTGAAAGTTAGTACATGGATCGTACCCAGAATCCATTGCGCAAAGGCGGAAACTTTCCTACCCTTGCGTTTGAGTCTATTCGGACCGCATAGATCCTCGCTGCCTTAGAGTAGAGTATACCTCAGAGACTTTCCATTCTTGAGAAAGTCTGTTACGGCGAACTTTTCTGCCCTTGCTAGGTCGAGTTTGTTTGTCAACGGATGAAGAGACCTAAGCTCAAGAGTGTCTGTCAGCAGACAGGGGTCAATACGCTCGCAGTTCTCCTCCGCCGCGACCGGGAATTCCCGGTTTCAGTCTTTCTGGAAATCATGCTCGCGCCCCGTAAACCACACGAAAGTGTATCGTTTCACCGTTTCCACGGCCTACCCTTGCTATCCCGGCAACACCACCGATGTGTTCGCTCCCGAGAATTTCCCATGGGTGCGCAGCTGAACTCGGCGGCCAAACGGGCCCTCCCGTGTTAGTTTCCGCGACGCACAGTGGATCAAGTCAATAGGAGAGGCCGGACAAAATTTGGATACTTTAAATACTTACAGCTCCGTTTATTCGAAACTTTGAGATTTTAAAAGTGGTTCCATTGGTTTTCTCATGAAATTTTCTGCTGGGCGTAACTCTTAAAACTGAAAATAGGTATGACGAAATAAACATCAAATTTTGCAAGTTTAGTCAAAAATTTTATGTCCGACCTCTTTGATTGACTCGATGCACTGTGTGAGGTTGAGACCGGACCCCAACTCTCCGGAAAATCTGTACTAGCACTTCCAAGGAAAAAAGTTGTATTAGCTGAGAGTTACCAAATTTCCTCCAGTAAAATTTTTATTTTTAAAGAGAGTTATGAATATTTTCCCTTGAAATTTTCAGATGATATAGATTCAATTACGAAGACATTTCTTCAAAAAATTGAACAGGAATTGTTCAAAATGTTCGTTCGTAATTCTGTGAAATTTTGGGTGCTAAAGATGGACTTGGTAGTCCAAAATGTTCACGAACGGACACCACAAACAAGCAGGTTAAGATAAATCTTTTCATTTTTATTAAAATCTACCAAAATATACGCGGTAAAAATTAGCAGAAGTGCAAGATTAGGTTCAATAGTTAAAGGAAACCCCGAAAAACAAACGGGGTTTCTTCACTCGTGCGTTTATAGGTAAAAAGAAACTCAAGAAAACCCAACGGGGTTTATCACTCGTGCATTTTACTAGTTTTCCCGATGAGTTTTACCTCTTGTCTTTTCCGAGTTTCTCGTTATTCTCCTTTTTTGCCCCCTCCTTTTTCTTTTCGCAACAGTGAATAGTGTTGAAACGCCGAAAAACAAACGGGGTTTCATCACTCGTGCGTTTATACGTAAGAAGAAACTCAAAAAACCAAACGGGGTTGTATCACTCGTACATTTTACCAGTTTTCCCGAAGAGTTTTACCTTTTGTATTTTCCGAGCTTCTCGTTATTCTCTTTTTTGCCCCCTCCTTTTTCTTTTCGCAACAGTGAATAGTGCTAGCATTGTCTGAGCCTAGCCGGGGACGACCTGTCGTGATTTCTGTGTGGAAGCGGTCGGGCCATTAGAGTGGAGCCAGGCGGAACGCAACGCGACTCGGCACTCAGCGCCGCGCCGCGATCCTGGCTCGCAATGAATCGCTGGTGGGGGTCGTCGGGGGGCCGCGGTGGGGGACGATGGGGGGGACGGCCAGGTATTATCTCAAGGAATTTACGGCAGCCATGTTGCGCGGAGCTCAAGGTGACCTCACCCATTGGCTGCACCGTTCTCTTGCTGTGTCATAACTGTTTGTGCCGTACACAGTACACAGCGCGCTGCCGCTGCCTCGCTCAGACTCGGACGTACACGGCCCCCCGCCCCTCGTCCTCTCCTCGTCGCGGACAACGCACAGTGGTACAAGTCTTCGGGAGAGGCCGGCCATGAGTTTTCTTACCATTATTCAGAATTTTGATGTCCGTTTCATCACATTGTACATTTTTAGGGGTGGTTCTGAGAAGACATTTGACGCGAAAAACTAATGGATTTTGAAATTTTACGTTTTTTTAAACGCAGATTGGCATTTGAAGCTTCTTTATTGTGTCCGACTTTTCTCGTTGACTTGTTTCACTTCTGTGCGCCGGCCGGAGATGCCATCCATGCGCACCCCGCACGGTGTCCACACGGCAACCTGCACAACACTTCCTTTCTCAGAGAACGTTTGATGGGGATTTTTTTGAAAATTTTAAGGAATTTGCCAGGTACTATGCACAAAATTCACCGAAATTTGCATAAAAATCCGCACAACCGTTTTTATGTAAAAAATCAAATAGCCCAATTATGGCAATAGCTGACGTGGCTTAGTTTCCTTCCTGCTCAACGCGGTCCAATTGAGCACTTTCAGATGCAGCAATGAAATTTTTTCTTGCAAATTCTCCATTCGTAGTTTCCTTTAATAAATTATCGAATACTCCTAAATTTTTACCCTTGCAAATCCTCTGTCAGCGTTCATTAATTGAATCGGGATATGCGAAAACCGCCAATGTCCATTTTCCCAGTCTTCAGTTTTTTTGAATCGATAATACTTTTGAAGATTTGGATGCAACCGTACGAAAGTGGCGTCAATACTCGTCTCCGGGTTACCATAATCCCAAAATGAGTCCTTTCATCACTTTTATGGTTGTATCATCTCTTTAAAATTATTATCAACTCAAAAAAACTGAAGACTGGAAAAATGGACATTGGCGGTTTTTGCACGTCCGATCAATGATAGGTCAATTTATCGGAGCGCAAAAGCAGCTCGGCTTCTCATTATGACTTAGAAGTTAATTCAGACAGCCCTAGAGGTATCATCGAGTTCCTCCCGAAATTCGCGTTGGTTCGGCTGGAGGTATACAAATACCGATTCACAAACCCCCGTTCTTTGCAGAACTCGATTGGAGTGCCTCTTTTTCTTCTGGGTCACCCTGATCCTTTTTCAGAGCAAACCGGGGAAAGACGAATGGATCCCCAAACCCCCGCCCCCCTTCCTCACCACGAAAAAGACATCCTTTTTCTCGTTCCCGCCATTTCTTCTTGCCCTCACCACCCACTCCATTGTATTCTGGACCTGTGATTTATTCAATCCCTCTGCTCTCGGACCGTCAAACCGTCGACCGTTGCCTAATGGACAGCGCAAGAAAGAATGAAATTATGTACGTTTTATCGTGAGCCCCACGATCGCGGATCCTTATAGAGTCGAGGATCCATGCAGATATTCATATCCGACTGCCTCTGTCCAAACAACCTTTGCTTGCATTATAGCGTGAAACTGTCGAAGACCTTTCATGATAATAAACCCTTGCTCAGCCCTGAGACTATGCGTTAGGAATGCCGCAACCGCTCCAGGCTCGACCCGCTGAAGCCTTTGATTTTACGTCGGCGTCGACACGAAAATAAACTTGAGCTATGATTTACGAACTGTGTCGAAATTTGGGCCGCTTTGTCTCTTCTTGGTGAGCCTGATTCCTTCTTTGTCAAACTTTTACCGCTTCTCTCGCTATGTCTTCTTCAGCGGAATCGCTTCTTCCAATGTCTTCTATACCGTGCTAAGGGCAACCGCTGCATGAACCTTCAGACGTTGCCATACTTCCTTCAATAAGAGTCAAATATATTGAAAAAATTTTGAATTTCCCCCCCCCAAATTTTCGGAAAATTTTGTTCGCGATTTGATCTAAATAGTCTGAAAATTTCAAGGAAAACTACGCTAAAGTTTCGTCACAAATACATGATTAATTTGAGGAAATTTGGCAAGTCTCACTGGAAGAAAAAACACATTGGATCTAGAGTCCAGACTCTTAAAAGCATCGACAAGAAAAAGTACTCTTGATTCAATCAGAATCTAGCTTAAATCAGGAATCGAGCCTCTTAATTTGAGCGGATTTCGTTTTGATTCAAGCAAAAATCCGATTGAATCAAAAGTATTTTTTCCTGTCAATGTTTTCAAGAGTCTGGACTCTAGATCCATTGTGTTTTTTTTCCAGTGCTCAAATATTATACGGCGTTTTCCCATAGGACGCACTCTCAACGTGCGCAGGGCTTGCTGCGAAGATCTGCGTTTGATGGGATATGCATGTAGACCGCAAGTAACTGAAGTCAGAAGCATGGCAGTAGTAATTTCAATGAATACTATTCCGAGAACAAAAGACAGAGGTGGATCCAGCAATTTGGCAACACCGGATTTCCTCCATTTAAACCTATGCTAAATAATCGATTCTTGTCAGAGCACCTAACCCCTCAATGAATCGATAAATTTCCATAGGTTTAAATGGAGAAAAGAAAATGTTGCTAGTTTGTTGGATCCGTCAATGAGAAGGGAGCTTTTAACCGCACCGCGTATACGTTTGCTATCGTTAGATTCATAATTTGATTTTACACCTCTTACACCGATCCGATTCGAGATCAATATCAGATCCGATTTTTCTGTGTGGAAAAATGAAAATTTGAAGCAATACATCGAAAAAATGTCGAATAAGTGCATGGAGAAAATGTAAATACCTATTCATATACCTCCATAAGGGCATTGAATAAGTAAGTACATTCATTTGCATGCGCTGTAATGATGGCATATTCAAAGGCGGGCTTTCAAGCATAGATATTCGACTGATTGATACGTGTCATTGTGTAATGTGAGATTCTAGTTGTTTTATACCAACTGCACAGTAAAAATTAAAATATTTCGCATTTAATTTTACAAGCGTTGAGAAAAATTCTTGAAATATCGTTTTGACTTGAAGCGCCATGTCGTGTCGACGAAATGTGGGGTTTTTGAGTTATATCCGCATGGATTTAACTCGAAGTCTGTTTTTTAAGTTAAAGAAAAGTTGTTGTCTTATCGTAAAGTTTAAGTTTAAAAAAAGCATAGTAAAACAACGTTTCTTCAACTAATTCAACTGATTTCAAGTTGACTCCGCACGGATTTAACTAAAAAAAAAAACCAAATTTTGTCGACAAGTAACGTCGTTTTAAGTCAAAATAAGATCTCCCAAAATATAAATATAAAATTCAGCGAGTACCATCATACAACATAGCACGCAAGAAAAAAGCATCCTTGTACTATCAGATATGTGAAACGTGGCACGTATAGATCAACATGAACTCGGGGGCGAATTCTTAACTTTTGTGAACATGGTTAACTTTTTTAACTTTGCGTTTGAGTCTCTCGTGGCTGTAAGAGACCCTGAAGCGATGTATCATCTCACATGGCAAACTTTTTTAATTTCCGTCTGATTGCGAGTCTTTCGAAGCCGCCTACTTCCCCGAAGTGGTGAATTTAAATGGTTAACTTTTCTACCCTCGCGTTTGAGTCTCTTAAAACCGCATGGATAATTGGCAGCTCAGAGACTTGTCACTCTTGACTCAGAGTGACTCAGTCTGAGAGTGTCTGGTGCTGTATGGTTATTGTGAATCAGCAGGTTTTCTGCCATGCATTCAGGGTACGATCGATGTATTTCAAACAGTGACGTGGCGTACTTTGCGATGTATCGATTGATCCTCCATTTAAACCTGTGGTAAAGGATCGATCAACAGGGTGTTCGCCGCGAACATTTTGATAATAGATTCTTCACCATAGCTTAAAACGGGGAAATATCGATAATCGATCGTTCACGCTCGCCTTTGATTTCAAAGTTTAACCATTTTGGTGGATTTTTTTGAGATAATTGAATCTCCAGCCTGTAGATCGATCAATAAGAATCGCTCGTGCCGAAAATCATCTTCGAAGATCTTAAACTAAGTCGACAATACCGTTCCGTTCAATTTCCATTTTGCAACCGATTTTAATGTTTCGATGCCGATGGTCAATCGGAAACAGCATTTTTAACTTCGTCCTAAGATTTTGAAACATGATTTTCGGCACGAACATTCCTCAGTCATTTTATTTAGACTGGAATTTTGATTTTCATAACGCAAATTTTCAATATTTATCGGGATAACGGGCTTGTAACAAGAAACTCGGAAATCATCAGGCCTCGCCCAGTGGCGTGGCGTGCTTTGCGATTTATCGATTGTTACGCCATTTAAACCTATAGTAAAGAATCGATTATTAAGGTGTTCGCTGCGAACATCCTGTTTATCGATCCTTTTCCATAGGTTTAAATGGCTTAACAATCGATGTATCGCAATTCACGCCACGCCACTGCTCGCCACTGCTCGATAGCCGAGGAGTCGGCATCATCGGGGAATGCGTGGGTCGTGGGAATGGCGTCGCTGGGAATCGGCAAAACGCGAGCGTAGCCTTAGCAGGGGCCGCAGAAGGAAAAGGTCGGATGATGGTCACCGTTGTCGTCGCTGGGATATTAATCCACTGCCGCGGCAACTCTATAACTTCGCCGTGGGATAAATAAACACGTCCCACTGGGGGAGATTCGGGTGGGCCAATTAGCAGGTAACTCCCACGAGTGCTACAAAATATTTGCGCCTCTCCTTCACCCTTCTCTGGCTCCGGCGAGAAGAAAGGGAAGAAAGAGGTCTGGGGTTGCCGGAGCCGATGGGTAAAATCCGCGCTTCCCCGAGACCGGGGCTTTTGCCGGCTTGGCTCTTCCCGCGAGCCCTTTCCCGTAACTTTCCCACCGTCAAGTGAAAGGCCTTTACCGCTCGGTGATTCCACCATCTGCGCGGCAGGCAATAGGGTTGTTTTGCGAAATTCCTCCTCCTCCTCGTATATCCCGAGTGGAACCCTTTCCCGAAAGCATTGTTAGGTGCTCCGCTACCAAACCCTCCGCCCACGGCTATGTTGCCAATTCGGACGAGAAATTCACAATTAAAATATTCAACTTCGTGTCGTGTATGACGGGTTCTCCATTTACACAATCATTGTAAGTAACTCTTATTTCTGGCTCGTCCTTTAAAGCATGATCTGCCCATGGCGAGGCGTGAATGATCGATTATCGATATTTCTCTCACTTGACGCTGCGGCGAAGAATCGATTTTTGAGGTGCTTGTTGCAACCCCCCGTTTATCGATCTTTTTCGATAGGTTTAAATGGTAAATCAATCGATTTATCGCAAAGCACGCCACGCCACTGTAATCTGCGTAGGGAGACTCATGGCACTCAAATTGTTTCTATAATGTGCGGTAGAAATAGTGGTTCCCCATTGCATAATTTAATCTGAGTGCTTTTCATGGTAATATTCTGTGGATTAGCGAAGTCCAAACGCCAAGTTATCCTCGTGTAATGGAGCCATAGGCGCTTTTTGAGTGAAGCTTTATTTTGTCCAATTGGATCCAAGAAACAAAAACAAACATGACCTCTTTTAGTGCTACACATGAGACCATGCATTTCGTGAAATACTTAGACACATCGTCTGGTAACGTTCCCGCTACAAGTTAGCGCTTGAAGTTAAATAAGTACCTAAATCGAGTATTTTACCAGTATCAAGATTATAACCGTACACAATTAACAAC
The DNA here is from genome assembly GCF_918797505.1 of Bemisia tabaci. Taxonomy (NCBI): domain Eukaryota; kingdom Metazoa; phylum Arthropoda; class Insecta; order Hemiptera; family Aleyrodidae; genus Bemisia; species Bemisia tabaci. Next base: position 8,470,688 of record NC_092794.1, read on the forward strand.
TAGATAAATTAATCTAACCAAACAAACACGAAAAATAGAGTAAACGACAAAATTTCGTACAATTTGCTTTCACTTCTCCTTTCTCTCTTAGTTGGTCTTAGGGGTTCAAGCACCATACTTGGCTCTGGGGAAAATATTGATTTTCCCTTCCTCGTAATTGGGATTTTTCCTTTCGACCAATCCGCGGCGGAACGGCCCTTGGAGACACGGCCATAGTGTGAAATAGAATCCCTTTATACTGAGAGTCAAGACAACACCCCCTTATGGAGTCACAAACGGGAATAAAGATTACACAAATTGAACGTTTTTCGTAATCTTTGATCGACCCATTCTCAAATTTCTTTCTCCGTCCCTTCTCTCATTCCGTTTGTTCCTTGCCGAACCCGTAATTCCCTGGTCCATTCCAGATTATAATCTTTGCAATCGGTGAAAATGTAATCTTTATTCCCGTTTGTGACACTGTGAAGGCCTAAAATACGGAAACCAATCAGAAATGGATTCACATTGTCTTGACTCTCAGTATAAAGGGGCTCTAGTGTGAAAGGGTTGTGACTCTTCAATTAGATGCATTAGATTTGACAACAGCGCTTATGGTGGGGGAACGGGAACCCGGGACAAGATTCGGGAGCGTCCGAACACAAAAATCTGGTGCGGAAGTTCGTTAACCGTAGATCGGACCCTTTCTCATGATCGACCTAACCTTTCTAAAGTTGATCTGCTCTACCTGTCGGTGTTGTTTTTTATTTACTAAGCACACCAGGTTTCCCACACTTGACGAACGAGAGCGAGAGTGAACATCTGTAAGGCAGGAGGAGGCTCGTTGCGCGATGGCAGCATCAAAAATCTGGCGCTTTGGCCTCGGTGTAATCTCGGCTCGATCATTCATTCCGGCGTTTAGCCTTGGGGCGCCCTGGGGTCGTCCAGAAGACGATTCCGAGTTCCTTTTTTATCGAGGTCCAAGACCTTGATCAGATTTCATTCTCTGTGCGAGGGTGCTATCAGACGTATGGAGCGCTCCTAACGAGATTGTTTGTAGCTTCACTTTCGACTCGAGGACCACCTGCCCTTCTCTCCATCTACTACAGATGAGTTTGGTCCTCCAGCGGGTCGATGTTTGAAATTGCTAGATAGAGCTATAGACAAAGAAAACAAAGTCAGGGTGTCCAGTTTTTTTCATTTCTTTCAAATCCTGATTTTTGACTGCTAAATCCTGATTTCATAATTTTTCCAAATACTGATCAAATCCCGTTTTTTGCGGAGGCGAATGTAACTTCACAAAAATAGATCGATAATAAATTCCGATCGGACGGCCGACTTTTCTCCAATCCTGATTTTACGACGGATTTTTCCTCAAATCCTGATTGACCTCAAATCCTGATAGAATCGGGATGTTCGGGAAAACACCCTGGAAGTGGATATGAAGAGATCTTATTGCTGGAAGCGGGTGGTTGCAATGGTCAAAGGAGGTAAGTAATAGACCAAATAACGGCAACCTACGAGAGACCCTGCGTAATTAGTCTATCATATTCCTCCCTAGTCTATTGGAACCACCCACTTCAATCAATAGGATCACTTCATACTCCCTATGACTTCTTTGGCTATCGCTCTGTCTATCAATTTCAATGATCATCCCGCAGTCGTTAGTTGCAAGAGTCGTTTTTGCGCCGTACGGCGGCTCTGTAACAACTCTCCAATGAATTCCACAAGAACTAGTAAGGTTTGCTCAAACGCCACAGTTCTACTTCAAATATTAACGGAGGTATATTAGGGTCCGAAGAGACTCAAACGCAAGGATAGAAAAGTTAACCATATCAAACACTGGAGAACGGCAAGTCTCGGAGCCGGCAAAGATCCATGCGGTCCGAGGAGACTCAAACGCAAGGGTAGAAAAGTTAAAGTAACGTCAAAAGGCTCATACGACGCTCTCTCTTCGCACGACAGCAGTGCTGACGTACTAAGGAAGAACGCCGTATGAACATTCGAGAGTTGCCAAATTTCCTTCTATAAAATGTTCATTTTCGAGGAAAGTTATAAGTATTTTTCCTTTAAATTTTCAGAACCTTTAGGCTAAATTGCAAAAAAAAAAAAAAAATATCTGAAAAATTGGGAGGGAAATATTCATAAGTTTACCAGGTGATATGTGTTTTATCAAAGAAAATTTGGCAACGCCTGAAGGTTCATACGGCGTTTTTCCTCAGCACGGCAGAGAGCTCATTGGTCAGCTGCTCTTGTAAATCTGCTCGCTAGATGGAGCCCTACACATGTCAAAGGGCTCCATCGCGGTGATCCCGTGAACTCCGTATTGAATCAAACAACGATCATTTAAGAAGAATGACGTCGATAATCGATCGTCTCTATACTCTGTAATGAATTGAGCAAGGCTGTTCCCACCCAAAGCGATCGGTGCCAGGGGTTCGAGCAGCTGAGAAAGGATTATATCGGTGGGATAACCTTGAGAAGGCGAGGAGAGCCCAGTGAACATGTGTTTGGGGTTTCCAACTTTCACCCATCAGTTTTACTTACGCCCCTGATTGTTAGCGCTCTATCGGTTTTAATTATGATGAAGGAATCCTCGTAATTTTTTGTGTAGAAACAAAAAGTGATGGGGTAAAGAACCAGGGACGCCAAGGCCAAGGTCGCCACTAGCTCATGTTGGAGCCTTTGTGTTGCAGTGACTGCAGCTGGCAGATGAGTAGGACTTTCAAAGAAGTAATGACGGAAGTCGAGGAGATAAGTAAAATCGGAGCCTCATCGCAGGTCGATTCAAAGTGACGTCATCACCGTCTTCACTTCCAAACGTTTCTGTCTTCAATTCATTTTCTTATTTTTAGCTGATTTATTTGGCTTTTCAAAAACTTTACTTGCAACAGCCACAGCCGTCAGCACACACACAGGGGGTTGAAAGAGATGGTGCGCATCCATCTTTCAAATGAAAATTCCGCGCATATTTTTCTATTTCTTATTTCATACATATAGGTAAATAATTTTTTTTTTAAAAAAAAAAAAACAAAAAACAAAGAAATTCGGTTTTCAAATTTTCAGGGATCCAATCGAGTGACTCGATTTCAGCAGACCCACTTTTCAGTTTAATGTGAATTCGTCGCCGAAACTCGAACCGGAAACCATTACTGACTCAGAGTCAAACTGAAGGAAAAGTTTCACAAAATTTGCAACGATGCCTCGTATTTCGTCTTTTTATGCTGAGTTCTCTCCAATCACCCCCGCCTCAGTCTTTCAGGCTGCCCTAAGATCTATAACCTTGATATGTATCAATTTTCTTAATTTTAAATGTCCGCGGAAACTTAGACATGCTTCTTATTTGCTCAGTGCCCCTATTAAAAGTGGGTCAGCCTGACGACAGGCTATGTTTCATAAACTGCCATGAGTCTGACTGATTCAGGCTGACATCAGTCTGACTGATCAATCAGGGTAGCCTATGACACATAGCCTGACGTCAGACTGATTCACTTAGGGTACCCTTATGGTAAAAAAAGTTCATACTCTCCGGCAATCTCAACCATATCTTAAGTGAACTGGTTAACCGAGTGGGGGACTGTTTAAAGAGGTATCGAAAGATAACTGGACGTATTTCTATCAAACGGAACTATGTGCATTATGGAGTGAGCCCTGTTATACGTGTATTCTTATGGGTCTCAGGGCTCTTGTCTTTTTTTTTTTTTTTTTAATCATGATTTTATTTATCAGATAACAATTTTGAAACAAGACCGACAGCAGTCTTGCTCGAAATTGGGAAGAAGTGCAATTGACATAGTAATTGTGCAAAATAGATTAAATTACTTACATATAGCTACATATCAACTATCAATTTAGTGTTATTGTGCATTTCATGTCTCTACCTATTTACTTATTTTCATTTAATTCTTTTTAAATAATAGAGTTGCAATCATTATTCCCGGAACCGTCTAAGACACTACTTCGGGAGAGGGCTCATGTCTTAATGCACATAGTTCCGTTTGATAGAAATACGTCCAACTCATTATCATACTTCTTTCGACTTCCTTCTCAACGTTTCGGATGAGGAGGACGATTGGAAGTTGAGAGACTTGATGGAAAACTAATGTTCCCGTGTTTGATTTTTTTGTTGCAGATGATCGTCGTCGCGATGATGAGGACCCTCTCAGATGCCAAAGCCCAAGCACAGAGCGTAGTCGAGTTCCAAGCCCGTCCCTGCCGAGCAACAGGAGCAAAAGCTCGAGATCGGAGACCCTCGATTGCAGTTTCTCATCGTCCAAGTTCCGCTCGACGTCGCCCAAGGTCCTCGGCGACCCCCTCCGTCGGGAGAGCGGCAGAGACCACGTCCCCACCTCGGCCGAAAGGAAAGAGTACCTGCCGACGAAGAGCGACCCGCTCGCCCTCCTGAGCCAGCCGCGATGCCAGCAAGTGTCGGTCATCCAAAGAACCCCTAACGTCCCGACGGCCCCCTCGCCGAAACCCGGAACTCCACCCGCTGGTCCCAGTCCCGTCCCTGCCCACGTCCAAGAACCCGAGCCGGAACCGGAACAGGAGGCCCCGATCGACTATCACGTCCCGAAGAAGGAGAAAGACGAGGCGCCCAAGATGAACAAGTACGTGATCGGCTTCACCAAGACGAAGCAGATCATGCTGTGGAAGCAGATCCTGAAAGAAGGGCGGGTCCGGACGGCGGCGGCCGGTCACAGTCGCAACGGAGCCGGAGCTGGAGGCGGCGGCGGCGGCTGCGGGCACCAGAACGGAGGTTCCGCCGGGGGCTGCGGGTCCAGAGGCTCCGGCGCCGGGCACGGCTACGCTGGAGGCGGCGGTGCTTTGGGAAGCGGCGGCGCGGGCGGCGGTCTAGGGGGTCTCGGAGGCGGCGGCGGGTCCATGAACCCGGGCGGGAACGGCAAGTCCAACTACGGGCCCACGAGTCCGCCCATGGCTTCTCTGCCGCCCTTCTGCGAGAGCCTCAAGGGCGGAGGCCTGACGAGCTACTCGCAGCAGTACAGCAGCCAGTTCCAAGGGCTCCTCAACCCGCCCCTGCCGATGGACTGCGACACCGGGCAGCACGACCTGAGCGCCCTCCACTTCCCGGGCGGCGGCGGGAACGACGGCCTCTCGAAGCAGTACTCCCTCCTGCAGAACGTGTGCGCCACCTACGGGATCACTGTCAAGGATGACGAGGACCTGTCCAGCTACGTCAAGGACAACGGCGGATTCTTGCCCTACGACGATGCTCTCATGGTCGATGCCGCCACCGGCTCCATTGTCGACCCGCTTCAGTTCACCGCCACGCTTACGTTTTCCAGTCCGGCAGATCACACGGCACTCCTGGAAACCCTCTCTGACGCTGCCGATTTGTTCCTTAGAGAGGTAAGGTTCCCGCTTATCATCAAGGTAGAGTTAGCGCCATGTCAGGTCTTGATGTTGCGGTTCTCCGTCTTAAAGGGGCAGATACACCCGCGAGCTAGACGCGCGTCTTGAGCGGCGAGTAGGCCTTCGGCCGGGCTCGGCAATCTTGGTAGGCAATCAGGTCGCAACTCGCCACTCGTAACGCGCTCAAAGTAGGATCGGATCCTACTTTTCGGGTGAAGACGCGCGTGTAGCGCGCAGGTGTATCTGGCCCTTAAGGTGGAGGCTAACTGAGGGCTTGGAGGACAAGGCGCAGAAATGCAGTTTTGAAAAAATTGAGATACTAATGATTTCAAGTGAAACTAGTCTTATTGCATATTCTGTGGAAAATTCGCTCCCAAATTAAAATTTTTAAGAATCAAAAAGTCAGTTTGAACTTTCTCTCCGCTATAAGGATCCATGTAATTATTTCTCGAAATAGCAAAAACCGCGCTCATACGCCGCGTCCTCCAAGACCCTCCAGTTTAAGATCTCAATTAGCACAGGTTGCAATAAATTGCAATCGCACGGTAAAATTATTGAAAATCATGCAAAAATGCAGAAAAGGACATTTATGGTGCGGGCGCCTTGGATCGCGCTTTACCCTATCTCATCTGACTTGAGTTGGACCGCGTTGAGCAGGAAGGAACCAAGTCACATCAGCTATTTCCAAATCTAATTGGGCGAATTATTTTTTTACATGAAAACGCTTATGTGCGGATTTTTTTTTTTTGCCAATTCCGTAAAATCTTCAAAACAATCCGCACAAACGTTCTTTCGTTAAAAAATAAATTGCTCAGTTAAATTTCGCAATAGCTGTTGTGACTTGTTTCCTTTTTGCGGAACGCAGTCCAGTTAATTCTATGTTTTGTTTTTTTTTTAAAATTAATGAACTAATTTTTTGTTTTGGAGCCGCACTCACCAATCAGTCATCATCATGATCATTTCAGTCGGTTAGGCAACGAACACTTTTTTAATGCCTTTTTTATGCCGGGGTTACCACTTGGCTTGAGTTTAATTTTACGGTTTTTTTCTGTCCTAATTCAGTCTGGCGAGAGCATTCCTCCTCCTGTTGAGCCTTCCGTGAATCCATTCCCGGAGCATCGGGGATTCTTGGACAGTCCCCCAACGCCTAGGCCGAGCTATGCTACCACTTCTCCTTCACAATCGTTTTCAACTAGCTCGGTTTCAAGCACGGAGTCTCGGAGCTTCAGCAACTACTCGGAATTCATCCCAAAAGTCGAAAAGCCCGACATGGGCCTCCTCTCGGACGAGCCCCAGCAACAAATGCAACAACTCCAAATCCAAGTACAAATGCAACAGCAGCAGCATCATCAATCACATCAATCAGAGGTGAGTATTTTTCTTTGCACTGAGCTGCCTGTTTGGGCAGTCACTGTCACAACCCGCAGCCTCCTGGACGATGGAGCGTAACTCCATTCCAAGGTTGCCAAATTAACCGCAATAAGTATTTTTTTTTTACACCAATTAATGTGCCCGTCCAAATTTTATCCAAATTGTTCCTGATTTTTGCACGAGATCCGAGGAGAAATTAGTGGAATTTTCAGTTAGAAATGCCCAAGATGCTCTTGTATAATATGCAATTTGCAAAGGGAAATTTGGCAACATTGATATAGAGTTTTGTTCTTTCGTGAGAGGAACGAAGAACCGAAGGCATTTATTTAAGCTGAGGGAGCTATGCACAAATTAATCAAATTAAAAGGAATAAGGAAGCATCCTTATCCCGTGTGCATAGTATTACTCTTGCTTGAATTCACGAAGTGTCCACAGAAATCCAAAAACAAATGTGTGACTTTTCTAGGTAGGTATATAGGTACGACTTATGACCATTTTTTGCAAAAAAAATATGCCCGAAAAGCGAGGCTAAAAAAAAGCTTTTAGTCCCCTTAAATGAATAGCTTGCTAGGCCAATGTCTTAACATTGTAACACCGCTGATTGGAAGTAATGGTTTAAAAAAATATGATATATAAACTAAGATAATCATCAAACTAATGTTATTAGCAATATTTGATTTGATCTCCCATACTTGCCCATACTTGGCCGCGTCATCGTGAATTTTTACCCAAAAACCGAGTGGAGAGACAAAAATACCGTAATTTTATATCCATGGCTAAAGTCCGAAACCACATGTCTCTGTTGCGGTGTTTCTAAAGCTCTGCTTCTCTATTTTTTTCAAAGAGAAACAAGTCAACGATACAGCTCGGAACTTCTACGGAATAGTCTGCTTGAAGAGAAGAAAAGTCAAGGTGGTTTTTTAGAAACTAAGTCGATTAGTTTTCCAAAAAAAAAATAAATGAAAAAAATAATAATTTAGGTAACCGGAAGTTTGCAACGTCGCAAACGGAGGTACGTGGTTTCGCATTGTAGGCATCGACATATTATTCGAATAATTATGTGATCGAAGTAAAAATATGGCTCTACACTATATGACTTCATATGTTTATATATGAGGAGCTTGGAGGACAAGGCCTGTCAGTGAAGTTTTTTTAAAAATTGAGATTTTCTTGAACTCAACTAAAACTAGTTTGAAAATGTATTCTGTGAAAAAATCACAGAATCCAACTTATGCCATCAAAAAATGAGTCAAAACTTCCTTTCAACCATTAGGCTCATGTAATTTTGAAACTTTAAACTTGTATCTCTGAAATAGCAAAATCTGCACTTATGTGCCTTGTCCTTCAAGTCCCGCAATTCTAATAGGCTTGCTTGCGGTTACGAAACCAAATAAGTTTGTTGTTATAAGTTCTAATCAAGGAAAATTTGATTTTGTGACATAGACCTCGGGACAAGTGGGTTTGTTATCGCCGGGGCTCTCCTCCTTAGAACTGGACTCGAGTACAAGTATGTCGTTGCCTTCTCCTGCCAATTGCAATTTGGATTCACCCTCCCCTCAGTCTGATGTCTCTGGCATTCCAAATCTTCAAGTTCGAGTTGGGGTCCTTCAGCAACGGGTGAGCAAGACAACGGAGCCTCCGAATTATGGCCATTTTTTCAGTAAAATATCTGCTAAAGTACGTTACTCCCTCCCTCTTCTCTGCCGCTTCTTTTGAAAATCTTAAATCTTAAGAATCAGAGGCTGTTCAAACCCACTATTTCCCAATTAGGTAAACGCTTCCCCTGCTTTAAAGTTTCTATCAGAGTCAAGCACTATGTCCATAGCACCATTTGACATTTCCCTCCCTCTTTCCTCCCACTTCTTTTGTAAATTTTCAATCTTAAGAATCAGAGGCTGTTCAAACCCACTATTTCCCAATTAAATGCTTCCCCTGCTTTAAAGTTTCTATTAGAGTCAAGCACTATGTCCATAGTACCATTTACATGCGACATCCTCCTCTTTGGAGAAGAAAAAGCATGTGAAGGACACAAGAAAGATTTACTATTTCTCAAAAGTTTGGTTACTATACTACCTATTTCTCTTGAGTCCTTTTGAGACTAGTCTTGAATGTGTCTTTGGCGTTTTTTTAACAAAAGTTTTCAAGTAGTTTAAGGCATTAACTGTTTCATGTAAATATTTCGGACAGCTTTACGCTAGTGTGTAGGTAACGAGAAAGCAGCATGTTGCAGAAATTTTTCTTCGGAATAATTTTATATTCTCTAATAATATCATACGTTTCAAATGCTAGCTACACCTTTCTTACTTGTAAATTAAATTGAAAAATTGTTTGATGCTGTGCACTCTATACGCGAAGTAATTGCTTAAGTGCCCTCAACTAGTCTATACCTAATTGTCAGATCAAATATTCTGGGCTCTCGATATTTTGCTTTCTACACCTAAGAGTAACTATAAGACGCATCTGCAATAAGTCAATGTATATTAATTATAGCTTACTGCAATTTCAATTCTCAATGATAAGCATTCTCATGAAATTCTTCCATAATTTTGAATGCAATTAAATTGAACGCAACAGTTCCTAGAAAAATCCTTTTGACAAGAACCATGAACATTATAAATCTAGAGCATGATCCTGTGCTGCCCAATGCCCTCTCTGCAAAAATAATTAATTTTTAAAAATATATGAGATATGTCTCAGATATTCCGAAATAATGCCGGTCACAAGATAGATTCTAGACACTATGCAACACACAGCACTCTTTAATTGGCTATGACACAAATATACCTACCAATTTAAACGTAGGCACTTATTCACTCCCGAAGAATAATTTTTTGCTTAACAATTAAACAACGAAGTCCAAACATAAGTCCTCATCAAGAAGCAAGAAAAATATACATCAACAAACAAATTTTACCCTCAAAAACAAGGGAAATAAGCGAGCTTATAATATCAGGAGTATTGTCTATTCTAGCAGATGTTTTTTCTTTTACCTTTGTAGTTTTGTACTTTCTCTGACTGAGTTATGCACATAGAGTTAATGTGATTTAAAATACTTCAAGAATTCCTATTCTGTCATTTACAGAGGGTGAAAATAAAGCCTTACACTAGCTGGTTATCATTTTAATGCATATAAATGGGGCCATTAAGTTTTGGTCATTTTTGTCTTTATATGGTTACCATTGCTAAAATAGTTTCTATTTGGGTCTTTATGATTGAACTGGATTTCATCATACTTATGCACCCATCTTAATCACAGTGGAGGCTATAATCCTTTTGATCCTGTTGCAAACTTCGTCATGAAATTACTCCAAGAAACATAGATGATTGGTCTCCAAGGGTAATCACCCCTTAATCTACGATTGCACCAGTGTAAAGTGACACAATGGTTTCACTAATTGTGGTCTACTCCCATTTTGAAATGAATGTTTTGCTTTGTTTCAGCTGGGCTTGCCTGGAGATGTCGCTCTAGAATTTGTCAATGGTGGTCATGGAATTAAGAATCCATTGGCCAATCAGGACACTGTCCATTCCACGCCACGACCTGAAGTTGAAAAAAGCTCTGAAGAGGCACCCGCTCGATCTGCCCGTGACAGCTCAAGCGGGAATTCTCGCTTTTCCTGTCATCTTTGTACCAAAAGTTTTAGTCTCCAGCGACTCCTGAACAGGCATATGAAATGTCACAGTGATGTTAAACGTTATCTATGTACATTCTGCGGGAAGGGTTTCAATGATACGTTTGACCTGAAACGGCACACTCGCACACATACAGGTAAATTCTAAATTTCAGGTTTTTTCTAAATTTTACAGCCTGGTTTTTTTTCTGCACAGTAAAAGGCGAAGTCCTCTAGCTGGGTATTCTTGGTCAGAGATCAGACTACAGCTGTCAGTACATCACACCCTTCCTTGCATATTCTTAATACTCTGAAGTAATCAAAGACTACCCTCCTTGAAAGAACAGAACTTCAATCTGGGAATTCTCAGATGCCAATAAAAAACCTTAATCACAAGTACAACCTCCAGGTGCTTGTGATGAAGTTAAAAAGATTAGCACAAACCAGCCTTCTGTATTTTTTTTTCAAATGATTCAAGAGTTAAATTAAAAAGCTCAATTTTTCTACCATTTTCCTAAAACAGCCAGAGAAATACTTTGAAATTTGTGTAACTTGCAAGTTAAAGTTTACTTTTTTATTCAAAACCAGACCAAATTTTGTGTTGCTATCCTGATTTCTTTCATTAAATTCTCTGCTATCCTATAGCGACTGATTTTTGCTACAGAAAAACTAAGCTCTATCAATATCTAAACTTCACTTTTTCTTTTTTAGGTGTCCGTCCATACAAGTGCAATTTATGTGAAAAATCTTTCACACAGCGATGTTCTCTAGAATCTCATTGTCTTAAGGTGCATGGAGTACAACATCAGTATGCTTACAAAGAGCGCAGAACTAAAGTAAGTATCATAAAAAATCATTATAAGCAAAAAATTAAGCAATGCTATCAAAATATTCATATTAATTTTAACTGATGTATCATTAAAATCTTTTAAGCTAATAAGTTGTATTAAATCTTAGAAATTTCAAGTGAAATGCATGACTCAGAACTTCATGATTTGACTTTAAGTGATTTTGATGCTACGAGTTTTTAGAGGTGCCTTCCTATTATGAGATGAATTTCCGGTGATTATGCTGGATAGAATCATGCCATTGTGCACAGGCGTACCTAAAAGGGTCCCTCAATAGAAGGGCCCCCCCCCCCTCTCCTCCCAGAAAATTTGTGATAATATTTAACTGCTCAATACCAGTAAACCCCTGTGAAAGACACTTAAATGGGCTCTTGGGCCCTCCCACAAGATTTTTGGAAGCATGAAACTTCATCAAATCTAAAGCCCTGTAATATCATGTATTCATTTTGCTCCTCATCATGATTGCACCAATGCCTTCTTTAAATTTTTATTTCTGGTAAATTGTTGCTTAAAAAAATAGCAAAATCTCTCAAACCACTTAGCAGTCAATATTGATGTAGTTTCAGGAGTCACTCAGCTATTAAATAGAGAGCTACCTTTTTCAATTTTTTCTTTACAAAAGAGATCCCTGTAGTATGTTATTGTGTCCATACAGCAAGCTCAGGACTCTGATTCTGCACACCATATTTCTTCTAAATTTCGAAATTTTTTATGTGGACATATTAAGAAATGCTTTGAATTCACAGCCACTCTGAAGAAGGAAATGTTGGTTTTTGAATTTTTTCTTGGTTTTGTCTCGATAGAAAGTATATATTAGTGGCCTCATAATTTTCTCACAATGACTTGAACTGCTGAGCATGTGTACTTGATGTAAAACCTTTGGCTCTAACCAATTATTTTTTATCTATTTTCAGATGTACGTTTGTGAAGAGTGTGGTCACACGACAAATGAGCCGGAAGTTCACTATCTTCACTTGAAAGATAATCATCCTTACAGTCCTGCACTCCTAAAATTTTATGATAAAAGACATTTCAAATTTACAAATTCAAATTTTGCGAATATGCTTCTACAAGTCCGATCATAAGGAGTTTCAGCTGGCTAGTTAATTGAATTAATTAATTTGGAACCTTTTGTTAGTGCTAAAACATAGATTTTTCAACAGATTAAATAATCTGCCCAACTTTCAAGTCTCAAAAATTATCATCTCTTAGCAGTGTCACTTCTTGATCTGCTGAGATATTGCATCACATGGGGAAATAAGTTCAGAACTAATAAAAATAGACTTGTCTCTTAATGTTTGAGTTCAGATTTTACAATCTTAAATGCGAAAAACATTTCTTGCATAAAACGTCAGCTGTCTTTAGACACTGTTTTTCATCTGCATTTCCATATCTTTCTTGCTCTCTCTCTCCCCTAATAATTAATTAAAACATGTATTTAATTGAGAATTTTAGTTAATCAGTCCGATGATAGGTTCTGTTTCCTTATTTTTCCTCTTAAATTATAGTGCAAGTTTAATACTGTTGAATTTAAATTGATTTTAGGATATCGTGTCACTTAACCTTAGTGGAAACCTTTCAATGATGTCAGAAACTCTCTGTTTTTTCGTGTGAACCAATCAATGATGTCATTGCAATGTGCATTAACAAGTGGCATTGTATCTAGAAAGAAATAAATTGTGTTTAGTTAATAATTAACATGTCTAATTATTAATTAATGCATTAAAAAATCATGTTTAAGCGTTAACGCCTGTAGGAGCATTTACTGATAGTCTCATGTAAATTTGTAAATTGTTGAATGTGAATAAATTTAGTAAAGTAGGTATTTATTATTTCCATTTATGCACTTTTTATTTATTTATTAACTTATTTGACTGTATCCTCCGTCCTGCAGGCAGGTACATCCCTTCGGTAGCTTATAAATAGACATGACCCTGTTTGAGAATTGGGACTTGAGTCCGCGGATATACATTTTTTTGCTGACACTGACATTGCAATAAAATACCTCTCCTGATTTTTTGCACCAATGGTCCTCGATATGACGGCTTCATTTATAAGTAATCAATTTTTCAGACAGGAACTGACTGAGAAATCAAATTTATCATCAAGTATTGTGAACAATCTCACAGTCAGAGCATCAATGGCTCTCTCAAATACTCACTAACTATTTTTGGAACTTTCAATCATTGCTCTTTCCCAAAATATATATATTGAAGACATTATCATAACTCCCATGAGCTTCTAAATTTTAATCACATCATGCCAGAACAATCACGGTCCAATCTTAGCATTTCCTGGTTTTTGTAATTACTGCATCTTTGTAAATTGTCCTGTGTGTAGGAAAAAACCTCCATTTGGTATTCTCCATCTGTTAAAGCAGAGGCTCAACTCTCCAAGTCTCATTGAATGGCATTCATTGTTTTTCAATCAAGAGTGTTTCAGTAAGGATTGAGTCATATTTTCATGTTATTTTTGTGCCTCTACCAATGTAAAACTCTCCTCTACATAGCAACTTAAATGACGCAATGCTGTGTTTTCAGGCAGCAAAGTCTCTTTTCTCAAATATGGTCATGGTTGTATGATAAAGATCATGAGTTCTTTTAATTTATCAGGTGCGTGTGATATATTTTGTGGCAAAGGTCAAGAACGTTCATTGTAATCACTCTATCTTGGTGTTGGATTTCTCTGTTAAAGTCCTGTCGCCTCTTGTGTAATGTTTGGTGTGCAAGAGATTAAAAAATATTACGTCTAGTGGGGAATAGAAAATTCCTTGAAGAACTTACGAAAAAGATCAGCTTCACAGTCTAAAAAGTTTCTCAATTCAAAAATTGCGATACTAACATTTGTTGCAGGAAGAAACACTTTAAAATTGTTTACCTATTTGAGATTTAGCCCAAAAGTTGCATCAATGTTCATGATTAATTTTAAAAGAGATGCTAGTCATAGGAATCAAAATTGGATTGTTCCTCAATACAAGTGCCTCATCATCATTTTTCATTTTTTAGAACTTATAACTTGGCCTTGCCTGTATTTTCATCTTCTCACTCTCCTGTTATTCCGTTTTTTTTTCTTGAGAAAGAACCTTGTATTAATACTACAAATCAATCTGTGAATGAGGATAACTAACTCCTTAGTTCTGTGTTTCTTCTTTGTTCAAATTACATCAATTACAATTTTTCGCAAGAAAAGTGATCTTCAAGGAATCGATCCACGGAATCTAAGGGATTTTAGGCAAATATTTATTTATTTCTTGCGCACCTTCCAGGAATAATTGAATTCCGTCTTTCATAGAGTATCCAAGTATCTGAGCTCTCGTTAACTGTCAGTGCTTCTGGCAAGAGAGGGCTTTTCGTATTAAATTACTTCTAACTCGGACAAGAGTGACTTTATAGCCTTTTTGTAAATTTCCTTGTACTTAAGCAATTCTTTTTTCTTCCTTGAACAATTTTCTGACTCCTACTACCTTTCGTCTTATAAGTTTAGGTTCTCTGAATAGTCCTCATCGGTTCTTTATTTTTGAGAAAGTGTTACTTTTATTAATGTGCAATAAAATACGTTTATTAATGTTTTAATATAATATTAATGTTTTTAATATTTTATTAATGTTTTTTTTTTTTGTCTTCGTCTGTTAGTGGTTAAATTACTTGATAGGCCGATACAAGTAGTCGCATGTCAAGAGCAGTAATAATGATTCCCAATTGGTATGAATAAACATCTGTTGTTTGCACAAGAAACTTCATTGTGAGTTTCAGCACTCCAAGACATGTCCAAAACCACCTATCTAACCTAACTTTCTCAACACTCGATCCCTGTGTCTCTCCTTAATGCTCTTAACTTGACTTTTTTTAAATACCTCGTAACAATAATTATATGCAATGTGTATTGCCTTGCGTGCCAATAGGAATGTGCAGTTGAATTTCCTCTTTGTACCTGGAATATCTCGTTGGTAATTTTTTTTTCTCATCCTGGATTTATTCATCTAAATTCTCTTTCTACTGCTATAGGATGAAACTTTTATTCGGATGCTTAGAAAGTGAAACATTTTTACTCTAAAATTTCCCTTTTAGCATGAATGTCGATTCCTTTATGATACTTAATTAAGCATGCAGACTTGGATTTCTCTTTAGAGATACCCACAGAAGTAATATTTTAAGAAATCAAGACATCACCCATGAATTTTAACAATTATAAGCAAGACTGAAAAGCAAAAAGTTTGGACTTCTTTTTGAAATGGTGCTTACTTTCTTCATGTAATCGGTTAGTTTATGAAAAGGATACAGACCTGTGCTCTTTTGAGTAACATTAGCACATGTGCATATTATTATTTTCTGTTGGTGCACATTTTTGATGCACTCAAATCGAAGTCCTATGACAGTCAATTTTGCAAATATGTGTAATGGTCTTTGAATCGTGTTTTGTTAAATTGTTTCGCCTATCGGCAATTTTTTTTATTTTTCTATTCCATTCAATCTCATTGTCACAGTAGCTGTAAAAACGTTAGAATCTTCAAACTGTTAGTTAGCTAAATATTATTGTTAAGTATGTTCATAAGACTGTTCATTTTTTGTGTATTAAATAAAGTTTCTTGGTACATCCTGTAGTATTGCATTTCTACAATCTTACATACTAGTACTACCTATCATACCATTTCTTGGTACATCCTGTGGTATCAAATTTTCTATATTTTATTTCAGACTAGTCACTGGTAACTGAATCAAGTTTCACAATGAGTTTGTTCAGTAATTTTTGAATTTTGCATTTTTGCAAAGTAGAGAGTGCACTTAGTTGCCAGAAATTCTCCGAGATTTTTTTTAATGATATTAAATCATGAAAAATAAGCTCAAAGTTGCATGTATCGAGCTTCCATTTAAACATGCATATCTGAAAATATCTCTCTGCTCATGCAATGCAGCGGCTGAATAGCTATGTCCGCTGCCATCCATGTGAGTCCATGCAGACATTATCCATGCGTGGCTGCTTGAACTGAGGATTATGGCAAACTTACAGATCTGGCCACGGGAGCAGGAGAGATATTTTCAGACACTATCGGGGCTATCTCAGCGAAGCACTTTTAAATAGAAGCTCAAAATATCCAACTTGAAACTTGTTTTTCTTGAGTGAATACATATTGTTAATTGTTCCATAAAATCCAGGAAAATCCCTATCATTTCAGTGCAGTCTCTAATTCTTGAAAATTAAATGTTGGTATTTGAATGTCAAAGAGCAAAACTATTCTTGGTTCTGAACATTTTGTACTAGGTCTTCTGCTAACCTAAAATTTCAAGAATAAGTATCTGCAACAATTCCTCAGACTTAGGGATAGCCATTGAGGCAGCTGACTATAAAAAAAAAAACCTGCAGTACATATACTCAAATTAAAAAAGGAGCATGTTTGTATACGGCTACACTCATTGATAACGATGAATTCAAGAGTGAAAAAAATATACTTTTTTCTGATACGAAAACTGAGAATGTGATTATTAGAGAAATAAAAGAAGATCACAAGTCAGTAAAGTAACAACAGTTTCTGAGACAATTCTTACTTTTTAAATGGTAGAGCATCTTGGTAACAGATGGATAAACACACAAAATATTATTGCAATGAATTTAAGAACACTATTCGAAAAAAAGTTTTAACGGCAAGTTCTCTCATGATACAAAAAAAAGAAACATGAAAATGTGTAGCATTATGTCAGAGTTTTTGGAAAATACACCAAACAATTAAAAAAATATCATGGAAATATTGCCAAGCAACTGCTAACCAGGTCAAGGGCATACTTCTCTTCTCTTATTTTCTTCTTGAAATCATTTTCCTCTTTGCCCAGAGCATTATGCAGGGATAAAACAAAACTTAACAGAAAAATTCTGCTCAAGACTCTGCCTGAGCAAGTCCAGACTGTTGTCAGTATTCCACGGTGAGTCTTGGACACCCTCCTCCCTGCAAAAGCAGCAGGCAATCGGAATGAATACTTGCCACCCATGTCTTGGTTTTCAGTGTACATCTGTTTAGCTTATTTATCCCAAAAATAATATTCCACCAAATTTCCCTAACCAATATTCCTCTTTGTTAACTTTTTACAAGGATGCTGCCTTGTTTTGACTTAGAACTTTCCTTTACATTTCATTTAAGTTAAAATGACAGTGACTTAATTCTAAAGATTCCTCTCATCTGTCTTTCACATAGCACTAAGAAAAGTAAAAACAAATGATCAAGGTCAAACTGAAAGAAAAAGGACAAAACATGAGGACCCATGTGGGAAAGGGGCGTAAGTGCCATCACGCCTTTTTTTTCTCCTGTTTCCTCCTAAACTCTGCGCAACCGTTTCCTCAACATAAAATTTTCTCAAAATTTCATGAAAATTGGTGCATTTTAAAAGTAAAAATGGAATTTTCCAGACAACGTGGAATGACTATCTCCAACAAGTCAGCTATTTCGCGCAGCTCTACTTCGGAAGAAGGATGATTATGTTTTAACTCCTTTTGAAATCAGGACTCATTCTTTCCTCCCTAAACTGCATTTCACTAGCCATGGCTGGATGCCTTTACAAAAATGACGCCTGTTTTTGATACTAAACCAGCAGGCTGATTGTTGAAGTCGATAGACAAAGCTACGGACAAAAGAGACATAGGGAGTATGGAGCTATCCTATTGATGGAAGCGGGTGGTTGAAATGGACAAAGAAGGTGGGTAATAGACTAACTAGCGGCAACTCATGAGAGACACGATAGTTAGTTCATCATTTACTCCCTTAGTTTACGAGAACTACCCATTTCAACCGATAGGATTGCTCCATGCTCCTTATGTCTTCTTAGTCTATCAATTTCAACACTCAGCCCGCAGGTTAATATTGCTCAAATCTGGGCGCTTGATAAGGAAAACCTACTGGGAAATTTTCAGCTCAAGGCAGCGTTTTGTTTCAGATATATTGCCAAATTCTCTTTTTCAAATGATTTATTAGTGGCTCCATCCACAAATTTTTACGAAAAGTTCATTTTTTACTTAAGTAAAAAATATTACAGGGTGTTTCTCAGCCTGCAGGTAGGCTGTTAAATTAGACTATACTGACATAATAATCAAGAATTTCAGAATTACAAAATAAAAGCTTTGTGACACTGCACAGCAGTAACAAAGTGCTGCATTAAGCTAAGATTCCGCCTAAAAGTTTGGTTCTTATGCACACCCTGCGCAGCTACTGCTCGTAACGTTGCTGGAAAAAACGAAGCCCCTAGTGCTTCATCCGTAATTAACAGTAAGCGGCAGTCAACCGACTGTTCCTCTGCCACTCTACTTATATCGTGGATTTTGAAAAAATTTCTCAGTCGATTGATCGTAAACTCATCCAACAGACAGTGGTCTGGAAAAGATAAAGGAAATTGTAGCTTTAACTCACACAACTTTCATAGAAGATTCAGTTGCGAATTATGATCTCACCAATTCTGATCGAGTGTTATTCTTCATCTTCAAATCCGAGAGCCACTGGGACAGTTTTAGAACATGGCCCTTCAAAATAAAATCTGAAAGAAGCAAAAAACACATTGTATTTAAGGGGCACCTTCAAAATAAAATAAATATGAGATGGCACCCATAAAATTTTTGAAGCAATTGTTTATTGAGACATAATGTTTGTCCTCATTAGAATCATGTTCAAGATGTCGTACTATTGGAGCACCTCTTCAGAAATTTTAGGAATTGACCAATGGTATGTTACTGCTCAAGTTTCCATATCAACAGTGTGAGTCGGCAAACACATAACTCGGTTTGCGACGTTGCAGACTTCCTGTCATATTTTATTTTTCAAACAGAAAACTACTCAACAGCAATTCTTTAAAACCGCTGTGATGTTTCTTTTTTGTGCAAAGAAAATTCTGCACAAACTTTAAGGAATGATGTCAATTTGTTCCATTTTAAAAAAATAATATAGAGGCGGAGATTTTCAGACACAGCAAACGAGATCTGTGATTGCGGACTTGCGCCGTTGATATGTTGTCTCCCAGAGGCGTTTGGCATTTTCACTTCACCATCAGGACTTCAAGAGTAATGGAACTGACAGCCATCACTTCACAACAAAAATGGCGACCATAGCACAAGAAAATGGTTTTAACTGGAGGAAGTGAGTTTCATTAATGCTTTGCTGTGCTTGATTTTTTATTGTCAATACAAAATACTTTTCATTGAAGTTTTTTACGTTAAACATTAAAGACATAGTGCACATTTACAGTGAAATGTGGACACTACCCTATCAGTTGCATTGATTCAACACTTTGTGGAATGGATGCCATTTTCGTTCTCTCCTAAGCACTGTACATCGAATCGTGTAGTTTAGCAATTTAAGCAGCATTCTGTCTATTCATCCATTCTTAACTCTCATATTGGTTGAAAAGTCTACAAAATATCATCATCACTCTGCATTCAGACATTTTATAGTGAATTTTATTTCATTGCAAAAATTCACCTCAGGTCTTCCAAGTGCTTTCATACTTTCCTTATAAATTTTTTACTTTTATGTGCTTGAGATTCTGAGATGAAATAGAGGATATTTAGTAACTTTTTATTGCCTCCTAATGTCTGGTATACGTGGACTGATGCATATGGCTTATGCATGCCTATGCCATAGTTTCAGTACAATGAACTTACTGAAAAGCATTTGTTGCAGCAGAAGCCTCAATGTTGAATTCTCCGACACAAACTCCTCTCTTTGCCAACTGGGGTGCAAACATGGCGGCAGGATAAACGACAGAAGATGTGCCGATAACCAAACAACAATCACAGTCTTGCAAAATTTGATCTGCAAAAATTTAAAAATGGATCATTCAAACGTACTTTACAAGTGTGGAAAAAGTTACAAATAAATACACCAATTAAAATGAAATAAAGAAAGCTGAAACTAAAAAACTCAAACTCACGAAAATAAATTGAAATATCCGATGCGTTTCGGGGCTCCCTGGCCCCTTCTTCTAAATTCCGAAAGTTGGACTTTAGCCTTGAAGAAGGGACCGGGGAGCCCTGAAACGCGGCAGCAATTTTAATTTATTTTTGTGAGTTTGAATTTTTTGGTTTCGGCTTCATTTATTTCTTTAAATTAGCTCACCATAGTTTGTTACCTCGATTTCCTGTTTGTTTCATTACGTTTAGTTTTCGTTTCTTTCGGTTTAATACCTATTACCAGATAAAATATTCATAACTTTCTTCAAAATTAAATATTTCTCAAGGAGGAAATTCGGCAATGTGTGAATGCTTACACGACGTTTTCACTTAGCACAGCAGAATACTTGACAATTACTTTCAAAGTCTGCACTTGGTTGTCTCTTGATACATACATTGGTGACAAAAACATAGGCTATCCAATGAAAAAATGCTTGATATAGTTGAAAATGAAACGTACCAACTTTTTGGAGGACTTTGGGATCCAAACCTTCACCAAACCAAACAACAAAAGGCCTTAGGAGTCCATCACACTTAGGTTTTTTACAGCGAGGAAGATCTTTCTCAGGAATTGGCGCTAGATTTTTGTAATCAGGATCCGGGCAACTAGAGAAAAACAGACTAGATTAATGCATAGCTCATACAAGATAACTAATTGTCAGACTGATCAGGGGTTGGGTTAAATTTTGAGAATATTAAAAAATTGCCACTGTTTTGAAAGAGGATTAAAACCACTGACAATACTAAAAAATCTCTGGATACAAGAAAAAAATTCAAGATTCCAACATGCATGTTTTTTGAAAGGTAAAAAAATAAACGTGAATTCATCAATTGTGAACGATTTGATGGCGAGTGGCAGGCCTATTGTGCGCTCAGAGTCTATACTAATCTTCAAATGCAGGGACTCTCTTACTTAAAGTGCAATCGTAACATTGGACTAAAGACTGAGAGATGGCTCATTAAATCAAGTTAATGGCCTTATTTCAAGCTCTTAAACGCAAAAAGCGCTACAAAAATAACGACGAAATCAGCAAAAATAAGATCGAAATTGGTGGAAAATAAAAGTGAAACAGGAAAAAATAACTGAAAATTTTCTAATCTGTAGCTCCCTGCTAGAGATCGGTGGTGGACCACTAGCTTTTTCATGATGTTTGGAGGGCTCGTTTGCCAAGATAAAAAAATTAATGGTTTTCAGATTTTCATAAGCTATCCGCTTGTGCTTAAATTTTCCTAATCAGAGGTAGTGTGACCAGACCCTTATCCTGTAAGACAAAATTTACACTATCAACAGCGAAATTACCACATAAGGTATTTCGGCTGGCAATGTTGCAGGCTTCCAGTCATACTTTACTTTGCAAATGGAAAACCACTCTGCGACAATTTGTTTTTGAAAACTTCCATGATTTCACTTTTCTGAGCCGAGAAAAATCTGAGAAAACGAGGAGTAATATTGACTTGCGCTCCTTCAAAAAAGAAAAGAAAAAAATGGAAGCGGAGATTTTTAAACACTACAAACGAGGTACGTGGCCTGATAGTTTTACTGTCGATTTGTGGCCTGCAGAAATTGAGGTGTAGGATTGGTGTTTAAATCGGAGAAGACTCAACCTGGCCTCCTACTGCAATCAGCTAAGAGGCGCAGCAATCTCTTAAACAAAGCACGATAGAGTTTGCTCCTGTATAACCAACCTAGAACTGACACCCAGATAATAATGATAATATTTTTAATGGTATAAGTTGGACTCAATAAAGGGAAAAAAAGTAAATTGCAACCCTCTATCTTTGAGCGCAGGACAGATGGGACTGTCGGCATTCCAAGCTACGTCTCCACACTTGAGGCATTTGGTTTTGAACAGATTGCCATGCAACTCGACAACATTCTTGGATCCTGCAGCTTGATGCATATTATCTATGTTCTGTGTTATGACTGTAAGTGTGCGATCAGGGTTCCCTTCCAATGCTTTTTCATAATTAGCAATCGCAATGTGAGCCTGCAAATTGAGAAAGAAAACTAGGATGAAACTCGATAGGTACATGATTGGTTAAAAATAGGCGACAATTAAGATTGTTCCTGCAAATATATGAGTGTAGTATGGGTTCCTTACGGACTTTCCTCAGACCTAGATAGTTTTACATAATTCACTCAACTGCTTCCATTTTGGTAACATGGATTGGCGGATCCAGCAAATTAGCAACATTGTTTTTTCTCCATTTGAATGATAAAAATGTATCGATTCTTGGAGGGGCCAGGTGCTCCGACAAGAATCGATTATTTAGCATAAGTGTGAATGGATGAGATCCGGTGTCGCCAAATTGCTGGATCCGCCTTTGGTTACATGTTACCTGGAGAATAAAACTGGACATTAGTTTTGGCGCAGTTTTTTAGTGGATATTTTTGGAAGATCAGGATGAAAAAGACCAAATTGTGTGCAGTAATGATGAATAGCAAATCCATAAAAATAATTAAATTTTGACAGAAAATCAGCAATGCTACGAAATGTGATACAAGTTACATGATTTGATTATCTAGTGCACTCCAAGGAAAGGGCGAGCATATGAGTGAGTTTGCTTTCCTGTGCAAGGATTTGATGAGTCTTAAAAGGAGTGTTTACCTCATACTGATGGTATGGCAGCTGATAAATTAAGATTACTGAAACTTGCATTGAATAATTTGGCAGTAGTTTACTTTGTGTTTGCAAGCAACTGCACTGCCATTATTGACCGCAGGTGAGGACGCCATGCACAGATACATATCGACGGTGTAAGTCGGCAATCACATAACTCGGTTTGCGACGTCGCAGACTTCCTGTCATACTTCATTTTTTAAAAGGAAAAACACTCAACGGTAATTCTTTAAAACTGCCGTGATTTTTCTTCTCTGTGCGAACAAAATTCTGCAAAAATTTCAAAGAATGATGTCAATCTGTTCTTTTTAAAAAAATAACATAGAGGCGGAGATTTTCAGACACCGCAAACGAGCGATGTGATTGCCGACTTACACCGTCCACATATCAGTCTACTGGACAATACAGTCAAAAGTAGACAACTGGAAAGTTATCTCCTGTAAATTCTAGTGATTAGTCTCAGATTAGAATTTGATCAGGTGATTAAAACAAACCTTGTTTGGTTTTTTTGTTAGCACTAGTTCACGCCTGTAATGATAGAATTCCCATACTAATGATGGAGACCGATGAAAAGCTTTTGGAGATGCCAAGTCTTGAGCTTGATATGTTCGCCAAAATCCTCCAGCTCCTCTGAATGTTGGTATACCTGATTCTGCTGATACACCAGCTCCAGTTAAAATGACAATTCTCTTCGCTTCTTCAACAAATTTCCGGAACTTGCTCATCTTTGTACTTGGACCAGAATAGTTATGAAGGGATGCTTTGGAAGCTATAAAAAACACACACAAAAAACCACACATTTAAATTGATGATTCTTCAAAATAATTATCCTTATGTTCTTCTTGCACTTTTTTTGAACTTCTTTACAGAGCGCCAGGACCGATAAATTGTCTCTTGGTCTGTGTTTGACATTGCAAGGTATAAAGGACCTAACATTTATGATGCAAGGCCAATACTTAACTCCAGTTCATTGAATATGTATATCGACAGCGTGAGTCCGCAATCACATATCTCGTTTGCCGTGTCTGAAAATCTCCGACTTAATGATATTTTTTTGAAGGAGAACAAATTGACATCATTTTTTGAAGTTTTTGCAGAATTTTCTTCGAAAAGAGAAGAATAATCATGGCAGTTTTACAGAATTGCCATTGAGTAGTTTTCGTAACAAAATAAAGTAGGTATGACAGGAAGTCTGCGCCTTCGCAAACCGAGTTATGTGATTGCCAACTGACACCATGAATATGCTCCCCCACATCACATTATATTTATTTCTGTTGATTTCAATTCATCACAGCAGAACATACTGTCGCAATATGACATGCCTCTTAATGGCGGTTGTGAAGAGTCCCTTTAGAGTTGCATGTACGCAAGTGGCGTTCATACGAAGGTTTGAAAGGCGCATCTCTTGATATAGAATGCGAATTACACATCCAGCCTGTATTAGAACGTTTGTTTAAATCTGGCCTCTGTTATTCAATGAAAAAATAGAGGCAGCATGTGAGTAAAAATAGTTAAAACTATAGTTATTAAAATTGAAGGAAGTCGATGGAAATTTTTTAAGCTGAATTACTTACAAATCAGATTGTTACATAAACTTACAGGCTTCATGTAGATGTTCCATTTCTCGATAAAATATTCAGAACTTAGTTCGGAGACTGATAAGGTTGGGAAAAAAGAAGTAATGCAAGCTTGCAACAGAGAAACACACTGAATGCTGTCAACAACACTCGATCATCATTTTTAACTGATTATGTGAATGATCTTCGGCAGAGCTAAAATGCTAAAATAAAAATCTAACGCTTTTAACGAACTTAGAAAAGAAAGTGTCATGCTTACTTTCAAATTCGGTTTTTACATGCGATTATGCATTCCCTTCCCTTGCTGTTGCTGTTATCACTGTTATCAGTTAGTTTTTGTTTTGGTTATAGTTTCGCCTTCTGCCGAAAGATGGCAGGCACGATGGCGAACCAATGCACCAATGACCAATCAGTTTTATTGTTTACTTTAGGCGGGTGTCTCGTTCACTCGTTCTCTTCGTTTGTCTAGGAGCTCGTTACGTACGGGGATTTTTTACTTACAATTTTTATTATCAGTTTTTCAGACGTACTTATTATCTGTTTCAAAACTGTGTGTGCAATAATTCCATGCAAATTTGTAATTCTGATTCGTGAATTTTTCGAAAGTTTGTGATGTTTTTGTAGTTGGAGCCACCTTTTTAAAGGACAGTGGACCCGGCTTATCAATTCAATTGTCCCACCCCTTGATTCCTCGCCATCGGCCAGTATCCATCATTGACAGGATGCAGGTTGGTAAATAATTTTCCATTTTCCATCAAAGATATTGCTTTGTTTTCCACCCCAAGCGTTTTTACAACTGTGTGGAGAGTACTTTTTCTCTTACTCTGATTAAAGAGGGCTGCGTCTTGTTGTGGCAGTCCTTTCACTGAAGCTTCGAACTTGCTACTGTCTCTGTATTGCCAGATTTTTGTCTTGACTCAGCTTCGTAGATCTTAGTGTAGAGTGTGTATATGAGTAAAGAAACACCCATCTATGACTATTTACGAAGTTGAATTCACACTTGCTCTATTGGGTGTCATCGCTGCCCCAGTATTCAGACCGGCCTTCTAGCATTTGTGTTCGAGAGCGAGACCTAGAGAACAGTTTCCCAGATCCAAGAAATATACAGTGATACGTATTGAATTATTCCTGGGCAATTTTTCTGAGCAGGGAAACCAATTGAGCATGCTTGAATTTTATCTGTATATACATGAACTTATTCTTCACTAATATCAGAACACTGAAGGATACTCAGTTCTACTCTTACAAGCCAGTTCTTTCTCGGAAATAAGGTTACATTCTGTCGTGGCCGTCAAACATTAATTAAACTGTTATCACGTTTTGACTATAAATTTTTTTAAAATGTCTCAATCTCTTAATTCCAAGCTCGTAGGGCTTCATTTTTTTAAACAACATAGATATGACTGATTTACTTAACATCAGGCAAATATTACAAAGATATTTCACTGCTGGGGGGGTTTATAAATGCCATTTTGCCAAATGTTTCACATTAACCAGATTTTTTATTAACTCTTTTGTCTCCTCTGAAGAATCTCCTCGCTTTACCACATATTTTAAAGTGATTACCTTTTTTTTGCTCATCTGTTTTGAAACTTTGCTTTAAGCGTTTCCCCTAAAGTTGGGAGTATAGGTATACTGTCGGAACTTTTTCCGAAAACTTTTTTGGCGTCCATTTGGACAAAAATTTTGTCACTGTTCACGTATTCTGTGGATCGTCCATGATTGTGTAGATTTTGTACCCCTGGACTGCTTTATGAATAGACACTGTAAAAAAGTGGTAAAGAAAGCGCATCGTTACCATTTTCTCCTATTGTATGGTACAATTTATCAAAAGGCTTTAAATAACAGTCCAGCTTCCTCTGGATGTCCTCTGGCACTTTTATGAGGGTCCATTTATCAGATGTAGCCAAAGTAGAGCAATCTCAGATTCTTTCATGAGAACAGGGGAAGGTATTCAACCAAATTCAGTGGATTTTGGACCCATACAGGTTGGAACAAATCTCGAATCTGACCAATTGAGGATAGGGACTTCAAGAGTCTAGGAGACGGATTCAGAGGGACCCTAAGTCTGGAGTTTTGGGTGTCATGGAGCGCTTAAATTTTAGTATGTTGAGTCCCTAATTTCCAGCACCCCGAGCCCTTGAGCGCTAAATCCAGTCCTGTACTGATAGGCACATTTGTAAGTCATCGATCATCCAGAGTTATTTCCTGTATGAAAGGGTTGCACTTATAGTAGTTAGAGAGCGTTCATAAATTGTGAAAGGCATTTTTAACTCCGCTTTTGTGACGTAGATCCTTAGCCTTAATCGCGTTATAACGAAATGGCGTAACGCTCCCCCCCCCCGAGTGTTTTGATACTGTTATCGTACGGATTCTTTTTATTTGTAGATTTCAGGGTTTTAATAAATTTGTTGAGTTGTGAGGAAGTTGAGCCTCTGACTCAAAAAACCTGTAGGCAGTAACATATAACACGATGTGAGCATAGCTTAATCGAACGAATGCGACATTTTATTTCTATGTTTGAATATTAAAGGTTCTTCAACTCCCCCGTACGCGGGAGGGGGGGGGGGGCTGACAGGTAATGAATTATGAGGAAGTCCTTACATCCCCTCCAGTTCTGTTCAATTCTGTTTTCGAATTCCGAATCGATGGCAAAGCTTGAAGGGGTGATTGATTGGGATCATAACTCGTCATCGAGCCCAGGAGAAAACTTACAAATCGGTGAATGTTATAACCCAAAAAGTTCCTTTTTTGATGAGCCTTGAAGCCCATAAAAATGCTTGTATTCCAGGACTCATCGCCAAATGGGTATGGCAGGGTTCATCATCGAACAATTCGTGTGCGAGAAATTTCGAAGATATTCGTTGAGAATCAACGCATATTTGACCCTCTATGCGGTATATCCTAAATTGAAATTCGGATATTGAAGGTATACAAAGAGTTTTTCCGACTTTTTTGTGCCGCAGCATTTCCCCGTTAATTGTAATTCTCATGCAAGGGAGGAGGCAAGATCGCTCGAAGTTTTTGGAAAAGAATGGATCTGTTGCACTCAAGAGATACAGCCGTGTGACAAGATTTTTCAGGGGTTAAATGGCCATAAAAACCACGATGGACACGTTAAAAAAGTCTAAACTCTGCTTCCTAGTTCGCTTTTTATGCAGTAGAGGCGTATTCGAGGCTATTATCTTAACTTTTCCTCCGAATTAAAGCGACCCCTTTTTGACAACATAGAGCGGATCATTACGTGATCACGTCTTGCGCCATCGCGCCTTCAATTTTGCAGACGCAACACGGACATCCATCAAGTACGAATAGTTGTATCTCTGCGCCGTCATGAACGTGTATCCTTTCCGTTGCTCTAGTTCAATGTCGTGTTAGTTCCATTTGTCTTATCAATTTTAGGGGTACTTTAAGAGCTACGCTACGCGAGCAACATAGTCGAAGATAGGAGAGACGAAATCGGGCCTCTTTTTCTACTATTTCTCGCAAATCGAAGCGACACTGCATTGGCAGCATAGAGCGGAGCATGGTATGATAACACATCGCCCCTTGCGCGCCTTCAATTTTGCAGACGCAACACGGACATCCATTAAGTACGAATAGTTGTATCTCTGCGCCGTCATGATCGCGTATCCTTTCCGTTGCTCTAGTTCCATTTGTCTTATTAATTGTAGGGGTGCTTCAAGGGCTACGCGAGCAACATAGTCGAAGATAGGAGAGACGAAATCGGGCCTCTTTTTCTAATATTTCTCGCAAATCGAAGCGACACTGCATTGGCAGCATGGAGGGGAGCATTACGAGTTCACGCCTCGCGCCATGGCGGGTCCGACAATTTTTTTCTTCAGAAAAGTAAAAAAAAAATTGTTGACCGTCATACCTACATCAGGGTGTCTAGTTCGTAAAGTCCAAAAATAGTACCGATTTTTAAGGGCGGTCCGAAAGTACTGAGAAAAGGCGGAAATTCCGCAAGAAGGTCCGGAATTTTTCCCCTTATACCACGCGTGTTCTTTAATAAAACCTGGAAAGTATGCGCGTTGATTCTTTGAGTAGTATTTGCCTGCAAGATCGCGATTGCCCAGTCAGTTAATCTTCAAGCCACCAATGAATAGTTGTTTCTACGTCATTTTTGTCACAATTCGAGCGAGAATTTCAAATTTTCGAAATTTTTCGAATTTCGTTTAATGGAGGCACTGAGAAAGTACTGAATTTTTCCGTTGAGGAGGGGCTGAATTTCAGGGGTGCAGAATGTTCTCGTCACGCGATCATGATTGCGTGGCCGCTCGCATGAGAATTTTGGAAAGTTGTAAAAAAATTTTAAAAGATTTTTTCCCCCCTTGTTTTTGAGAGAAAAACAGGGAAGCGCCTTGTTATTTGTGCTATAAATGCCTTTCAAGCGTGCTGCTCTGCCGTGCTAAGGAAAAACGCCGTATGAGCCTTCAGACGTTGCCAAGTTTCCTTCGATAAAAACCGAATTTACTGGGAAAACTGTGCATATTTTTCTCCAAAATTTTCAGACTATTTTGTACGCAACTTAATGTAAAATATCGACGGTGAAACTACCAAACCACGTATCTCGGTTTGCGACGTCGCAGACTTCCTGTCATACTTTATTTTTTAAATGAAAAACTACTTAACATCCAGTCTTGAAAATTTCTGTGATTTTTCCTCTTTGTGCGGAGAAAATTCCGTGAAAATTTCAAGGAATGATATTGATTTGGTCTACTTCAAAAAAATAAAATGTGAGCGTAGATTTTTAAACACCGCAAACGAGATACGTGGTTTGGTAGTTTCACCGTCGATATCTGAAAATGTCAAAGAAAACTGTGCGTAAATGTTGTCAAGAATACATGTTTTACCCAGGGAAATTTGGCAACTCTCGAATGTTCATACGGCGCTTTTCCTTAGTACGGCAGTGTTGTGGGGAAGGAAACTTTTAAACGCGTTGCTTTTGGGGGCGGAAACTATTAAGCGCGCTGTTTTTGGGGGCGGAAACTTTTAAGCGCGCTGTTTTTTATGCTGGAAGTCTTTCAAGCGTGTCACTTTTGGGGAAGGAAGCTGTTAAGCGCGTTGTTTTATGTAGAGGCGCAATTATAGCAAAACAGTACATTTTGGGGTAGGCTATAAACTTTCTTCATCTCTGCTGAATTTCTTGGAAATGTACTGAAAAAGTACTGTAAAATCACTGATTTTAGTAGACACCCTGCTACATCGGTAATAATAACATTCTTAGTTTTTGGAATTTGAGGGATACGCGGCCTCAACAATGAAGACCTTGAATCCAGAAGGAAGCTTTATCTTGCGGCCTTGGTCGACTGGATTCATCGTTTGACGCGTGGCTTTAGATAACTCTCATTTCTTAATGACTCATGCAGTCATGGCTCCGGTTAACTGTGCGATGCGCGCTGCAAGACACAGCTTGAGAATCAATGACTTATGTGCATCCATGACCTTACATACTCACTCTACTGCAAATGCGGGTACGCAACTTGACTCACAGGTGGAAAACGTCTTTCAGACCGACACTCGACCGTCGCTCATCGCTGTGCCGTCGGTTGCATTTGGAGAATGGATCTTCAAAATGGACGTATTTATGCCAAAAAGACTTATCAGGGTGTCTTCGAGTCCGGAATTTCCGGAAATAGTACTGATTTTTTAAGGGCGGTCCGGAAGTACTAAAAAAGTGCGAAATTTCCGCATGGAGGTCCGGCATTCTCTCAATTTTGTTGCAATTTAAGCGAGAAATTCAGCTTTTTGAGATTTTTCGGAATTCGTCAATCGGAGGCACTGAAAAAGTACTGAATTTGTCTGTCTAGGAGGTACTGAATTTCTTGGGAATATACTGAAATAGTACTTTAAACGCACCAATTTTTGGCCAGCCTGTTTTAGTAGACACTCTGCTTAAGTTGCACGCTAACCCTCCGCACAAAGTACCCTTTAGCATAAATACGTCCAAATCAACGAAGCAATGTTAGGTTTACATACTGCCGTGCTAAGAAAAAAACGCCGCATGAACCTTCAGGCGTTGCCAAATTTCCTTTGAAAAAACACGAAATCCCTGGTAAACTAATGAATATTTTCCCTTCAATTTCACAGATAATTTTGTTTACAATTTCACCTTAAGTCCCTGCAAATTTCAAGGAAAAATATTCTAACTTTCCTAAAAAATAAACATTTTACTGAAGGAAATTTGGCAACTCTCGAATGCTCATACGGCGTTCTTCCTTAGCTGGCAGCATAGGTGTGACAAAATGGGTGTCACTGTGCAATGTGCCTCTCATTTTTTATCGATGGCCTGTCACCCGCCATGATAATAGCTCCACCCAAATTAGACCGCGAATCTCAGTTCGCGACGTTGCGTATTTCCTGTTTTATTTTACTTTGTCAAAAGATAACCGATAAGAGTTATCGCTCTTATTTCGCCCGGTTTTCCTCGCGCTTTTGAGAATCCTCGCTGCATTTCTCGCTGTTTCTGTTTTTTGTAAAGAATCTTTGAAACGAATTTTATAGGACGCAGTCAGGACACGCCTTCAAATTTGCCCTGCTGAAAATAAAAAAAAAGTATGAATATTTGTGCGTTGCCAAATTTGCATAAAAAGCTTATCATTTGCACCAAACTTTTCAGAACATTTCAAATGAAATTAAATCTAGCATTCTCGCAAATTTCAAGCAATATATTATTATTATTTTTCAAAATTAATATTTTATCTGAGGTTTGACAACGTTTGAACGATCCTACGGAGTTTTGCCGTAGCACGGCAAGAATGTATGCAACCCTACCTCTGCGAGGAGAATTTCATTAATTACAATGGTATGGACGTGAATTGTGTAATAAAATCATTCATTGTACCGGCCGGCGCGGCATTACGGTCTCAGTTTTGAGAATTTTTTAACCAACTTTGGCGTCGATTTCGGACAAAACCAGTTCGCCGTCTCCTGCGAAATTGCGCACGGTAATAATCGAATCGTAACTTCCTCCTCTTGAAAAAACTTCATTTGCTCAATAAAAGAATCGGGTATTTTAAAAAAAAGGCGCAAGTCCAGGAACGCATGAGCCTTGGAATGTGTTGTTCGTAATGGATGCTCGGGCTCACGAGTTCTTTCTCTTTGACCATTTCAAAATAGCGGATCTAAATGAGACCTTAACCCATTTCGTCGTTTCCCGCATGAAGGAACGTAACTCCACTCCAAGGTTGCAACATCGACTCAAAAAATTCGATTTTTATGAAAATGTACCTGTGCAATTTTCGTTCAAAACTTGTCTGATTTTTGCATGAGATCAGAGAAAAATCTGGAGAAATTTTTAGTCAGAAATGTCCGGTATTTTCCTCGTAAAAATGCAATATGCGAGAGGAAATTTGGCAACGTTGACTTGTAGTTACGTTCTTTCCCGGAGGAACGACGATTTAGGCCGAGGTGAGCGTGGATAGCACTGCATGCCTCTTGAGATATTCCTTGTTTGGTCCGGTTGAGTTCCACACGTTTCCACTGCGTCCACTGCTCATCAACCGGCTCATTGAAGTAATTTCGCAACTCCTCACGTACCGTACCTGTGCTTTTAGAGTACATTGATAGGGAGAGTATGGCCACTGGGTCTCGTGAAGACGCTTATGAGGAAAAGTGGCCCTGAGACCGGGGCCCCATCCTGAGGAATAACATCGGAATGGACCACTAGACAAGGTACGAATTTCAGCATTCTCATACATGTTTCTTCACCAAAATTTCACGTATAACACGATGCGCACAACGAAAATCACCGAAATCAACTCCTTCCGAAGATATTAATGATCTTGATGCGTGAATTGAAACCACCCGCTCATGAAAACTCATGCTCTGAGGATTCACATCGCGCGCTAACTTATATGAACGTCCTGCGATAAATAAATCGGCAACTCAATCTTGACGCTTGCTCAGCTATAGCAAATTACCATAGTGAAACACTGGTGGAAATGAAATTGCTCGAGAGAAGTTGTGCGTTGTAGTGAGCGATTTGACTACGTAAGCTTTGGTTTCTTGTAGCGGAGTCAAATTCTCGTAACAATGTGCAATAAAATTTAATATCCGGATAGACTCGTTTCAGCAATTTATCTTGCCGCAAAACTATGTCGGCAAGGACGTGTAAATGCTTAGTTCCCTGTCCGTGGTAACGGCGGTAACTGTAATATATCCAACGCTTCTTCCTCAACATACCAATAATCCCTTTAGATCGGAAAATCCAGGAGTCCGTGCAAATCTTTCTCGACCGAGACCAAAGCGGACTTGGGCATGATTCCCCGCGGAAATTGAAACGGCAGGCTAAGCGGGGGTCGCGTGGATTTCTATTTCTTCAATCGGAGCAAAGATGGCCGACTGCTGCCCTTCTGGTAGCTATTATTCTATGACTCGGAAGTTGGGACTGACGATATGGACATGCCCCTCGGATACGTCATCGATGAGCGACGGACATCGGACAGTGCTACAGTGCTGACAAGGAAAAACGTCGTATAAACATTCGAGAGTTGCCAAATTTCCTCCAATAAAATTTGTATTTTTAATGAGAATCGTGAATACGTTTTCTTGAAATTTTCAGATAATTAAATCTGTGTGCAAATAAAATTCTCTGAAAATTTGCAGGAGAAATATTCACAGATTTCATTCATTGAAAATTCGTATTTTACAAAAAAATTGGCAACGTCTTAAGGGTCATACGGCGTTCTTCCTTAGCACGGATGAATGTGACGGCGGAGTGTCCTCGACTCAAATCTGTTGTTTCTTTTTTCCTCCCAGTCGATACCACTGCCATGCGCCGCGTCGCACGGTGGATCGAGTCAATCAGATAGGTCGGACATAAAATTTTTGACTAAAACTGCAAATTTTGATGTTTGATTCGTCACATTTTAAATTTTAACGGGCGGATCTGTAAGAAAATGTCACGATAAAACCAATGGAACCACTTTCAAAACCTAAACGTTTTGTATAAACGGAGTTACAAGCTTTTAAAGTATCCAAATTTTGTCCGACCTCTCCTATTGACTCGATCTACTGTGCGTCGCGCTGTTACATCATACTTAATGATTCTAACTCATACTTAACTCGAACATGCCGTCAGTCAATTATCACTCTAATGAGACTTCACCATTCCTCTCAACCTCCTAGATCATGGAAGGAAATTCACTTCCATTGAGTTTCCATACATGTATTTCAAATTTTCCATCTCAACAATTGTTCACCAATGAGTCAGGCCAGGAACGACAGGGCCCACATTTTGTCGGAAGAACCGTACTTAAACGGACCGCGTTTAGCAGAAAGGAACCAAGCCACATCAGCTGTTGCCAAATTTAACCGGGCAATTAAATGTTTCACAAGAGAACGCTTGCGCAGATTCTTTCGAAAATGTTAAGGAATTTGCTTCGCACAATGCAGGAAATTCACTGAAATTTGCACACAAATCTGCACAACCGTTTTATGTAACGAATTGAATCGCCCAAAAATTTGGCAATAGCTGATGTGGCTTGGTTCCTTTCTGCTTAACACGGTCCAAATATGCTTAAGACGAGTCATATTTTGTACGTATTAGAGCTGTTAGCGTAAGGAACATTACCGCCTATCTGCAAACTGACAATTTTGCAGGACGATGGGAAAATATTTGACGAGCCATAGTTTTCGTGTACACATATGCCCGAAAACACCTCATAGGTGAGCTATGCGTTTCCAAAGTTGCCATTTTTTTTTCTTTCAAATTGATTTAACTTCTCGTTTTTTAGTCGTAAGTAGCTGAAACTTTGTGCGGAGGGATATTTTTAGCGCACTGCTCATTTTTTGTGTTTTCACGGACGTACGTCTTCGGAAAATGACCTTACGAGCGTTCCCGAATATTAAAATTGGGATAATTTTTTTGGTAGATGATATTTGGAAAAATGGATTACGGCACGTGGAAGGGCGTAAAAAATCCAGGGCATAAAGCACTGCACACAATTTTCCAGGACTCGTCATTTCGACGCAACAGGGGCTAGAAAAAGTTCCAGATTTTCAAAGCTCCTTGCTGGGTAGGCAATTGTCAATGCAGGAACTGTAAGAAAATCGCCTACAAAGCAAGGAGCGAGGAAGAGTCGTCGCGACAGCTTCGGGATTTTCGGAGCCCCTTGCTCCAGGCGTTTTCAGGCATATGTTTATGGGACAAAAAAGTCATATTTTGAGCTGATAAATCGATCCTGAAAGTCAAGTACGTTTACTTCCGAACACCCTGTAGAATACCCGTATTTTTTTTCTTGGTGGCTTATAGGAGCGATGTGCATAAGGTTTGTGTTTAACATAGTTTTTTTTTTAAGCATAAATACTACAGTGTTGCCACGGTCAGGGAATTCAGGGAAAACCTGGAAAAGTCAGGGAATTTGACCAAAAACAGCTAAAAGTCAGGGAAAAATTGACAATTTTCACAAGTTGCTTAAAATCTTTCTTTTTTCGGTTTTGAACGCACTATAAATTGCGAAGAAGTGGCATATCTCGCGATGCACTCAAGAGTTAAGTATATCCAAATGTTCTACAATTAATTTCTGACTCCTTAGCTTCAGCGCGTTTCAAATGAGACGCTATATTAGTGCGATGGTAGCTAGCAAGGTGTAAATTTGGCTGTGCGATCATGGCGCGCGTTCTCAAAGGTCAGGGAATTTCTCCATTTTGCGTCAGGGAAAACCTGGAAAAGTCAGGGAAAATCATTTCCAAATTTTTTTGGCAACCCTGAATGCAGATGCATTAGGCTCGCACATGGATATGTGCGAGTCTAATGGAAAATCTGATGATTTTTGTGGACTTGCGGCGGCACCTACTTTTGTGCGAGTGGAATAGAGCTGAAATGATAACTCAGTGCTCAGGGGAGGAAGTGATCCACTTAAATTTTTCGCAGCGCGCGGAATGATGCGTGCCATTTGCGGCACTCAGATTAACGCCCCAGGATAAGTCAAGTTCCCTTCCCAGTAATTCATCCTCTCCGCGCTGGCTCAGGTATTTGTGAGAAAAAAAAGCGCCTCGGCGTTATCCATTAGAATTATCTATTACTTATCTTTTTTCAATGCCGCTTTCAAGTTGTAATTGAATTGTTTCCACTGATCAGTCTGTGCCGCCAAGCGTCACCAAGCGATCGCCGCTGCGCGCTGTTAGGTGCAACGTTTCCTCCGCATTCAAGGGCTTCGCGATTTTTTGTGCAAAAATTATACCAATTCAAACACCGGGATTTAATGTGTAGTTTCTAATTTTAATTAAATGTAAATGTGGTTTATAATATGAGTAATATGGTCTTTTGATGGTCTATGCTTGACTATTTCCGCCTTAGTTGCAGTGATGTTTTTCCCCTTTTTTTAAATAGAAATAATACTTTAATAAATAGAACGCGTAAATTCATGTATTTAGGAAGTTTTTAAATTTCAAATTATATTAGAACTGTTCCGGCGTACGTGTTATTACATATGTTATAGCTTCTTTAAGGTAAGACATGCTTTGTTGAAAAATCCCTACAAGTAAATGAATGTAATGCATTTTGCAAAAAGGAACTAAGAGCATTCTAATGTAGCTAAGATTATGCAAATTTTTTGCCGTGCAAAAGTGCATTGATCACCTAAACAAGTTTTATCTTTACTCCCAAAAAACAATAATCTCAAGTCGAGGGATAACTTTTGTAAATTTATTTCTTGTGTGCATCATTTCAATAATACTATTGCAAAGTTGCACAATCCTAACAACATTGGAATGCTCTTGGCTCCTTTGCAAAGTGCAATCCAAATAATCTTTTACAAACTTTTTTTGCTTGATGGCAATAATGAAACGATAGCCGTTCAATTATCGTGACGACAGACCACTTATCCTTCGTAGATGTGATAGCCTCACGTGAAACAAAGCAATTTTAGTAACAAAACGGTACTCGCACGGTAATTTTGTCATAGTAGTATTCGTATTAGTAATATTTTTTAGTATTCGTCTGCAAGATAGCGATTGTGCAGTCAGTTAATCTTCAAGCCACCAATGGAATTTTGTGGCCTCGTCATTTTTGTCGCAACTCGAGCGAGAATTTCAAATTTTCGAAATTTTTCGAATTTCGTCGGATGGAGGTACTACGAAAGTACTGAATTTTTCTGTTAAGGAGGAAATGTTGTCTGAATTTCTCGGGAATGTGCCGAAAAAGTACTGTGAAAGAACTGATCTGTGGCCAGCCTGTTTTAATAGACACCCTGACCCCAACTGGCCCCTGCGAATTCTGCGAGTCCCTACCAGGAATATTTATCGTCAATCCAGACAAATAACGCGTTTTAATTGCGGTAACGAATTATGCGAAGTGGGGCTTTTAAGTGACTCGGGAAAACTGAGGACATGCAAGAAAGGGATTTTGACCCCCTTCTCCTGGTCCCTGTCTCGCCTAGGGTATGGGTGCTCGCGCCAGGGATCAAGGAACGGAGACACGGGACAGGGACACGCGTCCGCCTGCGTCACTGAATAAGGGACGAAGCGAGAAAAGGCAGGTTGAGGAACCCGCGTGACCCCTCTAATAATTAATACAAAATTTACGTTCCTTGTCGCCAACCCCGTGTTTGAAGCCGCGCCCGCAGTTTTCCATATCTTCCTTCTTCCACTTGCGAGGGTGAAGGGGAAAAGACGGGTGTGGAAGAAGCACTGCCCCTTAAAAATTTGGCAATGAAAAATAATTATCATCATCGATTTAAAATCTCTCGAAAAATGAGTGTTTTCGGGGGAGCTCTTCGCAGACAGGCCAAAACAAAGGCCGCAAAGAGAGGGGATTGCAAAGGAGTAAATTACACGAGGGGGACTCCTAAGGGGAGGAAGAAAAAAAGACAAAAAAGAAAAGAAATAATTATCATTATTATTATACTATTCTTTTTTGACTCTTTGACTCAATGGGAATTATCGATAATCGATCATTTACGCCTCGCTACTGGTGCATCACGATACAGGGTTGCCGGTGGTCTGGAAAACTGGGAAAGTCAGGGAATCTGTGGCAACCGGGAAAAGTCAGGGTATTCCTGTGAAAAGTCGGTGAATTTCTGACACAATTTCACCTTTTCCTGAAAATTTCTAGAAAAAATATTTATAACGCTCCACAAAAATAAACATTTTATCGAGGGAAATTTGGCAACTCTCGAATGTTCATACGGTGTTCTTCCTTAGCACGGCAGTATTGTGCACACCACGGGCGACATGTCTAACACCAAGAAATTACGAATTTTCAACGATAAAAGTGCGCACCGTGGTATATGCGCAATGCGTGAAGTATTTCATGAGTCTTGTAGGCGCTAATATGCGTTTCAAGTCGGCACTGTGTTTGGCGCAATGCGTGAAGTCCACTGATCAACAAATCAACATGATAACAACAGCTAATGAAACATCACTGTTCCAACTGTTTACCTTTTGGTCACCTTTTTTTTTCATTTTGAAGACTTGTCAGTTTTTCACTAGCCGCTGAATGTTTTATTCCATAATCCGATCTCTAAACAAGGTAATTTTGCCCAAAGTTTACCGAAAATCAGCATATTGAAAAAAAAGAAAAAAAAATAGTGACAATTTTTGTGCGAAAATCAGGTTAAGTCAGGAAATTAGACAAGTTTGGAGTCAGGGAAAAGTGAAAAAATATATTGAATTTGAATACAAAGAAATTATGGTAACCGTGCAATGTGCCAAGCATGATTTGAAGAGCAACTGTTCGTGCTAGAGAGATGAGAGATGTCCCTGTAGTATGAACAAAACATTGAAGGCGCCCTGTTATTTTCGATCGTGTTGCCAGTGAAGCGCTTAACTTCAGGAGAGTCAAAACGCCTACACTTTCGTGCGTATGCATCACGGACATCCGTTGAGCTCGAATAGTTGCATTCATCAGGCGTTATAATGAAAGTTACTTATTTAGGCACTTGTCGCATTCCGACACTAACTTAGGGTGCTTTGCTGGTTTGTTTTACGTTTTGACGTAATTCGAACGTTGCTAACTATGCCAATGAAGTAAACTATCACTGATTTTTATCGCGACCTTGTCAATTTTCCGAAAAATTCTTTGATACCTTTAATGTATTGAAACGTGACCGCTTATCGAGATGGCTTTGGTATCGGAGCATAATTTGTACCCAGAGTTTCCTTAAGCCTTTTTTAACGAGTTGTCCTTCGTTGGGATTTTTTCCTTTTACGGCTCATATGAAGTTTTTCCCTAGAATGTCAGTATAGATTTAAATCAATAGTTCCTCCTCCCATAGACGGCTGCATAATGTTTACTCGGTTTACTCGCATAGACGCACTGAAGTAATGTGCTTTTCCGTGATTTCATTTACTCATTTATTTTTTTTTTTTTTTTGAAGCGCACAATTGTACATTGTTGTATCTAAACCATAAGCTCTCAAGCCTTCTAAATTTTCATTTCTGGTATGTAACACTCAGTCCTAGAGTTCTACCGGGCAATTTTCATGATTGTTGCGGTTATCGATACTGCCGTGCGAAAAAAGAACGCTGTATGAACATTCGAGAGTTGCCAAATTTCCCCGGATAAAACATGTATTTTTGAGGAAAGTCATGCATATTTTTCCTTGAAATTTTCAGATATTTTAGATTAAATTGCGTTCAAAATTGTCTGAAAAATGTAAGGAAAAATATTCTCAATCCTCCCCATGAGTCCAAATTTTATTGAGAGAAATATAGCAACGTCTGAAGGCTCATACGGAGTTTTCTCCTAGCGCGGGAGGATAGGCAATCGTCTCTAGATGAGCCCGTTCTCTTCAGATTTTGGAAATATGGCCCAGGTTTTTGTATATTACACGGTAAAGTTGCGAATTTTTGTATAACCTCCCTATCATCTCTTTTTCTTTCTGTTTCAGACATGCGCAAGCTGAGGCTGAACTTTCGGGGGCCGAGAAAATTTCGGCCGCGGTGTCCTCGTCGGTGTGAAAATCCCTGCTGATAAAGCTGTGATCGGAACAATGGTGTCCCTTTTCCTGAAAATTTTAATCTCTCCCACAGTGCGGTCCTCTTATTCGTGATACATTTCCGTCCTCCCAGATTTTATCCCGATCCGACCGAACCCCGAAGCTTATCGTTAATCTCTAGTTAGCATCACTTTCGAGTGGAAGGTCCTCGGTTTTTCGGAGCGTGCTGTATTCGTTTTTCGTTATTTTTGTTCTGTTTTTGTTGTATATGTTTATGGCAATTAGAAATGTACTTCCTTTTAAAATTTTCGCGGCACACCCGAGGAGGACCCTGGGTCACGCGTCCCGAAATTTGATTATAGTTTCTCCGTCGCTGACTAAACTAGCGCGATGACCGTCACTTACACGGCCGAAGTAGCCACCTGCCGTGGTTTTGGCTGCTTTTTGAAGCTTCTCGTCAGGTGAGATCGCGTGAATAACTCGCTTTGTTCTATTTTAGATTTGAGTGCGTTTGCACTGTCCGTAAGTAGAGCATGTGCCTCTTCAGTGATGCCGCGCTATGGAAGAACGCCGTATGAACCTTCAGGCGTTGCCAAATTTCCTATCATAAAACGCGAATTTTCTGGTTAACTTATGAATATTTTCCGCCCAATTCTCAGATGATTTTGTTCGCGATTTCACCTAAAGATTCTGAAAATCTCAAGGAAAAATAGTCATAACTTCCCTCAAAAATAAACATTTTATCGGAGTAAATTTGGCAACTCTCGAATGTTCAAACGGCGTTTTTCCTTAGCACGGCATAGTGGCGGTCCCGCTCTGCGAGCCCAGGGTGTCTAGCGACCGGGAAAACCGGGAAAGTCAGGGAAAGTCAGGGAGATGAAATTGGTCAGGGAGAAGTCAGGGAAAGTCAGGGAAGAAAAACGCAAAACCGGGAGAGAAGCGAACCCCCGTCGAAGATCGCGATTTTTTGAATAACTTTACGGCGCTTCGATACTTAGCCGTGCAGCGCTGTCTCCTGGTCTGAGGTGCCATCTGAACCGTTAGTGCTGACGTAAATAAAGAGACAACATAGCGTAGTCTCTTTATTCTATGGTGCTGACTAGTGGTGCTCCCTCTCTCTATCGCTGTGTTGCGTCCGCGACGCCTCCTTTAGCGTCCGCGACACCTCTGGAAGTGTCCCCGACGCCTTTTGAAGCGTCCACGACGCCTTTTGAAGCGTCCACGACGCCTTTAAAGCGTCCGCGACGCCTCCTTCAGCGTCCGCGACACCTCTGGAAGTGTCCGCGACGCCTGTGCAAGCGTCCGCGACAAGTTTAAGCCATTCGCGACACGTTTTAGGCGTCCGTGACACCTCTTGAATTGTCCGCGACGCCTTTTGAAGCGTCCACGACGCCTTTAAAGCGTCCGCGACGCCTCCTTTAGCGTCCGCGACCCCTCCGGAAGTGTACTATTTCTTCCTCTATTTATTCAATTCCCGAAGTTGCAAATTTCTATAAAGTTTTTTGAAGTAACCAAAGATCAAGTTGATGTAATAGTGGAAGAAAGAAAAGAATCTTCTTTACGAGAGTCTCCGTTGACACCCAAAGACTGCAGAAAGGTTTTATTCTTGAATTGTAATCCATCGCTTTGAAGGGTGGGAAACATCGTACAGACTGAAAGCAAATCTTGGTAAAAGGTCATGAAAAGTCAGGGAGAAAGAAAATTCAATAGGTCAGGGAAAACCTTGAAAGTCAGGGAGAAGGAAAAGAAAAATTTGCTAGACACCCTGGAGCCGATTATTGAAGGTTTAAAACAGCCCGATAAGACATCGAATTGCGATATATTGCATGGTTAAGATAGAGCTATGTCTTGTGTCGGGCTGACACAGATTCAATAATCGGGCCGCTACAAGGGCTTCCAATAGCTTCTATAGCCGTCTACACAATTTCTTATAGCCTTTTATAGCCGATGGTGACTAAGCAACTCACAGCCAGGCGATATAGTGTATGCTAAACGTCACTAATTACGGATGCTAGGACTTAGTGAGTTTTTGGACCACTGCTCTCTTTTTGGGCCGTAGTATCTTGATTTATTTTGCGAGGAAAGCTCCGTACTTTTGATGGATGCCTGCCATTCCTAATATATTAGAGCGCCTTCAGTTTCGTATGATACTGTGCAATACCTCTGGTGTGAAATAGTTGCCTCAAGCGCCGTGGCACGCTGCGACGCGGCAGGCAGGTAGCCAGCGCGACACGCGCATTGGCGCCTACAAACCTAACAGGGATACTTCACGCGTTGCGCAATGCGTGAAGTATCCCTGTTAGGTTTGTAGGCGCCAGTGCGTCGCCGCTCCGTTTTGTGTTACGCTCTAATATTTAATCTGGCGGAGTCAGCGTTATTCAACTCATGATTTTGAAATGTTCTCACATCCTGTATGGATTATTCTCGTTTTAATTGATGAAAAAAAATATGTATTAAAGGAAAATATAACGTGTGTTTTGTAAATATTAAGGTGGTTCCATATCAAACTTAATGATTTCCAAAGCACACGAATTTCTACACAATTTCTTATAGCCTTTTATAATCGATGGCGAAAAAGCAACAGCCAGGCGATAGGAACTGTAGCCCGGCTGCATCATTTTTTATCGCCTCGTATAGCCCGGCCGCATGATTTTCTCTGCATTCTACAGCCAGCTATATGATTTTCTGTAGCCTTTTTTAGCCGGCTATAAGAATTCCTATGGTATTTTGAAACGCAGCTCTTATCGCCAATTTTTACCAGGGCAATGTCATTCTTGCACCCGATCACAATGATGCCTTGCCATTGCCAAGGAAGAACGTCGCATGAGCTTTCAAGCGTTGCCAAATTTTCTGTCGACAAATCATGGATTTTCGAGAAAATCTGTGAATAATTTTCTTCTGATTTGTTAAGGAATTTTCTTCGAAATATGATCTGATGTGCCTGACAATTTCAAGGAAAAATATTCGTAACTTTCTCAATAAATTTCTTAACATTTGAATGCTCGCTCATACGGCGTTTTTCCTTAGCGCGGCAGAATACAATGGCAACGTTTCTGAAAATATCCGTAACTAAAGAGTCGTGCATTATCATGGCGAAGATCCAATGCAGCAAAAAATACCTACGATGAGTAGTGATAAATGGGCTGTTAATTGTAAATATGTACCTACTTATTGTTAGTCCATTAATTGATGTGCAAAAACTATACAATTGAAAATTGTATTCTAGCTGTACAATACTTACGAAGCAGCTATAAATACCTATAGATTTTCGACCATCGATTAAAAATTATTTCAGAGTCCTATTTTCCTTTTGAACAACCAGTTATTTTTTCTAAATAAAAGGCCACTTCAGAATATGAATCAACGAAAGATGTAAGTTTGAGTCAGGTAGGCACCGGAGGAAGAAAAAGAATTTTGCAACTTAATAATTCAGAGAAAGATACAAAAACTGTAGAATTTTCTCGTAGTTGGATAAAAAATTACATTTGAGGGGCTTTAAGGACAAGTCGCATAAGTGCAGTTTTTGAAAAAAATTGAGATATTAATGATTTCAAGTAAAACTAGTCTAAATGCATATTCTGTGAAAAATTAGCTGCCTAATTCCAATTTTTAAGCATCAAAAAGTTAGTTTGAACTTTCTCTCCTCCATAAGGATCCTCGTAATTTTGAAACTTCAAACATGTAGGCATTTCTCAAAACAGCAAAAATTGCACTTACGTGTTTTGTTCTCCAAGCCCCTCCTTTATTCATGACTTATTATTTTATTAGGTAGCAAGCACTAAAGAAAGCCTTATAATAAAACAAAAAAAATCTCGGGTAAACGGCGGAAAAGTACGGAACTTTTGGAACTTTTACAAAAATCGCACTAGAATCCTGAAGCATTCACTCTCTTTGGTTGGGTTGGGAGCTATTTTCTAACAGTACAGTGTCACTGTTAATGGGTTCATTCGCGCGGCAAAATGTCTTCTTTTCATGTCAGAAGTCTCACTTTGCAGAATTTCAGTATAAGAGAGGCTGTTTTTTTTTCTATTGCATTTCTTTCAAAAATCTCATGACTATTTTTCTTTTCCTTTTCTTTTTTTCAGGTGGAAAGGCAGCATTTATAAACTGGTCTGGCCTGACTTAGTAGCGTTTTTAACGGCTTACTACGTTTTAAACCTAACGTATCGCTTTGCTCTTGATGAAGAACAAAAAAGGTAACCATTTATTTTATAAATTATGAATTTTTCTTTTATGATTGGGTTGTTCATATGACCGGTAATGCTCAAGGGGGAGCAGGGGCGTCTCAGCGTGCGTTACGGGTGCACTATAGAGAGAAGGGGAGCATTTAAAACTAAACTACGCAACCTAACGCTGAAATGGACGCGTAGCGCCAATTTTTCATAAATCTACGATGAAACATATTTGAACATCATTATGAATGAAACATATATATCACTGTCTGCAGTAGTCTGCCTTTTGGCAAAGCACTAATTTGAAAGAACATTTAAGGGGCTTGGAGGACAAGATGCAAAAGTGCAATTTTTGCTTTTTCGAGAAATATGTGTTCCAAGTTTCAAAATGATATGGATCCTAATGGCGGAAAGAAAGTTCAAACTGACTTTTTGATACTTAAAAATTGATATTTGGGAGAAAATTATTCATAATATTCGCCTTATGACTCGTTTTACTTGAAATTATGTACATCTTAATTTTTCAAAAACTGCACTTATGCGCCTTGTCCTCCAAGCGCCTCGTTGAATTTAAGAGCCCCGAGACTCACTAAGTATACCTCACAAGTTTCTCTAGTGTTACCAGTCTTATCATGATGATACTAAAAAAAGTGACAAATACCCCCAATAAGTATCTCACTGTTGCCGAAAGTCAGTCAGTGAAATTATTTAAAATTGTATGTTATCATCAGTTTCAGAATCGAAAAATTAAATTAAATTGACTCTCATGGAAATGAAGAGAATATGTATGACTTTAATCTGTGGCAAGACTAAAAATCGGTGTGGAATGATTAAAAACAGAGGGCTGATTGTTGAAATTGATAGACAAAGCTATAGCCAAAGAAGACAAAACAGATATGGAGGGATCCTATTGGTGAAAGCGGGTGGTTGGACTATCGACAAAGGAGGTAGGTAATAGACTAACCAACTGGAACCCAGGAGAGACCCTATAGTTAGTCTATCATTTTCTACCTTAGAGTATAGGAACCACTCATTTCAACCAATAGGATTGCTCCGTACTCCCTAAAGTCTTCTTTGTCTATAAATTT
Source organism: Bemisia tabaci (assembly GCF_918797505.1). NCBI lineage: Eukaryota > Metazoa > Arthropoda > Insecta > Hemiptera > Aleyrodidae > Bemisia > Bemisia tabaci. Next base: position 8,515,132 of record NC_092794.1, read on the forward strand.
TAACAATCAACCTGCAGCAGTGTAATCGTTTCAACACTACGTTTTTACCAGAAAGTGAATACCTTTACTCAGTGAACTCTCGATTTATTCAGCTCATGGTGTACTAATTACTTCATTTGTATTCACAGTGGTTTATTTTTACATTTTATGTTTACAGGCTGTTTGAAAGTATCTCTGAATACTGTGAAACTTACAGTAACTTGATTCCGCTATCATTTGTGCTTGGTTTCTATATTTCTATTATTATGCAAAGATGGTGGGACCAATATCACAGCATACCATGGCCTGACCCAATAGCAGTTTTCGTCAGCTCACACATTCATGGCCAGGTAAATGACATTACTTTTTGAAAAAGACTTTTTTTTATCTCATTTGGGGTTAATTAGTTTTTAGAGTTTTCAAAAGCTGTCCTTGGTCATTTTTGTCTGTTGGTGGAGGCTTTGTGGACAGCACTTGCCTATTTGTTAAATTAACTCTGCGAAATATTGGCAAGGGCTATTGAATATAGTGAAATCATGTATTAATTTAGTCTCTTCGTTTCAAATTTTTACTTTAAAAAATTATTATTAAGTACATGAAAAAATGAAATGTCGTCATAACATTAGATAAATCTTTTTGTAATTAGTCTCATGCTTGAAATGAACTCAAGTTTGTATGTTGCCGTATTTTTGTTCATTAATTTTGAAAGCCATATTTTTAAGGGGCAATTTCACTATAGGTTTTGTCGCCTCATCAACGCTTTCCTCCCTCCCTTCTGCCCCCAAATAAAAATAATTGTTCATAAAATATCTACACAATTAAAAAAATAACTGGGGTCTTCAAAGATTTTTTTTCTTTTTACAAACCCCTCCATAAATTAGTTCGAACTAGGAAGATGCTTTCTTTTCCATTTTTAAATTAATCTTATCAAAGCAGATAAAACGATTTTCATGGTAGCCAAAAATCAAATTTCCCTTGGAACAAAAAATATCATGTCAACGAATTGTTCTCCCTGCATAATACCACCTCTTCTATTTCCATCATTATTGTCCTTGTTATAATAAGAAAAAAAGCTTGTTTTAAAAAAATTCAACCAATTGTACAATCTTCAATCTAGTTTTAGGAATATTATTGAAAGTGATCAAATTTCAATGCTAGTAAATTTTGGTGTTTACCAATCTAAATTTCTTTCTTTTGTCTGTCTTCAGGATGAAAGAGGAAGATTAATGCGACGTACCATCATGCGATATGTGTGTTTATGCCTTACAATGGTTTTTTCTATGATAAGTCCAAGGGTGAAGAAACGTTTCCCAACCTTGGAACATTTTGTTGATGCAGGTAATATCTACACCCCTAATCAAAACTTCAACACCACTCTAAACTGTTTTACAATTATTTGAGAAAAAATTTAACAAAATTTATTTTTGAATTCAAGATTCATGACATTCAGTGGAAGAATAAAAAATGAAAAAGCATCACACTGAGCCTGTTTATTTGAAGAAAATTGAGTGATTAACCTCTGGTAGATTTTCTTAATTGAGGTGAAGAGATCTCCAAAACTAGTACAACTTTCACCATCTTTTTAGATGCATCTAATAATTGAAGTTTTTTTCCAGCTGCCTCGTTTCTATTGATCTTTTTAAGCCATTATTTTGGTTTCAGGATTACTTCTTGATAATGAGAAAATCATAGTCAATGATTTAAATGAGAAATTTCCAAGACATTCCAAACAGTGGTTGCCAATTGTTTGGGCCGCCAGCATTGTGACACGCGCTAGGAAAGAAGGTAGAATACGAGATGATTTCTCAGCCAAAGCAATAATAGATGAATTAAATAAGTTCAGAGGCCAATGTGGTCTCCTCCTCAATTATGACACAATTAGTGTGCCTTTAGTTTATACGCAGGTAAGTTTATAATTTCGGATAGTTTCAGAAATTTTTACCCCAGAAAGGACTCCATCCATTTTGGAAATTTCAGTTTGCTTGCAAGCATTGTTCATACAATTTTGATGAGAGACTTTGTCTAGGGATGGTCGAAGTTGAACCCGGTTCCAGTGTCCTTTGTGTGGAAAACAAATTTCTTTTTTACCGCATCAATTATTCTTCTAATAGAGTTTTTGATCTCAGCTAAAGCTTACTATTTCATCAGTCATTATAATGCGGATGTTTATGCGGAAAAATCATTGTGCGCTCCAAAAAGGTTTAATCTTAAATAGCTTCACAAACTCATTTTAGATTGCTCAGCTTTAGCATTTTTAAAATTAAACATTATGACACTCTAAAACTAGAAGCACAATGCAATTCTGAATGGTGAAAGACGCATGGTATGATTGAAAACCTCTCTGTTGAATTGACTTAAAAATCAGCCAGCAAGGCTGGTGAGAAGGTAATCCAATCTGTCATGAAGTATCACGGATTTAAGTGTCAAACCATCGTCAAATGCCTCAAAATGATGTTTAAATCCTTGCATAGAGCCACAGCTTTTTTTTCTGCAAAAAGTCAGTCAGGTTTTTTGAAGTCCGTCCTTCTTTGGATTTTAGGCATCATTCGGGTTTTATAACATATTTTCATCCACCACTAATTTAGATCCTAACTTCAGTGTTTTTGTATTTCATCAATATTCCAGGTCGTTACATTGGCTGTGTATTCGTTTTTCATTACAAGTGTGATGGGTCGGCAGTGGTTAGAAATCACCGACAAAGATAATCCAATGAAAAATCACAACAATATAATTGATCTTTACTTTCCATTGTTCATCACCCTTCAGGTAATACTTCATCTTATTTGATCATAATTTATTTCTGTCTTTTTTGGTTCCTCTTCAACCAACAGAGAATATTAAGTAATCAACAAATGAATATGTGAAAAGAAATGACAAAGAAAACCTAAGGAAACGATTAGGGCAAGTTTTAGTTCTGAAAGCGAAACAGATCAGGAGTGGCAGAGGAAACATATCCATTGCCTGCTTTATTCAAAATTTTTACTGTAGTTTTATTTTTTCAGACATAAATGATTGAATGTCAATGCTTGACATTTTTCACTCAATAGTCGAGGCTGAATGAAGAGAAATTATTTTTCCAGAGATAACTTAAGAATGTCAATATTTGACTTTTTTAATTAATATTTTGTACAGAAATGAGTATAAAGTCCAAGAAATAATGTTTTTTTTTGTTTGCCTTTGATGGAATAAAATAAGAAGCAAAAAATTGCTACATTAGGAAGTGAGGAAAGTGGTTTTTTTTACTTTCATCATTAATATTTGCTCAATGTTAATATGGATAAAGTGATTTTTTCTTCTTGTCTAAAATTAATCTCAAGTTTGCAAAACACATTGGATTTTATATTTATTTAATTTTTGTTTTAGCTGAAAAGTTTCATTTTATTTTTCAGTTTTTCTTCTACATGGGATGGTTGAAAGTGGCTGAAAGTTTAATTAATCCTTTTGGTGAAGATGATGACGACTTTGAAGTAAATTGGATCGTCGATAGAAATGTCACTGTAAGTTCTCGTTACACTAGTGAAGCGTGCAGCATTGTGACTTTGATAACAACGCTTGAATGCAATTAATCTCGCGTAAGGGATGTCCAAGTTGTCTGGGAGAAAAATTGAAGGCATTTTAGCTGCATTTTTTTACAACAATGCAGGGCTTGCTAATCCTTCATAGGGCTATAATGCTCGTCAAGGAAGTGGTCTAGGGAAGGCATAAAATGGAGCTATAACATAGACAATCCTCCCTATTCCGACCTTATCTATCAGAGCATTTTTAAGGCTTGGAGTGATTGAGAGAAAACCAGCAGCACCATCATGCTTTTTGCATAATTTTATCAAAGACAAAGTCATTAAATTGCAAATCCCTGTGACCCATTCAATGTTTCAAAAGTAGCATTAACGATATCCACTTCAATTCTAACAATAATAAAAAAAAAAAAAAAAATTGGCAAATATTTCTGTTTGAACTTATTAAAGAACTTCTGCAGGTGGATAAAGAATAATTATGTAAAATTTCCTAGAATGATAATGATTGGTTTCATTTGTGAATTGTGACGGAAAGTTTGCGACTTCACGAACTGAAGCACAGGGTTTTTCCAGATTCATTATCCGTAATCTTCTTGTATTTACTTTCAGTAAAGCTTTTGATCATGGATCATTCTTAAGTTTAAGTTTTCATTTACCCTTACTCATGTTCTATCCATTATGTTCCTCACAGGTGTCATATTTGATTGTGGACGAAATGCACCACGAGCATCCAGAACTGATCCGTGATCAATATTGGGATGAAGTTTTCCCTACTGAGCTTCCTTATACCATTGCCACTGAACCATTCCGGGAAAAAGCCCCTCAACCTTCCACCACAAATATTGCGGTCACAGATGCTGAAGCAGAATATGCTGCACCATCATCTTTGAAAATTGATGAAATGAGCCTTAACGAGCAGGTAATGCCTACATAATAAAATTTATAAACTTGCAAATTGAATCAATATGCAATGCTCTGCAGAAAGCAGATGCTGACGGGGGTAGATTTTCCTGGAGTGTGAATTTTGTCAATTAGAGTTGAGTTTTTGACTGAGAACTTTGCTGAGTGTTCCCATGGAACCTGAAGAATTTGCAATCGCAAGGCATGCTTTGAACTAAAGTCTCTTCGAATTTATTATATTGAGGTGGGATTTTTATTATATTGAGGTGGGATTCAGGTACTAAAGTCAGCGGCAACCCTCTTGTTCCATAATCAGAACACTAATTTTAGTGAACTTGCAAAGGACTACGTGCAAAACGGGCCATTTGGGGCTAGGGGCCGATACCTTTGAGACTTGCCCTATTCATTCACCTAACAAAGCCCCATCTTTCTTCAAAGTTTCAAGCCCCCCAAAAATTTTGGGGAGACTCGGCGGGGGGTCAAAGTTAAAAACCGGCAAAATTTTCGCGAATTTATTACTCGAAAACCAAGAAGTTTTGGAAAACGCGGTTTAAACGAGCGCATTTAGCGTGACAAGAGCTTTCAGAAAATGTATAACATCATAGGGTTTTGTCAACTTCAGCTCGAGTTATCGCCTCCGAAGCGCCAGAAAACTCAAAAAAGACCCCTTATTTTTTCACGTTTGGGCCGATTTAAAAAAAGCCATTTTTTTATTTTGATGAAAAACTGATATGTTGTTCCTGACTCTCTGTAGCCCCTCTAGCTCTTTACCGCATGCTGGGGAAATGTTTTGGTCGCGAGTTATAAGAGCGGAATGGAGCGAAGGTCGGGAAAATCGGCTATTTTAAACTACGCGCGCGGCGTTGATCGGAGGGAAAACGTCCCCTCCCACTCAGTTCGGCGAATCACACTCCTCTGCCGACCTCGCATTGTTGCCACATGTCTCCTGATCCGTCGCCGCGCGCAGTTTAAAATAGCCGATTTTCCCGACCTTCGCTCCATTCCGCTCTTATAACTCGCGACCAAAACATTTCCCCAGCATGCGGTAAAGAGCTAGAAGGGCTACAGAGAGTCAGGAACAACATATCAGTTTTTCATCAAAATAAAAAAATGGCTTTTTTTTAAATCGGCCCAAACGTGAAAAAATAAGGGGTCTTTTTTGAGTGTTCTGGCGCTTCGGAGGCGATAACTCGAGCTGAAGTTGACAAAACCCTATGATGTTATACATTTCTGAAAGCTCTCGTCACGCTAAATGCGCTCGTTTAAACCGCGTTTTCCAAAACTTCTTGGTTTTCGAGTAATAAATTCGCGAAAATTTTGCCGGTTTTTAACTTTGACCCCCCGCCGAGTCTCCCCAAAATTTTTGGAGGGCTTGAAACTTTGAGGAAAGATGGGGCTTTGTTAGGTGAATGAATAGGGCAAGTCTTAAAGGTATCCTCCCCGAGCCCCAAATGGCCCGTTTTGCACGTAGTCCTTTTGGATTCAAAAAAAGAATCTCAAAGTTTGAAAACGAGCATTCTGCAATTTATGAAAATTTTACTATGTCAGAACAACACTTGCTTGTGCAACAAAGTTTTAGGTTTTTTTGGCTCTACTGCAAAATTTAGCCTCTTCAAAACACCGCCTTCTTGCAGTTGCTACCTCAGAGTAAGTGGCAAGCTGTTCAATTTTTTTGTTCCAACAGAAGAAATAAAATTACATTTTAATTTTGACAATTTTGAACTCCAAACATTGTAGATAAATCTGTAGACTGCTTCTTTTTAATACTATGATTTCTCAATAGTCTACTTCAAATTGTTTAAACTCCAGTTAAATTTCATATTACTGGAGATCTTTTGTGTCATTTTGTTCATAAAACACTTTTCCAGGCAGTGACACGATAATCTCGCTTTCAATGTTTTGGACACTGAGGTCGTTTTGTGTGAGCAGCCTCAAATTATCATATTTTTCTTGTTTTAATGGAAATATTATTGTATTTTATTTAGGGAGATGAAGGAATAACATTTTCAGCTGGCCGGCGTAGTGCAAGTAGAGCGAGTCGTGCAGACCGAACAATGTCTGCTGGTTCTTCCAACAGTTTGGCTAGTTCACTTCATCGGGTGGGCTCAATTGCTTCAGTCATTCGCCGTAAGTTTTCACGGGATCCGATCACTGTGTCCGTGGATGGTGCTTGTTCTTGTAAGTGTCTCACGCTGCCATGCTTTTGTATTCTACTGTCTTGTCATTGGTAATTGTGTACAGCGTAAGCTTCAATGCCACATGCTTATCACCTTAATTCAATCTATATTTTTAATGATAGGCGACAGTTCTCAGAATCACATTAAATAATCAATAATGCTTATGTGATTAAAATTACTCTCTGAGATAGAATTCAACCAGAGCAATAATCATCAATTCTCAAGTGCTCTATTACTGACTGATAAGTAGAAAATAATAAACAGAAAAAGTGAACATGAGAAATTAAACTGCAAAACTATGTAGCAGGATTTTAGAAAAATGCTTGATCCACACCATCCTAAGGGGAAAACAAGGCCAAAAAAGTAATAATTGTTTTTATTTTTATACTATTTTGGCCTTGTTTTTTCCTTAAGATAGTGTGAACCTTCCATTATACTATGATCCTGCTTCGCTGATGGTAAAAACACAATTTTCTACTGAAGGCTAATGATTAAAATCTTAGTTTTATCAGAGTTATCTTTGTCTATAACTTCAACAATTGATTTTCATGTTTTCATCATTTTTTTTTTTAGTCTATACTAACTATAAACTGCACTGCACTTGCTGCACAATTTTAACTAGTTTAACAATTTTAACTAGTCCTTTCCCCTTATCCTGCAGTGAAACCTTAAGTTTCAGGTATTTAAATAGATCCGAAACACTGACCAAACCTTACAATCCGGTACTTTCGTCAGCGTGATGAGCTAGAATAAAGAGTTATCTTGGAAATTTCCCTACAGCCAACAGTTTACTGCATGCTCGCTACAATTTTCGGATTGTGAGATCATGATTTTCTTAAACCCTTCTTAAACTCCTCTTGTAAAGTGCAAATTCCACTTTTCAGTAATTATGTTTCATCAGTATGCTCATTTTGTAGAACGTCAGTAATGTTTCAATTCAGAAGTGAAGATTTGGCCTTATTCACATTTTGATGCATAAACATCCAAATTTTAAAATTGCTGTCAAACCAGCTTTCTTTGAAACTGGAAACTCCTGTATAGTTTGTTTTTCATTTTTGTTCATGCTTGGTTTTGTAAATAATTATCAACTCAAGGTTTTACTGCATTGTCCGTTTTATTCTGATACTGCTTTTCACTTGCAATTTCGAAGTGGATTTGTCTTTTGGTCGAGGGTGTATTCTGTGGCATTTGTGAACCTAGAAAATAGCAGAGGCATATTGTTGAAGTTGTGTCTCAATTAAAATTAGCTCTGTATTCATATGTTGGATAATGTTTTCTACCATTAGTTCAAGTCTATTATTGAGGGAATTCTCCCTCTGCCACAATATTAAGCAGGCAAAAAGTATGAGAGATTTAATTTTATGGTTAAACAAATTTAGCCGCCCCCTTTTCTGGAAATAGATTGATCGTTTTATTCACTATCCTCGGTATATTTAGGAGGCATAGCAATAATAGTTTAAACATATGCTACAAGACAAATCCATATGCCGAAATTATCTTCTATCATAGTGTAGAAAAAAAAAAACCAAGAATCCATTTTAATTTTCTGTCTTTTTTTTCCTTCCCAGCTTTTTTGAAACCTGGTAAGTTCGCAATAGGTAATGGAACTTTTCTCCTTTTTCCATAATTTTAGTATTTATTCCAATGCAGACTGTGGACTAAATTTCCAATAGATCTCCTAAAATAAATAAATTAAGAAATCAGACAAAGTTTTTCTCATTTTCGATGGAAAAGAGCTAATTTTTACATTTTTCATAGTCTATTATGGTTCAAGTGAGCTCAAAGTTTTGTCGAAAATGAAAAAGAATCGTTATAGATTATAATGAATGGTCTATTGATGGAAATAATTTGTATAACAGAAAAGATCAGTCGTAAGTCTTAATTGGCAGAATTTTTATGTGAGCCTAAAGAAAACCCTCAAAAGGGGGGCCTCAAATTTTAATATTTCACTTACTCTATTTTCTGAACGGTGTCTGCTATTATGTCATAATTTTTTATTAAGTACAGATCTAACAAAGCTCAACTTTATTATCACTGTGAAATTGACTAATTGTCTCCTGGAGTCAGAAAGTTGTTCATAAGCTAAATCGGACATTATGCCTTGCAGAGAATCCTGTTAAAATGAATTCAACAACTTTTTTGATAAGTAATATACCCACCTATGAATGACACCAGCTTTTTGTAATTGCTTGCACCTGCGTTATCTGAGCTTTGTAAAATAGTTTGCTCAAACTTACCACCGCGCATAAACTGTGTATAATAGTCCAGATGTGATTGCCTTATTTTTCTCCTTCCTCTAATAGTGTCCAATATTCGTATTTTCGCAATATGTAGTTCAAAAATTGAAGAGACTATTACGTACTTTCAATTTCATAGTAGTAAATCAGTCTCAGTTCACATAAGTTCATTTTTAGTGTACTTTTCAAAATTTACAGCACAGGAAAAATTATTTGAATAGTGTCCTCACCTTATGCAGTAAGGAGCGCTGGAAAATAAGTGGAATTACATTAAGTGTTGTTTCAACTACGCAAGTGCTTGTTTTTTTGAGCCAGAAAAAAAATTTGCCATCAGAACTTGATGTTGCAACACCTCTTAGATAATTTTATACTCAGATAAGGCCTGGTAGATAATTTTATACTCGGATAAGGCCTGCTATGTTTTACCCTGCCCTTTTTCTATACCTTTTGTATTCATAGTCGTTCCTTAAGAGTTCCTGTCCGTAGGAGGCCCCAAATGATTTACATTGTGATTAAAGGAGGTTCAAAGAGATCCTTAGTATAGCACTATAAAGAAGGCAATTCATGCAAACCTTGAGTAAAACTTAGCAGTATAACTTTGAATATGGATCCTTGGAAGTGACGTCAATGCTTCACCACTACAAAAAACACAAAATATGAAATAAAATATATTGTGAGTTTTGTAAATTTTAAGGTTGATTCGCACCTACCTTAAAGTTTATCAAAATCAAATAATGTTTTCTTGCATATTTTTTACTTTTTGCAGTAGTAAATTATTGTCCTTTTTTCGATGCCTTGTCAAGGATATCCTTGAGCCCTCCGTAATCACAATGTAAACCATGTAGGGCCTCGTAAGGAAAGGAAAATGATGTTAAAAGAACGATCATGAATACAACCCCAAGTGTGATCTTAACTTGAGAGCTTTAAAATGTAATTTTCTTGCTTTCTAGATGGCAGTGCCAATGATGGGAAAGTCGGCATCAGTAACAGCACTGATAGCTTGACAGTAAAGTATGTCCCAGGAGGGAGTATGCGCATTTCTGATCAAGTTATCGAAGAAGTTGACGAGCAGCTAACAATCACTTCGTCCGGACGCCAAGAGCCTAGACCGAGCGTCCTGTCCATTTTTCCACCTACCCCTGCCTCTGCTCCTGTTCCTGTGCCACCCGGCCGCCAACAGCACACGCCTCTAATCTCACGGTCAGTGCCAACCTCAGCTATCGCTCCAGCTAACCCGTGTCACTCGCCCGCTACATCAAATGTCACCTATACTGAAATACTATCCGCCAGAAGTGGGCTCGTGGGTAGTGATGCCTTTTCAGGTCTTGGCAGTGGTAGTATCATCCATGGCGATGCAGTCGATAAGATAAGTATAGGCTCCACGACGAGCATCTCATCGGACGATGACTTCGAGCGGCTGAAAGCGAAACGGCAAAGAGAAAAAATTCAAAGGAACTACGCTCGCTCAATTTCAGGTGCCAATGATGTGTTCAGCGTCGATCAGAATGAAGCAGAAGCACTTCTTTTAGATATAAGTGCGAATTCTCGCACTGGTCTCTTACCACGTTCAAGAGCACCTAGTGTCGTTAGTCAAGACGTCAAAGATCCTACTCAGGATTCTAATCCCAATGATCAGACTCAAAATGGTGATAGTGAGACTAATAATTCTAATGCTCCCCTGTGATCTCTTTTTCATTTCAAGATAATATGCCTTCCAGTCACTTTGATAAAGTTCCAATTTTCCTGCTCTGGAGACTGGTTATCGTACAATTTTTATTCAATCCATTCATCTCAGAGTCACTGCAAGTATTAACATAAGTGGGATGTTGGTTCTTTTACTGAACCAACAACGGAAATGCATTAATCCTTCTAGAAGATTTGAAATGATTGAATATAGAGATGTAAAGCTCTATGAAAACCACCATTATTGTTTTGCAGTTTTTCATACAAGTGAATAAGTATGTAAAAAACAAAACAGGAATCCCATAATGTAAACAAGTATGTATAAGAATCAGACATGGTGGAATTTGATCCCCTCAGTCATTCAGGTGTAGGCCAGTGACGTGGTGTGCATTGTGATATATTGATTGATTTGCCATTTAAACCTATGGAAAAAGATCGATTATTACGGCACTCATTACGAACATTATCCTGTTAATCGATCCTTTTCCATAGGTTTAAATGGCAGATCAATCGATTTATCGCAAAGCACGCCACGTCACTGATATAGGCTGTGCAATTCTGATGGAACCAGAACTTCCCTAGAATTCAGGAAAGAAAAAAATAGGGAAAGAATTTCTACATAAAGAAATGGACTGTGATTAAAAACCAACTACCTACTACAGGACAAAAAACAAAAATATTTCAATTCTTTGTAATGAATTCTATTAAAGGAATGTTATCCAATGTGCAATTATAACTTCAAACAGATGAAGACTATTGTATTGGAAGAGGATTATAGTTTACCATAAGGAACCACTATTTCTGGCTCATCTGTAAAAAACACTTATCTGCATGGGAAAACTAATGGCACGTATGTTGTTTCTAAAAAAAAGCCCAGAATTGTACTTAGTTTTTTATTGCAAAATGTAGCCCAGTTGGCATCATCTATTGTAATTGAAGGGGTCAAAACCAGAAAATAAAGAACAAAAAGCTAGAACTCAATGACCAGGTACATTTTCTTAAAACTTGAACTGTGTGTCACTTAATGAAATTAAAATGAACGAGAGGTGGAGTGAGATTTCAGGTCACAACTGCAGAACTAAATTTTCACCCTGTTAACAGGATTTTCAAAAACTCTAAATTGACCAAGCAACGTCAAGTCCTATTTTTCTCTTCCATAGATTCTTTTTCCTTTTAATTTTGTTTCATTGACCCCTACAGTTGTACATTATGCACATTGTACACTAATGTAGTTGTGTTTTGATGAAGAATATAGCCCTAGGCAGAAGATCATTTCAGTCATTCCAGCATTGGCAGTAACTGCAGGATTTAACTTAGGTATGTTTTAAATAAGGTAAAGATTTTAGACAATCAATTTTTTCTCCCAATTTGGAGTAAATATGTATTTCTTAATTTAAGCTTTAATTTTCCATGCTAGTGCTTTAATAAGTTTATGGACTATGTAATTGGAGAGGGGGGGGGGGGGCTGTTACTCCAAGAGTGTATGAAAAGGTGCTAACCAAAACTCTTCTCTATTAGTTCAATTGGAAATCATTCTTCCATCACATCTATTACTGCCAATATTTGTGCTTTACAGCTTCCGTGCATTCATGATGATTATGAATTATCTTATTCTTTGTCTCCCAAGTTTCTTTTCATACCCTCATACTTCTCTTCTCTGAAGTACCACTCGATTTTTCAATTTCAAAATTGAATTATTAGAGAATTTATCTTTCGCCGCACAACGCAGTAATCCTGCATTTCGATTAATTTAATTTGACTGTCCCAAGGAAAAAGAACTTAGGTTCATGGAAACAAAATTTTCAGTGGATCAGTTTGTCGAGATGAGTTGGAAAATGAGATTTTCCGATTTTGAGCTCATTTTTTTACCATCAGAGCATGTAAAATTGAATTGAAATATGACAATTTTCTGCTTCGTTTATCACAGAATAGAATTCCATATAGCTTTTCCTCCAAATTTGAACTGCGAATTTAAAACTTCCATAACTTTGGTTAAGTTTGACAGTATTGTGTTTTTTTGTCTCAAAATTTTCCATGAATATTTTGAGCTTATGTAACATAAACCGTTTGAGTTTTTGTAGAAAAAATTCCCTTTCCTCATGGACAGTCAAATTTACAGGATAGTTACATGATGTCACATTTTCTGAGCACGTTTAAAAGAAAGTGCCTATTTTCAATGTCGAATAATTTAACCCTGAATTAAAACAAATCCTCTTCGCACACTTCTGGATTTTCGTCCAGATCATCATTTCCATTCCCATTCAACTATTTGAGGCCGTGCCTAAAAGTTATTATTGCTGTGGTATTGATCTGTGTTATGCTCAAGGCCTTATCATTATTGTTTGTCTGTTTTCTTACGTTGTTAGCTTACTTTGTAACTTTTTTCCAAACTTGATTTTTTATATGGCTCACCATTAATTTTTTAAGAGCATATTGTAAGCCGAAAAAGCTTTAAAATCTAACAGTCTGCTCTGGTTTTTACATGAATCTTTGTTGACCTAGTAGGAGGCAACTTCAACAAAAAATAATGACTGAAGCAACTCACAATTTGTTCCTTTGTATTTTTATTGCACTGACTTTTAGTGTTTGTAAATAGTTACTTCTACCAGTTAAATATAATTTTGTATAAAGTAGACAGATATGTACACATACTTATGTGCTTTCAATTAAATTAATTTTATTTTACATCCAGATGAAATCCTCTTAATTTTTCACCCAGGACTCCAATGAATATGCTAGATGGCATGACTAATGTTAAACCAAAAATAAAAATTACGACCGAGACATTAGACGCAAAAAGGGCTCTCATAGTAAAACCAAGTTTTAAAAAACATATTTAAAGTTTTCAAAACGAAACAACTCAGAGATGAATTGGTATTTTGAGACAAATTCTGTCAGTAGTTTTGACCTGTAATCCCTTAGAAGAGGGAAAGGCTTGAAATTGAGAAAGTTTTATCAATGTGCTGTTTAAAAAAGCATAAATGGATGTGTCCTGACTTCTGAGGGCCTTTTGTTCATAGAACAGCAATTTGAGCCAATTTAATCCCTCTTAAATAGTACTTTTGAAGGCAAATAGAATGTTAAATAGTTAATGAAATTCGTGAAATATGCCGTTCAAGATGTTTCAAGACCAACCTAACCAGCTGTCTCTATACGCCTCAATTCTGCCTTTCCACAGCGCATTTTTTTGTTGGCATTTTTCATAGAATTATTTGATCATGCCCGAATTTGGTACATTTGTCTTTCAGGGTATGCTCAATTGGACGTACTTATGCTCAAAGAAACTATGTTGCACGCAAACTGGACGCACATTGTTCATATCATCATGAATACGCCCAATCGATAAAACAGTTCTCTGCAGAGAGGCACCGTGGGTAACTTTTTGCAGGCAATGCCTCAATTACAAAATAATTGAATGATAAAATGCATGATTGTTCCTGATTAATTTATTTTTGAAAATTTAAATTGCGTCTATAAGGCCCCAAATCCTACTAGGGCATGCAGGGAATATGAAAGTAGATCCCAAATTCAAGGGTACAGAGAAATTTGGTCAAGTTTGCTTTTCAAACGACAGTTTAAGAAATATTTGCTGTTTTAAGGGGCATAGATAAATAGATCCGTTTTCACGGCATTGAAAAATCGAAGTTCAAAAATTTAAATTGAGGCCACGGGATCCCTGACCTCATGGCCTCATGGACTTGAGGGGGGTTGCAAAAGTACATCCAGACATTCAGGAGGGCTGGAAAATTTGCTTTGTTTTGCTCTTCGACCGACGATTTAGGAGATATTTACATTTTTCAGTAGCAAAAGTGGAGCCATTTCAATGTCTAGAAAAATTTCCAATCATAACATTTGCAGGAAAATTGACGCTCAGTTTACAGAACAAAAAAAACAAAATTGTTTAGATTGTAATTAACTAACAAAGTACATTCATAGTTTCCTGAAACTTTTTAAGCCTTTGATTTGTTTTGGTGACAAATTGGCTGGAGTACATTTTCACTTGTATTGCTGATTGTAAGCAGAAATAATGTCATACAAGTGACCGTATTTCTATCAAGTGGACCTAAGCGCCATAGGGTGAGGAAGGTAGAGGAGGGCCTGGATTGGCGGCGGAATCAGGCGTCTGGCTTATTCCGTCCTATACACGCAATGCTTTTCCATGGCGCTTAGGTCCGTTTGACAGAACGCGCTATCCAGGATTCTAAATTCCTCAAAAGGAACTCAACGGAAACGCTTACTTCCGTTTGATAGAAATACGTCCAAGTAATCATACATAGTTAGATTATATTACAGGAATCATGCCGCATTAAGAAGCTTGAGCTGTAAGGGTTGTTCCTCCTTAATTTTAACATCAGCGTAGGGCTGAAGGGATAATAAGTTATATGGTATGGTAATAGGTGTAATAGGTTCATTAATTGAAGACTTTCTCCAAGATAGATTTTAGAAAATATATATTACAGCAACATTATACAAACTCAATATAAAACAAATTACACAAAATAAGTGGTATCTTCAAAAATGACTTAAAGTAATCATTAATCAGTTCCTTCAACGGTAGGTAGGTACAATTAAATTAGAGTAACTTTGGCAATTAGGAGGAGACTTCATTCCATCTCCTCTGTTTCAGAAGAAACCGATCTTGTGCCTCGATCCGGAAATTTCATCTGAAAGCAGATCCAAAAAATGGAAGGTGAGAACAAAGAAAACATTAAAAGACAAACGTCAGAACAGAGAACAAGCAATTATTCATAATGCAGAAAAAACAACACACACTAGTAGTCTCTGCGTTTCTGACATATTTTACGGGCTGTTAAAAATTATATTACGCAGTCAGTGGGTACCTAAAAGGAGTTAAGCTAAACAGTCTGGGCTTAAACACTGCAAGAGTCGTTACCATTTGTACATGAAAAGAAAGAAGAGGATTAATGAGAGAGAAAAAGACTTTGCAAATACTATTCAGAAAACGAAGGGATGTTGCATTCCTGGAACACTGAAGATCAACGCAACAACTCTCGAATGTTGATAAGAATGCTTCCACTTTGATCATAACTTCCTCACAACATAAAATTAAACGCAGGAGTGTTGAAATAAATATTTGAGTGATGCTACGCAGATTTTCAGCATCCTTTCTTTGCCCGCGTATTTGCAAGCCTTTCTCTTTTTGTGTAGTTAGGAAATTTAGTAATCATAGCAACATAGCAAAGTACTTGACTCCTGTTAACAAAATTCTATTCTATGGATAGAAAATAATACTGATCTAACTGCATGTTCCTGGAAAATTTTTTCTCTTTGACCTCCTTTGATGTCTGCATCAGGAGGGAGTTTATTATGAAAGGTGAACATAGTTGGTTTACTTCAATCGGAAGCAATATTCTAATCTCAATGAGCACCATACTCAAAATACGCCTAAAAATTAGGTAGCTAGTTAGGCAAGCCATTTGAAAATAAAGGCAAATGGTCCATTGAGGTCCCTAAAAAATTGGCGAAGCTCTGATTTCTGTTACATCCTTTCTTCTTGCATAAGAGCCTCACAAAAAATTGCCCAAAATTAAATAAAATTTAAATGGAAGCTTAAGACAGACACAGCATTCAGGGAAAAATTGAGGATACATAGAAATGATTCTTAAAACATACTTAGGGGGGCAAAATACTACCAATGTAAGCCAATTTTTGATAAGGGGTCTTGGTTTTCCAATTCAAGGGTATCCCGGGATAAGCATGTCAAAATGCCCTTGTGAACGGATTTTTATTTTAACCATTTTAAGTCATCAAGGGTGTCCTAAAACTTAGGTTTTGGGGAATTTTAGCCCCCCAACCCCCTCCGCCCCCCCTCAGACCCCCAAAAACCGCTTTTTGGGGCTATTTTTGACTATGCTAACGTCTTTTCCTCATAACTTTCGTAATTTTCGATAGAATTGAACCAAAATTTGTCAGAATCTACATCAATCAGCTTAGTTTCTGTAGAAAAAAATTCATTATCATCGGATAATATTTTAGCTTCTAAAAAAATTCGTAAAATTTTAAAAAAAAATCATTTTTTTCCTTTTTTCGCGCTAGGTGACGTATGGAAACGAGGACACAAACAAAAATTGTCTCTCTTCTTAAGTTATACATCCAATAAGACACAGAAAAAATTTCGTGTTGATCGGAGTGGTGCGCCATACTTAAAAACGCAATTTTCTAACCTCAAAACGGCCAAAATTCCACCATAGCCTCCTTTGATGACTAGGCGTGGAGAAATATGTAAAGAGAAACATCCGGTTTTATCGTCTCACCTCTTAAGTGACCCACTTAAGTACCTTGAGCCAAAATTTCGAGTTGATCAGAGTGGTGCGCAACACCCAAGCACGCAATTTTCTAACCTCAAAACGCCGAAATTGCCCATTTCGGCACCTATTATCACTCCGCGTGAAAAAATAAGAAGAGGGACATCCGGTTTTATCGTCTCACCTCTTAAGTGATCCATTTAAGTACCTTGAGCCAAAATTTCGAGTTGATCAGAGTGGTGCGCAACACCCAAACACGCAATTTTCTAACCTCAAAACGGCAAAATTGCCCATTTCGGCTGATTCGGCACCCATTATCATTCCGTGTCCAAAAATAAGAAGAGGGACATCTGATATTATTGTCCTACCTCATAAATTAGACACTTAAGTACATTTAGTCGAAATTTCGTGTCGATCAGAGTGGTGCGCAACACCCAAGCACGCAATTTTCTAACCTCAAAAACGGCCAAATTGCCCATTTCGGCTGATTTCGGCACCCATTATCATTCCGTGTCAAAAAATAAGAAGAGGGACATCCGATATTATTGTCCTACCTCATAAATTGGACACTTAAGTACATTTAGTCGAAATTTCGTGTCGATCATAGTGGTGCGCGATACCAGAACACGCCGTTTTCTAACCTGAAACCTCCCAACATTCCCATTTTGGCATTCATTATGATTTTATGTACGCGACGAGCCCGCTTGAAAAGTGCATGATGCACATTTCAAAGTTCATTTTGGCACCCCACCGCGTAGCAGACCCGATCACTCAGCGAAACCTCTGAACTCCCAGGAATTATATGACAGTAGGGAGGCTCGCTCATCCCCCACGTAGAAGCGTTCCCTCCTCCAAACTTCAATAATACGTAGTAGGTGCACTGAGTACTGGCAAATGCTAGTAAATAAATTAACAAGAAAACGGCGTGTTCGGGTGTTGCGCACCACTCTGATCGACACGAAATTTCGACTAAATGTACTTAAGTGTCCAATTTATGAGGTAGGACAATAATATCGGATGTCCCTCTTCTTATTTTTTGACACGGAATGATAATGGGTGCCGAAATCAGCCGAAATGGGCAATTTTGCCGTTTTGAGGTTAGAAAATTGCGTGCTTGGGTGTTGCGCACCACTCTGATCGACACGAAATTTCGACTAAATGTACTTAAGTGTCTAATTTATGAGGTAGGACAATAATATCGGATGTCCCTCTTCTTATTTTTTGACACGGATGATAATGGGTGCGAAATCAGCCGAAATGGGCAATTTGCCGTTTTGAGGTTAGAAAATTGCGTGCTTGGGTGTTGCGCACCACTCTGATCGACACGAAATTTCGACTAAATGTACTTAAGTGTCTAATTTATGAGGTAGGACAATAATATCGGATGTCCCTCTTCTTATTTTTGACACGGAATGATAATGGGTGCCGAAATGGGCAATTTTGCCGTTTTGAGGTTAGAAAATTGCGTGTTTGGGTGTTGCGCACCACTCTGATCAACTCGAAATTTTGGCTCAAGGTACTTAAATGGATCACTTAAGAGGTGAGACGATAAAACCGGATGTCCCTCTTCTTATTTTTTCACGCGGAGTGATAATAGGTGCCGAAATGGGCAATTTCGGCGTTTTGAGGTTAGAAAATTGCGTGCTTGGGTGTTGCGCACCACTCTGATCAACTCGAAATTTTGGCTCAAGGTACTTAAGTGGGTCACTTAAGAGGTGAGACGATAAAACCGGATGTTTCTCTTTACATATTTCTCCACGCCTAGTCATCAAAGGAGGCTATGGTGGAATTTTGGCCGTTTTGAGGTTAGAAAATTGCGTTTTTAAGTATGGCGCACCACTCCGATCAACACGAAATTTTTTCTGTGTCTTATTGGATGTATAACTTAAGAAGAGAGACAATTTTTGTTTGTGTCCTCGTTTCCATACGTCACCTAGCGCGAAAAAAGGAAAAAAAATGATTTTTTTTTAAAAATTTTACGAATTTTTTTAGAAGCTAAAATATTATCCGATGATAATGAATTTTTTTCTACAGAAACTAAGCTGATTGATGTAGATTCTGACAAATTTTGGTTCAATTCTATCGAAAATTACGAAAGTTATGAGGAAAAGACGTTAGCATAGTCAAAAATAGCCCCAAAAAGCGGTTTTTGGGGGTCTGAGGGGGGGCGGAGGGGGTTGGGGGGCTAAAATTCCCCAAAACCTAAGTTTTAGGACACCCTTGATGACTTAAAATGGTTAAAATAAAAATCCGTTCACAAGGGCATTTTGACATGCTTATATTACACAAGTTACGCAAAATGATTCTGATGCATTTCTTCGACCATTCCTATACTCATATCAAATTTTTCCCTGAATGCGGAGTGTTTATAAGCCGTATTAGAACCTTGGCTCGATGGCTGAATTATTGAGAGTCTGGAAACAGGCAAAAAAATCCTCTTTTAAGGATGGCTCTTTTCCGCCTCATTATCGAAAATCTTTGTGTTTCCTAAGGAACTTGCCGAAATGGCTTCTGAAATTTTTAGATAAGGTTAGGTTACTAATCTTGATGGAAAAGTGATGAGACTCACATCTGAAACGCTGTGAGCAGGTTCTGAATGGTAGCCACCTTCGTGGTCATCATCTTCATACTCGGAGGATGTGGAGGATGAAAGTTCTGAAAAATAAGAAATGTAATTATAAGATCGCTATTTCTCTTTTCTTTTGAAGTTTAGTTTGTCCTTCACAAGGTTTATTACAAGTCTAAAAAACCTTTGCCCAAGTCATTTCTGTTGTTTAATCACCTTACATTTTGATTTGCAAGTCTTTTTTTCTTCAAAAAACTATCCTACAAATCTTGAAAGCAGTAAAAAAAGTGTTATCTTTAAGATACCATATTCCAGGGACCTTTTTTCAATTTTCTATTTTTTCATTTTTATTTTTAAATTCATTTTGGACCAAAGAGGCTCGTAAAAATCTTGGTAGATTTATAATGAGATTCTGTGGCGTATCTATCGACATTATACCGATAGGTTCAACCCTTCATGCGGGATCGTAATTGAGGAGTTGGGTGCAAAAGGGGCATTTCTTGAAAAACCTTGTTTCGAAATATGAGCGATTAAAAGTTTGAATGAAAAAAAAAATGGAATTTTAGAAATGATTATTAATATACCTTCGTAAGACATTGTTTTGAACGAGCACACCATTTCAGCGAGATCAGTGAAAGTGTAGTTTTGATATTGAGGAACAGATCTATCTCTTTTGATTAAGTTTTTCTCAGAGTACTTCAAGAAAGGCGGGGGACCGCCTTTCATTAGTCCAGCAAAGTAAGTTTTTCCATGATGATATCCAACATCCTATAAAGTGAATGCCAGGAGGTGAGACACAATTGACAAATGAAGTAAATTTCAGAGAAAGAGTTCATTCAAAAAGGAAATACATCAATAAAATGGACGGATTGAATCAAAACAAGCCTAACTCCAAATGATGTTGCAGAATCTTCTCTCATTTCATATTTTTTTACAGAGCATCAAGGAAAATTCGAATAAGAAATTTTTAGCGTATATATTTGTTGTAAAATAGAGTAAAGTCATAGAGAGTTTCAAGGCGCTAGGTTTTCTGTTGAAAAATTAAACACAAGAAAATATGAGACGATTTGAAATGCAGTTGGACTGATTCTATGTGTTCAAATCCATCTAAATACTTTCTCCAAACCAAATGTAATAAATCCGAAGAGTTACTTCACTGGTTCATGAAAATGTTCATTGAAAAAAAAAACATTGAAGCGCTAGCCCTAACTTTTCAAAGTTGAAATTCTTTATGTTTACTTATACACTTTGACCCAGATAATCTACCCAACTTAAAAGCTAATATTTACAGAGGCGGCAGGCCAGATTTTGATGTTGTTAATATTTTAATCCAAAGACGCTCTGTTAGATGCAAGTTCCGATAGTTATCATACTTGATAAGGGACCATTTGAATCAAGTTGAACAAAGAGGAACCAAAACACATCAAAATGGAGGAGAGAAGAATAGGTTTGAAGTTTAAATAAAACTTAATGATAAAGATGAAGTTCAACTTCCCATTACACATTCAAAATTTGTGTAATTCATTACTATACATTATGAACAGGAAGAAGTGTGGGGCTGGTTAAGCTCAAAATTACTTCTAACTCATTTTTTTTTCAAACTGTGACTGAATCTCTTTCTGTTTAACTCAGTCTTTTTTTTGAAAGCTTAATCTAGTTGTTCTGATTTTTGACCCCTTTTCCGCTGTAAACCTAATTCTGAGGACTCTTTGCGAATTGTGTGATAATTCATCTCACTACTACGGACAAAATTAAGAAAATATGGGGGCTTTTTGAACTAAACTGCTGCACATTTTAATGGGCCCATGTGTAATGTTCATTCATGAAGGTTCTTCAGGCACTTTTTGTCATTAGTTCACGAATTTCAGTCGAAGATCTTACCTTGATTTCATCAAAACTTCCAAACTGTAATGTTTTGTACTTGTCAATCGGTGGTCTTATGTATTCACAATAGGAACTATTCTTGACAACCTGATGGTTTCAGAAAAACATGATAAAAAACATAAATTACAAAAATGAATAAAAATCTGAAATTCAAATACCAGAAAATTAAAAATCTGATTAGAGTTATCAACATTCGGACGAGGATATTGACAGACAGATATCTTAAAATAAAACTCACATGATAGTTAAAATACAAAAATTGACGATTGAATGTATTGTGTTGAGAAAAAATCTGCTTAGAAAATATCAAAAATTCGTTTCACAGGCCGAAAAATGAATTTAAAGCCAGATTCAACTTTGAAATTACTTGATCCTTCATACACTTTTACATTCGTAAATTTCAATTATTTCAAAATAGCTTATCTCTGAAGTTTAAAGCGCAAAAAAAAATTTTACAAAAAAAAATTAATCCCATTAATTAGTAATTAGCCTTCTTCAGGAAGATCAACAACCAGTGCCAAATAGATTTTTGAAGCTATGAGAAGCAGTGGATTTAGCATTTTTTCCCCTTTATTTTTGCACCTTTTCTGTCAGAACTAGATACTTTCTGAAACGACATATCCAATCATTTTAAGATGCGAGAAAATCAATCATTTGATACAACTCTGCTCAATTACGGGACTGTTGGCTAACCCATGCAAAGAGGCATTACTATGCCATCATTAGGCTGCTGATCAATGCGTTTTTTTTCAGTTTTTAGAATGGTATCCTTGAGCTTCTGCTCTGTAGAATGTTTTTATTGGCTTGAATTTTTGGCCACATCACTGAACTTTCCCCCTTTTTCTTCCACTTGTTTTTCCAAAGAGTGGGAACAAATATAAAAAAGGGTATCACGTTGAAGGTTCTTTTTAGCACAAATCCTACCTGATTCAGTACAATAGGTATTAAAGAAACCAGCCGACTGACCCAGCCTAGATACCTATTTCTTAGATTGAAGGGTAATGTGAGATTTTACAAACCTCGAGCTGTCGTACACAAGACACATAGGCCAAACGGGATTGAATATCAGGTAGATTAGGGACTTTGACAGCAGCAGCAAATGGATTAAATCGTTTCCACAGCAGCCACCAGCCAGACAAAGAGTCCCCATAATTTGTTAATTCTGTTTCATCAACAGAGCCCACGTCAATTGCAAGCACATGTTTAGCACCAAGACTTCGCATGATATCAGCTAAAATCATCGGAAATCATTCATAGATTAGTAATGACCCTATTAGCAGATAGTTAAAATCTAAATTTAAAATAAATCGCAAAGATGAAAGCAGAAGGGGAGGTTATCTGTCTAATTGATATCTGTGAGATGTTTCAGTAGTGATCAGAAGTTGATATTCAATTAAATTTCATTTGTAATTTCTCAGAAATATTTTTAAATTGTGTGCATTTCAACATTGTGATTCCTGCACTAATTTAATTTCTTTCCCTACAGCTAAATTGCAAACTAGAGTGAAGTTGACATTTTCCTCTTAAAATTCTGTGGGAGAGAAAGTCGCTCTGAAAATTTCAGAGATTTAGAAGGCTCGAATATATAACTTCAGATAAAACATCAGTGCCCGGAAGTTTTTCATTTTCTGGGTTGTTTCAACTAATTTCCCCCCCCCCCCTCCACATTTTTATATTAATACAGGTTTAATATTACAATTAATTCAATGGAAATCAAAGGATATTTTCATCAATATTTTTTTTGATTAATGTTAAATGCTCACATTTATAAGTACCTTGGTTAGGCGTGATTGTATCAATGGATACAGAAAGTGTAGAAAAACCTTGGGACTTACAAAGTGAGCAGAAACTAAGTAAATTAAACTAATCAATCATAAACTATATTCCACCTTAAATATTCCAACTGAGAGTCTAAAATCTTGATCAAATCTTTTCCCACGCTTCTTTAACTCTATGGAGCTGAATTTAAAATCAGTTATGTTCATATCATGTTGATGCTGCTAAGGACGAAGAAAGATAAAAAGAAAAATATCATGAATTCTTTTCATTTCATTATATTCACATTGATAAGTGATATATTATGTTCAAAATACTCATAAGAGATGTTTTTCCTTTTACAGTTTTTTATTCCTTGGTATTTTTCTCATAAGCAGCCAGTCTTCTAAAAACTTAATCATAAATTTAAGGTTTTTTAAATATGGGAGAGGAACTGCACGAAAAATTCATTTAGAGACGGTCTAGACCTTTGTGACAGGGCGAAAAGGGGCTGGAAACTCAATTTTTAGTAGGATGTAATTTATGAACGCAAGTACCTTGATTTTAAAAGTATCTCTGTGTGAACTATTTAGAATTTTGAACTGATGACAGACAACATAGATAAACGAGTATACCTGGGACATTATTAACGTAGCAGCCATCAAGCAGAAGATGACCATCGATTGGATCACATAGGGGGGGAAGAATTCCAGCTATCGACATACTAGCGCGAGTATACCGCCATAATGAGCCTGTAAATATTCTTTATACTCTAACTAGTCTATCATAGCTACTTGAACAGCTCTTTAAACTGCCTCCCACTGTACTTTTTGATGATTCTATCAATGATTCACCATTCAATTTAGTTCTATTTTGTTTCATTTTAATGACCATATAATGCTTCCCTCCAATTTTTAGGAAATGAAATTACAACGCATATGAAGGACAACCATGATATTGAATGTTGCTAATGATGAAGTGTTTCAACACAATATGAATGAGTGAAAAAAGTGAAAAGTCTAGAATGGAATTAGAACCAGCTAAGTACAAAACTGCCATGTACTTTTTTGATTAATTATCTGAATGACCCATTCTTTTTGTGAATTACATTATGTGGCTGTATATAATTATCACGAATTACATATTATATACATGAAGCGAAATTTGATGATGGCTGTCAATTGATATAATTGCAGTTTTTGAGAGATATCAGCCAGTTAATTTTTTCAGTATCTATCTTTTTACCATGCGAGCAAGAAACTCATTCAGGAAAGTTCAGTTTGGTCTGTGCACACCTGATGAATTCTGAACGATTGTGCTGACAACAGACCTGATTTTTCTGCCCACACTAAACTAGTATTTCTCTTGTATATTTCAAAATATCTCTATTAGAAAAAGTGATCGCCTGATACCTCTAAAAGAACTGTAATTACATTACATATATTTACCTTAATAACTTGTTTTTCTATCAAGTGCAACAGCGTAAATAATGGGCGGCTAATGTGTTAGAATTTTGTTGAAAAATAAGAAAAATAATAAAAACTGAACTTAATATTTAAAATATTAAATTCGCAGGTACATTGATGGAAAATCATTGATTCAAACAGTCAAAACGTACAGTTGAGAGGAATGAAATGCTTGTGAAATGTACCTGGCAAATTATTGACGTAGCCTCCGTCGAGCAAGAGGTGACCATCGACAGGGTCGCACAGAGGCGGTAAATACCCTGAGAGAGACATAGATGCGCGCACATAACGCCACAAAGATCCTGCAAAACAAGTATTTTTATTCGTATTACAGTCTTGATCTGTCATATGGTATGATCTGGGGCAAAAATGGTCATTTAACTGGTTCTTGGTTTCACCTTCACTTGATAAAAGTTAAAAAAAAAAAAACTTATTTTCATGCTAATGCAGTATCGTAGCATTTCTTTCTTGCGGTCAAATGTCGGGGAAAGAGGGGTATATGAGGAAGGTTGAAAGCAAATTAAAATTAGTAATAAAAGTGAACAGAACCTAATTTTCAAACTGAATTCTTTATATGAAACGGGAAAGAGTGAAGAATGGAGGAGCTAAATAAGACTCAGACACAAGGAAAAATACACTGGTACTTAGTTCAAAAAGTGCTCAGTTATTTGGTACCTGAATTATCCAAGGGACATTTGACACAATCTTTGCATTTCCCTTGTTTCCTTCTCGGAGTTCCTATCGCTTCTCCCTTATTATCTCTCATATTTTATGAGTATGTGCGAATATTTGGCATTTAACAAATCCAATGATGGCCCACACCACTAATTGCTGAGTGACGGATGTTCTGCTGCAGTTGAGTTGGCAATAAGCGATTTTATAATAAAGCATCACATTAAAAACAAGAGGTATAAAATCTGAGGGAGAAAATATTCGCTAAACCCTGAGAGGGATTTATTACAGATAGGCAAAGTGGATGAACAGAGACTGAACAAACAGTAACACAGGAAGAGTATATGAGGGGAAGGGAAAGAGCCCAAAAAAATACATAGAATAGAGGTGGAGGTAATAACGCTCAATAAAAATTAAAGATAGTAGCATGATAAAAATTGGAAAAAGGAAATGAGAAATAAGAAAAATGAGAAAACGTGCACATCTCATAAAACTGTCTTAAGGACAAATCATACCTACCAGTTATCTTGGTTGAATACAGATTTATGTTTATTAATCCTCAAATGCCTTAAACATATTTCACGAGGCAAGTCACACAGTTGCTAAATAGATTTTGATAGGAGAATGGCCTGAGGTTCTTCCATGCAAACTAATCACCAAACTATTACCAATCTATTTTTGGAACGGGCCACAGAAGTTATACAAATTTTTCCTTAAAAACTGGCACAGAGGGTTACTTGCTGAGATGTCAAAGTAACACGCCTCGCAAATCAGTGCTGCAATAGAGTATAGTCGCTTGGAGCGTTTGGCTCTGGCTGATAGATCTGAAGTTTGACTCCCTGTGCTCTCTCATAATTTTTATTTGTTCCAGTGAGTGCTTTGATTTTATTCTTTTGTACTTCCTTACAACTGTGTTAACGACAAAGTTAGTTACTTACACAGTTGGAAGAAATTAGGAGAAAATCAAAACAAAACGATTATAAAAACAAGTAAAAATTATGCCACAACGACGAGAATTGAACTTGCAAACCTCTTGCCTAGAGCACAACACTTTAGACCACTAAGGCGTCACAGTTTAAATGCTAAGTGTTTTATCTTGTCACTTCAGACTTCAACCAGCGACCCTCTCAGCCAGTTTTGGAACTTACGGAGCCTATTCGCAAAAACAGCAAAATGAAAGTCCAAAAGTTTCTTAACAAGAAACTTTCAGCCATACTCTGATCACTTTCTAAGCGGGACAGTGCGAGACCTCCTGTTTTCAGGGATATTGTTTGGTGACAATTTAAAACTGCATTAATAAGAGGAAATCTAGGCTTTGGGTAGGACCAAATTCAAACAGTTTAAGTTTGGTTATTAGGTTGGAGATTTTCATATTTTTTAAAACCATTTTGTTTTAATATTTTTATTTATTATTTGCCCTAGATTCAGTTGGCATTTTTATTCTATTTAGATTACGGTTGATTTTTCATCTTGTTATGAAAAAAAAATATGTCAGATTTCTGATTCCTCTACATTGCACCAAACATTTCACTGATCATTTAATTGTCCTAAAAAGTTAGAAAGATCAATGCCTCAGAAAAATATAAAATTGTTTTGATTGCACAGATATGTACTTAAATCTTAAGCTCATTAAGCTGCAAATGTTTGTGATTTAATAACGTTCATGCTTGATGAATTTTTAATCAGCCACGAACAAGGTGAAGCCAAAACTTTTCTAGCATTAAGCATGAGGCAGTTTTCGAGAAGAAGTATTCAAGAAGTGTGAAATTAATTGCGAGCAACTTATGAAATAAAAGCAGCGCTTAAATTAGAAAGAAAGGATATTTAATGAAAGCCAGTTACCTACGGAGAGCAACTGAGACAGAAAAAAAGAGGGCAGGTTGTGAGGATTTTTTAGGCTGATGAAACATTGATAGATTGATAATACATAAAAAAACAAAAAATAACTCCCCCCGCATGCAAAAATTGATTACATCAGTTTTTTTTAAAAAAAAACATTTTTTTTCTTGGAACTTAGCTAAATTAAAGCCCATCCAAATCAAGTCGCTAGATCAGTGCTCAAGGACTAGAATTTGGCAAAACTCTTAATGTTCCTTAAAAAACTCCTTCCCTCTGTCTGCCTAAAAAATAAATACAAGGGTCATCCTAAAAGTATATTTTTATATTTTTTAGGGAATACGTGGGGACAACGATATAAAGCTCTAATGTCCTTCTAATGAAGAGGTTTTCTCCCATCAAGGAATGTTACATGGATTCGACCACATTTTACAAAAGGTCAAAATAAGAAGAGAATATTTTTAGTAATATGCTTTTAAGAGAGAGAGAAAAAGTAAATACTGTGTAACATGGACTAGATTGACAAAGACTAATAAAAATTGCTTATTTTTACAAGAAGGCAATACCTAATTACATCAATGTGCAAGATTACCGTTTCCTCGAGCTGTAGTTTGTTGCAAATGGGGAAAGCAACATTTCACTAAGCTTATATTAAAAAATTAGGACGCTTTTCTTAATAAAACACAACAAAAACTAATGAAAAATCTCGTAAGAAATTCAAAGGCAAAGATATAATTTGAGAGAAAATTACTGATGAGCCAATGGATCTGTCATAACAACAGATAATTTATATCTTGACTACAGAAAAAATGTTCCTACTTCGAAACAAGTAGGATCAATAAAATCCATTGAAAAAACCAAATAAATCTCACAAGCATTTCATTGAACAGTTTAAAGTCAATAAAAAAATGCTACAAACAACAAATTAAGAATAAGTAAAAATTATGGCAGAGGAATTTTCCATACATGAAAAATTTGCAAGAAAAAAACATAATCAATTACAGCGAGTCTCATTATTATTTTCTAATTCCACTTCGTGCAAGATAAGAAGAAAGAGAGAAGATCAGTGTTTAAATCTATTACAAAAGCTGTTAAAGTTGACTGGTTGGTTTCTTCAGAAAGGAGATAAAAGTACATGTAAAATATTAACCGATCAGTTTTGCTCTCCTCACACATTGCGTAACCAAAACAAGAAATATTTAAAAGCATCCAAAGAAAGAACAATTTCATGAGACATATAGAAAACCCATAGTATGCTTCTCAAACATAAAGATGGCTCCAGGTTGTAAATTAGGCTGCATGGCCTGTACTGTGTTCATCTTGAAGTGCGAGACACAACATACTTCCATATGTGACTGAATTCTTTCTTGTTCCTGATCTCCTATGTACTTAGATTGTCTAGACGATGATGCACATTTCAAGCTTTGCGAAGCTCATCTTCATGTCTTTAAAAACTTGACGGACTACTGTCCGCAAGTTACATTGTAAAACAAAAATGTATAAAACCAACAAAAACCGAAAAACTTTAAATGGAATAAAAATGGGAAATAATGATAAATAATCTCGTTTGCCCAGAGGCTCATCTTATAACTCACTGACTGAGCGATATATCACTGAGTGATAAGTTGAGCCTTGGGACAACTGTGCCTTATTTACTGTGATTATTTATTGTTACTTTCCGTTTTTTATTCCATTTAAAGTTTTTTGGTTTTCGTTCATTTGATACATTTTCGTTTTACGATGTGACCTACGGAGTGATGATGAGCTTAGCAAAGATTGGAATGTGCATCGTTGTCTAGACAGTCTAAGTACATAGGAGATTGGGAACAGGAAAGATATCAGGTACATACATTATTAGCCCGCTTAAGTAATAAGCATGTTCAACCTAACATACTTCCCTTTGCATGAGGCTGTTCATGACACAAGGTGGAAGTGCATTCTTAACATCTATTCTTCTTATTTTCTTTTTTTCAACTCAACCTTTCATACACGATAGATACATTTAGTGTGCTGCTCATTAGGATTGGGAGTTCCAAAAAATTTAAAGATGTTCTTTACAATTTGATCAAAAAATGAAGTTGAGTCCTAGTTATACATGCAAATCAAAGCCAAAGTTTTCAGAAGCCAACATATTTCAGAGGAGCATGCAGAGTTAAAAAATCGTACGTATACAAACACATTGTGCACCAAAAAAAAAAGGGAAGACATTTCCATTTTATTATTATTATTTTTTTCTCTTAATTTATGAATTTGTGTATCAAATACATTTATGAATTTATCTGATTTTTTCCTTCAAGACTACAGGGCTTCTACATCTAGATTAAATTGTAAAAGAAGAGAGAAAGAAGGAAAAAAAGAAAAAGAAAAAAGAGGGAGGTGTAAAAAATCCTCTTCAGTAAATGAACTTGGTATTAAGACAAATCATGATTATGCTTTGCTAAATAAAAAAAATTTGAGTTAAATTGTTCCATTATCATTACTTTTGGCAACATAAGCTGCTTGAATTCACCTTTCTAAAATACAAATGAAATCTCAACTCTTAACTCCTATTTTTTCCGCTGTATTTTTGGGACTTATATAAAAACACTTTGATTCCCACAACCAAACCTTCTACAAACGTCTTAAAAATCAAAATTAAACATTCTAAAAATGGAACTCTGTGCTCATTAAAAAAGAAGAAGCTGGAAAACCTTACCATGAGTGTGAATTCTCATTTCACTGGCAGATATATCAGTTGTGACAGTGAAGTAAGGCAACCATAAGTCTTCTATTTGCGTATCACCGAAAGTAGCACGGATTGATTCGTTGAACTCACAGCCAGTAAACATGGACGTTGCAGGATACGTTAGATCTAAGAGCTTCCTCCAAACGTTTGTCATTTTCTAAAGAGGAACAGAGCAATAAACGGGTGTAATATTGGCAGGGGCAATTTTTGCAAGTGTGCTAGAGAAACACTGCTTCCCTGAGCAATGAGAAATGATTTTTTTTTTCTAGTACACTATAATCTTTTAAAAATTATACTAACAGCAATTAGAAAATAGCTTTGCAGTATGGATAGTAGCAGAAACCTTAGCCAAGTGGTGGCAGCTATATGCGAATGCGAATCGCTTGTACGCGGTAGTCACTGCAGCAAACGGGCTGTATCAGGCCGCGGTGACAACAGCGCTAGTATGCTGCGCCTTGAGCAGGGAAGGCCCGCAACCAGGGCCACGTGAGGCATAAAGGCGCTTATTCAGACTTTGCTACTCTTTTCCCCTTATAGTCTAAGTATAAGAACTATTTTTGCTAATCACTTAGCCACAAATTTTCAAATACAGCTATAAAGCACAGAATAAAACTCACTTTTAAAAAAAATAAAAATCTGTGCCCCCCCCCCCCCCCCCCCCGCACCAATTTAGTTTCCCACAATTTAATGGGCAGGAATCGCTATTGGACATCGGTGAAAAATAACGTTTGTACCAGTAATAAAAAAAACTTTAAAAATAAAGTTGTAAATTGTAAAAATGATGGTCAAATTGTATTTGATGCCATGCGCCATGTGCGCCTAAAAAAAGAAGCAGTGCGCCAAACATGCTGCCTGGATAACACTTTTTACAGATTTGATTTCTGATGTCACTTGACTCTTTGAAAAGTTTTCTGCTCAATGAAAAAGCTCTACAGTTTTTAAACTATTATGGATGAAGCCTAATAGTTGGTCTTTCTTGCCAAAAGGCTCCTAAAATTTTAAGGCCAAGCTAGAGAGCACTGTTTATAAGAGTGCTTGTGAAAGGGATATTATGATACGACTTCATTCGTGAGAACTATCCCAGACTAGAA
Source organism: Bemisia tabaci (assembly GCF_918797505.1). NCBI lineage: Eukaryota > Metazoa > Arthropoda > Insecta > Hemiptera > Aleyrodidae > Bemisia > Bemisia tabaci. The sequence continues at coordinate 8,545,884 of NC_092794.1, forward strand.
AATTCCTCAGGTTATGGAGATTTCTGACCAATACAAACTCTGACTTAGCACATTTCTAACAAGGTGGAGAAATGGTATTGGGTCCACACCATTTCACAAAGAAAACAGCCAAGAAGTTCCAAAAATTTTAATTAGAGTCAAAAATAAATTTTTTAAGTCTAACCTTTTTTTTACTCAAATTATAATTTTTGGAATTTCTTGGCTTTGTTTTCCCTGCGAAATGGTGTGGACCCAGCACCAATTCTCCACCTTGTTACATACAGTTCGGGCCACTTGTTAAACTTTTTTTCTCATAGGCATATTTCTACTAAAATAATCGTAATTTAAAAGATAGGCATATTTCTACTAAAATAATCGTAATTTAAAAGATAAACAACTTACAATAGACCAGTCTCTTGCTTTTTGGGTCATGGTAGTTATGTCTCGTTCCTGACACCATAGTCCACCCATGAAGGCACCTATACTGACACCACCCACTAGATCGATTGGAATTCCAGCCTCCTAAAAAATTTACCATTAAAATATAGTAGAAACTCTGCGTCATTCATACTTGATAATTCGAATGAAACAGGATTGTATGGCCAAAAAACTTATAATTAACATAGTGGTGCTGCTGTATGAAGATGTGTTTCACAAATATTCTGGCACAAAAAACGCTTCAAAAGGTCACAACAAATCAGAGTTATGATTATTTGGAATATGAGGTTGAAAAACTATAATTTTAAATGAAGCTTTTCAAGTTCCAATTTGCTCTGTTTGACAAATGGATTTCCGCTTTTTAGTGAGCAGGGGCTTCAAATTGGCCGATACTGAAGCCTCTAGATTTCCACTATAGCATTGAAGCGTTCAATGTAAATACTGTATCCTACAAGAAATTTGATGGTTAAAATAAGTGATTATTGTATTTTGTAGTTTCTTACCCTGTTCAAAAATCCATTCTGACACTACAACTAGTCATAATCAGCAGTATTGGGAAGCAAACGATCAATCATTTGTATTTAGTCTTTGAATTGCAAGGGCCTAATTGTAAATCTAGTTTTTGTTTCTATAAAATGTTTTATTCATTTAATTAACGTAAAATGATTTCTTTCCAATTGGTCACTACGACAGTAAATGGATAAAAACATTTGACAAACCTTGAGTAAATTCGGTGAAAGGAGTCAAAACTTTGAGGTCACTGGATAGTTTAATGCTCAGAAAGAGGAATAAAAATTAAATTTTACTTTTGCAGCAATGAATGAAAAGATTGATTACAAATGTAACACTTACCTGAATGGCTTTCACCATACCAACATGAGAAGCACCTCTAGCACCCCCACCACCTAAAATTAGTCCAACCGACTGACCGGTTAGCCACCGTGCCAATCTTGAGAAATCTGAGTGAATGTTTGGTTCTGACATGAGAACTTTATTGTATAATTCATTCTGAAAAATTAAAAAATTGATTATTAATATTTCAACTATCTTCCTGGTATACTCTTACAACTTGGATCAAATAATTTAGCAGTTTTTTACTTTTGACTGCCACAGACAGTAAACCATTTGACGTGCCAGTAGCTGCATTGTCCACATTTATTGATTGAGCGCTATTGGACGGCAGCAATGGTGTCACTTGCAAATGGAAAGCAAACAACTCTCAATTTCCTGATCCAAGTTCTAAGAGTATGAATTTGATTTGAAATGGTGGGTTACGGATGGCCGAAGCTCAGACATGGATAGAGACATGGATCGGACATGAGCGCATTGATTGGTTGGACTCCCTCATTTCTTAAGATTTCCTCTGATCTTGTTGGTAATTAATACATGATGAGCCTGTTGCAAACTTTTGCTAGAGCAAAAATAAGAGTTTTTCTATCAGTAAATGTCTCAAAAATGACGATGAGTGCATTGATAAAGTTTGAAATGCACGCCTAACTTCACAATCTGCGTAAGAAGTTAGCTAGGGCTGTGCGAGTACTCGAATTTCGAGTCGAGTCGAGCCGAGTATCGAGTACTCGACTCGGCTCGAAAGTTAGGTTAGGTTCGAGCGAGTACTCGAACTCGGCTCGAGTGTCAACAACACGAGTTTTTTCGAGTATTTCGAGTTTTTTTGAGCCGGAAACGCCGAAAGAGTCCAACTTCCAAATATTTCAATCATACTTAAACTATTATTAGTTTTGCCATCATTTTACGATTGAATAACATCAGAGTCTCGTCGGAAAATTTCTACCATCCGCAGCGCCAACACGCTACCGCCCGGCGATTTCCTGCTGCCCGCGGTTTGTAACTACACGGAGTCATATGAGCGCACTTATGCGCGCCACAAAATTCGGCGACCGCCGCTTGGAATTGAACTTCTCGAGCACGTGTTTTGAACCTTTTGCGCTCCAGAAAAACGGTGTCGCGGCGGCAGAAAAAAGGTGCCGCGGCGACAAAAATATGGATCGCGCGATTCCAAAAAACGTCGCGGCGACAACTGCCGCCGGCGACACGAATCGCGTGCATAAATGGGCTCATAATGAGCGCATTACAAGCGACATGATCTAGAAATCGCCGCGGCAGTTATTTGCCGCCGCGATTTGCTGTCGCTTGCATAAACGGCTCCATAGCCTCCCTTGTAGTTTGAAATCGCGCGATTCGTTGTCGCCGGCGACACGGCGACAAAAATCGCGTGCATAAGTGGGCTCTCATGCGCGCGACAAATTTCAACCTGCGGCAGCGACCGCCGCTTGGAAAACTGAAAGTGAGCACGTGTTTTGGACCTTTGGCGCTCCAAAAAAACGGTGCCGCGGCGGCAGAAAAAAGGTGCTGCGGCCACAAGAATATGGATCGCGCGATTCCAAAATACGTCGCGGCGACAACTGCCGCCGGCGACACGGCGACACGAATCGCGGGCATAAATGGGCTCTTACTGCCGAACATTTTGTAATTTTAGTTTAAATCCTTTCTAGTGTGTCATCGTCAATAATTATTAAAATCATATTATGAGTCTTGTTTGGAATTATTTGTTGTAGAAAATAGATTAAATCACGTTTTAAAACTCGAAATTACTCGAACTCGACTCGAGCTCGACTCGGCTTGAGGGTCATTTTCAAAGCTCGAAAAAGCTCGAACTCGGCTCGACTTAGTGAAAAAATAATTGAACTCGGCTCGAATCCAAAAAACCAGGCTCGCACAGCCCTAAAGTTAGCGTCTTATAGAGCTTCCCGATTCTAAAACGATACTACGTCACAGGTGAACAATTTGTTAGATGTGTCATTCTATCCAATCCAACCCCCTTGCACTAGGATTAGTGTTGGGACGCAGATTCGGATTTGGAATTCGGTGTCAAAATGCTCGAACCCAAAATTTTTATTTTTTTTTGAAGAAATTGTTCAACAAAGCTGTCCAAAAATTTCACAGAATTTTCGTTGAGCTGCCGATACAATTCAGAGAAATTTTCAAACAAATTCAACCAGAAATTTCTCTGTAGAAAAATAAAGTGAAAAGTAAATTTGTTCAGAAGTTAAGTGTTTACTTACAATTCTATGTACACTGTGTCTCACAAACATTCTCTTCTTACAAAGTAAGTGATGGTGATGTGAGACCCAGGTTCGCATATTCAACCATGCAACTGTGTTGTTTGGTTTCTCCCCTCCTTCTTTGTGAAGAAGCACTAGTTCTTTCTGTGTCCGTATCGCTAATTTCTCCACTTCCTTTTCAATCTGAAAGATAATAAATAGAACAAGTTACATTCAAATGTCAGAGATAAACATACCAAGCATGACCAAACGTGCAGTAATTACATGAATTCTTGTTTTGTTTATAGGGTATTGTGAGGAGTGGAGGGATATTGTACTCCAGAAAATAAGGGTATCTTATAAGAGCTTTCCTCCATGTTTAACTGAAATCTTTTCCAATTTGGAGGTAAAAGTACAATGCAATACACGCAACATACTAAACTAAAAATATACCTAAAATGTATTGAAATTTAGTGAGATAAAGGGATAGAAAACTTGGAAAAGAGCAGGGTGGCAAACTTGTATAAATAAAAAAAAAACTTTCAAGCTTTCCTAATCATAACATCTGACAGTCTTTTTATGACCTTATTCTCTACGCACTTTGAGAGTTCTTTGGCTTTTTTTGACAGTCAATGCTACTAAAGTTGCTGAATTAAAGCTCACTGCACAGAGGTGGTTTTCTTGCTCATGATTACAGTTGTCTCAACAATTAATAGATACAAAGTTTTATCTACTCATGGTCCATAAATCTACTCATAAAACTTAAAAAGTTACTTTTTAAAGAGGATAAATAACGAAATAACCAGCCGCTGTAAGTCTTCATATTCGTCAACAATACATTTTAAGAATTTTGCATAGCTAACAATAAGCGGTGTGTTCACATTACTGATGCAGGCAAGGCAGATATTTTCCTGCGATTGACTACTTTTATAAGACAAAAAATTTACACATTACCTCCCTGAGTATTCTTTAAACAGCCGATTTTCGACCAAAAGTTTCATTGTAACCACAAAGCAAATAAAAATAATTATTTTAGATACGTTACCTTGCCTATGCTGGGTGGTTTATCTCCTAGACAGATAATTAGAATACAATCAGCTTGCCGAGTGCACCTTTGAGTCCAGGGAGTAAATGTGTAGTCGCACTGATATAAAGCGACTCGGTGCTGATCTTCTTGCTGAGCCAGCCAAGAAGTAAGGCGATACTCATTACTCGATTCAAAAATGCCCTCTCCAAGAATTTTTTTGGTCTCGTCTGATGTCAGTCTTACAGTTGAACCTGAAAAAAAAATGAAAAACTTGGTCTAGGAAGCAATTGAGAGAGACATTTTCAGAAACTGAACTGAATCTTACATCACAAAGGGACAGAAAAAAGCTTTACCACAGAAATAGCCCATTTATTGCTAATTTTGACACAGCAAAATTCTCATTACTTTCATCCAAGAATTTTTCATCCAATACGTATCCGCTCAACCAAAACGATCTTTTTCACAAACGTGGTTTCTACACAGCAAGGCATGTCTGCATTACAAAGTCTCAAAATGTCCAAAACTATTAGGGTAGTAGTGAAATTTTCAAAGAATTGAGTTAGGGAAAGTTTTGAGTTGATCTAGAGGGTTGGTTTCTCCTGCCATAAATCCAATGTCCTTGAAAATATTTACTTTGCTGGAAGTTAAGTAAAAGATTATTTTCAATAATGAGCAAGAGCGAAGCTTCAAACCCATTTAATCTCTGTTCCAAGTCAATGGAACTTGGAATATAAATTCAATAAACAAGAAAAAAAGAACAAAGTTTTGACTGAATAACAAGTCTTACAAAAAGAGGAATAAACTGCAATACTTCTTGATACTTTTGAATTTGAAAAAAGAGAGGGAAAGGTGTGCTAATTACCTATTGCGCTCAAAGCATGGTAAAGCTCATAAGTGAATGCAGTAATGGGTACATCATCTGAAGCTGGAACTAGCGCAACAGTTGAGAAGTTTCCTTGCGGTAGAGTGGAATCAACAGTCGGAGCTGCTAAAGCTAATTTGGGTTTTTGCCATGCACCTAAAATCACACCAAGAGATTTCATCATTAAAAATGGTTTTTATACAAAAAAACAAAATTGAATAACATTCTCACTAATAATTTCAAAAAGAGACTTAATGAGATAAAATTATTCACCTAAAATTCTCTGCCCTAGTAAATTTATCAAACGTGAGACAACAATCGGAAATCGCAGTTTCATTGCATTGAACAATCCCTCTGGTAGCTTAGCTAGTTCAGAATCTCGAACAGCCATGACAGTGGTACTCCGAGGATTTTGAGTGACCATTTCCACCTGAAAAATAAATAAAATCAATTAATATAATTCATAAGGTATACAAACTTTGGAAATTCAACTGACTTTTAGATCAGCAATGAGAAAGCAAACAGTGAGGCAATTGCGGGGGATTTAATGATTATGTCTTACATGATGAGAAAAACAGTGATGCTGCTGGGGGGGGGGGGGGGGGGGCACCTAGGGTTCTAAAAACACAGAATAACCCTTATACAGAGCCACATTATCCAAAACAATAGATGAGCATATCCTGCTAAATCAAAGTGTCACTCAGCATCCATGAAAAAGATGGAAATTTTCAAAATATTTTATTGAAACATTTCCAACAAGTACAACCTAGTAAAATTTTAAAATTATCCTGCAGAAACACACTTTAAATAGATGCCACATCAAATTTTTAGAAATGACAGAACTTTTCAACTTTTTATTCACTAAATTTCCATTCTTCGTTTATAAGTAGAAAAATAATTTTTTATTTTTTAATTGCTCACCTCCCCATGAATTACAAAATAAAAGGACTAAGATGCACAAGTTATTGAGACAAGACAAGAGAAAAATACTTACGATACCAATTAAATCGCCTTTACCATATTCACCCACTAGTTCTTTCTTGCCATTTTCATGGGTGATTACAGATCTTAATCTACCACTTAAAACAACGTAAGTGCTATCAGATTCGTCACCTTGCCTGGAAAAATAGAATTTATTCAATAACGCAATTTAAACAAAATCCAACAATGTTTCTTTTCCCTCATTTAATGGGTTGTATCAGCATAGTACTCACACTTTTCCTCTTTCGCTCAGTGTGAATTTTGGTTGTCTACTTATTACTTAAAACTGTGTCTAAAGTTTTAAGTTGACGACCAAAATTCACATCTGGCGAAAAAGGAAAAGTGTGCGTACTAAATCTAGCAATCTTTATGATTTTCTGTGACTTAAAGATGAAAATGAATGATTTTTATCATACTTACTCATGGTGTGAACTTTGTGATGATCTGTAAGGTGGACAATTTGACCTTTCACTATGACAATCATAAAATCTTTCATGATAAATAAACTGATATTGTTGACCTCTACAAACACTGCGATCAGGAAAAACTCTTCTTACCTGTAAACAGCACGTCCGCTTTCAAGGAAGACCCAGTCTAATGCAAAGTCGACTTGCCTCACAAACGGAGATAATCTGTTAACAATACTATGCGCTAAATGAAGCACTACCGATGGTCGTTCTCTCATCAACCTGTTTAAAAATAGAAATTAAAACAGATAAGCGTTGTCACAATGTGGAACCATTGGAAAGGTTTCAATTTGAGTGTGCTCAAATAAAGTAGACAATGAGCGTAAGAGGCGTGAAGAATGAAGCAAACTTCATCTATTAAATAATTAATGTGAAAGAACTTGCTAGGAAATTTTTATACATCTTTGACTTCTTTAATTTCACAAGCGCAATAATTAATTTTTCAACGGAAGAATCAATGGTCGATGAGAAAAATAGTTACTCAGGTAATGACTCACGAGAAGACAGTATTCTTGGATAAAAAAGCTATGCAGCTGGTATGTTTAGCTCGCACAGTGAAAAAGCTTGGTTCTCCGGTTACGACGGCCAATGCGCCAACAACTTCACCCGGATAGACAGTGTACAAATGGACGTCATTTCCAGGGTCCGTGTACATAGATTGAGACACAACAAGAGCGCCAGACATTAAATAGATGAAAGCGACATCCTGTAAGAGCAAAATAATACACAATTTAGAGCAAATGTTCAAATTACACCATTCAAACTATTTCTTTATTTGATTTGATTTTTTTCCATACGTCGTGACAAGGACAGCATGTTACAAACAAAGCTGCAGCTAAATTCAAAATAGTTGCGATATTGGTGACACTAAATCTGAGGCTACATGTACTCTCTTGCGATGAATTTGTCTAACGAAAAAGATCAAGATTTTACTTTTGGAGTGTTTAGAGTACTTGACGGTACTTGGCGCTGAAAACTTACAGGAATACTGAAAAGAAATACACAGTATAGTTTCAAAATTTTATCAAAGAGCTTTTATCTTACCTTATGAGAATCTTCACACATTAGGTAAGTGCCTGGGGAGACATCTCTCATTTCTACTCTGCCTTCCAGCAACTGCGGAGTATCTTCCAATCCTAGCTCCTTGATCAATCCCTCATAGGCTTTTTTCAACATTTGCTCTTCATCTCCAAAATCTGCCCCAACATTTCGATGAGGCTTTGGTTGTGGGGTAACCGATGTCGAAACACTTTGTTGAATATCTGGTGCAGCCTGTAGTATTAAACATAATATCACTTATAAAATCTTCAAATTTTAAATCTCTCAAAGCTCTTGTAGATTTTTGAATAAGCAAAGAACACTGCTGATATCTATACTATAAGCTCCGAGACCTCCTAATTTTGCGTAACTGGTGACGCTTAGTTCCAGCCTTCTACCGGGCCGATTTTCATGATTTTTGCGGCAATCGACGGGCAATTGTCTCTAGATTAGCCAACTCTTTTCAGATTTTCAAAATATGAACCAGGTTTTTTTATATTACGTGGTAAAGTTGCGAAATCTCCCATTTAAACAACGTAAATTTATACTTTTTGTCATAGTTCGTTTGAGCGTTCTACTGGGCCGATTTCCATGATTTTTGCGTAGATCGTCAGGTAATTGGCCCTAGATGAGCCCGCTTTAATTAGATTTTGGAAATAGGACCCAGGTTTTTTTAAAATCACGTTATAAAAGTGAGTAAATTTACAGAATGCTCCGGGACTGCTACCGCTATGCGCGGGAGGATGCGCAGTGGTCGAAGAGGTTGCGCAGTGGATGTGTAGCCTGCGCATCAACTCTTCACTTATCTACACAAGATTCGCTCCTGCGACCTAACGTCGAGCGGTGGCCGAGTCGTCTAAGACGTCGATGGCGTCCGTTCGTAACTCGGTATGGGTTCGATCCCCGACTTCAGCCAATCTTAATTATTACCCCTTATCATTGTTTATTGTTTTACTGCAATATTTCATCAAGCAGTCATTCCAAAACGCGTCCTTTTAATTTTAAAGTAATTTTAAGTAATGTTTAAAATTAAAGTATACCTCATATCGTAATTTTTTAGGGGAAAAATAAAACTAACACCGATAGGAGGGTAAAAATAGGGCCGCGAAGCGGCCCATTGATGGCGCGGAGCGCCTTCAGGGGGTTGGGCCGCGTAGCGGCCAGGGGGGGTAGCCCCCTAGTTTCTGTCTATTTGCCCATTTTTATTTTGTTACAAAATTCATGTCACATCTAGGAGTGAGCAGTTTATTTTCATTATGTTTTTTTGCCTATACTAGAAAAGCTCACTCCCCAATACTTAGCCTAGCTTCAAAAAGTCCACTTAAATGTTATTTTTTCAAGAGAATATGACTCATAATTACGAAAATAAATTTTTAATAAATATTCTTAAAAGTTAAAGAAAAATCGTTCGAATGTTTTACAAAACGGAAAATTGGTTTAACTTTAAAAAAATACTAGAATACTCTAAAAACCTCTAGAATACTCCAGGGAATCTAAAAATTTGTATATTTTTTTGTGGGGGCCTACAAAGGTGCATCTTTGAAATGAGTAAATAAAAAAATAGAAAACTAGGGTCAAGTAATTATTCCTCATTCCTAACTGATTTGAACAAGACAAACAGCATATTAGTACATGTATAATCAATTGTTGTGGCATTGATTTATTATGAACAAAGATTAAAGTTGATGCTACAATCTTTCCTGCTGATGAACTTGTAATCTGAAAAAGCACTGATAAAGTCAGTATGTATGCATGATAGATAGATACTATCTAAGTTTCATTAAATAGCACTATCACCATTCTGATAAAGACTGAATCCACGTCAACTCTAGTTCTGTCCTTAAAGATAGCTCTATTCAATATTTTTCAGTATTCTCTGTAACATTATATTGAATTATAAGAAAACTTGCTTGCCGTTGGATTATGTATTTTCAGAATTTTTCTATCCTGTTATGAAGAATGTTTCTTCCCTCTTGAGAAATTCAAAGTCCAAAAATAATTTAATCTGCTTGAAATTATGATTTTTGTTGGAGAATAAAACCAAATTTTGGTGATTCATAAAGTAGCTGATTGGAATTGTATAGTTTTAACTCCACCAAGTTTAACATAAATACAACCAGAACTAACGTTATTTTTTTCTATTAGAAAATTAAAATGAAGATACATATTTGATTTAAGTTTAAAAGAAAGCTATGAGCTATGAGTGCATCCAAAAATTTTGCTCACCAGATTTTGAGATGGTGAGGAAGATTCTGTCACATCAGGTGGTAGACTAAATTCAACACCATAGGAGCCAACACGACGATGTCTGCGGACAGGATGACTAGAATTCATTATTTCTGAGCCTCCTTGAGGGTGACGATTGTTTTCACTAGCAGCTGAAAAACAAAATTTTATCATGAAGGCTGGAACAATTGGATTGAGAGGAAGTCATGCTTCCTCAAGGAGCTAATACGAGAAATGCTCAGAGATACATTCAGGTAAAAATCTTGCAAATTTCAAGTTTTTCCCTTCTTTTTTATTTTTATTTCAAAATTTTATAACTTTTCTTTTTTGGTTGGATAAAATTAATTTTAGGACAGAGTATACTATCAAGGAAGAAAACTATCGGATAACTGAAAAAAAAGGAAAAAATGGGTTAAAATAATGATGTTCGGCATGTCATTATTTTTTATATTCTCATTCCTGTTAAAATTTAAAGAATTGCAGAGAGAGATGTTAACAAGATCACTATCGACCTCATTTGCGGGTCATAACTTTTCGTTGCAATAGTAAGCGATTGCAATGTAGGAGCTTTAAACTACACTAAAACATTTTTCAAAGCTATGGAAATTATGACATTCCTATTCGTTTAAAATATCTTATTTCCATATGAAAAGAGTTCACGGTTATTAAACTAGACACTGATGTTCAACTACTTTCTCGATGGATTTTTTGTTGGTTTAAAATTATGGTAAACTTATAGACTAAAACCTTTACTCTGGAGAATTTGAACCTACTATTTGCATTTTCCTGGGTAGGAAATTCTTCTGCGATCACTGAGATATCCAGATGTTTTGGTCTTGATGGTGAAGTGAGAGTGATTTTTCTCTTGTGGCTCTGGAAGAAAATGAAATTTTAAAATTACCTCAGACGAAACAATATACCAAAGTTTCTGTATTTCTTCAAAAATCGGGGATTCTGAGGCCCAGTACACTCTATTAGTGGAGGTGTTGCCATGGGGACTCTACATCATATCGACTTTAATCCAAAAAATAAGAAATACACAACCTTTCTGTGATGTAACACTAATAATGTCTGTATCAGCTGCATAATTCAAATAATTGGCTATGTTGAGGGCTAAACATTAACCATGAACAGCAGAACAAAGGCAAAGCAACAATGGTACGCCCATACAATCCATTTTAATATCGAAATTTTCTTACAAAGTTTTCAATCATAACATGTGGCATGTGCTAAATATTTTATTTACTTGAAAATCTGATTGAAGTGGGCTTTTTTCTCAAGACGCTGGCTGAATCAACAGTGTTTAGCAAGAGGTAACCAATTGATGTTTTAAATAAGAATAGAATTAATAAGGATATTGTAAAGGTGGTCGGGAAGTTCATTTTTTCTTGCTAAATATATTTTAAGTACAAGAGTTTGACTTAAAAATGTGTTACATGAACCTTGGTAAAGGAATAAAACTTCAGATCGATTTTTCTCAGTTTCAAGGCAACTGGTTTCTTTGGCTGAGAGCTGTCTGATTCAAAGGTCATTCCCTGCCAAGGTATAGCTACCATAATCTTCTAGAAGGGAACTAAATTTACTCCAACTTTGTGATTGTCACAGACTGAATACAGTCTCAAAACCTCAAGTTAAAAAAGATCGGCCTAAATGACTGCACCACTTACAGTAGTATTAGATTGTGCCGTGATGGAGGCAAAGAAACAGTGGTAGAGGAGATTTTACAAATGATTGGAAAATATACTCACAGATGCAAAAAGCTCAGCACTAAGGCCTAGGTACTGATGCAGAGCTGTGAACGTGACTCTTTGCAGCCGCACCATAATGATCTGGAGAACACGCACCAGGAAGTCAGGGTATTCTTTGAAAACTTCTTGAAAAGTTGCCATGGGAAGTTTCAAAATTGTAGAATCTTCAATAGCTCTTGCAGATACGGATTTAAATTTACTTACTCGTCCCTTTAAAAAAACAGAATTTAAATTGATTATTTATGTGATCTTTTGCTCCATTCATCTGCAGTTAAAATCAGCATGGGTTCTCATCTTCCCCTCCCCCCCTCCGGTGCTCGAATTGAATTTTGTATTGAAATTTTTAAAAAAGCAAAATCAGAAATTGAAGTTCAAATAGGAAGGGAAATGATTTATAGGATGTTTTCTTTTGGCACTGCTTTCCTTTCAGAAAGCAAGAATTCTTCCTCAAGAAGCAATCCTTGATGAAGTGTTTAATCTGCTTAAAAAAAAATAAGTTAGAACTGTGTCTTAAAAACTTGACCAGCAGCCTGATTGTTGAAACCAACTGGCTATGTTGGAAAGATAAGAAAGACATAGTCCTATCTGAGCCAAGTAATGTATCGATTTTCGATTCTTGTCGGGCTGACATAAATTTCAATAATCAGGCTGCACAAATCGAACGTGGCTGTATGTGAGAAATGATAGTTGGGGGCAAATTTTTTAGGTGAGCAATTTCTTTTAAATTGAGTAAAAAATTCTATACTTTAATGTTTGACTATAATGAAAACGCTCCCTACTATCTATTCTGCTCGGCGTTACATCAAAATACTGAGTGGTTTAGTTTTGTGCCAACAGAGAGCTCAGGGTTACACTTCGATCTATCACCATTGACCCTTGGCGTGGGTATGAGAAAATTAAATCCCTTTTTCTAAAAAAAAACTATTTTTTACGAACTGCTAACTTCAAACCTTTCAGTTTGGTCTGAAATTTTTTGTCACCTTTTGTCTCAAAACATTTATTAAACTCTCTTATATGCAATGGAACCAATAATAGACCAATTTTGCCAGTCATTAATACCCTGACCTTACCTAAAGTATTCACAAATTCAGCACTGAAAGCTACTCTCTCCTTGACAGTCTTAAGTTAATTACATTTTCCCTTCATTACTCACCGTAAGGACATCTGTGAAACTAAGCAACGAAAAAACATTTTCTCCTGATTTCACTATTTTGAATTCAACTGTGCTGTCATCCAGGGTTTGTATGGTTACATTCAATTTCCCATCTTGCACGATGTAAATGTTTTCATCTGGGTCACCTGGAAGAAATGCAAATACAAGAATGAATTGCAATAAAAAATGTGATTAGGTATACAAAATCTTAATGCTAAGGGCCCAAGGGGGGTTACAACAAACCACATACAGATATTGCAAGAGTTTAGCACGAAAAGAACTGAACAATTAATCAGAAAAAAATTTAGATGACCTTTTTGAAGCCTTTGTTTCAAAATCTATTATTATTATTTTTTTTTTAGCTATGACAAAACTTCCAGAAAAAAGTTGTATTCTCATCCATTAATTACCCACTACCTTAAATTCAATCCTAAATTAAAATAAACATCTTTATAAAAGCACAAATTTCCTTAGTTCCAGGAACTTACCAAAATAGCTGTTGCAAAATAATGACGCAAGACATTATAGGCTGAGTTTGTATTGCTTTCAGAATCTACTATGAAAAATTATTCATTAATCAGCTCGAATATTTAGGTTTAATTGTAAGAAAATCTTTAAAATTTTCTTGGCTTGAAATTTCTTTCAAATTCCTCACAAGCGTTGAAATCTTTGTCTTTTAGGCAAAATCACTGAAATTTTTAGTCCAGAATGTTTTAAGAAGCATCTTAAGATACTGGCCAAAGAGATTCTAAAACGTATGTAATGAAAGGTTAAGTTAAAGATTAAAAACGTTAAATACTTGCCAATTTTAAATAGATAACTTCCAGCTGAAAGTTTCAGAATTTCAGTGCGACTACAAAGCTTTAAAAATATTGGTTTTTCAAAAGTGCCAAAAATTCTGAAACAAAGAGAGAAACTTTAAATAATTTAAAAATATTCAGTGCAACTGCAATTGAACATCAAAATAGTGATGCGAGAGGGAGAACTGTACTGAATGTTCAATTATTTTCCCTCTGAGGCCATGCAAAGATCCCGGCACAACTTCATTTTGTGAATAATTAAAGTTCTTTGCCGCATGCTGCCCTCTTATTCAAGTTGCCCTCACTCCTGGAGGCAAGGAAAGCTAGAGTTTCTGTTGGACCATGCTCTTTATCTTGTTTTTCTGGTGCGCCAGAGACAAGACTCATTATGACGCAAGGCTCAGCAACCACGTCATGAGCCAACGATACACTGTTTCAATAATTGTGGCAAACGCTATCAAGCATGGCATTTTGAAGCATAGTAATGCCCTTACTGGGTTGACTCTATTGTTCCAGTCTCCCACTTGTGGGTGACATTGGCAATTGCGCAAGCTTCAAGTGCTCTACAATTTAAGCACAAGACAGCAGAATGGTGTGGACATCCTTGTACTGAATGGCCATGTCCCTCCTCACCTGTCACCTCTGAGGGACAAGGTGGGGTATTGAAGTGGCATGGTTACCCGCAGCCATGATGATGGATTTTCAAATGTGTTTAAATACCTGTTATCACTGGAGATTGAACCCAAGACGTCAGTGCTGGCAGTGACCTGCCTTGACCACTACACAATCAAGGCTAGGAAAAGCCGATGTGCAAGCTCTACAAATCTGCTTCTTTTGCTGAAATTTTGTGCAGACAACCTTTAAAAAACCTTAAAATGCTCCAGCCAAAATTTCTTGGATGGTTTTCTAAATGTTTTTAAGGCACTGGTAAACACTCCATCGGCTGGGAATCAAACCACACTGGACTTAAACGGGCAGCATTAGAAAGACTGGTTTCTATAAAACATTTATTTTGAAAAATAAATTAGTATCTTACCTTATACTTCTTAACATATAAAAGGCATCAGATGGTACTCGTTTGTCATCTGATGAGATATCCTCTTGCAAAAATTCTGCTGGAGGTTCTAAAACCTAAGAGAAAAAAAATGAGAGCATTTATTTTGGGTGAATGAGAGCAAAATGATCAATGTTTGAATTTATATTATTGTCAATGACAGTTCATTCATATTTTTTGGTTTTGAAATTTTTGATGGGTTCTCCTCGCCAGTGCAGCTGTGAAAAACACCCAAAAAGCGATCTCTTGGTAATCTCGATTTGTCTTAATCTCTTTTAGCTAATGTCAATCAGGATTTGAAAATCTGATGAAAAGCTGATTGTCAACATTTCCACCCATTTTTAAGCCTACAGATTTTTTTAGACTTAACATTAGATACTATTACAAAACATCATAGTCGTAGAGCAGTTGAAGAAAAAACATTTAAAATAAAATTTGACCATGGATGCAAAAAAGGTCCTCAATGCCAATTGTTTTCTGCAATTTGGCGTTTTTGCCTCACAGTCAAATTTCAAATTTGTCTGATGGAAAAATATTTCTTTTCACAGAAAAATGTTTCATGAGACCCTTTCTCTCAAACAATGAGCCTTTTAAAACCTGTCATCTCCTTTGGCAGTGGCCATATGACCCAACCGTCAATAAAACAGCTTAAAACTTGAATCAGCAGACTTAAATCAGTTCTCAGAATGGAGAGATCAGGCGTTTCGGGCATCCTTGGCAGGCAATCAGGCATGAGAAATCACTGATTCTTGTAGCCTTCATAGAGTAAGAACCATAACAGGACAAAAGGATTTTGGTGGCTTGTTTGTGGAAGTTTCTGATAGATAACCCAACTGCTTTTGGAGGGCAGAAGTTTCTTACGGTGGTATAGAAAGACGCGTTTACTGCTGACTAACGATTTGTCAAACCAGGAGGCATGAACCCATGACAACTGACTCTGGCCTCTACCAGATGAATCAAAGTTGTAGTTTATTTTCCAATTTTTGTGTTTAAGCATAAAATTAAGTACAGTGTACTAGAAAATTTTGTAAGTGAGAGCTTTTCTTTCCCCCAAATAATCAACCACGGTATCATTGTAAGAATAGCATAACATGAGAACAAATTGAAGTAACAATTGGGTTCACGTAAGTCCACATATTCAAAAGGAAAAGAAGAAAATACATAAGGTTATTCAGTACAAGCAGGAAACATAAAAAAAGGAAGTAAAAAAGTTAGCTTCACCTTCAGTTGTGGTGGTAGATTATCTTTCTTCATGCGTAACAGCTTTCGTGCAAATTTCATGACCATTTTCCGTTTCTTACCCTGGCCACCACGCACCTGACCTGATAGATATCTCATCTAAAAATCAAACCAGAAAATCATTGGTATTGAGAGTACACCCTCTGCTAATGGAAACCTAAATTCTTTTTCATTCAGAGTTTATTTCCCAGTTAGGTAATTATTTTAATAACAATGCTCAATCTTCTCCTTGTTTTAAAGGCTATGGAAGTCTGCAAAAGGGTTAGTTTTGAACGGTTTAATTATGCTGAGAATTCATTTACAACAATTCCTTTACGAGAGAGTACTAAACAAAGTGAGACACTATGTATAACAATTAATACATGCAATTTCATCAAAATTCTGATTATTGAAAATTATCAAATTCATTTTACTAGTTGAAAATCAGCACTTTTCTTATTTATCATTCAAACTTTCTACTTGCGAGAAAATTTGGCCTAATTGTGCGGCCTCTTCATACAGTTGCAAGGAGGTGGTAAAATAGTACTGGGTTCACACTATTTTGCAGGGCAAGCAAGGTCAAAAAGTTCACAAATCTCAATTAGAGTAAAAATTTGAGATCTAATGAGTATCAGAGCAGGACAGATTAGATACTGTAAGATCTCAAATTTTTGGCCTTGTTTTCCCTTCGGAACAGTGTGGACCAAGCACTATTTTACCACCTTGTTGCATAAAGTTCAGGCCACATTTTTAAATGTTTTTCCTTGTTTATACAATTGCTGAATACCTGACCATTTGATAAGATGAGCTGTTGTAAAGATTGATCATTATATTTGAGATATGGCATATGCAAAATTCAAAAGAATGATGCAAATAATAATCACTGCTCCAGTTCCTTAAATGGAGAGTGGCATGCATATAAACTCAAGTACTCGGAAGCTACATTAATGACTACATCAAGCGCTGCCTAATTTTCTCTGTTTTATTTGATATAACAGAAAATTGAGTAATGCTGAAACTTGCAATTTTGTGAGTATATTTTGCATAACCTAAAGTAAATGCACAGAGAGTTCAAAGACATTAAGTAGTTTGGTTCTCTGTTAAAAAAATATGACAAGAGAGAAAATTAGGTGCCATGAAATGCAGTTAGCCTGATTTCCATGTAATTCATCCATTTATCCTCAATAAAATTAATTACAGGTACATTTCAAGCATTTCAGATTCTTTATGTACAATCTCAATAAAATCGTCAATTATATGATCATTTTTACTCAGGATTTCTAGAGATTTCCAGGGATCCCTTGGATGAACGATCATATATGCAAAAGACAAACACAATTGATGCGGGAGCTCATACCTTTCTTAACATTTTTCGACCATAGAATAGAACTCTATCCCTTTTGCGGAATCTAGGTTTTCCTGAACCTATTCCAACAAACTGCTTAACTTCTGGCAGGAACTCTGAAACGTGAAGAAGAAAAATTAGATTACCTATCTTTTTGCCTACAAATGCATAAAAAATTAAACTGGACACTGCTTGCAAAAACAAGTATTAATCTAACTTAAAACTTATCTGACGCACAGGTTATGCTGTTCACTCAAATCTTTGTATCAAAGCATGAAACCAGAATTGAAACTTCAGCACTTTAATAGTCTCATACTTCACCTTTATATTAGTGATGTTCGGGGTTGGTTGTATTTTGTCAAAACTAGGCACAATTAGATGAGTAGATGAAATAAAAATAAGTGGGATAAACTTGATGTAAAAATTAGTTTTCTTATAATAATGGCTATCCTACTGACAATAAGAGAAATTACTGGTCATTTTCCTCCGAGAATTTCTCTGTCCTTCGGATTCAGAAGGTATCTTAAATTGGAGGAATTACCTAGTTGAGTGTTAGAACCAACTACGTACAGCTATCTACAAATTTAATAGCTATTGTGAGAGTCTATGTTTGACAAACTCAAACAGTAACGATCGGAGAAATGCGGTGGAAGGAGGAAAAAAAAAGAAAGTAAAATCAAATTTAAGAAAGAAACCGAAAAGAGGAAAAAAAAAATTGACATAAAAACTGAATAATACAGAACATTGAACACGTACACTATATTTGAAATTGTAAACTTAAAACAGACAAAATGAACTTAAAGAAGCCAACGTACTTAGAGGACTCTTGTCCTTGTCTTTAGTGAAGAAAAATAGAGACACTTACCTTTGGATTTATATTTTCTGACGAACATCACAATGAGCCCCATTAACATTCCAAACAAAATTGCTGGTATGCAGAATACTAATAAATTCTGAAAAAAAAAGAAACAATGATAAGTCAATTGAAAAAATAAAAAGTGCAAGGGAGAGACATATTAGCATCATTTTTCCCAAATGAAACTAAAAACACATTTATTTCAGTTTAAAAATTGGAAGCTTTCATGAGAGATCCTATTTTTATAGCAGGGAGCTATATTCATCAGCACTACCTACTTGAAAAGTTTCATGATTTTTGTTCTTCTTTAGAACGAGTTTTACCCATCGGTTTAGAAAATATGGAGCATAGCTTGAAATTGCTTTCTGATTGCAACAGATCTGAAAATTTTTCAGGAGGGACTCTTATCCTCTTTAGCATGATAGCTTGACCCCCCTTCCCTCCCTCTTTCAAGAAACAGTCATTGGACCATAAAATAATAATAGCTACCAGAAGGCCAGCAGTGGCCATCTTTACTCCGATTCTAGAAATCCCGGCAGCCCTCACTCAGCCTGCCGTTTCAAATTTCGCAGGGAATCGGAGCACAGCCTGGCCGCTCTCACCCTACTTCTCTCTGCAGTTTCAAATTAGACGGGGAAACGGAGCAAAGTCCACTTTGAAAAGGTGACTAGGTGCGATCTTGCAGGAAAATCTGTCTGTTACCTTTCTGGTAGCTATTATTCTATGACCAGACTAGCCTAGCAGTGCTGAAACCAACATACAACCAAATTCAGAGCTGTTTTAACATTAAAACTAAGAAGGGCTGCATGTTTAACTAACTTCTAGATCTTTCATCTAAAAAATTCCTGGATTTAAAGAGAGCCTTCTACACACAAATTTTACTTTTAGGAAACAATGAAACCTCCCTTTTCTTTCGGCAATGTGAAATCCTCCTTCGTGAGACAAGTTCACTCATACCTACTTTGTGCCCCCAGCATCACTTTGAATGCAAGTTTAAGAAAAGCTTACAAAGAACCAATGGTTGGCAATTTTACAGAGGTTTCTCTAAATTGCTGACTTGCGAAAGTCCCTTGGTGCTTAGTGAGCTCTTCTGACCCACCTCGCAATCCCTAAGGGCATTCATGTGAACATTCGCACTGGTACGGCTAATAGTAGGGAAGAAAATTTGATTGGAGGGCAAAAGAACTAACAACTTACATGGTATTTTCCTAGATCCACCTCTAATTTTGTGAAAAGATTTAGGAGGTATGATGAGGTATGTCCCAACCCTTTGTTCAGATGATGATACAACCGTAACACTTCCATTTTGACACAATATTTACTACTTCCAAGATATATTGTAATTCACGAGACTTTAGGAGACTAGAGCATGAAACTCAGAACATGCAACACAAATGTAATGAAAAGATAAGTAGTCATGGAATGTTGTAGAATCACGGCTACCCGATTGGACTTGAGAGGATAATTTAAAGTAGGTACATAAGTAAACAAGTCTTGTATGACTTTACTTCTTATCAGTTGTTACGTTTTTCAGCCGAAACAAAGTGACGTCATTTTGGACCAATGAGGAGAACCTAGCTTCCACCAATGAGAACAACCTATTTTTTACCAATCAGGTTCGAGCTTGCTCCAAATTAAAAACGCGGAAAATTCGAATCTACGCACGAAAAATTTCCCAAGAGCAATCCGAAACATCAATAAAAACCATCAAGCGAAGTGCCGGAGGGGGAGGGGTGCATAAGATGCGTTTATTCGTGATGGACACATTTTTTTCGAAAGCCCTATCAACACTACTAGCAAAAGTTCACGGAACTTTGCGCGAAAGTCAAGTTCCGTAAACCTATCTCCGTGTGGACAAGGCCTTCCATTTATAAGAAATGAACGAAAAAATAATGAAAGAACAAACTAACTCCGCCGCAGCGCAGCGCAGCGCTGACCGCACTGTATTTGGCGCAATGCGTGAAGTATTCTTGCGGTCTCGTAGGCGCTAGGCGTTCCACGCCGCGCCGACCGTACGATGTTTGACGCAATGCGTGAAGTATTCATACAGTCTTGTAGGCGCTAATATGTGTTACATGCCGACCGCTACGCCGAGGGCTTCTCCTTTTCATATCAAGTCCTTGTCATCATTGCCCTCTACGCCGCGCCGTTCCAGGCCAAATTGCGTGTTCGGTTTCTCTCTTAACTTGACTAATTAAAGGTGCTGTCTCTTGTATCACTGAAAGACGACAAAAATAGAACTTACTATACTCTCTGGAAATGAGAGATTTTGTCGCCTTTTCTCGTTTGTAATTTTTTTTTTCTGAATCCGATTTGTTTTCATGCCTACATTTAAAAAAATTGCAAAATTTGCCGGCCACTAAATTTACCGCCATGGGCTGCAGCCCATGTGGCCACCCCCTAAATTTGGCCCTGGTCGTAACAAGAAACGAATGAACCTGAGGTGTAGGACTTCACACTTGGTGAATAATGAGATGTACACATGTTTTAAAGTACTTAGAATTTTAAAGATCCCCGTCACATGATAAGACCATAAAACCGACAAAAAATGAGTGAATTATTTTTCCGAAAGGATATGTTTTTGGGTACCGACCGTGTGATCTGTTAATAAATCCTCAACACCAATTGATTGTAATACACAAATGGGGTGGTGTAGCAGGAAGGGATTGTCCGTATTAAGTCAACTTTTCAGAGTGAGAAAAACTTGCAGAGACAAAGCGATTTGAACTTTAAATAAACCAATGTATCCTTTAAAATCCCCTAGGTGTGATTAGAGATGAAACTTCAATAAAATTTGGAACCAATTTTTTGAAGATCGTTTATTCTTATAGACTTGTACTGCCGCGCCTTTTGCAAGTGAGAGGGAATTAGAAATGCATGATTGGATCCCTGATACTCCTAAACATCTTAGAATGGTTTGATTTCAATCAGTAAAGCACAGCACAGCGAGTTTTGGTTGGAGAAAATCATTATACGGAAAATACACATTGCCATAGATTTATTACTTCCATCATGAGAAGTGAATATCTGCAGGGAGAGGGATTGGTCTGTTGATATTGCTTGCTACTTTTACTGTACAAATGACAGAAAAAACAAAGACAGTTTACAGAAAAAAGAGGGTTTTTTTTATTAAAAATAAAAGTGGAAAAAATTAAAAACAACTACAAGAAACGAACTTAGATTAGACTAATATCGAAAATTTTACTCTTTTTCTTTCTGGAAACAGAAAATCAAGAATTAAAGAATAACTCAGACACAGGTATTACCAAAAAATGATCCTAATCAACTCTTCAAAAGCTTCAAGATAATTTTCTGACTCTAACTTTCAATATTCTAATATTTCATTCCCCTCATCATTTTGATGATTTTTCTTTCTTGCATTCACATCTATATTCCAGGGAAAATACCTGTTAATGGTATCTATCGCACGATTATAACGAACTAGATCTACTGACTCAAATTTTCTGTACAAACAACCTCTTATGAATGGAATTTTAGCTTCACTCAGACAAATCTCTCCGAACAGCTGAATGACAATTCCTGAGGGGGGAATCCTTTCCATTAGTGATACATCAACTTTGATCTCAAACTGACCGGAAGCTTCTGCACAACTACGCAAGAGTAAATTGGGGCCTGCATCCACTAGATAACCGATACAACGAACTTTGGTATTTGTCCAGCAAGAAAGGTCTTGAACTAGGGACAATTCCTCCAAACTCATTTGAACAAAAGGTCTCGAATTAGTTGGAAGGAGTTTACGTTGCAAGCAGTTTGATTCATGGTTCAAATTGGTTGTCGAATCATGTTCCATTGTATTCACAGTATCAATCTTACTCCTCCAGTTGACCTCGGCCTCTTTTCACCGCTAACTCCTGTTGTTCTCGTTTCTTTTGCCTTTCAGCAGCTCTCTTCTCCTGTTGTTTTCGTTTGGTTTCTTCAAATTCAGAGGGATCCTCGTAAGGTCTTGGACCTCGAACTTGCTCCCAGTTCTCCAAATCGAGCTGAAAAAAGTCAAATTTATGAATGTAGCAGCCAAAGTAGGCTTCAAGTAAGAAGGAGAACATTGCTTTAGCTAAAAAATAGGGCAGCTCTATGTAAAACAAAATAAAAATAGGTTTTTAGGAAGGATACATTACATATATAATTTGTTCCACAAAATATGACAGACTCTTGCTTGCTTTGGCTCACTGCAATTTTTGATTTCCTATTTTACATACTTACTTAGGTGCACTATATTTTCTAACGGCATAAATTACCAAGTTCAATGAAATTTTGCGCATTTTTGTGATAAGATTCACATGAAGGGAAACCATAATTTTTAAATAGATTACTAAAATTTTTACTTCCAATAAGTATGAGAAAAAATGAATTAGTTTACGGACTGCTCTTTCTTCAGTAAGGCTTCTCAATAACCTATTTAAAGTTCAAGAAGGATTCCATTTCTTGGACACATTCTGTAATGAGATATTTTCAACAGAATCAACAAAACATTATCTTCAACAAATCAAATTCATCAGTACGAGCCTTAGACCTTTTTTTGGCAGCTTAAGTATTCTACTTACTTCCTTCAATTTTTCGTATTCAGACTCCAAAGTAACGGATCCTGGTGGTTTCATTTTGATTCCTTTTGCTTCGAACTCTTTGGGATCCAATTTTGCAGTTGAACGATACTCATATCTAAAAGGCAAAAATTAAAGAAGTTAAAAAGAACTAGAAACTAATCAATACATGAAGATAAACACAAGTCAGAAGTATGAACAAAGCTAAGCCCTGTAGAGTAAGTAGAGATTTTCAGTCATTTTTTTCTTTGCATTTACTTCAAAAACATTTACATACACAATAATGTAGGAGCTCTGTAAGTACATGAAGTACGAATTTGGAAACAAGTCCCTGAATGACTTTCGCACAATTGCCTCTAACAGTATGGGGGAGTTAGAGCCTTGGACAATTACTTAAGTTTGCATACTTCTAGGCTACCATACATCTGCCATCCTTGTTTTGGCACTGAATTAAAAAATTAAGGGGATGAATCTTTTCAATCACACTGAAAGTTTACACTTACAGTTGTTAGGAGTAGGGACTAGGAAAATACTGATTGTAGCAATTGCACATTGTTGAGAATTTTTATTTGACTGAAAAGTGTTTCTCATCCTATACAAAATTAAGTCAAGATCATACAATATAAAATTTATTTGTTTCACCACATTGTAGAAGTCTAAGACCGAAACCATACATGTAGAAGATCGAAGTTGCATTGCAGACAATAGCTTTGGACGCTTCATAATCTCAACATCCACACAAAATTCAAATCAAAGTAGATAAGAAGATACAAAACATACAAACCTTAATGATGTGAAATTCTTGAGCGCAAAAGACGAACCAACGACGAGTAAAACAAAAGGAGCAGCGTATCGAAAGAATTTGTTTTGATTCCACCGTTCAAAAGTGGATTGAATATCTTGCACTATCTTCAGAGAATTAAGAAATTTCATTATACTGATAGAACATTTAGGTAAGCTACTTTGTTTCTACGTTCAGGGCAATAAATTGAGACGGATTCAGGTGATGAAAGAAGGTGCTATTCTGAAGTGCTCTAGTCAATCCAGTGGTGACTGACTGTGAGACTGTCACTTGATTCTTTGCGAGAAATAGAAAGAGTTCGATTGGAATTAGTTTCGATGGGTTGTTCTGCGAAGTGAGTAATAGTTAAAAAACCTAAGGAATGCGAAACTTATTTCGAAAACCTCTGAGCTGACGAGCGGGAGCGGCCAGATAACGAGATAACACGCTGTTTACAAAAATATAACCTCAAAAACCAAATAATCGAGTGATTGAGGTTATGTTTACGTTTCCCTCATTGATTCTTATCAATAATACTGATAATTGATAAATTAAATCGTGATAATTTGCTATTTTCGGAAAAATTTGCAATTTAACTTTTTTAAATTTCAGATCATCGGCCATGAAAGTGGGAAAGTTCGAACTTTTTTCAATTCATTATAGTTTTTTAAATTATCCATTTATTTCACCAGATTCAAGTTGCCCCGCAATTAGTCAGTTTTGTGAACCATTCTGAAATTTTAGCTGAAAATAAGTGTTCCTCGAGTGATGAAGTAAAAGAAATATTTCTCTGCACAGAATTCATGTACTTTTTGTCGTTAATTGTGTTATAGGAGTCAATCGCTCACTCAAGTAGAAACTCCGTCTTTATAATGAGCTGTGACTTATCATGCCTCCCAGTGAATGTTTTGACACAAATTTGTCACTATTTGAACTTCAAGGATGTGTGTAATTGTTCACGGGTCTCTGTTGCATGGAGAGAAGCATTCAATAATGAAGAAATATGGTCATGGTTCTATGATAAACATTTCGCCTCGAGGATCGGAAATAACTGTAGCTCCAACTTTATTTTGGACTCATGCTCCTTTGTCGAGCCATTCTTATCGCTGCCAACTAATGAAAGCTACCGAATGTCTGCATTGTGTGAATCTCGCCTACATTGCATGCTGCAAAACCTCCTAGACTGTAATTGGAGCACTGGTAACTTTGTTGCATTCAAGTTTCGCAAGGGGTTCGCAGGTGAATTTGGACACATTGAATGCCAGGAGAATCTCTTACTCGACCAGAATCCATATCGTGGCAACTCTTTCACTGTTTGGGATATAACGGGAAAACCAATTGAGCTTGGCTCAATAACTTATTCTATAGACCACCACTCTCATGCCACTTATTTCAAGTTTACTGAAAGTTATGTCACGGTTGTGCAGTACAATTTATTGCAAATATATCAAAAACAAAACATGTGGCCAATGTTTAGGTTGAAATTTCGGCGGTTGTTTGATCGCCCAGAGGAAGAAAGTCAGTCCATTCCAAATCAAGAGGATATTACGGAGTGGTACAATGAGTATTTTTTAAGACAGTACATGCAAAATTACCGATTTTGTTTTTGCGCCAATGCCAATTACTTTGCTGGTTCATTTTATGACCGCACTCCAACAATCCATGTTTGGGATGTAGAGTCTGGCTCTAAACAAAATGAAATTGTTGTTCCGCAACCAAAGGGAAATGTTTGCAAGTGCATCTTAGTCATGAATGTCAAGTATTTATTCATAACCCTTCGAATTTTTCACGATAGTAATACCAAGAACTCTACTTTAATTCACAGTTATGATTTGAAGAATGAAATATTAACGAATCTAAAGCTGTATTTTCATGCTGTGGATAATGTACTGTTCAAAAATGATTTCATAATCTCAATTGATGAAAAAAAATTTAAAATCGATATATATGATAATGAATATGGTCAAAAACTCTACTCTATCAAGGAGCAAGTAGATTTATTTCCACAAACAGTTGATATTGTCCATAATTTTGTGTATTACGCTGTGGGGAAAAGAGAGAATGACGCTTGCTCTGACTTTGAGGTAAAAATCAAGAAACTAGAGAAATCTGCTGTCACCAATTTTTTCCATCATACTGTCAAGAACCTCTCCAATATCTACATTTACTTCATTAGACAAAGATTTCTATTGGTGAGTAATTGGTTCAATAACTACTCAAAAACATCAGTAATTGATACTTGGAATGACCAAAAAGAATCTGCTTCCTTTGATATTGAAAATGCACGAGCTCATTGCTTTGAACATCATGATTCAAAAATTTTAGTTCAAATGGCTGATTTATCTTTTAGAATATTGCATTTTTATTGATTTATTTCCAGGTACCTAATTTATGCTGAATCGTCCAAATAGTGTAATTTAACTACCTAATAAATAAAATTGAAATACCTAATGAAAAGGAAAACCAATTTCAGTATTCATATGCAGTAAGTACAGGATCAATTTCTAAAGAATTAATGTTTGAAAAATTGTTTCATTGTTCCTCTTCACTGGTTACCTAACTGGCTTTTTTATGTTCCTGACTTACTAACAATAAGTCGATCGATAATGATCTATTCCAGGTTAATAGTTGTGACCTGATCTGTAAAGTGGGACCATATCTCCCAAGGGAAAATTTTTCCTAACTTTTTGCAGAAAGAAAATTTGGAAATTTTGGTGTAAGCTGGACTCTAAAACTTAAAAATTTAAGGAGATATTAGTACTGAAGTTCCAAGACAGAAATTCTTCGGTTTTAGAAAAGCATGGTTTAAAAGTCTTCGCAAAAAGTTGCAGAAAACTTTCTCCGTAAAATAAGGTCCATATGCACAGATCTGGTTGCATTTTTTTTTTTTTTTTTCCTTTTTCTTTTTTGGCAATATTAATCTCAATAGAAGATGGTTGTTTGATGGCTTGTATATTGTTTTTATTAATATGTAAGCGTAAAGCCTGTTATTGGACTGAATTCTCTGTTCTAGGCTCTAAGAGATGAGCTCATGGTATGTTAGTAGAATCCTAGCAAATTACCAACCATCACTAATAAGCCACGAAATTGCCCAGGTCTGATAAAATATATCCAAGTAAATATGCTGATAATAAAATTTCAATCTAGTCTGACTTAAAGTCTTTTCTGTAAATATTGGTTTATTTTTTAAATAAAGTCTGTTTCATCAGTTTTGAAATCTTTTCTTTCTCTGAATGAATGATTTGTACTTACTTAAATAATCGATTAAGTTCCATTTCTTAATATTCATAAAATAATGTATTCTTGGACTAAATTTTTATTCTAGATTTCTAAAAACTTGTGTTTTGTATACATGTTTCACAGAAGTTTAATTAAATACAATCTTTGGTACATCACAGACTTAAAAATTCTTCTCTAATCCAGACTCTTACTCATCAACTTTGATTATCTATCGCTGTGGTGGCATGCCTCGAAAAGGTTGAAGCTACAGAGGATGTTTCAAAGAGATGTTCAACAGTAGAAATCTCCTGAATTAGAGAAGATAAAAAAGTAAAAAAAAAAAACTTTCAGAGTGTGAACTCCTTAATCCAGGGGTTCCTGTAAATAAAACAAATATGGGTTGATGAGTTAACTCTGAGAGTAGGTAGGTATTCAGGAACCCCATTTAAACCAAAAACTTTTGAAGATTTCTAGACAAAATAGACAACTATTTTTAATAAAAAACTTGATCGATTATATTCCCTGAAATTGATATTAAGAAGAAAAAAAAATTATTAGTTTTCCACTTGAAACGGAATTTCTTCCAGAAAATTTGGCAACATGTACATGTGGTTCTATATGCACACAGAGTGGCATTGCATATCAGAATGAACAGACGAGGAGCCATTTCGAAATGTGCACAGGTTTGAAATCGTACCATCTAGGCTGACATTGTGCAAGGAGAAAATGGCAGGTAAACTTTCTGAAACCATATTGACAAACACCTCAAACATATTGCGGATGTAAATAAATTCAGAGGCATTTTTTTCAAGAGACGTTATAATCCATTCTAAATCCAACAAATAATTGTCCTCTAAAATTCTAATCCCAGGATGACGGCTTTCATGCTTGCACTTCGAAGAATAAGGAGACCAAAAGAAAAAAGTTCAAACTAGAGACTTCTGCAGGCCGATTATTGAAACCATGTTGGCTCAACGGAATAAGACAAAACCCTATCTTTCCCACCCGGCAAGTGGTCGTTAGAGGTGGTTGAAAACAGCAAAAACTTCACAACTCCATGGCTAAAAATATCATTGCAGCAACATTTTTTCATGTTTTTTTGGCTGTTGTCTGGTGAGTTATCATTAATATATCGCATTAAGATGTCTTATTGTGCTGACACAGACTCTCAGAACTGCGAAACTGTAGGCCTTGCTAATTGGTATCATTTGAAGACCATCCCTGCTCTATCTTTTGCGATAGGTCAATATTTAGATGAGAATTTTGAGCCAATACATTATCTATCATGCAGAGATATTCATTGAAATAGTTATGAAGTCAGTTGAAAACAAAAAATAAAACATAGATTTATTTTTGAGCCGGAACAATTACTTTTATAAAAAATACTTCTCTTTCATACAAAATTCCCAGAAAATATCACTTAAAAAGATTAAAAATGCACAAGTTACATACTTACACAGGGAGGATTTCTTACTATGTGTAATCATGGTAACATTATTTTTTCAAAAATAATTCAGAAAAAAAAACAAGAGCTTAAAATAGAATAACTAGGTGGGGGAGAAAATGTTATTATCTTGGCAAAATTCAACTGTTTTCAAGCAAATGCTCAACTCAAACTTTTTTTCTATTTGGATTGAAAAGTTTGAAAATGAAAACGGGACAGAGTAGATGGAGAAATGCGTTTAAATATAGAACCTTAAGACTAAAAAAGTCTTTCTTTCAATGACTTACATGAATCAGTGTCTTATCAATCACTCCAACAATTGTCTCAACCTTGAAGGTACTTTACATGGGATACTGCCGGAGGCACCAAACTTCGAGGGGTGCTGGTGACTTGAATAGCATCCCTTAAACTTGAAATTTTAACTTCCATCATTCAATGAAATGATCATAGACTGACTGGCATTCATTCTTAAGACGCGATCATACCTCTTGAAAATCATCCAAACAACAGGAGAAATAGCTAAAAACGACACAATTGCAATCTGCGAAAAGTAAAATGTAATGTCATAAATTATTTAGTGAATGCTATTATTTCCGAGCTAAAGTGTATGCTTTTTATTGTCTCCTCTAATTTTTGGAGTTCCAAAGGTAATGAGTCTTCAGCAGATAGAAAATTTAGAGAAACATGTCTGTAAGGCATGCAAAAATGATCGAGCCTGAGAGCTCCGGTTTACAGGTGTAGTGAGGAAATTTTTCTATTGAAACGGTTTTTTTAATATATTCATACATTTTTTAGCAAAAGAAAAAATGTTTTCAGCTCAATGCATATTTAAAATCTTTTGACGGGATGAGGAAATTTTTAGCGCAAGATTGCGATTAATTTATTTTGCTTTGAGGAGTTTCCTGCACTTTTGCTGTTTGTAAACTATATGTAATAAGATTTATGACGGCTTTTTGGAACTAAATAAAATCAGCAGGCTAGTGAATATCATTAACACCATGTTCGTACCTTTTACAGAAATGAAATAATTTTAAATACAATGTTCAAATACAGTTCGAAATGTTATTGAGGAAAAGCGATGGACAGAGGCTCACCAATTCACCAGGCTTGTTACAGTGAGCAGGACCCTGAAATAGGTTTTAAGAATCAAAGGAATCAGCCTTAAAATTCTAGATATGATCGTTTATGAGAAACAGGACCTCAGTCCTCAAAATTGATATAAATGCTGTGGTTTCAATGATACCAGATCACAGATGAGTGTTTTAAGAACTTTGTGCAACAAAAAACTCACAAAATTATCGAATCAAATGGGAATGATGATAGTGTTGAGGGTACAAAATTATTGCTCAACTGTATGCCCTTTATTGATACAAATATGAACACAGCTGCTCAACTTGAACCTCTTGACCTTGAGCATTTGGAACACTTAAAGACTTGATGTGATCCACACAAGTTTAATGGGCTAGTTGAATAAGTTAGAGTTTATTTTGATAAATAATATACAAAACAAACTTGACTCCCAAGGGGACATGCGATAAATAACGGTTCACTAACATGGTCCTTCCTTCTATACTCCTTTGAGAATTTCTAATTCAAATACGTAATTGCTTTTATAACAGCACTTAGAGTAACTTTGCAACTTACAAATATCTCCTGACAATGGCCACCTGAGACCAGTGTTCCAGAAAGTCAGCTGACCTCAAAAAGATTGACTCACTCTGATTAGAGGGGTTTTTTCAGGCAAGCGTTCACTCCTTGGATTGTTGGATCAAAAGTAGTTATCAGCAATGATGAACTGGTTCTTTTCTATTTGCAGCAGACCAATCATGAATGGCTCACAATTTTCAGGCACAACCATGGAGATGTCTGTCAGGATTCCTCTATAGTTGAATCTGTACTGACTGAATAAATTACAACAATATTAGACTGCGTGTCACTCACATGAGAAAGCAAGATAAAGAAAGAAAAAGTTTCAAGTTGCAAAAGCATGTTGTTGATAAAATTGCAAAAGCACATATCTTGCTTTGCCCCACAGCAAACCTCTTGTCATAGCATTTTTTTAAACTGAGAAATGTTCAACGTCATTTCTAGAGAACTTCCCTTATTTTTATTCTCTGTGTGAAGAATATTCTGTGAAAATCTGTAGCAACAGTGTTGGTAAAATTAAATGGGCGCAGAAATTTTGCAACACAGCAATGAGATTTGAGTCTATGCAGCTTCACTGCGTATATTCGGTGCTTTTATTATTTCATGACAACTCCCCCCCTTGTCGATGATGTAAAAATTTTGCTGTAGCTGGTGAAGGGTCCATTTCAATGTGAAATCATGTTTGATGATTGGAACTTGATGATCACCATATAAGCAATGACAATGAGCAAACATTTGAATTTGAATACATATGAGTTGAAATATTTTGGGATTTTCTCACTTAGCATGTATTGAAAAAGAAAGAAAAAAAGAAAAAATTAATAGTTGCGACTAATACATAAGTGCATCTTGTGCATGATTACGGCAAGAAAGTAAACATTGATTATACTTTCTTGTTTAGAGGGCAATAACTCATTCATTTGTAAACTTGTGCCGGGGTTTGGTGAGAAATGTTTCTTATAAACAATTTTATTTTTCAATGGATTGTCACAAAACAAACAGCGCTTTTCAGTGCTTTAGATTTGCGTAAAAGTTTTGAATAGATGCACACTTACTTGATGTTCCAATTGTTGATTACTTTTAAAGACTCCGAATTCACTATTATGGCGCTGTAGTCCTCTTCATTTGCTAAGAATTCACTATTTCTTAAAACTAAATTTTTACTCCTTGAGCTCCTTCGACTGTTGTTTTTGAGCTCCCTGCAGATGAAAACAAAATTCAAACAAGAAGAGTTCATATTATATCGTAAACAACATGAATTAAAACTTACCAAAATAACCTAATAGATTCTCATGAATAGAGGGACCTTGCTTGTTGAAATGAAAATAGTTCATCAGAATGGGGGAAATAACCAGCCAAAAGTAAAATTTTCGGGTATCAATTGAAAATTTTGTACTTTAGGGCTGTATTTCACTTGCTGCCTTTTTCTCTGTTGAAACTAATTTTTAATTCCTGTGAGCATTATGAAATCAGAAAGCATTTTTTTTTATTCTATGGAACATTTCATCGGCAAATTGGAGTATCTAAAAATTTCCCTTCATTGGGTGCCAAAGAAATTGATGCAGGAGATAAATATTACGTGTTTCATCTGTTTTCGATTGGAATATCCCTTGAGGTGAACAAACACATGCAAACACTTGTAAAGAGAGGAGCAAACTTACGAAGTGGGTCCCAAGGAATCGCTGACAGTGAGAACCAGATTGTAGTCAATTTTTTTGGTTGCATCCATCGGCTTGACAGCGAAGATCATTTTGAGTGAAACAGTTCCATCATTGACAAAACCGCACATGAAAAGCCTGATTAGAAAAACAAATGTAAGAGATAAAAGATATTTCAGTTTTATACATTTAGAAAAACCTACTTTCAGAAATACTGATGCCACTTGCTCCCTTGGAATTAGACACATTCAGCACAACTACACACTAAATTTAGGTAGAAAACTGAGAGCTCTTATGAGAAAAGAAAAAAATATCGAAAATTAAGTGTAGGAATGTAAATATTTTTGAGCCATTTTCTTTTAGTAACAAATCCTCTTTTAGTTCTAACTGAAGTTTGCAACAGGCCCATTCTGGGATGGCAAAACTACATTATTGCTGTTGTAAAAATCAATGAAACTAAAAGCTATGGCTGTTTGTGCTTACCGATAAGTGTTGACACCTGTATGCTTTGCAAACAGCAAACAGCAACCTCCTTTATAGGCGCACTGATTTGTGTAGTGGAAACATCTCTTTATATCTGGGTTGCAACCAACGTCTTCAATGCAGGATGGTTTTGTAAGTTGGTACTCCTGTTTTGCCAGGTTGTACCAAGGCGAATCTGTGAGTGCCTGATGAAAATTGAAACCAATAAAATTTATACTGATTTGTTTTTTTAGCTTGCCTTACAAATATAAATGTAGCACACTCCACTTATTCTTATGTGGGCATGCTTTAGATTTTGTTTTGGCGTATAGTATTCAACCAGTCCTGTCTCGCATACTATTTAATGGCTAATGTGACGACTGCTTACATCCAGAGGAGAAATTTTTCTCTTCTTTCTTCTTTTCTTTTTCTTGTTTGAAAAAGTTAATGTTATTTTGGAGTGAAATGGGTTAAAATTCAGCAATTCTGCCTTTAAGAACAATTTCTTGGAACGTTGAGTAATTCTATTCATGGTGCTTCAGCACCATTATTAACTGGTATGACAGGAGGTGATTTCTTTCCTTTAAATTGTTTTCCATTCATGATACCCATGTGATGTTTTCTTGGTGCAATGATGAGGGGTTTTATGGATAATGGTTCTGAAGTATCATAGCAGCAAGCAATAATGAATATCAACTTAAGAGTTTGGAAACTTTCGTTCTCGAGAGCACATAAATACTAACAACCTTAATAGTACAAAGAGGATTGTCATTATAACCTGTTTTATTTCAAATTTCTTAAATCTCGGATTTATAATTTCCTTTTTGTTTCATTATTCCGTGAGCTATTTCTGGTTGAATATTTACGTTGAATGATATTTCATTACCAGATGGTTGCTTGTTTTCCTTATTTGTATTTCATTGTAAGTTTTGTTATGTTTCATTAATTTAGTTTACAATTGTTTTTTCTGAAAATGTGTTTTATACTACGCATAACTCTATAATTCCCTCATCACTGTCACCAACGAGTATTTCTTTAGCAATGGTGCACCCATAAATTTTCATTATCTTTTACTCACAAAAATAATTTTTACATTTCCATGATTTCAACCCCTACATCTAGCAGGCATGCAACGATAACACTTCGGCGTTGCATTTTATTAATTTTTTTCAAATTGCATTTAAAATAATGCATGAGAAAGACAGCCAAAAGAGAGGTGAAAAAGTTTAGCATTAAAAGACATGGAATACAATTGAACACTGTAAAGCCAAAGAGAATGGAGGAGAAAAATGGAGTTTTGAGAAAATTTATATTGAATCTTACCTCTCCTTCCAAAAAAGTTTTCCTTCCAACACCTTGACAAAAAGATGTTGAAAAAGGCAGGGACGCTGGTCCATGTAGATACAAATAAGGCCATAACATTTCCCAAAATTTCATTTCTCTTTGAACATAATCCAACGATTCGTTTTGACACTCATGCGTCCAAGCTGGGGCAAATATTGCTATAGATAGATTCAGTTCTCGAGCTTTTGCAACTGCCTAAGAAAGGAATAGAATTTAAGTGGATATACTTCATTATGTAATACTAAAATTATGGAATATTCTTAGAAACTTTAAATGAAAAAAAAAAATCAAAACATTATTTCTCGTTCCTCCAATGTATAATGTATAAATTGAGGTAACAAGAAATACTGCAGAGGCTTGGATGTAACCTGATCAAGAAAGCTTCAGCCTGAAAAAATGAAAAATCTACTGAAAATTTTAAGAAGTTTGACTGCAGATAGAATTTTAAAAAACTTTTGGATAGAGACATTTCGTGACAAACTCAGGACACAAGTTTTGACCACTTAAATCTGAACTGACTTGGAAAATGGTTGTTTGCCATATGTTAGCACTTGCTATGACGTGGACAACGACCATTTTCCATGTCACAGCATGTAAGGCTATCGATTTAAGTGTTCAAAACTTGTGTTCCGAATTTGTCACAAAATGTAGTCCGGCTCTCAAACACATATTTTTGAGGCCTGCCGCTGGCTGACCAAACGATCTGTAAAGTTGAAATTCAACATTTTCAAAAGCCCAATGACATTTTATCCTTGGTTCATGATGATAAATGCTACTTTCAGCAGTACTGAAAACTTTTTTGGATTCTTCTCGCTTGCTAGACACCTTTTTCAATTTGCTCCTCTCGATTAAGAAAAATGTGGTGGTGATTCTAGAAACAACTTTTCCACACTGAGAAGTCATTTTTGTTGAGCCTTTGAAAAACGTACCCTCTATTTTGAAGAAGTGTAATGACACAAATTCCTCACCACAACTGAGTTGAACTCTCCTCCACCATAGCAGCCTCTCCCGAAGACATCAACTCCAACAAAAACGTCTGTGACTCTAGCACCTGCTCGAGAAATGCTTGCTCTAAGTTTGTCCTCGTTCCATCCATAGTTGAGATAAATTCCATCGCAAGCTTCAAAAAATGCTCTGTTTTATATTTTTGAAAGCAAAGTATACATTATAAGTATTACGTAAGTATTGTATTGTATTTGTGGCATTGTAAGTGTTTAGCTCATACATTGCATATTGGATCAGTGCCAGCAATCTAAGCTTGCAGCTCGGAGGATTTCAGACATTCATTGAAGAATTAAGTTCGATCGAAATAATGAAAAAGAGGAGTTAATTCTACCGACTGCTGTATGATTGAAACAATTTGTGAACGAAAGAGAGTTTTTGTAACAATAATTCTTGAAAAAGAGGGCAAATTCAGATGTAAGGATCTAGGCAACCAGCCTAGATTAAATGTGAATTAAAAACAAAGGTACGAGAACTAGAGGGCTCTTTAATTGGTGAGGGAAAGAAAACTCACGACAAACCCACTGCCCTTTTCTTCCCAATCAAAATTTCTTGGAATTGTTGGTGTTAGATCAAACATAGCCCGTATTTATACCACCAATTTGGCTTTAGAAGAAATAATTCTATGACACAAGCCATTCGAAAATACTCAGAAAAATCTGTTGTGCTTTTGAAAAAACAATCTCTGTTTAAGTTCACTTCCACACAACTATCATATCATTGTTACAATGAATCATTTGTTTATTCAGTATCTGCTGCCAAGAGATATTACACTTCACCGTGAAAATGATCTGCGACTTGATTTCATTGAATTTTGTCTGTAAGTAACCAAATTCAAATGAAAAAAATACTTGCCCTACTTGATCCTCCTTCATTCATAATTATTATGGATAGAATTCCTGCATTTTTATACAATTCTACTTTTCTTTTTCCCAATGACATTCCAATCGTCATCTGGGGAGTTATCTCATTTGAAGCAAGTTTATCAAAAGGCAAATATTTGATTATCAGAAATAGACTGAATGAGTTGAACACTCGACTCATCTCTCACTCGTGATCAAACATCAAGAAAAATAGCACCCCAGGCTCCAAGTCTTGGAAGGAGATGGGAGACTGATAATACAATTCAGCTTATTAGTGCATTTTGCAAAATGGATACATTATTTTAAGAGTTATCAGCGTGAATTAGAAACACGCAGGCAGGGGGTTTGGCTACTTAGATTATTTTATCTTTTCAGTTGCTTCATAAATTTGTTGTTAGTCAGTCGAGGGATGTTGATGCCTTGGGCCATTAAAAGTAGGGTTGCCACAGAATTTAGAAAATGAAATTCCCTGACATTTGCCTGATTACCCTGACACGGTTCGGTGAAATTCCTTGACAATTGAAGCTGTGACAGATGGTTAAATAATTGAAAATAGTTTTCAGGCAAAATTTCCTGTTCAAAATCTCAAACCCATTCTAGAAAGCAAATGAAGGTGATTTAACAAATTCTCCCTGACATTTTCGTCATTTTCCCTGACTTTTTAAAATTCCCTGACATTTCCCGGTTTTCCCTGACTGTGGCAACCCTGTAAAAGCTATAAAATAGTAAATTAGAATTTCAGGAGAATCTAAGCCTAAGAAGGTATGTAACGCCAGTACATACCTATTTAGAAAATTTAGCTCATTTTGCCAGTCGAGCTTGCCTTCAGGATGGGTGACGGAGTCATACCAGATCACTAATTTATCTGTGCCCAGGGAATTTTTCAGTCTAGAAACAAAAGTTACCAAGCTGGTCATTTTTGCAGGGTTGATCTTATTTTCTATGTTCAGAAGGTAACCATCAAAGCGATAGTGATTGCAAACGGCATTCATCTTCGAGATAAGTGACTGTACTTTTTCTTCACTAGCAAGGACCGTTTCCCATAGATCTTCACCTTGTTCCCCCTCTGTTATCAGTGTACCTACATTAAAAATAAAGCACACGCATTATTCACAGCACTGTAAAGATGCCGTTCTACTTTCTTGCCAAGAACTGATAAAGTATACATTCTCACTTGTTAGGTGTAGGGTCACTTGCCACTCATTTTAGATGTGAAGGAGCTAAGTTATTAAAATTCAGTTTCGGCAAGAAAAAATGAGCAGACCATGCTTTCGTCATCCTTGCAACATTGATAGATAGCATCCAAGAGAGGCAGACTGTCTGTAATTAATTTAACTTACGACTATCCATGGCCCATTACAGACCAAGCGTTATTATTGATAAAATTAATAAGGAAAATATATTTCAGTAAGATAGAGTTATCATATAAGGTTTAAAACTTTTCTTCATGCTTTAGTCTTCAATATACAAAACTATCAAGGATTATTTCTTTAAATTTTATTCACCTTGTAAAAAATATTGATGGAAAATTTTAAACGATACACAACTATTGCTTGTTTCCTCCAATAGGTACTTAAAATAAATTGTCTAAATGGAATAGGATCAAGAGAATGTCAAATATTTTCGTGCAGTTAGTAAATGTGGTTCAAATCACAATGTGACTGATGTAACCAAACAAGGTCTTGGTGAGGGTCATACAGCAAATTGCTGTGTCTAGTTTCCAAATCCGTACTTATTCTGATTTTAAAGGAAAATTTAGATAAGTACTCAGCAAAATTAATCTGTAACAGGATTTATCCTGTGTTGCTCCTCTTTTGTAGCCACAATAAAATTTTACAAGGAGAAAAAAATTATCTTTACCAAGGACAGGAACACCATGTCGGTGACCAGCATTGATCCACGCAAGAGGAGGCACTGTTATGAATTCATGGCTGAAGTAAACAAAAATATCGATTCCACTCCAATGAATGAATTTGTAGTCATCACAAGATGCTGCTCCATTAACAAATCTAAAAATTCAAAGGCATGAAATTGAGATAACCAATGAAAGGAAAATTCTCAATCTTTTGACATTTTTACAGAATTAATCTGTTTAAAATTGCACTTAATTAGGTACAGGCAGAGAGAATAATAAAATAAGGTATAAGTAGCTTGTTTGGATCGAAGGTAGGGTACTTGTGAGGACCGATTTGAACTTCCTGAAACATGAATCCCATCAAGCATTTTACAGAGAACATAATGATTCGGCAAAGTCCCTTAAGAGACAACAAATAATATAGCATAAAAACTGACAATAAACACTTCTTAATGAAGATGAATATTAATGATTGAAATTAAATTTCGTAGCCTGGTGGTAAGAAAGCTCCACAATTAAAAGTCTTCTTTAAGACATAACTGTCTAAAATTAGGCATTTCTGACTTACCTGTCATTCAAATAACCACCTTTCATATCATGACAAAGCAGTGTCTTCGGTACTGATTCACTGTAATATTTGGATACATTTGTTGGCGGTACGTCCTTACAGCTCCAATCTTTACCAGCGTAGCTGAAGAAGGTTTTGCTTTTTAAGTTGATGACATTTTCTGCCCATGATAGCTCAGGTACTTGCCAACAAAATAGATCTTCCAAGTTCTTTATAGGACCACACATCAGATCAACTATCTTGTTGCAGCTCATACCTGAAAACCAATATATATTAATTTCATGTCTCAAGATACTAATTTCTGTGATTTTTCTAAAACAACGTCGCAAAAGGCCTTGATAAAAGCAGATAAATAGTCAGAATGATATGAGATATTACTTAGGTGAGTGAGTACACTGATTGGTTTCAGTGGAGAGTGGTTTTTTACAACTGGACATAAATCCTATCCACCTTCACTCAAAGATGTTCGTACTCTTGAAGAGTGGAGCTCTATACTATTGCATACCGACTGGAGAGAAAAGGTAAGCACTTCCTCAATTATTGAGGAAGTTCCACACATCTAATGCAAAAACATAGCAACCGAGAAATTGATAAGCAAAGGAAGTGAGATGTTGGTGAAGGGAAATGATTTCTTCACAGCGAGCTCATGTGTGGATCATTCTCCGGTGAGTCTGTTTTGTGTTTGTCAAAGACCAAGGATGGTAGGTAATTATTTTGTGTAGATTTAAAGACTGACATTACTGTAAGAAGGGCTTGGAATGTTTCTTTTCTGGATCTCATGAAGGGCTGATTTGCAATTAGTGATCTTGATAGCATATCATGTACCTATGTTGACTCATAAAAACCGTTAAGACTTCGCCACTCATAAATTTTCCATTGAATTATTAAACTTCCTCAATTGACACAGACATCGATGCATGGAAAACAAAATACGGGACGAAAATATTTCACAGTATACTGACTTACTTGGGAAAGTTCAATGCTGTTGGAGTAGGAAAGTGTTCGAACAAAGCACCGACAAAAAGATGATGATAAAAAAACTAAGTAAAACTATGAGGAAAAGCGTCCAATCGTCTCAAATATTCTCTTTCTCGAAGTATTAGCATTGAAGTGATAATGAAAAACACAGAAAATATGCTCATTGCATTAATGCGTGCATTTCGCGTCACGTCATTACAGAAGTCACTTGTTATCATAGCACAGCACTTTATCAACAAAACACAACAAAGATTAGCATCGTTGCCAACAGTCAGCTGATGGGTGTAAATAAAGTATTTCTTTTGATATGGCAGCATCGTATTCCCCATTCGTTGTTTTTGTTGTTGTCTGAAACAGATGATAACACATAAAAATTTTCAGCAATTTCGGATTCTGAAGTGTCGTGTGATCGTGTTACACATCTTTCGTGTTTTTTTTTAAATCTTTCGGAGTAATTATCTTGAATCTTTTTCAGGGTTCCACGCGTTGGAAGTGCATCTGATTTTACAGAATATTTGGATTTCACAATATAATCGAACTGTTATCAGTGTCCTGACCGTGCACATCCCAGCTGATCACAGAAATCATGTTGATCTTTTCCAATTACCAGAATTTCCATTTGGAGTATAGCTTTAGTCTTTAAGCGTGACAAACACACAAACATTATCCCGACCTTATTTCTCTGAGGTAGTTCACCGAGCTGTGATCTTTTAACTTTCTCAAATCTGACCATGGAAGAGGGTAAAATGGTCATCGATGTCGACGAGGCATTAGATGAAGAAAACATGATTATCAACGAAACAGATGGATTACCTAGTTTAAATCATTACAAGTCTGAAACAGAGTATGCCCAAAGCAGAGAACCATCAACTGTTGAAGAGCTCTTAAATGATGAAGATTTGCCCACATCTTTAATTGTAACGAATCTATCGAGCGATGTATTTAAGTCTGATACTTTGAAGGTATATTTATTTTATTTATATTTTAGAATTTGAATTTGCTCTTATTTTGTAATAACTAGCATGTAAATGCACCGAACCTTCATCAGGAATATAGTTGAGATGAATGCTTACTCTGTAGCATGTGCGGGTAGCAGACACTAAAGGTCATGCAGTGAAATAAGCAGTAAACAAATAAAACAAAAAAAATTGATTGACTATGAACAAAATTCTAAACTATGAATAGCCAATGAGTGTGAATAACTAAGCTCGTGAATTTTAAATTGGTAATATTTTAATGTATTCAAAGCTGTGCGAAGAAACGGAATGGTCAAAAGTTCATTAAGAAATTGAGGTAGAACACAATGTATGGTTCTTTCTTGAATCCTTGAATTAAAAATTGTACCAAGCCAATGCATCTTGCTGTATTGGACACAGTGCCCTAGTCCAAAAAATTATTGGCTGTTTGGACGACTCCTTTTCTTTTAAGTCTCTTGCCAGGTCGGATTTACTCGTTCTTACGCCCAGTTAAAATGTGCTCCTAAATTTCGAAAGTGATTTTAAGTTTATTCTTTACTTCCTCTTTTATTTTTTGTTTTTTCTTCTACTTAATTTTGCATCAGTATGAGATTGAGAAGCAAAAAACTGGAAAGGTTTTTGAAATCTGCCCTATTGCCTTTTTTTGCATGTTTTTGGTAGTATATATGGATTGCATCTTGCAAAAAGGAACTAAGAGCATTCCAATGTTGCTAAGACTGTGCAACTCTTTTTACCTTGCAAGTATAAACTGATCATGGAAACAAATGTTATCTTTACTCCCAATAAACTATAAATTCAAGATGAAAATTACCTTTGTAAATTTAATTTTTTGCATGATTCCAGTAATTTTATTGCAATGAATGATAGTTTCACAATCCTAGTTACATTGGAATGCTTTTGGTTCCCTTTTGCAAAATGCAATCCATATATAAGGCACTGCGGATCAGAAAGTTAATAATCTGTACTTTTATTTTGACAGCAAAAAATTGAAGAAATATTCACTAGGTTCGGTGAGCCTGTTTCATTTCACTATTTCCGAAGTTTCCGGCGCATGCGAGTGGATTATGGTTGCTCAGCAGCTGCTGCGAAAGCCCGCATTCATCTGCATCAGACACGTTTCGGCGATAACATCATCAATTGTTACTTTGCTCAGGTATTGGTTGCTCAGGTTTTGATTATGATGGTCCTTTGCATTAACTTCATCTTTTAGCAGAATCTCAAAATGTAGCTCTGAAATTACATGCTTGTTCTAGCCTCTCTGATGCCATACATTTTTTTGTCCTTTTTAAATCATCATCATAACCAGAGAATTTATTAGCTGAAACTTATAAATATTTGGCTATTGGCAGATGATAATCTGCAAATGAGCCCTTGTCCTTAAATTTTCAAATTATGGCATATATTTTCATTTGCTGAGAAAATGTCCCTTGAGTGTGCTGAGCACCACTAGGTGGTTAAGTTAAATTATAGTCGACGATGCAAGAAGTACCTAGCAGCTAAGAGGTGGAATCAAGAGAGCAGTTGAATTCATAGTTATAGGTTTGATTGGCTTTTGCAAGTGCAGGTCCTTTAAATGTGCCCGTATACGTGCGTTTCAACCCTCTAACGATAGATCCAACCGCTCTTCTGAACTCCCCCTCTGCTGCCACTGTTTTCATTGTAGACTGTAGTTCTCTTTATAAAGGAATGAAACATGGTAAATGGTCAGAAATGTTAAAAAAGTACTCACTTACATGTCAATTAATCATTATTGTGGACGTGTTTCGCTCCACGGGCGGGAGCAAAACGCGTCGGCGATAATAATTAATTGATGCGCAAGTGAGTACTTTTTTAAAATTTCTCGATCATTTCTAGTGCAGCCTCTAAAAGCAGAAAAGTTTTTCCGTTTTAATTTCGTTAATGGTTCATGGTTATTAGAGGTTTCTAAACATTGCAATTGAGATTCGCAGTTTTTGCATTTAGCCAATTATAGATTATTAATTGTTTAGTATACAGTGTTTTTTTTTTTGTGTGTATTAGCCTGTGACACCCATTGATGTAGCTGACCGGCATTTACAACTACCAGCACCCGTAAAGCAGTTCCTAATTTCTCCCCCTGCATCTCCGCCTTTGGGTTGGGAACCAAGAGAAGAAAATGAGCCGCTAGTTAATTATGATCTAATAGCTGCAATTGCAAATTTAACACCTGGTAAGTAGTATTTGGGCATTTCGTACATTTCAGAAGCGCCGACATTGATAATTTGATCTCTGACGACATGCGAATAAGTTTTGGAATTACTTTGTACTTAGGATGTGCACAACTTTTTTAAGAATGTCGACAGATATTTGACAATGATGATAAATGAAGAATGATGTGTTGCAGAGAGTATAGAGGGCAAGAGATCCAATTAAATAGGGCAACACTAAAATAGAAGTTAGCTATGTGGGTAAAAATTTGAGTAAAGTTGATGTGAGAGTATGCAAATCAGCATCATCGCTGATCAATGAAAAAACTTCAGATGCCAGCGCAATTGTGAGAGGTAAGTATCCAACTACTCATTTATGCAGGTAACATGTCTCTAAGTTTTTCACCTCACAATTGGACCCATAATCATCTGTACTTTCTGATGCGTTGGATAAAAATTATTTTAGATTAAGTAGAGGACATCATAATGTTAGTAATAATGGTATTGCAATTTTCCTACTTTAAATTTGTATTAATTTTTGATTGTTGCTCATCAAAAGTTCCTGAAACCAGTTTTTTCTATCATTCATATTGTCAGTTTTGTGAAAATGATTACGGCAGTGCAGTTTTATGCAGCTGAAATTTTGGCTACTTGCTCAACAGCTGCAACATTGGTCAATCTACACAATTTAACCTTGATGATGTCTGTATTTTGAAGAAGAATTGATGATTAGTGATTTATGTGTGTGTATTGTTATCAGCTGCTCTGAGCCACTTGTTTTCTTTTCTGCAGGTAAAA
This sequence comes from Bemisia tabaci, assembly GCF_918797505.1. NCBI lineage: Eukaryota > Metazoa > Arthropoda > Insecta > Hemiptera > Aleyrodidae > Bemisia > Bemisia tabaci. The sequence continues at coordinate 8,588,458 of NC_092794.1, forward strand.
TGCACGAGCTTCATGCTGCGTCAAGTACGCAGCCAGGTATTGTTGTTCATGTGTGCGAAGATGGTTTGAGTTCTCAAGCCACTGATAAGCAGCGAAAACCGCAAATCCTTCCTACAAGTTGTCCGAAATACAACTGAGAATCTCTCATCTTTTGTTTCCTGCTCCGTGTCTAGTGTTTTTCAATTTTACCTCTGTTGAATGTGTGCTTCTAGGAAGCATTATCCCCTATTTTTGTACCCTTACTTTAATGGCAATTTTTGAAGCTCATTGTTGGTCCAATCTGGAATTCTGGTCTGTTTCATTGTTAGAATTGGAGCCCTTGAGCTTTTTAGAAATAGGAAGACAATGAGGATTTGATTTTTCTTCGGGACTAATCTCTTCATGAACACAACTAAGAAAGCGTTCATGAATTACGCAATGCTCTTTTATGGCATTTTTGACCCCCCCCCCCCTCCTTCCATGTAATGCTTTTGTGACATAGGTTCCTATCTTTAAAAATGTAGAAACAAAATGGCGTAATGCTCTCTTTGATTTCCCCTCCCCCTAGAGCATTACGTAATTTATAAATGGCCTCTAAAAAAGTAGCAGAAAGTATTTTAGATGGAATGGAAGGATATTAATTGAGTTCCGATTGGCTGAAATTTAGTCAATTTGGTTGACTGGGAGAAAATCGTTTTTACTACCATTCCTTTCAAAAGTGTAATTTGATTCTCAAAGTTACATGTGCTTTTCTAAGTTCTCACTCTTTTACTTGGATAAGTATAAGGCAGTTGGCGCTGGCTTATCATAGAAACAGTTTAAAATTGCTCAGCAGAAAGGTTTCATTGTCGATCTCTCAAGCAAGTTGGAAAAATGGATACTATGTGACAATGCTGATACATAGTAAAGAGTGACAATCATTTGGATGAAGAATACTTCGTGTAGTCAACAAAATCACTAAAACCAAATGATGAAGAAAAAGTTTTTGAAGAGGATTCTGTTTTGTCTCAGTGCCATGAGTGGGGTATGATGACAGGCAGAGAGAACTTAATCATTGTCAACATGTGTCAACTAATTTCAAATTGACCAGCCTTAATTGAAGTGTCATTTAAATTGTAAAACATTATAATAGAACTTACCTATGTGAAGGGAGTCTATCCACACAGAAAGTTCCGAAGAATCTGTCTCATGGAAAGTCATTCTCCATGTATAGAAGTGTTTGAGCAGCCAAAACTAGCTCTCAACAATCCTAAAATCTAATCCATCATGCAAGCAAATTATATCTCTCATTGCAAGCACCTGTTTCATCCAATTCTAAATTAGATGTCAGTCGGAATTGATTACTGCCGGTAATGAATTTCGAGTCATTGGTATTTAAAATAAAGATAATAAATTAAAAAAATTGCTGCAACAAAGAATAAATTATTTTTCTCATTGACTTCATTTATAGAAGGTTTCGCACCATATCCATTGGCTAATTATGTATTTTAAGAGATTATATCTCTATGATTTATGAATTTAAAGAAACAGCTAGTGCCAGATTATGATACTGATTGTGAGTAGAGGCAAGACTTCTCAGTCTGTGCTGCATGGAGTTTAAATAGTTTTGAAAGTTCTAGATTTAGTTTCAAAAAGTTGGAACCTAGGTCTAAATTAATTTTGACTGACTTTCTGCTCTCTCAAAAGTTTTGAAAGCACTTTTTTTACATTTTTTATTTTCATTTTTTTTTTTTAAATTTTTTTTCTCCTTTTCTTTTTCTATTTTTTGTTGCAAGGCAGCAGAATCTCAGTCTTAATTCCTACGAATGGCTGTTCCCACAATATGCTTCTGATTTTTTTTATTTGATTTATTTTTATTATTTCATTTCATTTTTATTTTATTTTTATTTTCTTATTTTTTATTTGATCTTTTTATCTCCTGTATTCATGTTATTTTCCATATCAGAAATCTAACATTTGAGCCACTGTCATTCTATGTATCTTTTTTGCCTTTAGTATCAACCTAAATGTATCTTTGTGAGATGTACAACCAGTTCTGTATTCCTTTACATTAACGAAGTATTTTTCAAACTTTCAAAAAGTAGTAAAACATTTAAGATGTAAACAATGTGATATACTTTACGGTTAATCTAGAACAATTGCTGCATAGTCACAGATCTGCATCACTTTTGGTACTGTCATGGACCAATAGCCGGATTAAGTGTATGTTGAAGTAACCTTTGATCATTGATTTAGTAAAGGTTACTGGATTACAGAATACTTTCATAACAAGTGGAAGCCTCCTGTTTCTTTCAAAGATATTCTTTAAAAGTTCTCAATTAAATAGCAGGATATTGCAAGATGTAGTACAGCAGTGAGTTCTTCTCTTCTTAGGGTTTATACCCTAATAGATATTCTGTCAACTCCTCATTAAATTTTTACATATTGTAATGCGCTTTGGATCACTGCCCCTTGCCCTGCGGGGAAAGAGGGTTTTTTCTGAGGGCAATAATAACAACGAATATGGTTAAGCAATACATTGTTTTTAATGGCTTGTATTTAGTATGTTGACCTAAATGGCTTTGCTTTGTTAAAAAAGGATTAATGGCCTTATCATGCAAAAGTAGGATTTCATTTCGGCAGAGAAACTACTGTCCTTCTTCACAGTTGTAATTGCTCCATAGTTGTCCATATCCTTAGTTTCTGAGCATTCTAAAGAGTGAACGACTTACATTTAGACAAAAGTCATCTCGATGTATGCAAAGCCATGGGTGGTTTTTCCAGAGAGTGTCACATTTAGGTAAAATTTAATTTCTTCAACATGTTTTTGTCTCACTATAATTTTGAGTGCTTGTAAAAACTGAGCTTTATTAAGTTAAATAGAAACATAGGTTTCTTGAAAACTTAGAGGTATCTCCTCATTGAGGAAAGAACCCAAAAAAATTAGAATTTCTGAACCTAACTTTTTCTGACTTTAGTTGGCTTGGGTGCCTCCATCTTAAGATTATTCAAAATCAGTTACTTTTTCCAAACAGCAAGTTTACCCAAGACATCCTCTGTACAGTCTGACTCATGTTGCAGTTCATAAACATTGTCAATGATGATTGTGGTAAGATAGATAATGCAAGTTTCTAGATTTTAAGTCCCTGTTGTGTTGAAAAGTGTCCCCATTTTTTCTCAACTGTTCATCTCCCTCTACCTCATAACCCTGGTTTCCTCTCAATCTGAGGTTTTGTAATTACTTTGAACTTTTTCTGTTATAAATTTCTGGCTCAAGTAAACTGATTAAATGAAAGATTTTTCCGCCCATTTTTAATTTGGAAATGTCCATTCAATTCAATAAAATTGCGTTTAAACTATAGTGTAACAGTATCAGAGTGACATTCATAAACCTACAATGCTATTGAATAGCCAAATCTCTTTAATAGATCAGAATATGAAGCCTCTTTCTTCCATCTGGCTCACAACTGTTCAGCCACTTTGTGAGTCTTATCCTTTTAAATTGAGTTAGTTGCAAGCAAGTCATACTTACCTATAACGTTTGGTGTATGGTTCAATGTAGGTATTCTTGGTACAGTTTTTGAATTTCATACAGTTGGATTAAATCATAGTTTAGATAGATTTTTTTTAAAAAAAAAATTGCATTATGTGGAGAAATAGTGGAAAATAGAAGTATGCACAAGAACCTTTAAAAAAGCCATTTGTCAATTGGAGGCACCCGAGTGTCATTTGTATTGTTTTTGAACTCTCAATTACATGTTTGTTTTTTATTTTGTATTTGTATTTCTTAATCTTTTCTTATTGTTTTCATTAAATTTTGTAGTCAATTATTATTTTTTCTTGGTTTATAATGAAGTTTCTACCTTTTTTTTGGAATACAATTGTTTTTAAGTTTTCCTTCCTTTAAAATAAGTTAATTATCTCTTACTTTTTCAAAATTTTATTTTTGCCGTGACTGAATTTTATCAAGGTAGATTTTCGAAAAGACATGGGAGAAATAAGGTTTTCTTTTTGCCTCAACTAGCCGCTCCTTTCTGTTGCGTTTATTATCCTGCAGTTCAAGAGAATTTTTTTTTCTTGCATTAAAATATAAGTTTGAGTTACCCACTCTAAAATATACTAATGAAAGTTAGGTACTTATTGGATAATTTCTCTGTAATTGTATTTTTGTAAAACTGAATTCAGTCTTGGAATATTCCATCTCTAATAATAATCTCTAGTTGTGAAGAAAAATTTAGAAATAGAAATTTTCGATTTTCAATGCATTGCTTTGTTCAATGAGAAAATCACGATTTGATTTTAAATTCTAAATTCTATCTGTTAGTTATTTTTTTTGAGAATCTGAGTGATTGTGTTTAAGGGTTACTTCAATTTTTTTTAAAATTTGTTGAAATTTCTGACTGAATGAACTGAAATACAATCACAAGGCACATGACACTCGAGCATGTGGTTTAAGTTTTTGTAAAAAGTCAAGGGAAAGTTTCTCCCGGAAAATAAGGTCTCAATTCTCATTTCACCGATTCGGTCACGTTTCAACAAATTTTGATCTGTTTACTTGACTCAATAGCTGTTATATGTATGGAAAGTCTATCTATGCTCCACAGTAAATTAGCTTGCTGGAAAATGCATCTCTGATAAAAATCTAACTTTCATTCGTAGGTCTGAAACATATATTTTAAGAATGTTTTTGTCATCTGCATTTGAATTGAAATATATACCAAAAGTATTTCTTTAATATTCCTATTTATTCCCCCTCCGACCGTATTTTTTTCTTTTCGAAGGGACTGCGTCAGGGCCTTCCATTTTTTACAGATACATGGATGGGTGGCTCCTTAGCCACAGTAAGATCGGACTAATCAGAAGTTAAAGTCGTAGCTTTTATCCGGAGAATCTTACAATTGGTTCAGACTGTATAGGTACTCCAATCAGAAATCAGGGTTTTGCCCCATGGTTCTAAAGCTGAGGGACTGTTTCCCATAATAATTCGGAAACAGTCAGGGAATTTTGCTGCATATCGACGGTGTAAGTCGGCAATCACACAACTCGGTTTGCGACATCGCAGACTTCCTGTCATACTTTATTTTTTAAATGGAAAACTACTCAACGGCAATTCTTTAAAACTGCCCTGATTTGTCTTCTCTGTGCGAAGAAAATTCTGCAAAAACTTCTAGGAATGATGTCAATTTGTTCTCCTTTAAAAAAACAACATAGAGACGGAGATTTTCAGACACCGCAAACGAGATGAGTGACTGCGGTTTTACGTCGTCGATATATTTTTTCTCAAGTTACGTGCTGAATTTGCGCTCAGAATTGTTCGTGATAAATATTTTTGATCAGAAACCACGTGAATGAAAGAAAAAAGAACCATCAAAAAGCCAGGCAAAAGTCGGGGATTTTTATGTTCAAAATACCTGAAAAGTCGAGGAATTTTGAAGTCCAAGAAGCTTGTAAATGCGGTGAGAAATTGCCGCACGAATAGCCTCAATTTTATACATATATTCATATCATTAATTTACTTTTTTTTTCAAATTGAAACTGAAACCGCCGTATCTTCGCGCAATGACGACTTATGAATGCAATGAGACACATTTTGTTGCAACAAGCTGAAAAAAATTGAAGGCGCCCGGCTTTTTCAATGGTCAGTTCCGGATGCAACTATTCGTGTTCTCAGGATGTCCACGTTGCATACACAAAGAATTGCAGGCGTTCTGTTTTTCTCAGGCTCAACGCATGACTGCGGTCGGTGGTTTTCTAAGTACGTCCCATTCACAATCGTGCTCACCATAAATCCTCGGGAGTCCGAATGAGCAGTGCTTCATCACGGCATGCGTAGCAAAATGGTGCAAATTGCGGAAATGTTATCTGTAGAAATTTGGGGGATTGACATCAGCGATGCCTTTGTGAAAATTTAATTTTTTCGGTGGAGAATGTGCAACTTTTGGGAACGCTGCCACGGTGCAACATGGGTCATTTGAATTCTGGCAATGAGGATTTCACGGTAAAAACGATTGTGATGCCATATAGAAAACTCTTGAGAACTGAATTACATTTTGAAATAAGGAACCACTATTTTTGGCCCATTTTAGAAACAACATACTTGCCATTGGTTTCCCTATGCAGACATGTGCTTTTATGGGAGAGCCAGAGATAGCGGTTCCTCATTGAAAAATGAAGGGCTTGGAGGACAAAGTGCGTAAGTGCAGTTTTTGTTATTTCAAGAAATATTTGTGCAAAGTTTCAAAACTACATGGAGCCTTATGGCAGGAAGGAAGTTCGAACTCACTTTTTGATGCTTTAAAGTTGTGTTTTAGTTGTGAATTTTCCACAGAATATATTTTCAAATTAGCTTTCGTTGTGTCCATGAGTATTTCAATTTTTCGAAAACTGCCCTTATGCGTCTTGTCCTCTAAGCCCCTCAAGTGTAATCCAACTAACAACAGCAGCCATTAATTTAACAATCAACTTAAAAGGCATCGAAAAAGTTCTGCATTCCCTCTGCTTTTGAGGAACTGAATTTTTAGTACATGTACTGAAGAAGGGCTGCAATAGTGCTTAATATTTGCTGGCCAGTTTTGGTTGACGCCTATCTAAGCGCGACGCACACGCAAGGTTCCTGTTTTGGAAAATTGGCAGTTTCGAAAACGCCTTCAAATGTGGCGTGATACCTCACGCGTTCCGGAGAGTACGTATAGTTGTATCATTGCGCCTTAGCAATGCGATTTAAGATTGATATTAAATCAGCCTCCACACTGCGGCCTTGTCAGTGTTCCTTTACCGCTGTTGCAGTTTTGACCGCAAATTTTAAGTGTGCTCAAGGTAGGCTTGTATTTAGTGCAAAGGAATTATTTTAGAAAGAATAAAAATGAACAAGCGCAGGAAGAAATATAACTAAAAAATATGGACTCAATTTAACAATCAACATAAAGGCATCGAAAAAGTCCTGCAATTTTTTTTTTGCTTCTGAGGAACTGAATTTTTAGTACATGTACTGAAGAAGGGCTGCAATAGTGCTTAATATTTGCTGGCCAGTTTTGGTTGACGCCAATCAATGCGACGTAAGGTTCTGGATTACTAAAATTGGCAAATTCGAAAACGCCTTCAAATGTGGCGTGATACCTCACGCGTTCCGGAGAGTACGTATAGTTGTATCATTGCGCCTTAGCAATGCGATTTAAGATTGATATTAAATCAGCCTCCACGCTGCGGCCTTGTCAGTGTTCCTGTACCGCTGTTGCAGTTTTGACCGCAAATTGTAAGTGTGCTCAAGGTAGGCTTGTATTTAGTGCAAAGAAAATATATTAGAATGATTAAAAATTAACAAGCGCAGGCAGGAAGAAAAATAAACAAATAATATGGACTCAATTTAACAATCAACATAAAGACATCGAAAAAGTACTGCATTCTTTCTGCTTTTGAGGAACAGAATTTTTAGTACATGTTCTGAAGAAGGGCTGCAATAGTGCTTAATATTTGCTGGCCAGTTTTGGTTGACGCCAATCAATGACACGTAAGGTTCTGGATTACTAAAATTGGCAAATTCGAAAACGCCTTCAAATGTGGCGTGATACCTCACGCGTTCCGGAGAGTACGTATAGTTGTATCATTGCGCCTTAGCAATGCGATTTAAGATTGATATTAAATCAGCCTCCACACTGCGGCCTTGTCAGTGTTCCTTTACCGCTGTTGCAGTTTTGACCGCGAGGACAAAAAGTGTTCATGCTAGGCCTCTATCAATCACTTTGATCATTTTTTAGAAGGAATAAAAATAAACAAGCGCAGGAAGAAATATAACTAAATAATATGGACTCAATTTAACAATCAACTTAATAGGCATCGAAAAAGTACTGCATTCTTTCTGCTTTTGAGGAACAGAATTTTTAGTACATGTTCTGAAGAAGGGCTGCAATAGTGCTTAATATTTGCTGGCCAGTTTTGGTTGACGCCAATCAATGACACGTAAGGTTCTGGATTACTAAAATTGGCAAATTCGAAAACGCCTTCAAATGTGGCGTGATACCTCACGCGTTCCGGAGAGTACGTATAGTTGTATCATTGCGCCTTAGCAATGCGATTTAAGATTGATATTAAATCAGCCTCCACACTGCGGCCTTGTCAGTGTTCCTTTACCGCTGTTGCAGTTTTGACCGCGAGGACAAAAAGTGTTCATGCTAAGCCTCTATCAATCACTTTGATCATTTTTTAGAAGGATTAAAAATAAACAAGCGCAGGAAAAAATGTAACTAAATAATATGGACTCAATTTGAATCGGCTCATGCGGAAACCGCTAATGTCCATTTTCTTTTTTTTGAGAGAACTGCAAAAAACTGTAGGAGCCTTTAAAATGCGGAATTAGAAAATGTTCAGAAGTTAATTATTACAGAAGAGGATCGTAGAAAAGGATCCCTAACAGTTTCCAGCTCTTCCTCTGTCTGGGACGGAATAATTAAAAAGAAAAGACCCTGGACATTAGCGGTTTTCGCATGATTCGTGAAAATCTCCGAGTTTTGGAACCGTTTGATACTTTCAAAATTCATTCTAAAGATATTAAAACGGTAGATTATCATTCAAATAAAGTTGTAAAACTAAAATTCTTGACAATGCGGCACTTAAAGCAAGTTTCATCACAAAACGACCAGCAATAAACTGAACATTAGCGGTTTTCGCATGATTCGTGCATGGTCGGTTCTAAATCATCGAAAACGCATACTTTTCAGTATGCCTTTCGGGTAAAGAAAGTTACCCTTACGTATTTTGATGCGCTGAATCCGATTATGACCTCCGTTTTTTCCCAATACCCTCAAATTTCCCGAAAAAGCCGATTTTACTATGAAAAATGACCATTTTCGGGCATTTTCAGCGTTTTTCCGACTGCTATCCCCTGCATAATCTAGGTAAAATTTTTCGTAGCTACGAGATTCAATTGTGCCGATGTCTTTTTAACTGATGAGTCCGGAAATGACCTTGATTTTTCCCGTTCACCTCTCTTTTTTCCGGGAAAGCAACTTTATCCCGGGAAAATGAGCAAATCCGACGCATATTTGTCGTACATGCAATGTATTTTTATAAATTTTCCTGGACCCGTGGTAGCATGCTACTCATGTATTTTGAGCTGCCAAATCCGAATAATGACCTCGGTTTCTTTCTATCACGCTTCAGATTTCCGGTAAAGCCAAGTTTTCGTGTACGACACGCATGTACGACAAATATGCGTCGGATTTGCTCATTTTCCCGGGATAAAGTTGCGTTCCCGGAAAAAAGAGAGGTGAACGGGAAAAATCAAAGTCATTTCCGGACTCACCAGTTAAAGAGACATCGGCACAATTGAATCTCGTAGCTACGAAAAATTTTACCTACATTATGCAGGGGATAGCAGTCGGAAAAATACTGAAAATGCCCGAAAATGGTAATTTTTCCTAGTAAAATCGGCTTTTCCGGAAAATTGGAGGGTGATGGAAAAAAACGGAGGTCATATTCGGATTAAGCGTCAAAAATGCATAAAGATCACCTAATTTCGTCCAGGAGACATTTTTTTACTTTGGTTTGTTGTACAGTATAATGAGGCATATAACGAAAGATGGACATTAGCGGTTTTCGCATGATTCGGACCACGGCCCCCCCTGAAAAGGGCTTCAAACCTTAAGAACAAACATTTTCACCACAATAATGAGTGTGTCTGACCTCCGAGACTATTTTAACCCAAAAATCTCAAAATTGAAAGAAATGGACATTCGCGGGTTTCGCCGGTTGACGCCAATCAATGCGACGACTGGCCAGTTTTGGTTGACGCCTATCTAAGCGCGACGCACACGCAAGGTTCCTGTTTTGGAAAATTGGCAGTTTCGAAAACGCCTGTAAATGTGGCGTGATACCTCACGCGTTCCGGAGAGTACGTATAGTTGTATCATTGCGCCTTAGCAATGCGATTTAAGATTGATATTAAATCAGCCTCCACGCTGCGGCCTTGTCAGTGTTCCTGTACCGCTGTTGCAGTTTTGACCGCAAATTGTAAGTGTGCTCAAGGTAGGCTTGTATTTAGTGCAAAGAAAATATATTAGAATGATTAAAAATTAACAAGCGCAGGCAGGAAGAAAAATAAACAAATAATATGGACTCAATTTAACAATCAACATAAAGACATCGAAAAAGTACTGCATTCTTTCTGCTTTTGAGGAACAGAATTTTTAGTACATGTTCTGAAGAAGGGCTGCAATAGTGCTTAATATTTGCTGGCCAGTTTTGGTTGACGCCAATCAATGACACGTAAGGTTCTGGATTACTAAAATTGGCAAATTCGAAAACGCCTTCAAATGTGGCGTGATACCTCACGCGTTCCGGAGAGTACGTATAGTTGTATCATTGCGCCTTAGCAATGCGATTTAAGATTGATATTAAATCAGCCTCCACACTGCGGCCTTGTCAGTGTTCCTTTACCGCTGTTGCAGTTTTGACCGCGAGGACAAAAAGTGTTCATGCTAGGCCTCTATCAATCACTTTGATCATTTTTTAGAAGGAATAAAAATAAACAAGCGCAGGAAGAAATATAACTAAATAATATGGACTCAATTTAACAATCAACTTAATAGGCATCGAAAAAGTACTGCATTCTTTCTGCTTTTGAGGAACAGAATTTTTAGTACATGTTCTGAAGAAGGGCTGCAATAGTGCTTAATATTTGCTGGCCAGTTTTGGTTGACGCCAATCAATGACACGTAAGGTTCTGGATTACTAAAATTGGCAAATTCGAAAACGCCTTCAAATGTGGCGTGATACCTCACGCGTTCCGGAGAGTACGTATAGTTGTATCATTGCGCCTTAGCAATGCGATTTAAGATTGATATTAAATCAGCCTCCACACTGCGGCCTTGTCAGTGTTCCTTTACCGCTGTTGCAGTTTTGACCGCGAGGACAAAAAGTGTTCATGCTAGGCCTCTATCAATCACTTTGATCATTTTTTAGAAGGAATAAAAATAAACAAGCGCAGGAAGAAATATAACTAAATAATATGGACTCAATTTAACAATCAACTTAATAGGCATCGAAAAAGTACTGCATTCTTTCTGCTTTTGAGGAACAGAATTTTTAGTACATGTTCTGAAGAAGGGCTGCAATAGTGCTTAATATTTGCTGGCCAGTTTTGGTTGACGCCAATCAATGACACGTAAGGTTCTGGATTACTAAAATTGGCAAATTCGAAAACGCCTTCAAATGTGGCGTGATACCTCACGCGTTCCGGAGAGTACGTATAGTTGTATCATTGCGCCTTAGCAATGCGATTTAAGATTGATATTAAATCAGCCTCCACACTGCGGCCTTGTCAGTGTTCCTTTACCGCTGTTGCAGTTTTGACCGCGAGGACAAAAAGTGTTCATGCTAGGCCTCTATCAATCACTTTGATCATTTTTTAGAAGGAATAAAAATAAACAAGCGCAGGAAGAAATATAACTAAATAATATGGACTCAATTTAACAATCAACTTAATAGGCATCGAAAAAGTACTGCATTCTTTCTGCTTTTGAGGAACAGAATTTTTAGTACATGTTCTGAAGAAGGGCTGCAATAGTGCTTAATATTTGCTGGCCAGTTTTGGTTGACGCCAATCAATGACACGTAAGGTTCTGGATTACTAAAATTGGCAAATTCGAAAACGCCTTCAAATGTGGCGTGATACCTCACGCGTTCCGGAGAGTACGTATAGTTGTATCATTGCGCCTTAGCAATGCGATTTAAGATTGATATTAAATCAGCCTCCACACTGCGGCCTTGTCAGTGTTCCTTTACCGCTGTTGCAGTTTTGACCGCGAGGACAAAAAGTGTTCATGCTAAGCCTCTATCAATCACTTTGATCATTTTTTAGAAGGATTAAAAATAAACAAGCGCAGGAAAAAATGTAACTAAATAATATGGACTCAATTTGAATCGGCTCATGCGGAAACCGCTAATGTCCATTTTCTTTTTTTTTGAGAGAACTGCAAAAAACTGTAGGAGCCTTTAAAATGCGGAATTAGAAAATGTTCAGAAGTTAATTATTACAGGAGAGGATCGTAGAAAAGGATCCCTAACAGTTTCCAGCTCCTCCTCTGTCTGGGACGGAATAATTAAAATGAAAAGACTCTGGACATTAGCGGTTTTCGCATGATTCGTGAAAATCTCCGAGTTTTGGAACCGTTTGATACTCAAAATTCATTCTAAAGATATTAAAACGGTAGATTATCATTCAAATAAAGTTGTAAAACTAAAATTCTTGACAATTGCGGCACTTAAAGCAAGTTTCATCACAAAACGACCAGTAGCGCGCATGGTGGACGACCCGCCTTTCATTATTACACTTCATCTATAGCGTTGAAAGTTCACTAATTACTGCACACGACCAGTACGTAATTGTAAAAGTCAAAAATTTAAAAAGAAAAAAATTAAAAAAAATCAATAAAAAAAAAAAAAAAAATTACACGATAGACAAGTTTCTCCGCCAGGGAGCTCTCCTGCAAGAAATCGTTCCTCACCCGCCCACCGGGAGAGCCGCGGCTTGCTGCCAGCGCGAAACGCGCACTGACGCCTACAAACCTAAGGGGATACTTCACGCATTATGCAATGCTTGAAGTATCCCCTTAAGTTTGTAGGCGCCGGGGCGCGTTTCGAGCTGGCTGCACGCCGCGCCGCAGCGTGCCATGAACTTGCCCACAATTAATAGGTCGGGGTGTTAAAATGTAGGCAATTTGACATCAAATTCAAAATTAGCGACTCAAGAAACATTAGTTATGAAACTTCGTGATCTTCCAGTCATTATCCGTCTTATTTCTTCCTATTCTTGAGTTTTGGATCATGGTGCGCCGCGAGCGGCGGCACTCATAAAATTCTTCCCTGTGCTCAATCGGTGAAAAAAACCGTGAATATCTTCGTTAGGAGTTGGTTTTAGTAATTTTCGTCGCGCGAATCGTGATTCACATAAAATTCTGGTCAAGAATCATGTATAGATGTACACATGTAGAGGGATGCAAATTAATTAAAAGAAAAAAAAAAAAAAAAAAACCAAAAAAAACCAAAAAAACACAGAGACAGCAAAAGGGTTAAGTAAGAAACTTTCAGGAGTAGGCTGAATTACTTCAGATAATTTTATTAGAATCAGCAACAATATTAAAACTACTCTCAGCACAATTTCTCAAAAGGTGAAATCAACGAAGAAATTGAATAGAACCTAGAGCATTAATGGAAGCTGTTCCTCCAACAAGAAAGGCACAACTAATATATTTCACGGTATAAAAAGGCAAAATAATTGGTGACAAATAAAATACAAGCATTCTCGAAGAGAGTAGTTGAAGAAGAAAGTGAGAACGGAACTCAAAGGATATTGGGTATTATTGGTGATGCTTAATTAAGTTAATGCATAACATAGGTCACTTAATTCCGTTTAGGTATCAAGTTTAATCGCTCCTCATCTTTGATAAAAACGAAAAAAAAAAGGCTAATCAGAATGGTCGCCTATTTTATTAGCATGATATATTCCATTTATTCCTGAAAATTACGATTTCAATCCCTATATAACGCAACACTTTTGTATCACCTCAATGATTACATTTGAGGATTCTTCAATAATATTATTTGGTTGTAAAAAATAAAAGCTGGCTTTCTTCTGGTTTAGAGCATTTCAAACGTTTTCCCCACTTTATAACATGATTCAGAGGTGGATAGAAGGAAATTATTTTCTTCCTTCATTTATATCAACAAGAAATATGAAGGTAAATAATGAAAACAAGATGAAAAAAACAGAAAAAAGTAAGAAACTATAAATCCATGTTTCTTTACCTACCTGTCAAGACTGTTAGGTAATTATTTCCTTCTCTAGACCAAATTCCATATTTAAGACTGTTCCAGCGCAAAAATACTTATCATACGGCTGATTCTCTTAATCGATCATAACTATCAGGTTGACATCAACCTTTATTAGAAAAAGTTTAATAAGAACTTGGTAAAAATACTTTTTTATTGGTCTGACAGCCGATGAAGTATCATAGGTAATCATTTACCTCTATACCTATTTAAATCAATCATTATTTGAGTGCATTTCATGTGCTCTAGTTTCAACTACTAACTCGAATTCAACAACTCTTATTATACTACGATCCTTCAATCTTTGTTTAATATTATCCGTAGAAAAACAGCTTCCGTACAATTAGTCAACAAGAAAGTAAGCTCAATACAAAATTTAAAAACTAAGTACATTTTTTTTAAAATTAAACAAGCGCATTTTAAACAAAGAAGAACTTAGATTCATAAACTTCGACGATGTAAATTGAAACAAACAAAACTAGGAAAGCAAAATTTCATTTAAGTGCTGTGTACAGTAACAGTTTTCATCAGAGTAACAGAATTATAAAAGTCATGTTTAACACGAGGACCCTAGGTAAGATTGAAGAGAAGTGCAGTTGAAGTGTGCACCGGCAAAGTCATTAGGTTTTCCAGGAAGTTGAATCATATATCAAGAACCTTGAGTATAATGTCATGAACAAAAGCTCAAGTGGCCTGAGAAAAACTAAAAAAAAACTTGGCATCTCAGAGCTTATATAAACTGAGGAACGCGTGCAAAATGAAAATTTGACTGAAACAACTTAACTTGCCCAATTTACTTTAAGTAATTGCTCCGCTTTTGTATCAGAGGCAGAAACTGCTTTTTTTCGGAAGGAGGGGGAGGGGGGTTGCAGTTTTGAGATGAGCCTCATGCGTCAAAATTTTTTGGCTGCCAAATGAGTTGAAGAGAGGTATTTTATATTCAGCGGTTTAAAAATTTTGATCTTGGTACTTTAACGCACGGAAAAAAAGTTACAGTAAAATTGTGTCAATGCCTCTTCTTTTCGATTTTAAGGTGTGTAGGTATTCATCGCAGAAAAGTTTTTGGTCTTGGATAACCGTTGCAAACATAATGGGCAGTCTCTAAATCACATCTGTTTACGGTTACACCCCTTCATAGTCCCCCACCTTTGCTGACACACACTCCTGGCAGCACAAACGACAGGAGAAAAAAATAATTTAAGATCTAATGAGATATATCCATTTTACCTACCTACATTAACTTCGAGCAGTCTATTTAATACAATAAAGAATACCTTAAAACCCTAAAAAATTATCTTATCATATTAAGGAGAGAATCATCTCATTACTTCATTAGAATAAGTTTCACAACTTCTTAAGTTCTACGTATAGATCGTGTGCAAATCATGGAGGTAAGAAGTGCACTATAATACGCCGCCGCGGCACAGCAGTGGCGTGGCGTACTTTGCGATATATCGATTAATCTGCCATTTAAACCTATGGAAAATGATCGATAAACAGGGTGTTCGCAACGAATACCTTAACAATCGATCTTTTACCATAGTTTCAAATGGGCAATTATCGATAATCGATCATTCACGCCTCGTCACCATGGCACAGAGAAAATCCCCAACTCGGAACCGGAAGTAAGTACCTCCAATGAAAGAGAATTCAAACGTACAGTATTAACTTTAAACTTATCTGAAGGAAACTCACAGATGCTATGCTCTCATTTCGTGCCTTCCCAGATCAAGAACGACTTTACGATTTTTTTCATTTTCTTTTCATTGACTTTTCCACTACTTAGTAAGCTCGGTCGTGAGGTTGCGCAGTTACACAGTGGTGATTATTGGAAGTCGGCAATATTGGGGCTGTCCTTTCTAATGCGATTGTAATCCTGGTCCAGACACCTCCAAAATAATTACGTAACATTTGCTTCGACCCCCCCCCCCTTTTTTAACAAAAAAAAAAAAAAAAAAAAAAATAATTGGAGAAATACATTCTCACCGAGAAAATACAACAGAAAATAGCATATAAAACTGAAAAAGCAAAAGAAGTTGACATCCAATTTACATACTATTACGTAACACTGAGCTTGACACCCCCACATCACTTGTTACGATCGGTCACAAAATTATGAAAATCCACCCACACCCTAGAGCGTTACGTAATTGGACATTTCTGCCAAACGGAACTATGTGCATTAAGACATGAGCCCTGAGACCCATAAGAATACATGTATAACAGGGCTCTCGTCATGCACATAGTTCTGTTTGGCAGAAATACGTCAAATTTATGGACAGTCCCTTGCGGGGGGAACATTGATTGACCATGGGCTGCATTTGCAATGAGGGACCAGTGTTTCTGGGTCATCTAGCTACGTATAAAACGTCTTTCTATTGCGTAATGAAACTAATAGCATGTTTTTTTTCCCCGTTAATGAGCGCCAGAAATAGTAGCTCCTCACTGCAAAATGAAATTAGATCGGTCTTCTAGAGAGTCAGGATCCCTTTCGACTGGCGTTCGTATCTACGCGTCCGTTGGATAATATCATTTACCATGCCTTCCTCGGAAAATAGCTTATTTCAAGTACTTTTTAACGATGATATCAGGAGACCACGCTCGGGTCCTCTATAACATATATTGCGCGCGGAGCAGTCAAATGAAACCGATAATAAGGAAGCCACAAAAGTTCCCGTCTTTGCCAAACAGCCTTTTTTATAAAACAATGGACCACTTTACGAGGACAGAAAGTCTCGTAAAGTTTTTTCTAGATAAGTATCCCCTCTTTACACATTATCATTCGATCGTCATGTGACCTAGTGTGACCATTATCACATCCATTCGGTCTTCAGCGTGACCTGAATTGACGTATTTCTGCAAACGGAACTATGTGCATTATGACGTGAGCCTTGTTATGCTTATATTCTTATGGGTCTCACGGCTCATATCTTAATGCACATAGTTCCGTTTGGCAGAAATACGTCCAATTGTACTTAGATTTTTACTCAAATTCTAGAGGTCCATTATATACATCTTACACGGGATGAAATTAAAAAAATTACTGTTTCAGACCATTCCATCGAGCCCATTAGAATATTATAATTACTGTTATTATAGAATAAAGAGAATAACATCAACAGAAGCGCAAGCCTCCGCCATTTTCATGTCAACGAAGGGGAACTGCATCAATAAGTACTGTTTACGATTGCGGTAAGATCTCGTTCTGGGGAGGTCGAATGGTAATGGATACGTAGCATACGTTCTTAGGAATTTAAAGAGGTTTTTTTTACATTTATTTACCGCAAACCGGAGAATTAATGTAAAAATGCTTAAAATTCATGTTTTTTCCCCCTCCAATTCCATATTTGTAAGTTAACCTCGAATCAGGCCTCAATAAGTACGGAAATTGACCGACCCAGGGAAGGAAAATGTTAGGTAACATTGGTTCTTACGGAGCTTTCGCTTCGGTTGACGTAGTCGACATTCTATTCTGTTTTTACTGCTGACGAAGATAAGTTTAGAAGAAAGATCAAATTTAAAAAGAAAGGAAATAATTGATCAATTTTCTGGCCCACTTGGCAGATGGCCGTGTGCCGGCATTGTTAGGAATTGGTAGACAACCCGGCGAGACTTCCCGGCCCGATCGATACGAAACTCAGCGAAACTGCATAGACGCCACTGAGCCTTGCCGCGCCGCGACCGATAGACAACCTCAACAGCATTGCCGTTCTTGACCCATTTGATTCCCCACGTGAATGCATTCCGTGGAATACTTGGCGATAGAGGAAAATGACAGTGACGATCATCGCAAGTTGGCAACAATGGATTTTATCAATTTTAAACAATCGACTCTAAGTGACGAAGCTTGCTCCGATAGATATCGATTGTTTTGCATACATTTAAATGGAGAAAAAACAGTATTGCCAATTTGCAAGAATCTCAACTGCGCTTACTTACTATTCCTATTGCTAGTCGTAGAGGTCGATAGACCTGAATGCTTAGGGGACTTCAGAAACCCCTCTCCCTTCTCCATCACGCAGTTGCCACCCAGGTCTGAGCCCCCCCCCCCCCCTCTCCCAAGAAAAAAGTAATTACTCCACGCTTTCCTAGAATCAATTTTTGCGCAATAAATTAACATTTTTGGTCGATATTTTCACCTTTGAAAATAAATTTCGCGCCAATTTCTGCTGAACATCGCACAGTGTAAACCTCCCCTCTCCCATCACGCGGATGCTCATATCCCAGAGGATCGTGATGTCATTAAAGGACGGCCTTTAATAATTGTCTAATTTCAACGAATTCCACGTCTACCATCGGTGGAAAAATAAAAAATCAACGATGCTTGGCTCCTGGCACTAAACTCAAGGAAATTCTGCGTGTGTTGAATATGTTCCTACTTTCTGAGGGTCTTTAAGAGACATCCGATATCTCTGAAAATATCAAATAGCATGTGGCATAATGGCACCGCGACTGTGTTTCCAGATAACAGTTCATGTTTGTGAGGGCAAGGTGGAAATTTACTAGTAATTATAACATTGTAAAAATGGAACTATCCGTTTCCGGAAGGAATAGTGGTGCTTTTTTTTACTACAAATGTTCGAATTTTTTTTTTGTTTCCACCCAAAAAATAATTGTTTGACTGCTGTATGGACGTATTTCTGTCAAATGGAACTATGTGCATTAAAACATGAGCCCTGAGACCCATAAGAATATGTGCATAACAGAGCTCACGCCATGATGCACATAGTTCTGTTTGGTAGAAATACGTCCATATAGAAATTTTGCCTCTCAGTTCCATCGACAACACTGACATTGCATTGCAACTTCTCAAACTTAATCGGCTTACAGTCTTTCCTATGCAAAAACTTCATTACCTACACCAACTAACAATCATTGAGACTTTTTTAGGGCATCTCTAGCGAAATTTCTCAATCTATTAAACATTTAATCGAAAATTTCCCCGCAAAGAACTCTCGGCTATTCATGTATAATTTATCCGATTGAGCAAAAATAATTAAACTGTTAAATACTCTTGTTTAATTCACTACGGGCAGTTAAGAGAGAGCCAATGAGATCAAAAGGTGCTGATTGAAAATTAATTAGAGCATTTTCCTAATATATGTAAATGTATATTTATGTAATGGAACCATCAAGATGGTTGTAAAATCAGTTTTCGGACGTTTTTTTTTCACCCTTAACGCTATAGCTAATCATAACCTCCGCCAAAAACTCAGGACTATTCTAAGGACAAGTGTATTTACGTTATTTACATACCTTTAAGATTAATTATTGCTCGTTAAATAAAGAGCGTTAACTGTCCGAGTTAGTTTTATAAAGAGGGAGAGAAAAAATTAAAAAAGAAAAACGTTCACAAGGTTTACCCATTACAAAGCTTCTCAACCCTCGATGACTGACTATACTTATAGGATAGAGACTAGCTAGAGATTTAACATGAAAGGAGGTACCAAATCATTGATAGTATTATTCATCCCAATTTATCTCGAAACGTCTTTTGTTTAAAACGGACGTTTAACGCATGCATTTGAAATGTGACATTATACCATGCAAATGCTGAAATAGGTTCCCAATTTTACAATACACCCCACTTGTTACTAATATTCATAAAATACACCCTCAACATAGGCACTTGACTTCTTTATCCTCCTTATCCCCTTAACATAGGCACTTAACTTCTCCCCATTTCTGTGATGGCAAACCATGTCATCACAAAATATTGTGCAAGCGTCACAGACAACTGAAGATAGAGTCGGACAAAATGTGCCACAAGGTGGAAACTCAAATCATTTGGCGCAGCGGAATAACTTTTTCGGTGTCAAAAATATCGATTTTCAGCTTTCGATGCTCATCATTTTGCAATTTAACATGAGATCAAAGTCTCAAAATATAATTTGCATTATTGATTAGACTACTTATACTTAAGGTAATTAAGTGACTAATTTAATCAAAAGGAACTGCGTGCGTGCGTCGCAAAACTCCAATTGATTTTATTTAATTTCACGTAGTTCCTCTTTGCATAAATATGTCCAATTATGTTATACATTTTTGGAAATGCAGTGTTTTCAAAGCTAGAAACAGCGCTGGTAAACTTCATCTGCGTCTCTCTCCAATTCCTGATTCATCATCTCTGACCTCGACGTGTTCTTAAAACGTCAATTTTTTTTCATTTTCTGAGTTTTTTTGCGCTAAAAGATGCAAAGACGACCCCTAAGCTACGCTACATTCGCCTTATCCCCACCCCATCCACCTCAAACCACATTTCGCCAACCTCCGTCCAAGTCACTTCTCGCTAATAAGTAAGTGTAATAACGGTCTTTCTTTAGCAATCAACTTTTGACAATCCATTAAACGACGAAAATTCACTTTACTTCAGCAGCACCGAAGTTCAAAACGAGCTGCCTTGACTACCTCTCAGTGGCGTGGCGTGCTTTGCGATACATCGATTGATCTGCCATCTACACCTATGGAATAGGGTCGATGAACAGGGTGTCTGCAACGAATACCTTAATAATCGATTGTTTATCACAGCTTTAAATGGGGGAATATCGATAGTCGATCGAACGCTTCGCCGCTACTGAATACAACAGATCGTATTCGATACATCAAACAGGCGTTCTATCGATGCGATATATTGATATCGATTGGTTTAAAACAATAACAATAACCTCAAAAGTGGAAACTTTTAGCAACCGTTCTTCTTCCATGCAGAGATCTTTTCTTTATACATCGAACCACTATCGAATACGATCTGCGACGTCGATAATCATAACGCAAGTTCCACAGTAATTGCTTCTATGACGAACTCTTCATTGACAAGTGATTATGCTCGCATGTGAGTGGACATCCAATCTTCCGGTAGGAGACGGTTAAGAAGTTTGACTAGACCAAGAAGAGCGTAACTTCCGGAGGTTGGAGGTTTCCACCCCATTCGCGAGCCTGATAAGCTATTATTGCAAGTAACAAAGTGGGCACTTCAATTCTGACTCTAACCAGGTATTGATGAGAAGGGCCTAGAGTTGTTACAGTTGAGCGAGCCTGGCTATTGCTAGTAGGCTAGTTATCGAGACTAGGAGTGGGGTGAGAGGGCTCTGCATGATGGAGACGGCCGAGTTGCAGAGGGAACCCCTGCAGGAGCAGTAGATGACCTCCACCTCGCTTGTGCCGGTCCGTCGGACGCAGGTCGTGTTGTACATCGCGTCGCCCTCGATGTAGCCACAGCCTCGCAGAACACGCTCCTTCCCCTGGACTGAAATACACAATAATCAAAATTAGATTTTGATGCCAAATTCAGCTGGCTAAGCTATGCAGAACCTGGTGATTGATTTAATGAAAAAAATCGAGCTACAAGCCAAAAAAAATTAAACAAGTAATATTTCAAACTACATGGAGACCAGGGCCGGATTTACCTACTTGCCGCCCATGGGCCGCCTGTCTTTTGCCGCCCCCTTCTCATTCGTTTTGAAACATCGATAAAAACCATCAAGTGAACGTGCCGGAGGGAGAGGGGTGCATGAGACGCATTTACTCGTGTTGGACACATTTTTTGCGAAAGCCCTGTCAACAATACCTACCTGCAAAAATTCACGGAACTTGGCGCGAAAGTTAAGCTCCGTAAACGTATCTCTGTGTGGGCAAGGCCTTCCATCTATAAGAAATGAACGAAAAAATAATGAAAGAACAAACATAAATGTGGTTTAATAATTTTAACTTCCGCCGCGCCGCAGCGCCGCCGCGCTGACCGCACTGTATTCACGCAGTCTCGTAGGCGCTAGGCGTTCCACGCCGACCGTTGCTGACCGCGTTGTGTTTGATGCAATGCGTGAAGTATTCATGCAGTCTTGTAGGCGCTATGCGTTACACGTCGACCGTTGCTGACCGCGTTGTGTTTGATGCTATGCGTGAAGTATTCATGCAGTCTTGTAGGCGCTATGCGTTTCACGCCGACCGCTGCTGAACGCATTGTGTTTGACGCAATGCGTGAAGTATTCCTGCAGTCTTGTAGGCGCTATATTTGTTACATGCCGACCGCCACGCCGAGGCGAGGGCGTTTCCTTTTCATCTCAATCATTGGGCATCATTGCTCTCTCCGCAGCGCCGCTCCAGGCAAAATTGCGTGTTTGGTTTCTCTCATAACTCGACTAATTAAAGGTGCTGTCTCTTGTATCACCGCAAACTGACAAAATTAGGAATTACCATACTCTCAGAGAATGAAAGATATATTCGTCTTTTTTTTGTTTATAATTTTTTTTTTACACCTAAATTTAAAAAAATTGCAAAATTTGCCGTCATGGGCTGCGGCCCATGTGGCCACCCCCTAAATCCGGCCCTGATGGAGACGAGGAATAATGAAAAAGTTGCATACGTTTCGACCGCCAACAAACTGCGGTTCTTGACAGACTACTAACGGCAACCCACAAGGGTTGACCCTTTAGTTAGTCCATCATTGCCCCCCTTGGTCTATAATAACCATCCGTTTCCTCTAATAGGGTCGCTCCATGTCCCCTATATCCTCTTTGTCTATCGCCTCGTCTATCAATTTCAATAATCAGCTCGCAGTTTAACTCCCACTCCAATGAAGTAATTGAGCCGCCTGTCATTGAATCTCAAAGACACGGGAATGAAATCGATGAGGAACTGCAGTTTTATTCCCATGGGTAAATCAGCGAAAAGGTTCGAACAGGGAGATCTGTGTCAACGCTTGTACAGTGTACACCATGACCCTGCTAAAAATGATGAGTAGGCTATTCAGAATTCGCCGACTCACATGAGTATAGAATTTCCTACTTAAATGAGTAGAAATCCTACCCATATTACTAGAATATTCTACTCATAAGAGTAGAAAAGTTCAACTCATATGAATTAAATTTTTTTCATTTTTCAGAAGTGGTGTTTTTGACCAGGAGACACCGACATAGTATGTAAATTTGGAAAATAAGAACATTTTTTTCTTATAATTTTTTTGATCCGGTGACTAGTTTCTGAGATATCGGACACGTTAGATTCAACGCTGAACTCATGTGAGTTGAAATCTCTAGCCATATGAGTTGGCGAAAAGTGAATAGAGAAATTCTGCTCATTATGAGTTAAATTCTTTTCATATAAGTTGAAATTCTATTCATATGACTTTGATTTTCTACTCATTTGGACTCACCATTTTTAGCAGGGGAAACCTTTACAAGTAGCCCATTGAGTGCCCGGAGATGGGATCAAACATTAGTTAGCCCAACATTTGTGTCTTGATAGGAATGGGACTTGTTCCCACCTCCTTGTTTTCGTGTTCGTGAGCATTTCATGAAGGACATAACAGGTAGAATTGAGCTTTTGCATGCGTAATGGATTTGCAATTTGAGTACTTCATCTTACGTGAAATTTTGCGGGAAACACACTGGTATTTTCTCTGAAATCAACTTCCAAGTTCGAAAAAAGCTCTCAAACCTGAGGCCGTAAAGGAGGAGATATCCCACGCTAACCTGAGAGTCCACCTCTATACGAAGACAAACTCTATGTGCAAAGATAGGGAGCAAATAGGTACCATTAACAGGGGTGCCACTTTGTTTGGGGACTTCAAAACAGATAACACGGCAACCCTGCTAATGCATTTGCTCCCTATCTTTGCACAGAGAGTTTGTCTCGATATAGAAGTGGACTCTCGGGGGTAGCGCGGGATATCTCCTCCGTTACGGCCTCAGCTTTGAGAACTTTTTCCGAACTTTGGAGTTGATTTCAGAGAAAATCAGTGGCACCATCGTGTCTCTCCCGAAATTTTGCATGGGTATCAGTATTTAAAGCGCAAATTCCTGACACATGTAAGAGCGCTATTTTCAGATCAGTTAGAATTACCTGCTTCCTCCCAGTTTCCATACGTCTCATCACAAATGTCTTGAATTATAGTCGAACATCGATTATCTGACCATTAAAGGCGGATGAAGTGTCGGATTACGGAAATATCGGATAATCCGAGTGACTTACCAAATTTTATGTTACCAAGTTTTATGGTGTATTTTGTGTAGTTTTCATGTTTGTTGACGGAATTGCCCAGTCTGAGCAATATTTTACCCAATCCATGGACTGAGCGACCAGTTCGCAGACTAACCGATCAAAAGTATGATAATTACGCCAACGGGACCAGGGGGGGGGGGGGGGGGGGGGGGGGGGGGGGGGGGGGGGGGGGGGGGGGGGGGGGGGGGGGGGGGGGGGGGGGGGGGGGGGGGGGGGGGGGGGGGGGGGGGGGGGGGGGGGGGGGGGGGGGGGGGGGGGGGGGGGGGGGGGGGGGGGGGGGGGGGGGGGGGGGGGGGGGGGGGGGGGGGGGGGGGGGGGGGGGGGGGGGGGGGGGGGGGGGGGGGGGGGGGGGGGGGGGGGGGGGGGGGGGGGGGGGGGGGGGGGGGGGGGGGGGGGGGGGGGGGGGGGGGGGGGGGGGGGGGGGGGGGGGGGGGGGGGGGGGGGGGGGGGGGGGGGGGGGGGGGGGGGGGGGGGGGGGGGGGGGGGGGGGGGGGGGGGGGGGGGGGGGGGGGGGGGGGGGGGGGGGGGGGGGGGGGGGGGGGGGGGGGGGGGGGGGGGGGGGGGGGGGGGGGGGGGGGGGGGGGGGGGGGGGGGGGGGGGGGGGGGGGGTGGGGGGGGGGGGGGGGGGGGGGGGGGGGGGGGGGGGGGGGTGGGGGGGGGGGGGGGGGGGGGGGGGGGGGGGGGGGGGGGGGGGGGGGGGGGGGGGGGGGGGGGGGGGGGGGGGGGGGGGGGGGGGGGGGGGGGGGGGGGGGGGGGGGGGGGGGGGGGGGGGGGGGGGGGGGGGGGGGGGGGGGGGGGGGGGGGGGGGGGGGGGGGGGGGGGGGGGGGGGGGGGGGGGGGGGGGGGGGGGGGGGGGGGGGGGGGGGGGGGGGGGGGGGGGGGGGGGGGGGGGGGGGGGGGGGGGGGGGGGGGGGGGGGGGGGGGGGGGGGGGGGGGGGGGGGGGGGGGGGGGGGGGGGGGGGGGGGGGGGGGGGGGGGGGGGGGGGGGGGGGGGGGGGGGGGGGGGGGGGGGGGGGGGGGGGGGGGGGGGGGGGGGGGGGGGGGGGGGGGGGGGGGGGGGGGGGGGGGGGGGGGGGGGGGGGGGGGGGGGGGGGGGGGGGGGGGGGGGGGGGGGGTGGAGTGGGCTGACGGGGGGAGAGGGGAGGGGGGTGGGGGCCGGCGGGGGAGGCTGGCGGGGGGGAGGGGGGAGGGCGGGGGTGGGGGGGGGGGGGGGCGTTCGGGGGCGGGGGGGGGGAGTCGGGGGCGGGGGGGGTCGGGGGGGGGGGCGGGGTGGTGGGGGGTGGGGGGATGATAGTGGGAAGTGGAAGGGGGGGGGGGGGTAGGGAGGGTACGGGGGGTGGAGGGGGGCGTATGGGGCGTAGGTGGGGGGGTGGGGATGGCGGTAGCAGGGGGGGTGGGGAGGTCGGGCGCCGAGGGGGTGAGGGGGGCGGGGGGGGAGTCGGCGGGTATCGCGTGTTGGTGTGCGGGGGGGGCGGGGGGGGCGCTTCGCGAGGGGTGAGGGGTGGGGGGTGGGGGGGGGGGGAGGGGGGAGGGGGGGGGGAGGGGGGGGTGGGGGGGGGGAGGGGGGGTGGGGGGGGGGGGGGGAGGGGGGCGGGGAGGGGGGGGGCGGAAGGGCGGCGCGGGGGTGGGTGAGAGAGGGGGTGGGGGATGCGCAGGGAGGTGCGGTGGGGGGGGCGGGTTGAACTGGGGGACTTAAGCTTATATAGACCCAAGATGATGTATAGTCAATAGTTAGGTCATTTATACTCCATAGAGGCCTGTGGATGGGAAGCAATTGAACGCGTTGGTGAGTGGCTTTATGAAATTTGCGCAATTTTTTTGCAGTCGATGAGGATCTAGGGTACGACATTAATCGGATCGTCAAAACTTCTCGAAATTTTACACGAATCGGATTAAACAATAAAGACTCATATTCACGAAATTAAGACTGTTGAGCAACAAGCAACGACTTCCAATTGGGCTGGACTGCATATTGCAATAAGGAACTAATATTTTAGGCTCATTTAAAAAAAACAAAAAAAAAACGTACATGCAATTCATGTTCCTACACGGACAAGTGCTCCATCCTATTTTTCTTCATCCTCATCTTTTTCCCTGCCTTCCTCTCCTTTTTCACTCTTCTCTTTATTCTTATTCTTCCTCGTTTTTAACTTTCCCTCTCTTTTCCTCTCATTTTATTCTTAATTTCTCCTTCTACTTTCCTGTTTTTTTCCTCTCCTCCTAATCTTTTTCCTTTCTCTTTATTCTTCTTTCTCATATTTCACTTCCTTTTCTTTTCATACATAACTTCATTTTTTCCTTAGTCTCTCCTTCTTTCCCGCTCCCTGTTTTTTCCTGGGTGCTTTTATGGATGGGCCAGAAATAGTGGTTCCTGACTATAGATCTTATTCGATACATCAAACAGGATATTGTATCGATATTGATTGGTTCGACATGCCAACATAGCCTCAAAAGTCAAGTTAGAAATCGGAGGGAACGGGCCATTTGTGATAGATTTTTTATTCTCTTGAGTGCCAAATGGCAATGAAAAGTGAAATTTCTAGGAATTTTCTCATTTTCAGCTTTTCCAACTTAAATCCTAATTTTTTTTTTTGAGGCTACGTTCTATCGTTTCGAACCAAACGATACCTCTCACCACTATCGAATACGATCCATTGCAAAATACAGTCCAATTTCCATCGTAAGAGAGCTCCCCGTTTCTCATCGCAGATTTTCCTCTCCCTCTTATCTTTTTCCCATCCGAGTAATCGCTCCGCCACCTCCTCGGATACTGCGAATCCTGTCCCGATGCACTTAAGCCCCCCTTGACCTGGAACCGGGCGGGAATAAGAGCCTCGATCGTCTCGAGAGGGGGATGGGGGGATGAAGAGGAGGGGTGGGGGAGAGGGAGAGAAAGTGCGGAGAAAGGAGGGGGTGGAAGAGGAGAAAAGACTTACTTTTCATGTAGGTCTTGCGGCAGATGACGGGCTCCAGCTCGGGGAGGTGTTCGAGCCTGGGTCGGAGGCTGCAGTTGACGATGCCGATCGAGTATGGGTCGAACGGGTCCGCGCAGCGCGGGTCGAACGCCGAGTTACACGAGTAGCATGATATCGAGCTCGGCTCCTCTGCACCTGCACATAAAACAAAATAAAAAATGTATTCCAAAATAAAAAATAAAAAATGTATTTCCCATGCAGAAAGGAAAAATGTGTCTCGGAGGAGGCGGTAGAAAACATTTATAACTATACCATGGCTTAGAGAGGTTAATTGGATCGAGTTCACCAGGAGGGAACCAACCCACATTTTCGAGGAAATCTAGTTTAGAATGTTTTCGATTTCCATTTCCGGATCTCTCGTGGTTGTATTTCGTCTTCGAACTTTGAGTCGCTGCCCAAGGGTCAATCCTGGGTCTATTTTGGTGCTTGTTGTGTCCGATTGAACAAAATTTGACCGAGTATTTCGGAAAGAAACCAAACCATTTTTCGATAAAATCGAGTTAAGAATGTTTCCGATTTCCACTAGCCGTATATTATGTTACATATTATTATACACAGCCTCCCTTGATCCACATGCCATCATTTTCCCTTTTAATCTATGATAACCACCCACTTCAAGCAATTATTGTCCCCATTTTCCCTTTGTCTTCTCTTTCCATCGCTTTGCCCAT
Source organism: Bemisia tabaci (assembly GCF_918797505.1). Lineage (NCBI taxonomy): Eukaryota > Metazoa > Arthropoda > Insecta > Hemiptera > Aleyrodidae > Bemisia > Bemisia tabaci. Next base: position 8,615,885 of record NC_092794.1, read on the forward strand.
CAATTTCAATAATCAGCCCGGCGCGGCGGTGCAGACCTCTACAGCCTCTATACCTCTTCGCCATTCAGACAAATCTACAGGCAAAGAGCAAAACCACGTATCTCCCTTTGCGACGTTGCAAACTTCTTTTCATACTTTAGTTTTGCATTAGGAATCTAATCACATTTATTACTTGAAAACCCTGGTAAAAATTGGCAGTAGAATGTGTGTTCCAAAATACTATAGACCTAAAGCCGGCTGTAAGATTTCCAATGGCTTCTGTAGCCGGCTGTACAATTTCTTATAGCCTTTTATAGCCGATGGCGATTAAGCAACAGCCTGACGATAAAGTTTATGCTAAACGTTACTAAATACGGATACTAAGACTTAGTTAGTTTTTAGACTACCGCTCTCTTTTTGTGCCGTAGTATCTTGATTTATTTTGCTAGGAAAGCTCCGTACTTTTGGAGGATGCCTGTTATTCTTAATATGTTGGAGAGCCTTCAATTTCTTATGATACTGTGCAATACCTATGGTGTGAAATACTTGCTTCAGACACCGTGGAACGCTGCGGCGCGGCGGGCGGGCAGAGAGCGCGTAACTCGCATTGGCGCCTACAAACCTAACAGGGATACTTCACGCATTGCGCAATGCGCGTAGTATCCCTGTTAGGTTTGCAGGCGCCAGTGCGTCGCCGCTCCGCTTTGTGTTAAGCTCTAATATTTAATCTCGCGGAGTCAGCGTGTTTCAACTCATGATTTTGAAATGTTTGCATACTCTGTATGGACTGTTCTCATTTTAATTGAAAAGAAAAATATGTTTTACAGGAAAATATAATGTGTGTTTTGTAAATATGAAGGTAGTTCCGTATCAAACTTTATGATTTCCAAAGCACACGGATTTCTACACAATTTCTTATAGCCTTTTATAGCCAATGGCGATAAAGTGTAAAGCCCGGCGATAGGAACTATAGCCCGACTGTATACTTTTTATAGCTTCGTATAGCCCGGCTATATGATTTGCTCCGCTTTCTACAGCCAGCTACATGATTTTCAATAGCCTTCTTTAGTCGGCTATAAGAACTCCTATGGTATTTTGAAACGCAGCTCCTATCGCCAATTTTTACCAAGGGACTGCCTTGATTTCTCATGTCTATCAGCAAATTATTCCGTAGAAACTTCAAGCTGTACAGTTAGCTTGTTTTTTTTTTGAAAAAATATAATGAAGCAGAGATTTTGAAACATCGCAATGGAGATACGTGGATTTTTACTTCAGGAATCGAAATTCTCTCTGAAAAGGATTAATGCAATGTGGATCTGTCCGGTGATCCTAATGGGTATGTTGCATACAAGAGATACAGCCGGCTGTGTAGACTTTTCACGGGTGAAATCTTAAGAGAGCCACGCTGAGCTCATAAAAAAAGTCATAAATTCACTCTAAACTGCACAATCTGTGCACAGATGTAGCACTGGAGCCAGCGCCAAATAATACCCAAGTCAGTTTCCAAAAAATCAAATTGAACCAGTGCAAATAAAGATACCATCAGTCTCGATTCCTGACACTTTTCAGTCTTAATGATCAGAAGCAAAAACTGATCAATACTGACGTCATCTTAATTTGCACTGTGATTACATTTTTTTGGACACTGACCTAGGTGTTATTTGGCGCTGACCTCAGTATCACTTCCATCTGAGTTGCAAAATTCACCTGGTATTTTTGCTTGGGCTACAGCAGTGGCGTGGCGTGCTTCGAGACATATCGATATTTCCCCATTTGAAGCTATGGTAAAGAATCGATTGTTAAGGTGTTCGTTGCAAACGCCCTGATTCGATCCTTTTCCACAGGTTTAAATGGCAGATAAATCGATATATCGCAAAACACGCCACGCCACTGGGTTACAGTAAGTTTGAAAGCGGGTGATGCGGGCCCCAAGTAGCATTTTCCAACGGAAAAATTGCGATATTTTGAAATTAGGTTGCGATTTTTTTTTACGATTGTTTGGCGATAAAATCGCAAGGATCATCAATATCTGAGCAATTATTCTCGATCTTGTCGCAATTTTATCTCCAAGTAATTGCATTTGATAAAATCGAGATTTTAACTCAATATATCCCGATTTTTTGTTCGATAATATTGAGGAGAACCGCCGTCAATTAGATCGCAATTTTATCGCAAATTTATGCGATGCAATTTATCGCAAAACATTTCAATAAATCGACATCGATAAAATCGCGATACATCCTCCGATGAAATCGCAACTTATCGCGATCACTGCTACTTGGGGACATGAAGATTGCGCGTTTTGTAATGTATTTGAAAGGCGTTTTTGATGTTACGTAGAGCGTGATTTTATGCGATTTTACCAACGAAAAATCTACTCAGTCGTGAGATATGATTGACGCTCCGCAGCCCGTGACAAGATACACAATAATAGATTAAGATAACAACGATTTAAAAAGCGGGTAACAAGGCTAAAATTTCACGAATAAAACCAAAACGTTTCGGCTGAAAAGCCAGCCTTTCTCCACAGGCGGATCCAGCAATTTGGCAACACCGGATTTCCCCCATGTAAATCTATGTTAAATAATCGATACTTGTCAGAGCACCTCGCCCCTCCAAGAATCGATACATTTCCATAGGTTTAAATGGAGGAAACACAATGTTGCCAATTTTCTGGATCCGCCAATGCCTTCCTCAGTTGGATAAAATAGTAAAAAGAAAAGTGGTAAAAATTCGAAACGAAAAAGATTAAAACGAAGCGTTTTGGATTTATTCGTGAAATTTTAACCTTGTTACTTCACTGAAAAAAATGGTATGCTGTTTTAGCACCTAGGATGTCAAAAATGTGTCTAGTGATTCTTAGATGTTACTTTGATTGCCCACCCAATTGAATTTGCATTCACAGGATGTTAAGTCAACTGCGGGGGCAGTGAAGGTAGCATCTTGGGATGACTAGGCACATTTTTGACATCCTACCTGCTAAAACAGAATATTATTTTTTTCAGTGTTGCTTTTTAAATTGTTGTTTTCTTACTGTCCACTCAATCGGTTGGCATGTATCATTTCTGAGCAATAGACCCATTTCATCCGAATGGAGTGAATCTGTGCGCAGCCCCCAATTGGCTCGGTTGCCGGTATCTAAGTGTTGTTTTCAGCTTGGAAAAGGGGGGGGAGGGGGACCCGTTGTGCGCTCGTGCGGGTTGTTTGTGGCCCCTCGTCCTGATCAATACACAAACAATGTGCACTTGCACTAATCCAGATTTGCGAAAAACTTTTATTGCACCCGGGAATAACTCGACCCGGCACGAAATTTTCCACCCCCTAATCTCCGTCGGCCATTCCATCCCCTCTTCGACCGCGTCCTTCACGTGGTGTGACCTCTCCAACCGCTGCTCAATTCGTGTTGGTCTCGTCGCTCTCTGGAACCCGCCTACCTGTTCTGCCGTGCCGATGAAAAACGTCGTATGAACCTTTAGGCGTTGCCATATTTCCTTCAATAAAACCTCAATTTACTGGGAAAATCGGGAATTTTTTTCTTCAATTTTTTCAGACAATGGACCACTAGACAAGGTACGAATTTCAGCATTCTGATACATGTTTCGTAACCAAAATTTCACGTAAAACACGATACGCATAACAAAAATTACCGAAATCAACTAATTCCGAAGATATTTAATGATTCTTGGTGCGTGAATTCAAACCACCCGCTCATGAAAACTCAATGCTGTACGTGATTCACATCGCGCGCTAAACGTTATCATGAACGTCTCTGCGATTTAAAAATCTGGCAACCTCTATCTTGACACTTTGGCTCAGCCATAGCAAATTACTTATAATTTGAAAAACACATGGTGGAAAATGAGCATTGCTCGATTGAGAAGCTTGCTGAAATCGTTGTAGTGCGCGATTAGACTCACGTAGAGCTTTGAGTTTCTTGTGAGCGGGCAGTTCAAATTCCTCGTAACCAATGTGAAATAAAAATATTATTATCTCCATTAGGAATTGATTCCAGTAATTTTCGTTGCGCGAATCGTGTTCTACGTGAAATTCTGGTTAAGACACATGTATCAGAATGCTTAAATTCGTCCCTTGTCTAGTGGTCCATTTTGTTCGCAATTTTGTAAACAATGTCTGAAAATTTCAAGGAAAAATACGCATAATCGTTCTCAAAAATACATGTTTCATCTGGGGCAATTTGGCGACTCTCGAATGTTCATACGGCGTTCTTCCTTAACACGGAAGAATTCGTGTTGGTCTCGTCGCACTCTAGAACCCGCCTACCTGTTCTGTCGTGCTAAGGAAAAACACCGTATGAACCTTTGTCAGTTGCCTACTTTCCTTTGATCAAATACGAATTTTTAGGAAAACTTGCGAATATTTTCCGTTCAATTTTTCAGAGATCTTTTTCAAGGATCAGATCTTCTTTGTGATTAGACCTATATCATATGAAAATTTCAAGAGAAAATATTTATAACTCTGCTCAAAAATGAACATCTTATCGGGGGAAATTTGGCGACTGTCGATTGATACCACGGCAGAATATGGTGGGTATAGTTTCAGTTTACGGAATTTCCAGGAATATATGTCTAAAGTTTCGAAACCTTACGGTGGAGAGAAAGTCCAGACTCATTTTTTGATGAATGAAAATTGGATTTAGGTCGGAATTTTTTACAGAATATATTTTGAGACCAATTCAATTTTAAATCATTGATAACTCAATTTTTTAAAAACCTTCACATGTGCACTATCGAAGTAGAAACATCATTTTTCCGGAGACTGCACGACTGTGCGGAATTTGGCGCGTGTATCAAGAAGACTAATACCTAACCGGAAATAAATAACTAAATACATAATCATGTGTCTGATCGCCAAGAGCTATCAGATTCAAAAAAAAAAAAAAAAAAAAAAAAAACTCTTCCCTTCTCTCTCTATTGTCCAATTGAGAAAGCACAGACAACTGAAAAATCCAATCAATCCGGCATACAACCCAGTTGATTAAAATCTTAGAATATGATCGTACTTCGTGAATACCACTATTCGAGCGCCCATGCTAACAGAGGTATCAAGCGAGAGTGAAGGCGTTTTTTACGCCTCAAGATAACTCGGGCCAAGTTCCATTATTTATGAACGAACCAGAGCGAGAAATCCTAATGTCTTACTTATTCGATTTTCTTCGCAGGTTTGTACGCGTCTACAATGGCATGTAACGGTACGCTCTACTGGAATAGACTAAAAAAATCTGCCGTCAATAGGAGACCAAATGCCTGATTAAATAAAAGTCACCTCACAGCTAGATTATTTGCATTACCCTTTCAAGGAGTGCAAACCTTCGATCTTATAATCGGGATTTTGTCCCCTTGAGTCCAAAATAAGACCATCTAGGGAATTAAGTAATTTATATTCCGCAAAAACTACAAACTGATTAATTCATACCAATGAGAAAGTAGCACTAAAGTAGGTAACCTAGCCTTTAAAAGGGTCTTTAAAGCTTGGTCTCCCACTTTTTAAGTGGTTTCTTCCTTGCCACTTTTTAGACTATTGCGCTGATTTTATCAAGGTCGTTACTGGTGTAAGGTGAGTGTTCCACAAACATTTTGGCACAAAAGCGCACAAAAAAATTGAACCAAACAGGATTTGATACCATTTCAAATTGCCGTTCAAAAAACATCATTCCAGAAGAGAGTGTTTAAAAATTCTACTTAGTCATGCTCAGTATACGAAATTGGTGGCTAATGATGCAGATCATGTCCTCTTTGACATATAAATAAACACTGCTTGCAACTTCTACTTTGGGAAAAATTCTCAAAATTTGATTATTTTACCCAAATCGACGATTATTGCTCTGCTAAAAAGTTTGCTTCAGTGGATGATCACAGACTATGAGATTTGTGGTGAAATTCCCTCTTAAACCCGTATTGACACCGATAAGTGGGCATATTTATGCTAAAAGGAACTATGTTATACGGAAGTCTTATGCACATAGTTCCTTTTAGCATAAATACGACCAAATGATCGAGGAACGTAGGTATATGATGAATTAATGAGAGAGAAAAAGTTAAGACTTACATGCGTTTTTAAGGTCACCACAAAAAAAGGAAAAAAAGAAAGAAAAAATCAGCAGAAAAGCCTATTTGAGGTTTTGAAACAGATCTTCTGATCCTCACAAAACGTATGTAACGCTGCCAACCCTCTAGTAAAACTGAACCTGTTTCTCAGTGGGTTTTATACGGATAGACCTGTGATAAACTATTGTGGAAAACGTTTCTGACAAAATATTTTATACGGAATATTTCGTAAATTGTATATTTATGTAAATCTCATCGTACTACTCCGGGGAGATTAGTAGAGGGTTGGCAGCGCTGGGTCGGTTTGACGTCTTGCAAAGAGATCGATAGGACACTGGAGCTTCTATGACGTAATGATCCCCATGCACCAGCTACTCGGCGGTGGATGCATGCATTTTCCGAACCCATGCAACCGGCGCGAAAGCACGATGAAAGGCCCGGTGGATTCAAGAACAAAAAAAGGTCGGCTTTTCATTTCGCTTCAATATCAAGCACCTGACAGTTCAAAAACGGATACTCGCCCTCTCTCTAGGGTTGAACTAGACACCGAAAAAACGTGAGAAGTAGATTTAACATTCTGGATGCACTGGAAAAAAGTCGCTTGGATCTGGAGTTCAGAGTCTTAAAAACATGGACATGAAAAAATACTCTTGATTTAATCGGAATTTTTGCTTGAATCAAAAGGAAATCCGCCTAGATCAAGAAACTCGGCTCTTCAATTCAAGACAAAATTGGATTGAACCAAGACTATTTTTTTGGTCAATGTTTTTAAGAATTCGGACACTAGATCCAAGTGACTTTTTTTCGAGTGTGTAAAAAAAGTGTGCGAGAACTTAAAATGCTTAATTACCCCCTACATCAGTTACGTTAGCAATGCTAAGATGTAAAACTAACTGCTGTGGTGGGCAATTCAGTATTTTTTAAGTTCTCGCACACTTGTTTTACAACTAGAATGTTAAATCAACTTCCCTTTTTTTCGGTGGAGCTTTGGAAGGCCGAGGGGAAAAATTATGAATCTGTGCGAAAACAGATAAAGGAACAACGAGATAGATGAGAGAGGAAAGTGAAAAATAGAAAAGAAGGGAAAGAATGAGATTCTCGTTGAATTGACAGAAGTGAGACGTTAAGATACAGTGATTGACCTACAAATAGTTTGAATAAATTGTAGTCAACCCTTGTAAACTGGAGAGTCTGAGACCGCCCTTAATGAATGCTTAAAATCGAACGGCTAAATTCGAAACAAGTCGGATTTCTCAAAAAAATCCTTCCCTTTTTTTTGATGGTAGAACCTTCCAGCCCTCCCCAAAGCGAGATGTTTGATATACTATTATCCACCGTTTGTTGGCTCACATATCGATGGCTAAAGTCTAAAAATGAATTATACGTAGTATTTTCGTTTGCGATTTTATAAATCTCCGATTGTTTTTTTATTTATTTAATTGTTTTTAATTATAATCAAGTGTTTTTCAAAATAATTTCTGTAAATCGTCTGCACTCATTTAAAAGTTTTCAAAAACAATGTCGAACAGATATTTTGGTTACTTTTCACTTAAAAATCCCTAAAAAATAAATCATTGTAGTAGACTGTTGGGCGTTACGCATTTTTCCGCCTTCATCTTTGGGGGTTCATGTCGCAAGTGCCAGAAAATACAAAGATATTATCGTAAGCCATGGTGAAGTTTAAAAGCAATCTAGCAACTTTGTGATCGCTGCCGCCGCTTTGAACCATTAAGCTGTGAGTAGGTATTACATTCGCCGAATAGATGAGGATTGGGATCAGTGGCGAGGCCTGAATGATCGAGTATCGATATTTCCCCATTTGAAGCTATGGTAAAGAATCGATTGTTAAGGTGTTCCTTGCGAACACCCTGTTTATCGATCCTTTTCCATAGGTTTAAATGACAGATCAATCGATATATCGCAAATCCATAAAATAATCAGTGGCGAGGCGTGAATGATCGATTGTCGATACTTCCCATTTGAAGCTATGGTAAAGAATCGATTGTTAAGGTGTTCCTTGCGAACACCCTGTTTATCGATCCTTTTCCATAGGTTTAAATGGCAGATCAATCGATATATCGCAAATCCATAAAATAATCAGTGGCGAGGCGTGAATGATCGATTGTCGATACTTCCCATTTGAAGCTATGGTAAAGAATCGATTGTTAAGGTGTTCCTTGCGAACACCCTGTTTATCGATCCTTTTCCATAGGTTTAAATGGCAGATCAATCGATATATCGCAAATCCATAAAATAATCAGTGGCGAGGCGTGAATGATCGATTGTCGATACTTCCCATTTGAAGCTATGGTAAAGAATCGATTGTTAAGGTGTTCCTTGCGAACACCCTGTTTATCGATCCTTTTCCATAGGTTTAAATGGCAGATCAATCGATATATCGCAAATCCATAAAATAATCAGTGGCGAGGCGTGAATGATCGATTGTCGATACTTCCCATTTGAAGCTATGGTAAAGAATCGATTGTTAAGGTGTTCCTTGCGAACACCCTGTTTATCGATCCTTTTCCATGGGTTTAAATGGCGGATCAATCGATGAATCGCGAAGCTCGCCACGCCACCGATAGGGACTTGAGGCTCACTGCGACCTGGCAGCTCCAGGTGCGTGTCGTGCGAAGGAAAAACGCCGTAAGAGCCTTCAGACGTTGCCAAATTTCCTATGACTTGTCACGAGTTCTCAGGGAAATTTGTAAGTAATTTCTCCCAATTTTTCAGAGAATTTAGTTTCGTCGTTAAGTCCATTGTGTCTGAAAATGTTAAGGAAAGATACTCATAGCTTTCCTCAAGAATAAATATTTTATCGCTGTAAATGTGGCAAAATTTTTATGTTCATAAGGCGTTTTCCCTAAGCACGGCTGTAGGTATGGGTCCGAATACACTTAACTTTCCACAAAAGTAAATATGTTTTCGCTGTAAATGTGGCAAAATTTGTGTGTTCATGAGACTTTTCCCTTAGCACGGCAGTATGGGTCTATTGAAAAAAGTGGGAAGCCATATTCACGCAATCGGCAGTCAAAAGGGGGCACAATGCACATAGTAAACTTGGGAATGGCGTTCAAAGGCTTCTTAATTGATTCTGAGGATTGTTTTTCAGCTCCCATGGAGTGGGTTAGGTCAACGTATTTTCATCACGTCCAAGTTCCAAGCTTATCGTCTCACGTGAGATTACTGCTCGCTCCCGGTAAAGAAAAGAATATTCAAAAATTTGTCTTCAGACGCCTCAAAAGTGGCCCGCGTTAAGCAGAAAGGAACTAAGCCACATCAGCTATTGCCAAATTTAATTGGGTGATTTAATTTTTTATATGAAAACGGTTGCGCGGATTTTTTAGCAAATTTCAGTGAATTTTCTGCAAAGTACAAAGTAAATTCCTTAAAAATTTGTGAGGAATCTGCACAAACATTCTCTTGTAAAAAATAAAATTGCCCAGTTAAATTTGGCAATAGATGATATGGCTTGGCTCCTTTCTACTAGACGCGGTCTAAGTGGCTTCCGAAAAAAGGGTAGTTTTTGCCCCTTTTCTTGGGAGCCCGGAAATTTCATCGATTTAAAGCTAAAATGAAAGCTGATGGAGAAATCAGTCTCTGAAGAACGTTTTAGCTTGAGTTCAGAGCTGGTCTCAGCGTACAAGATTGTCAAGTTCACACAATTTAAAAAAAAAAAGTTTTGTTATGTGCAAAAAATTTAAAGTTTACGTAACCTTATCGCTGAAATCAGCTTTGAACTGAAGCTAAAAATTAATTGGAGGCTATACTTAGTAGATTTCATCTCAGTGAAATCCAAGGGCTCTTCAAAAAAGGTAGCTTTTGAAGTTATCTTTACTGTTTGCCTGTCAGTGTTTAGCATCCCAAATTCTATTTCACCTCCGCTTTTTTTCACTGTTTATAATTTGTTTATACTCTCCTCCCACTTTTTCACACTCAATGTCACGTATGTGTCTTAGATACACACAGCTACACTGTGCCAAATAAGTACTCGTAACTATTTGCAAAGCTGAATGGCGGTATCCTAGTCTTGCATGCCCCCATCCTTCTTTAGGCGTATTAAATTTTTGAATCCCTCAATTCAAGGTAAAAATAATTTTTCAGTCTGAAAAAATGATGCAGAGAGCCTTGCGAAAACTGGTATTTGATACTCATGAAAATAGGCTGCTTGAGGCTTTGATTTGACTGTATGTCTCCTTTGACAAAGCCGTGCCTGAACTCCTCCGTAAGAGTGATCTTCCTCGTACAAACTGTATAAAATGGCCCAAAGAACCCTCTGGATCGAAATCGAAAGGCCTCTAAAATGAATATCTTCAATAAAGGATTATTTGAATGACTACGGATTCCAGATTGAAATTATAAACTTCGGCCAAAGGAACAACTTGCAAAGAGAAGGACACTATAAGTCAAATCACATGGTCAACAAGGCCAGTTTGGACTCCATTTGAGCCGTAGGACCCTTCGTTAAATACTAAACCTGAATACAGTATATTTTTGGAGCCGAGCAAATGTCGCATGTCACCTCTGTAGACTGATCCATTCTGTCATTAAAAGTACCTAACTCATTAAAGTTATACCTCAACAAAGTTAATCCTCTAATACGAGGAATTTCCTGGCTTTCAATAATAATTAACTCAGCACACAGGAAAACTTTGTTTCAATTGAGGGGCTTGGAGGTCAAGGCGCATAAGTGCAGTTTTTGAAAAAAATTGAGATGTTAATGATTGCAAGTAAAACTAGTCATAATGCATATCCAGTGAAAAATTCGCTCCCTAATTCCAATTTTCAAGCATCAAATAGTCAGTTTGAACTTTCCGCGATAAATATCCATGTAATCTCGAAATTTCAAGCACGTATTTCTCGAAAGAGCAAAAACTGCACTTATGCGCCTTGTCCTCCGAGCCCCTCAATAATTGCAAAACGCACTAAATTCGGTTCAGCAAGGGACCTCATCCGTCTCGAATAGACTGTGGAGGGGAAAGTTTAGAGAGATGCTCGTGAAAAACGCTGTTTCTCTACGGATAACTTCGAATTTTAAAAATGTCGACGTATCCACTACATCTCCACGAAAAAGCTTTCTCATCCGCGACCCCTAACGCGTCTCCCTGCTGAGTGATCTATTCTGCCGTGCTAAGGAAAAACGCCGTACGAACCTTCGAGAGTTGCCAAATTTCTTCTCAAAAAACAGTTATTTTTGAAGAAAGTTATCAATTTTTTCCCTTGAAATTTTCAGGAATGTAAGGTGAAATTGCCGACAAAATTATCCGAAAAATTGGAGGAGAAATATTTACAAATTTTCTAAACAATTCGTCATTTACCAAAGGAAATTTGGCAACGCCTGAAGGTTCATATGCGTTTTTCCTCAGCACGGCAGTATTGAGGCCCTAGGACTAGGTATGTCAGCCACATCGATGGCCATCGCGAAACCACGTACCTCCGTTTGTGACGGTGCAGACTTCCCATCATACATTATTTTTTCTTCGGAAAACTTGTAAACGTAATTTTTTGAAAACGTCCTTTATTTTTCTTCCATATTAGCAGAATATTCTGTAAAAATTTCAGGCTATTTGTTGGTTTATTTCTATTCGAAAAAATGAAATAGGAGCGGAAATGTTGAGACACCGCAACGGTGATACGTGGTTCCAATCAGGCCATCGACGTGCTTTATATGGACGTATTTCTGTCAAACGGAACTATGTGCATCATGCCGTGAGCCCTGTATGCACATATTCTTATGGGTCTCAAGGCTCATGTCTCAATGCGCATAGTTCTGTTTGATAGAAATACGTCCGTTTATGCAATGTCACAAGACACCCATGCACAAAAACCATAATTAGAAAATTTACTCTCAGTCAAAGATTAAACTTTCTCAACTATTAACCATCAACAATGAAAGAAACATTTATGAATTCCGTGTTTCGTTTTTCCTGTTTTTCGTCCGGCCGACTGACATGAAGATCGTGTTCAAGGGTTGATTATCCTTCAACTTTCCCCCTTTGAACTTTTAGAGTGGATGTTGTGTCAAATCATGCGCTATTGGTCAAATTTATCGAAACTTAGCCACCATTCCAACTCAAAAACAAATCTACGACGGCGAACCATGGTATCCGATGCAACTCACCAGATGCAAAGACCACGCAAACGGAGGCGAAAACGCTGACGAAGAAGTAGCTGCTCAAGTACTCCAAATTCAGTTTCATTCTAGGCAGCTGAGGAGCATCTAACGAAATAACGAGAACACAGAGGATAACCGTACGAATGAACACAAGTAAACACAACGGGGTAGAGACAACAACGGTAGAAAAAACGGACGAATTAAAATAAAAAAATAAAAAATAAAAAAAAATAAAACAAAAGTCAGCTGAGCTGTATAAAAAAGCGCATCAAGGGTGTGTGAGCACGTCAGTAACTGGCCTCGAAGGCTCTCGCTCGGGGGTGACGGGCTCTCACGGAAAGTCACGAAGTTGGGCCGAGCTTTCCGACCCTGCGGGAGAACGCGTGGACGAATATTAGTAGGAAAGCCCGATCCCTCGCGCGGTTTAGGTAAACGGCCACGTGCGGCGCTGTGTTCGGCCGTGACGTCGGCGAATTGAGTGAAGATCAGGTGAGCACGGCGCACAATGGATCGAGTCAATAGGAGAGCTCGACAGAATTCGATCTTTAAACGCTAATAACTCTGTTATACAAACTCGAGGTTCTAAAGTGTTCATGAGTTTCCTCGTGAAATTTTCTTCGAGAAGCCCGTTTACAATTAAAAACGTGAAAATAAACATTAAAATTTGCAATTTCAGTCACAAAATTCATGTCCGGCCTCTTTCATCGACTCGATCATGGCGGCGGGAGGACACGTCGCTCGATTTTCATCATCCGTCTTTGTCCAAATTCTCTCAAAAACTTTACATACCAAGTTATCAGCCATCTCCTTTCGTCAAAAGTCCATAAAAATGCCTCCTTAATATTTATTAACAAACTGTAATTTCCTTATTTACCACACTATTTTCATCTCTTACTCTTCCCCGCGTTCTACTCCTTGCTCTACCCTACCCCCTCTTCACCCTTCAATCCACCTGTTGCATCCGGATTCCACTCGGCATATTCCGGACATTTTCGGCTGTTTTCGAGTGTTTCCGGCTATTTTCAGTTGATGACGTCATCGTCATAGGAGAACCCATTGATTACCTACGTCATAGAGTATCCTTTACGGCCGCCGTCAAGGCGCATAATTTGGGCTGCTCTCATACCTTCAATGCCATTCATAGCCTTTTCCGGCTATTTTTGGAAGTTTACGGGTATATGAGACTTATAAGACTATATTCGGCTACCTCCTCTCTCTTTTTTCCCCTCTTCCTTCTCTTTTCATCTTTTTCTTACTCTTTTTTTCATTTCTTTTTCTATCCCTTTTACTTTTCTCCTTTGACTTTCCTTCCTCTTCATCCTTTTTTCTTCCTCTTCTCCTTCCTCTTTGCTATTTTTCTTCTTTGTTCATTTTTTTCCTCCTATTATCTGATATGACGGCAAAGTAACCCCTTCACGTTCGGAGAAAAGCTCCTATTTGTGTGCGTTCCAATTGAACGTGCCAGTTCACGATACCACTATTTAATCACGTAGAATCTCGTAATGCCTACACTTAAAATTGAAGGCAAACTGATATGGCGTTAAAATAAACTCCTTCGGTTTTATAAACAGCTAAGTTTCTCCTGAGGCATACTTTTTACTTTTATTATTTTCACGAGTTATTATTATCGTTTTCAGGACAGAACTGGTTTTCATCTCATAAAATCGTGCGTTACATGAATACAAAAAAGTGATCGGTGCAGATAATTATCACTCTATCCTCAGGACTTTCAAACTTTCTTTGTTAGAGCTGCGGAATGTTTCTGTTGAGAAACAAAATTTCGGTCATCTTCACAGAGTATACTCTGTGCTTAAAACAGGAACATTCCTCACAACGGCATAAAAAAAAGCTCTGGAACCCTCTAGGTAAGGTGTCCTATTACCAGCACCAATTATTTGTGTGTGTGTGTGTATATATCGAACATCGCCTTATCATCGTTGATATAGTGTGATTATGGCATTCGCTGAAGATGGTAAAAAAACATATTGGATCTTATCACTCTGACACAGTGATCCGAGTATGGCAATAAACACCAGACTCTGTAGTAGCATTTACTAAATTATGGTAAGTATCACTAGAGTTCTGGTACGTATTACTACAATTCTGATTATTTTCACTAAATAGTATCACTGTGTAAAAAATCAAACAGACTTTTAGTAGATTGTAATTGTTTTATCAGTGTTGCATAAGAAGTCTGTAGATTCAAGATCTTTGTCTAATTTTTTTGTAATGAGCATTAAGGGCAGTGAAGAAGAACGAAAAAAGATAGAATGAAAGGTCACTACTGTTCTCGCTACCGCTACCGCCGTCTCTCTCAAACGGAGTGAAGCTCTAATATAAAGAACTCCCTACAGAATGCGCCCAGCTTTAATGTCGCAGAGGGTGATTTCATGAGGTTGAGACTGCTAATGCCGATACTAAATTACAATTACAAATTAATATACTTTTTTTTTCTTTTTAACGAAAGCATACAGATTGACTTGAATGAAAATAATATTTCTCATCTTATCTCGAAAAAATCACGGCAGATTTTAAAGTTACTCAGTTACTTTACTCAGATATAATAAGCAGAGAGAAACTTGCAACGTCGCAAATTGAGGTATGTTTTTCATGTCACCGTCGGTGATTAGAAAATGTGCAATTGCGCAGGCGCTGCAGCGCTAGAGTGTAAGCACTTTTAGCGGTAATAATCGTTATCCTCTACCATCAAATCGAAGCGACAGTGCTGAAGGCGCTCTGAGCAACTATTCCACCACAGAAGTATTGCACAGTATCAGGCGTAATTGAAGGCGCCCTAACGTCGTACTCGTATTGACTGGTAGCCTTTACTACCGTGTGGCTGTCGGTGGAGCACTGCTGAGTCTAGGATGCACGGCTCCTGTTTGATCCACTTTTATAGAACTTGGTACCGGGTGAAACTTGACTTTCAACTCAAATCTTCGAGATCCGAAAATCTAATATTGTGGAAGTGGCCTAAAATGATATCTTGGCGCCTTCGAAATTATCTAATTTCACAATCGAGATATCTATTCTTTTTCTGTTCAGTTTCACAATCGATGTACTCTCAGCCTCAGCTAATTCAGACCTCGATATCGGCGCGCTCTTTGGCTTATTTGTGTTGAAACTGCTTGTTTATTTATTCATCTTTCCTTGTCTTCTCATTACTGCATCCGGAGGAACATAATCAAAGTTCATAATCTTTACATCATACACGCAAAAACGCAAATTTGAGCTGATAATACTGCTTGTCAGTCAGTTTGCTTCGGCGCTTTTTTAACTCTTCGGGTCCATTCACAGCAAGGGCTATACATTTTCGCATCCGCTTTTGTTCCATCGAAGCAATCTACTCATACTTCTTTTCCCCTTTTAGACGAAAGCATACATCAAGTTCTGCGAACATTGTATAACATAATGTCTAAAAGGTAGTAGCACTTATAGCACAATATATTGGTAAACGGAGTGTAGCCAAGTGCTAGAAATACTGTAACATTTTCTATAAAAAAAAATATTTTATTAATAAAATTTGACCGAAGCTTTTCGAAGTAAGCGCTTTACTGTCAGGGTCACAAAGTATACTTCACAAAGGCCATGGTTCAATTTCAGACAAGGTAACCGATTTCAGTGGTAACAATTAATAACAAATTATGTTACGTTATGTTATGTTATAACAATTTGTTATCAATTGTTACCACTGGAATCTGTTACCTTGTCTGAAATTAAATTATGGCCTTTGTGATGTTTACTCTGTGACCCTGACGATGAAGCGCTTGCTTTGAAAAGCTTCGGTCAAAATTTATTAATAAAATGTAAGTGTTTTTACAGAAAATGTTACATTATTTCTAGTACTTGGCTACACTCCGCTTACCGAAAGCATACAAATAGACGCGAATGAAGTATTAAAATATATCTCTCATCTTATCTCGGGAAAAACATGGCAAATTTCAAAGTGTTATTATTGATTTACCCAGATAAAATAGCCCCTGAAAATGAAAAATTGATTCTTTTGGATTTAGGTCCGGTATTATTTTTCGTACACGTTTTTGTACAGTCCTTATATGCACCAGTTCCTCTCTATGCAAATTTCTATAACAGGAGGGGTTTTAAAGGTTTTTAGTACGCATTAAGGAGTTTTTATTAGAAAAAAAAGCTTTAAAAAGATACCAAATTACCGAATTATACAGCACACCCAATTGGAACAATCATGAATAAAGCCACTTGTAGTTTATTCTTCAGTACACGAGGTAGAATTTCCGTCGAAATCTCAAAATCTGAGTCCCCGGCCTAATTTGACAAAAAAGTCCCCCTACTGAACATTTTGTCTCCTCGCACAAAGGTCCCTTTCCCCGTAGATTCTGACGTCCACCGGAAGAGGGAACGAAATTCCATTTTAAGGTTGCAAAGTTGGCTCAATCCAATTTTTTTACAAGAAAAGGGCTTAGGATAGTTTTTGACCCAATTTTTGCTGATTTTTGCTTGTAATAAGAGAAGAAATTGGCGAATTTTCAGTTAGAAATGCCAATTAGTCTCCAAGTAAGTTTTCGAATAAACACACTTCAACTTTGAAGTGTAGTATACGTTACTTTGTCGAGGGAACGTCCATTATTTTAACCATTGCCCGTCGAATTGCCTGATTTGTAGTGCACTTTTTCCGTATCTAGAAAGGCTTTTCTTCCTCTCTTGTTTAAAGAGTATTATAATGCTTTCCATGGGCGATCGCAGTTAATACCGATTTATGTGGAGGTGTTAAAGGCAAATGGATAAGCTAATAAGATCGGTCCGGTTGCACCTGTTTGCAAATTTGAAAAGCGGATCCTTCGAACCACTAACGCGTAATTACGTTAAATCAACCAGTTTCCGAGTTTCTTTCGATGGAACGCAGGGCGTACTGCTGATCACTTCCCGTGTCTTTCAAAATATACCGTGGCTTCATTATCAATATTCAACTGAATTTGGCCCTTTTGAGCAAAACAGTCCACCTTTTTCTTCTTGGGTTGTACAAGAGAGTGTGCGGTTGGACGTTCATTTTCAGCATATTTCAAGATTTAGTATACTACCAACGCGTGTTGAATTATGAGATTTGCTTGTATCATTGATTAAAATTTGCTTGCATGCTTGATTTATTGAAGACAATTTTTCAACCAGGATTCATTTACGTAAAAGAAGTATGTCTGGATTGGAAGATTTACCTAAATAAGGACCAATCTATTAAAGAGATACATTTGGCGATGGTGTAGGATTGGAAGCCGCATGATTCAGGCTGAATCTTTTCCCACATGTGATTACACTGACGGGAGACGAGATTTAAAAATGCATAACTTAGCCTGGCACTGATATAAGGGTTTCCCTAAAAACTATCTATCGAGAAACTTATCAAGAAAAAATAAATGAATAATACATGGTAATAAAAATTTTTACTGTGAAATTTATATAATTTTTTCCTAGATTGATGGTGGGATGAACCAAGCAAGTCTATACAATGTATCCACGGAAAAAAATAGGGTAGTTGACACAACCAGCGGCTGGAAAAAAATGCGCCAGCCATCGTGCGGTAGTTATATCAACAACCATGGATGTTACCGGGTTAGTTGTGACCTCCACCGCGGTAGTTATCGTACGATAGCTGGCGCATTTTTAACCACCCGCTGGTTGTGTCGACTACCCTATTTTATTCCGCGTTGATCCTACTTAAATATTTAAAACTTCCTCACTATCAAAACCCTTCAAAGCGAGTGATCCAAAAACATCGCGGTAGATCGAAACGCAAATACACCCGAATGCAGATGCGACACACAATGGAAATTGTATTATTCAAAAAGTTGGTCAGGTGAAGCTATGATATGACCAGTAAAAACCACTAATCTCATATTCTTCAACCTTTGGTGTCTCGGACCACCGTAGGGCCGAAAAACCGAGTGCATGTGTCCCTCGCATATGGAACGTATAGACTGCAGATTTAAATCCAGAAATAATGCAATAAGCTTCACGAGGTAGGAGGCCAATAAAAAAAGGAGAATAATGATAAGAATAACATCGTAATTCATAAAAATCTTAACTCGGCCCGGGAGTCCATCACAGTCCATTATACCGCGAGGGAGGAAGAGGTGACCTCCACGAAAAACGATCGAGGGTAGCACAAAGACGGAATTGAGGCCATAAGCCGGGATGATCGTGTGTTTAAAATACCGAGTGACCTTTGCCCCGGTCCACAACCCCCCCCCCCTCCCCATCCAGAGGTCCTGCTCTCGATACAAATTAAACAACGCGGATTAAGGCATGATAAAAAGAAATCCATTCCGATCGGGGGAATAGAAACGGAGACCGAGGGAGGTATTACGGCCGCCTGGGGAGGTTTTTTTGCCGGCCAGCCGAGTCACAAAAAATAACTGCCCTTTGTAGCGGGCCGAGATCGGGAAAACGAAGGAGTGTTTTTTTTTCCGTTCCTTTTATTTTCTCTGTTTGCCGGAGAAATGGCATAGAACATGATCGGCAAAGCTGGTTTTAATCCGCTCTTTCCTGATTTTTGTAAAAATGATGCAATGGGGGTTGGGGGTGGGAAGGGAAGTTAAGACGGGAAGAAAAAAAGCGACCGAGACCGCATGCAGCGCAGTGGCGTGGCGAGTCTTGCGATATATCGATTGGTCTGCCATTTAAACCTATGGAAAAGGGTCGTTAAACAGGGTGTTCGCGACGAACACCTTACTAATCGATACTTTATCATAGCTTCGAATGGAGAAATATCGATAATCGATCATCCACGCCTCGCCACTGGTGCAGCGTGAAGTGGAGAAGACTCATTTTTTCCGTATCGCGTTTCAGAGCGGTCTTTTGGCGCGAGGTTTATTTTTCCTCGTATTTTTTTGGCCGATCCTCCGTTAATTTTAGAGCGTTTTGAAATCTTCTACGCTGCCTTGCTAAGGGATGAGCCCTCAGGCATTGCCATATTTCCTTCAATAACCAACGAATTTACCGGAAAATTTCTGAACATATTTCTTCCAATCTTTCAGAATATTTTCTTCCCAATTTAATCTAAAATATCGGAAAATTTCAAGGGAAAATACGCATAACTTTCTTCAAAAATACATGTCTTACTCGGGGAAATTTGGCAACTCTCGAATGTTCATACGGCGTTCTTCCTTAGCACGACAGTATGGTTCCGGGATCGGATTTCAAAATCGGCGGATATGCTAATCGTTGTTAATGCTCCTGAATCTTCTCGTCGTCTCCCGCACGAAGGAACGTAACTCCATTTCAAGGTTGCCAAATTGACTTAAACAATTAATTTATTTTACAAAAATGTACGTGAGCAATTTGTATCCAAAATATCTCTGTTTTTTGCTTGGAATCTAGAGAAAAATCAGGGAAAATTTCTGTCAGAAATACCCAAAATTCTCCTGATTAATAGGCAATTTTCGAGGGGAAATTTGGCAACATTGGAATGGAGTTACGTTCTTTCGTCCGGGAGACAACGTTCTGTGCTCGATCATCGATTGAGTAGCGTGTCGTAGGCATCGAGGGACGCTACGAGCTCTTGTAATTTTACAGGTGATTAAATAAGTTTACAAAAAGGCTATAGGAGTGGAGTATCTCAGGTGCTCCTGGTCGTGAAGGTAACAAGTTTCTTGTGTGTCATTGCGGATCACACTTTTTTTAACGTTGGGTCACTATCCAATCCTCTTATTGGTTAATACATGGCTTTGGTGGCCTCACATTGGACACATTCAAACAGAAAAGTCCGTCATTTTGGGAGTTTTGAAAAAAAAAAATGAGTGTAATAGTTAAGAACTAGTGACGTACTAGGGTAACAGAACGGTGTGTGACAAAACGAGGATTACGCCAAAACCATAAATCGCCACAATTATCACATTAAAGATTTAATAATTAAAAACATAACTACAGTTTCTGTTTTACTAATGGCAGATCTGTTGCCGACACGTATAAACGCATATCGACGGTGAAACTACCAAACCACGTATCTCGTTTGCGGTGTTTAAAAATCTACGCTCGCATTTTATTTTTTTGAAGTAGACCAAATCAATATCATTCCTTGAAATTTTCACAGAATTTTCTCCGCACAAAGAGGAAAAATCACAGAAATTTTCAAGACTAGACGTTAAGTAGTTTTTCATTTAAAAAATAAAGTATGACAAGAAGTCTGCGACGTCGCAAACCGAGATACGTGGTCTGGTAGTTTCACCGTCGATATATACCTCAGAATGCGTATTTCGGATCTCACTTCGAGTTGGATGTTCGCAGTGTGCATCATGACATAACTTGAGGGGTCGGGTGGAGCAATTCATGAAATCATTTGATCGAATACGATCTCAAAGTAATCCATATAATGCTTCCTCTGGATATACAAAAATGAAAGTTTAGGAAAAGACCCTTCGATTTTTTTGATTTTTTTTTTTTAAAAAAAAAAAAAAATGTTTTCATTTGTCAGTAAATTGGGCCTAAAAGGCGCAATGTGTGTTCTAATTCTAAAGTGCGCCAAAAGTTAGTCACTACAGTGTTATTGCCTGATTACAAGTCTATCAATTGTGAGGTATCTTAAAGAGAAATGCAAGAGATAGGCGCTTAAAAGGGCGAGGAATCATGTGCAGCGCGCCTTTCACAAATTTTAGCGATAGATAGACTCAAATGAAATCAGTTTTTCTGGAAGAGACTCACCAGCCTCATCGGTGGATACGTGGATATGGGTTCTTCCCAAATGGTGGGTCAGTTTTACTAAAAAAAAACGTGAGGAATAGACCAAGTCTGCCCACAGATCTCCCCCATGTAGAAAAAATTCAGTGCAGTTGATTATGTATATTACTTGATTTTGATAGGTTCTAAAACGTATGCGATTATTACGATCTACGTATACTAAATATACTTAGACTAGGGGGCACGCCCCCTGACTACTTCGCGGTTCAACCCCTCGAAGCACTTCGCGCCTCAGGCATTATGCGTTACGCGTAACTTTTACGACTCTATACTTTAAAGTATATGATTTGTTATTTCCATCTTATGCATGGCTGCAGCTGCACCAAATCAAGACCACATCAGGAATTTGACACACGTGTGTTTTTTTCCTGACGCGCACCTGTCAACGCTCCACCGGCGAGACGTTAATGATCGATTATCGGTATTTCCCCATTTGAAACTGTGGTATAGAATCGAATATTAAGGTGTTCGTTGCGAACTCTCTGTTTATCGATCCTTTTCCATAGGTTCAAATGGTGGATCAATCGATATATCGCAAAGCGCTGCAACGTTCGCCGAAGCATCAGCCCACGCCCGCGTCATTCCACCCATGAGTGGTAGGGATTTGCATGTCTCAATTATCTCAAACGGAATCCAGACGATCTGTCCGTTGCTTTTTGGGTCCATTTATAACTCGCCGCTAAGTGGGTTGGATTTTAGCTCTAGTGATTTTTTTTTCGAAATCTCAGCGAAGTAGCGTTTAAGCCATTGGCATAATTGGATCATTACCCTGAGGAGGCCTAACTCCCCTACTGCCGTGCTAAGAAAAAACGCCGTATGAACCTTCACGCGTTGCCACATTTCCTTTGGTAAATCACTAATTTTCGGGAAAATGCGTAAATATTTTTCCTCCAATTTTTTAGATAATTTTGTTGGCAATTTTTTAAAGTTCCAGAAAATTTCAAGAAAAAATATTCATAACCTTCTTTAAAAATAACTGTTCTCTGAGATAAAATTTGACAACTCTTGAATGTTCATACGGCGTTTTTCCATAGCACAGCAGACTAGAGAAACCCCAATCTTAACCCCACTCAAGTAGGAGAGTCTAAGGGATATGGAATACACACCTGTAAAAAGGGACGTGCTGGAGCCTCTTCGAAAAAATTTTGAAAAATTAAGTGCATTTTAGATGCACTTCACGGCTACACCTAAACGCATACCTTAAAGTTGACTACATTTTGTGAATTTATGAGATAATTACCCTCTTATTTTCTTTTAATTTTTCATTGCGTCGCTGGTAAATTTAGGGCAGGGCTTTCAGTCCCACAGGCCCCCCTGCAGGGCCGGATTTACTTACTTGCCACCCCCTTCTCATTCGTTTTGAAACATCAATAAAAACCATCAAGTGAACGTGCCAGAAGGGGAGGGTTGCATAAAACGCGTTTGATCATGTTGAACACATTTTTTGCGAAAGCCCTGTCAACGCTACTAGCAAAAGTTCACGGAACTCGACGCGAAAGTTAAGTTCCGTAAACCTATATCTGTGTGGACAAGGCCTTCCATTTATATGAAATGAACGAAAAAAATATGAAAGAACAAACATAAATGTGGTTTAATAAGTTTAACTTCCGCCGCCGCGCCGCGCCGCGCTGACCGCAGTGTGTTTGGCGCAATGCGTGAAGTATTTATGCAGTCTTGTAGGCGCTATGCGTTTCACGGCGCACGCTGCTGACCGCAGCGACCGCACTGTCTTTGACGCAATGCGTGAAGTATTCATGCAGTCTTGAAGGCGCTAATATGTGTTACATGCCGACCGCCGCGCCGCGTCGCGCCAAGGGTTTCTCCTTTTCATCTCAAGATCTCGTCATCATCGGCATGTATCTGCGCCGCGCCGTCCCACGCCATATTCCGTGTTCGGTTTCTCTTTTAGTTTCAACTCGACTAATTAAAGGTGCTGTCTATTGTATCACAGACACAGAAAGACGACAAAATTAGAGATATACTCTCGGGAGATGAGATATTTTGTCATCTTTTCTCGTTTGAATTTTTTTCTTTTTTTTCTTTTTTTTATTTCTGAATCCGATTATTCTTTATCTCAATTTCTCCATTCCGGGAATTCTGGAATCTTAAATGGTAAAATAAAATTGCAGCACTGCTTTGTCTCCCGGGCGGCTCTTTCCGGTCCACCGTGCGGCGATTCGTTTATGACGACTGACCGGTCCTACGAAAGGGGGAACAAATGCAGACGTGCACAGAGGGAATCGGGCAATTAATCAGATCCCCGCTAATTCTCATCGGGCTCCCTTTTCCCGTCGGCCAGACTAAGGTGACTCCGACCCGGACTGCAACCGCGTTGCGAAATTGCAAATGAGTCCGCTCGGATCCCCATATCAAAATAGTGAAAAGCGAGTTGAGTTGCATCTCTGCCGGCGGATTCGGGGCCGATCTTGATCTGAGGATGGAGACATTTTACGAGTCGCCCGGAGGCGCGGGCGGCGAGTGCAAGCAGGTACTTTAATCGCCTCCATTTTTCAGTTGTGGTCAGTCGTCAGTCGGACAAATCCGCCGCTTTTTGCTTTTGCAGCGTGCGCCTGCGCGCGCTCCTCAAATTTTCCTCCCACGTTGCCACTTTGGTCTAATTGAATTAGTGAGAATGAAAACGCACCAACTTGAAAAAATGAAAAACACATTGGATCTAGAGTCCAGACTCTTGAAAACATTGACAAGAAAAAAATGCTCTTGATTCAATCGGATTTTTGCTTGAATCAAAACGAAATCCGCTTAAATTAAGAGGCTTGGTTCTTGATTTAAGCTAGATTCTGATTGAATCAAGAGTACTTTTTCTTGTCGATGTTTTTAAGAGTCTGGACTCTAGATCCAATGTGTTTTTTTTTCCAGTGTACAGTAGGTGAAAAAGTTAGTCGAAGAAAAATACTTTTGATGCCGAAAAACAAGAATTTAAGGACATTTTGAAGGTGCAGGATGGAATTGATGCGATAACTTCAATGACCTTTAGGCAAAGCAACTGTCTCTAATGAAAATTCAGCATTTTCGAGTTACCGAGTTGGTGTGTTTTCGTTCTCACTGATTCAATTTCAATCACAGCAAGAGCCATTCACCCGACGTACTTCAGCGTGACGTGACTTTCGCGAATTTTCAAAAAAAAGTTACCAAAATCTGTAAATAATAAATGTCGAATTGGACGAGCTTATGCTAAGAGGAGCCAGAGACGGGTGGAAAAGAAGGAGTGTGCTCGTCAGTTACAAGCCGTAAGAATGAACAGGAATTATAAAGCGCCAGTGACGTCAGCAGCGATGGCGGGGACACACGGCGACGTCGGGGGGACGTCTGATTTTCGCCTCTATGGACGTAATGGGTCCTCTAGAGACATTTTTCATCATGTACAATGCTCATTATTTTTTCTACGATATTACTGATACTTAAGGTGGGATTATGGCGGCCACAGAATAAGCCGAACGATACGTCATCGTAGGAGGAAGAAGGAATAGGCACGTGACTGTTTCAAAAGTAGCCATGAAGAGAACGTTTACGATATAAATATTCAAACATTACGAGGTCCAAAAATTATGTAGCCGGGTTATACGTCCGTGCACAATTTTTTTTTGTCAACAGCTTATTATGACCAGTTTTTACAATCACAAAAAAATGAAAACGATTCAAATTTTGGCGCCTGTACCAACATGGCATCATTACCTATAAAGCAACACACTATGTACCATGTGTACACGTTACATCGGGAGGTCTCAACGGGTTTTTTTTTTTAAAAAAATCAATTATTTTATTATGTTTATTTACAGGGTGGAATGATATTTAACAGAATATCACTCGAAGGCCTTGTTTACATTTTAAAAGAAAGTTCCTAAATAATACAGTCATTTGTTACTTATAATTCCCCCCTGTCCCGTGGAAGCTTAGATTTCTAAGTTAATAATAATTGTATCTTGAGTTCCTCAGACTCTAGTTTAATGTTGTGGTTGATTTTCCTCGGAGGTCTCAACGGTTGGGAAGGTTGCATCTAGTAACCAGATGCGCCCAAAATGCCACTGCTAATCTTCAGATTCCAATGTCAACCCCAATTGGCCAACAATGTTCACTCCGCACTCCTACATAGGTATTCTAGGTTGGGTTAGGGTTAGGTTAGGGTAAGGTTGGATCATTTCAGTCGCTTTTGTAACTACGTCCGTGGTTAAATTGAGAAGCCCTCGACTAACGTTTTTCCGAATTTTTGATCAATTTGGCTAGTGTGCATACCTGCAGTCGCTAAAGTAGCCCCTGCGTTCGTCTCTTCGAGCAGCTTATCGTCTTCGCTTTTGCATCCAGGTCGTTCGCCTGTCCGATTTCGACGGAAAAAAAACCACTGATTGATGTACACAAGTGTTTGTCACTTAATTATTTGGCGAGATCCTAACTTTCAAACTCTAATACTACTTCTTGTCAAAAAAAAGAAGAAAAAAAACTTTAACGTTATCAGGACACGCACCGGAAAATATTAATTAATACTGGATCATTGTTTTTCAAACAAATAAAGTTATTGCATTTGCAACAGAATAGTCAGTTTCAATACTGAATTCGACTTCAACCGGCATCTGAGATATAACAGTGAAAAATCAAGAATTCCGGTTGTAAAAAAGAGTGCATTTTATACGCTTTTTGGCGATCATAAACTGTTTGAAGATCTTCTGCGCCTTTAATGGATCACAAAATAGATTAAGAATTAGACGTCTAAAAAATACGTGTCTTCATTAAAACCTCAGGCAAATCAAGTTGAACATAATTAGCGAAACGCATCTCGCGTGTTCTTATCGAGAAAATATACCAAAACACGCATTGCACGCACTTGATATTTCCCGAATTGCACTCAAGTACATAACAAATTATAACATAAACAATTCGTGTTTGGATATATTTTCTCATTTCAGTAAGTTGAGCACACGGAAAAATTCCGAAATTAAGTCATAAGTAATACATCACCGTTCGTAGTTTCCAATGTACTTTATAAATTCAAATCACCCGTTCGTCAAAAAGCATAATCAGCGTGGGTAAATCAGATTTAAAGTTCATCCTATACTTTGGGCAAATAGAATCCTATTTTGTCGAGCACAGTGGATGGCAAGAGCGAATCACGTGAGAATGCTCCACAACGACCCTATTCTATCAAAGCCATGCAACATCGGCGGTTGCGAAACGTCGTAATCGCTCCAAACGTTACCCAAAGCGCCTTCATTATTTGGTGTATGCAACAAGGACAACCGTCCGTCAGTAATAGTTGCATCGTCGCGCCGTAGATTCGTTGCTCCGTGGTCCCTGGTCTCGTATACATTTACGTCCTCTCCTGCAAGCTGATTATTGAAATTGATAGACAAAGTGATAGAAAAAGATGACACACTGAAAATAAGGCGATCCTATTGGTAGAAGCAGATGGTTGCAATGGACAAAGGAAGCAAGTAATAAACTAACTAACGGCGACCCACGAAAGACCCTATAGTTAGTCCACCATTTTCCTCCTTAGTCCATGACAACTATACCAATACGATCGCTCCATCTTTCCTATTTCTTCCTAGTTTATAGCTTTGTCTATCAATGTCAATAATCGGCCCGCCGACACGAGACACCTCGAGTCTTGTCCTAAAGAAAAATCAGTACTTAGGAAAATTATACCAAAGTTAGCTCAGTACTCGATTCGACCCGAGTAGATTTTCGTTACCTGTGAGTGGGAAGGGTGAATAAACTTACAGAAAGAAGAGTTTACTCACTTATAAACAGAAAATGAAATGTTTTAGAGCATCCATTGTCTTGTGCGTACAAATTAGGAAAAAATAATATTTGGACGTATTTATGCTAAAAGGAACTATGTTATACGCGATTCCTATGCACATAGTTCCTTTTGGTATAAATAGGTTTCATTTTATTGTGTTTCATTTTGTACCCTGTGTAGTGGTATGTTGACATTAACAAGAATACATGGACCCATCGCCGGATTTACCTACTTGCCGCCCATGGGCCGCCTGTATTTTGCCGCCCTCTTCTCATTCATTTTGAAACATCAATAAAAACCATCAAGGGAACGTGCCGGAGGGAGAAGGGTATAAGACGCGTTCACTCGTGTTGGACACATTTTTTGCGTAAGGCCTGTCAACACTACTAGCAAAAGTTCACGGAACTTCGGGCGAAAGTTCAGTTCCGTAAACCTATCTCTGTGGGGACAAGGCCTTTCATTTGTAAGAAATAAACTAAAAATTAAGAAAGAACAGACATAAATGTGGTTTAATAATTTTAACTTCCGCCGCCGTGCCGCGCTGACCACACTGTGTTTGGCGCAATGCGTGAAGTATTCATGTAGTCTTGTAGGCGCTGTGCGTTTCACGCCGCGCCGACGCGACCGCTGTTGACCGTACTGTGTTTGACGCAATGCGTGAAGTATTCATGCAGTCTCGTAGGCGCTAATATGTGTTACTGCCGACCGCCGCGTCGAGGGCTTCTCCTTTTCATCTCAAGTCCTCGTCATCATTTCTCTTTGCGCCGCGCCGCTCCAGGCCATATTACGTGTTTGGTTTCTCTCTTAACTCAACTAATTAAAGGTGCGCAGTCTTTTGTATCCCGAAATACGACAAAATTAGAAATTAATGAATTCTCAGGAAATGAGAGATTTTGTCACTTTTTCTTGTTTGTAATTTTTTTCTGAATCCAATTTTTTGTGCCTGCATTTAAAAAAAATTGCAAAATTTGCCGCTCCCTAATTTTGCCGCCATGGGTTGCGGCCCGTGGCCACCCCTTAATCCGGCCCTGCATGGACCTTAATTTGAAATAAGCGACTACAATTTCTGGCTTCATACGTGTCATAAGTTTCCCTTTGTCGGTACGTGCTTTTATAGATGCGCCTGGAATTATAGTTCCCAATCGTAAAATGTGGTCCATTTGAACTTCAATACATTAATCATGGAACGAGTTACACTAAAATTAGATGATCTTTTATTTTTACAGCCGGCCGCGTGCTTCGTGATTAGCGCATCGGTGTTTTTTACATACGGTACTTTTTTCAATCAAAGGTTTTCTAAAATCATTTTCACGAGTCATGTTGCGAATTCATAAAACGCCTATACCTCAAAAGAGATCAAATAGCTTCTTTCAAAATGTTTTAAAAGCTTATCAGTGATGAGGCCTCCGCAGCATTTAAGAGTCGTAGCAATTTTTTTTTAATTAATTGATTTCCACACAAAACGAAATTCCACCGACATGATTTTTAACCTCGCAATTTTAGATTACGTTTGTATGCTGTCGTGGGTTTCCACTTCCCTTGAGAATCTCACGAAATATCACAGGCTAACTTTGTGTAAAATTCCACTATTAAGAAATTAGTAAATGAAAATTAACAGCATAGTGTAGGCGGAGCCATACACACCTAATATGTATTAAATGACTTCATTTATAAAAAAAAATGTCCTACTGAACTACTCGTAGTTCCAGTGGCAAAGCGTGAAATATAGATTTTTCCCCATTCGAAGCTACGCTAAAGAATCGATTATTACGGTATTCGTTGCGAGCACCCTATTTATCGATCCTTTTTCATAAGATTACATGGCAGGTGAATTGATAAATCGCAAAGCACGCCACGCTACTGGGTAGTTCCTGCTATCCTTTTTCAATTGGAATGGAAAAAAAAATTATTGACATAAAGGATTTATTGCCACCTGAAAATATTATATTAAGGTGCGGGTATTTCTGTCTCATTATATGATTATAGCTACTTTAGAAAACTAGCTTACATCTATGTTTTGCGTTGAATATGCAATTATGTAAAGATTCCAACGGAGATTTGCCTCTCTAACATTCAAGGGATGAAGAAAATGGACAAATACCGAGAGGAGGGTGTGCCTGAGTACCATCAGGTGCTCCCAAATTCCGAATCCCTCACCATGGGGGTGGCTATTGTTTTGAGTTACGTAAAAATTATTCAACACCCGATTCGATCCTCCAGTTTTTTTTAATCCCTCGGACTTTAACGTCGTATGAATGACCCAACATCTGATTAATTGCAGTTCAAATAATGACTTTATTCCTGTGTTGAACATTTTTATGATTTACACGTCGCTCAAGAGGAAACAATTGCTCGTGGCGTTTCTCTATGCCTCTTTTCTTTTTTTATGCCCTGCTCAGAATATACACAGTAATATTAGTCTTTAATTGCACCAGATTGATGAGTCGATGACATTTTTGAGGTTTATTACACAAATAGATTTTCCTCCCTTACAAAAGGTTATCTTTCAGAAGGTGGGCAGAAGGGGAAGAGTGGAGGAAAGGAGAGAGGGGGAGAAATGAGAGGAATATAATAATAAAATTCATTGATTAATTGACTGATATTTTTGGCGAAGAAACCCACTCATTCCTTGCACATGCCCCGCGTGGATGACACCTACACCTACACTGCCGTTTTAAGGAAGAAAGCCGTATGAACATTCGAGAGTTGCCAAACTTCCTTCGATAAAATGATTGTTTTTGAGGAAAGTTATGAATATGTTTCCGATAACTTTTCAAGAACTTTAGGTAAAATTGCAGACAAAATTATCTAAAATTGAAAGAAAAATATTTACAAATTTTCCCGAAAATTCGTGATTTACCAAAGGGAATTTGGCAACGCCCAAGGGTTCATACGGAGTTCTTCCATAGCACGGCAGTGAAATTCTCCGTTGAAACTTCCTCGCAGGGTTGCTCTACCTCTACCACTACAGAAGCTTAAACTCATAATTTAAAACGGCGAGATTAAAAAATGAGAAACTGAGTGCTAATTGCAGCTTCAAGACGATACTGGAAGCCCCTAACCTGCACATTACTTGCAGACCTCCTTTCGAACACAATTAAACGTGAAACACCGAAAACTCGTAAAGTTCGCCTGCACTTGTACCACTTGCGCTGCGTCCCGCCTGACACATGCTCACACCAAAAATAAGAAAATAAAAAGGCAATTCAAAACGATCCCCCGACGTATAATTTCCGTCTTTGCGGGGCGTTGGGCTGATTTCGGATGCCAAGGAACGACTATTTACGAGTTTTTAATGGCGGCTTCGATACAAGTGCAGTTCGGAGCGTAAACTATGTAGTGGTAATTACAGATATTACACCGCTTGCGGGATTACATTTTGCACCTGAGTAGCGCGCGCGTAATGTTTTCGTCGTATATTCTTTTGCATACTTTGTAATAAACCAGAATATCACGCCTATCTTCTCTTGAGTCTTTTCGCTCTAGATTTGAGATCTGATAATGTACTTTGCATGGGGTCATGGAAAGAGCACGGCAAAAAACTATTTTAAAAATGCGTTAAAAAAATCATAATATTCATTATGATAAGCACACAATGACCAAAATGCGTTATCAACAATTTTTAAAAATAAGAGCAAGGAAGAATAAATTATTTTTCATACTTTCATCCAAGTTTTTGTACAATATGTCCAAATAATGTGTAGTTTTCAGAGTTTTTTTTTGTATTTTTAAGATCTCATGAATAAAAAGATGGCAGTATCCGTCGAAAATCAAAGTATTTTCGAACTGCTTTGTGTGTGATATTGATCACACAAATCCTCCAAATATCTCACATGATTAATTGAAATATTTTCGCCCCTATAAGTAAGGTGTCAATAACAAAAACAAACAAAGATAATTTATTTCAACCCGAATACGAAAGGAGCCCCCAATCATCCCTTATTAATATTCAGGAGTAAAGCCATTATTTTATTTAGTTTGTTTTAGATTCACAAGTGAGAAAAAGAGAATTAATGAAATTCAGGGAAATTCCAAGTGTTAATATCTTTCCCAGAGTTCAAAAAATATGCGGGGCGGATCGGGGAGGCAAATAAGCGATTGAGCAGGTAAAAAACATGTAATGGCAAGTGGAATTCAATCGTAGTTAAAGGAGGTTATCGCGCAGTAGAATGTCCGGCCTTACAATTTATTTCCAAATTGGACGTATTTCTACCAAACAGAACTATGTGCAGGTGGGAAAGATGGGGTGTGCTCGTAAGTCGAGGGTCGTAAGAATGAATCATACAGGTGGCACGTAGTTCCGTTCGCTGCATTAGAAAAGCGGGATTTTACATTCTGCTAAACGGAATTATGTGCAAACTGGATACGGGACTTAATGCGTCTAGAGCTTTGGGGACAGGGCTCATGAGTTAATGACCCAGATCGTCGTTTTGCGGCCTCATCGTCACCGCTGACGTCACTGGAGCTTTATAATTCACATTCATTCTTACAGCCCTTGACGTCCCTTCCCACCTGCACACAGTTCTGTTTGGTAATAATACGTCCAATTCATGTAGATTACAGCTTTCAAGAATTTTGCTCTACCTGTAGAGTAACAGGAAAATGCACGAAACCAATTTAGGTCTCGCGTTCCCAAAGTTCAGGTCATGAAGTTTTTAGATCGGGCATCCAAAAACTTCAGAGATCCATATGACCAAACTTCGGGTCGGTGGCGATTCCGGAAAGTTATCAACACTGTTCTTCCTCCATTTAAATGTAGATAAACAATCGATTTTCCACCTATAATCGATATTTTTTATGCATTTCAATGAAATTAAAACATTGTTGCCAACTTGCAGAAATCGCCGCTTTTCGGGTCCCATCTACGAAGTCTTTTTCTCCAAGCATTCGTCTCAAATCGGGCCTGTCTGGTCTGCCTACACACACATTTACTGTTTCTATGTTTCATGCCGCCCCAGGATGGAAGTGCGACAACCGAAACTGCTTCACGTCTGCTCTCCTCAGACATTTTATTAGCAATAAAATGTTCATGAAAGATCATTTTGCTCGATAGGAAAGTACTTAAAAAGGATAACAGAGGTCCTTTTGTCGCTGCACCTATATCGTTTCAACGACAAAAGGCTTGGTGCCACCGGCGAGGAATACCCGGGAAAGGTAAATAATACTATTTCCGAATCGAAGATGTGTCGACACTAGGAAAATTATCCACAGAATCCCGATATCAGCCCGAGGAATCATCCAAATAATGGCACTGAGGCGGCACCGACCAAGTGAAAGGGGTAGTTGCAAGGGGTAGTAAATCTGTAAAGGGGTACCCTTGCACGAAACCTACCCCGCCACGCTGCCGCGGGGCAAATAATTGTGGTCTCAAGCAGAGCTGTAGATGTTATGTCATCTGATATCCAAACAAAACACTCTCCGGAACGCGAAGGAAAGTAAAAGGTTTAGGTTTTGGGTTTAAAAGGTAGGATCGGAAGAATAATGTTGATGTTATCGGAGCGCCTTTTTTTATACATCGGAGTGAGTGGGTTTCCTGACGCAGGTCGGAGGATATGATTGTAAACACACCGCCTTCGGTGGAATCGCGGCGTAAGCCGTGCACAAAATTACCTCCCACTGGAGCTTTTGTTGAGTGGAGTGAACTCACAATATTTTAGCCTTTTCACAGTTGTCGCGGGTGAAAAAATCGGGGGTTTCACGGGTTATCAAACCCCGACCGACGACGTAATAATGCGAGCTTTGGATTGATAACGCGTCGTTGGAGGACGATATTGTCTGCATCTGCCCTCGTGTGCCACACATCTTAACAGTAATGACGGACTCGCTTATTTACTACTCGTTTTATTTTTATGATAAAAATACCTGCAGTGTCTGCCCTCGTGTGCCACACATCTTAACAGTAATGACGGACTCGTCATTTACTTATTCGTTTCATTTTTATAATAAAAATACCTGCAGTGTTTTTACATATCGACGGTGAAACTACCAGACCACGTATCTCGTTTGGGGTGTTTCAAAATCTCCGCTCCATTTTTTATTTTTTTTGAAGGTAAACAAACCAATATCATTTCTTGAAATTGTCCTGTATTTTAGAATTTTTTGTTTTAATTGGCGCTGACCTGTGAAACTTTTTGAGGGTATCTTTTCATTTACTATGAAACCCGGTAGAGTTAGTACGAAGGGTTAATGTTTTAGCGCGCACTGTCTCATCAATTCTGATTTTGCTTCAGTTTGATCAGCAGTGCTGTTTTTTTGACGAAAAATTAACGAAATTGTGTGCAGAAACGATGGTTAAACTTTCATTAGGACATTAAATTTTTTAGGATATTTGCAACGTCGCAAACCGAGATAGGTACGTAGTTTGATACTTCCACCATCGCACCTAATGTTATGAAACTGAAACTATAGAAAACCTGTTCACTAATGTGAATTTAGAAAGTTGGGAAAGGCGAACCTTTCACTGAATGACTCTCAGAGGAGTATTTCAAAAGCTTATTTATTTTTCGTATATTCGCTAAAAAAGACTAAGGGGTGCCGTACCATTGGATAAAATACAATCGCTGCGGAAAAATAAATTCACAAAGTAACAAAACTCTGTCCTTGGCATCTTTCCCTCAAAAGAGGTGAGAAACACATTTCTATAAGCGCTATATTTTGAGGTTTTTTATCGCATCGCCAAAAGACGAGAGATGGATGGAGAAAGAAAGGGTCAGAGACGTGAAACGCTACCCAATAAAAGAGTTCGAAAAATCTCTGACACCGACAAGGTTTCATTTTTTTGTACCTTCGGAGAGGTTTTTTCCCCCGTTAACATCGCTATTTTTTCACTGACACAGTTTTCAACTGAGCTAACGAGAGGATCCGCCGGGTACACTTTATGCATTATTGAGTAGGGTTGAACGGGGAGAAAAAATGTTTCCATTTAATTTGATTCAAGTGCCAAACACTCTGTGGGAGTGCTGCACATTATAAAACGGGAACCACTGAACCATTTTGAGATAGGATTAAATAGTTCTGAATCGGGTCACCCCCGGACCGACCGACGATTCAGCTGGGCTGTTTTTTTCTGTCTCCTTTCTCCTTCCTGGCCCTCTGCCGTGCTAAGGCAAAACGCCGTATGAGCCTTCAGGCGTTGCCAAATTTTCTCTGGCAAATCAATGATTTTCGGGAAAGTTTTTGAATATTTTTCTGCCAATTTCTCAGATAATTTTGTTCATAATTTGATCTAGTGTCTGAAAATTTCAAGAAAAAATATTCATTAGTTTCCTCTAAAATGAACTTTTAATCCGCGGAAATTTGGCAACTCTCGAATGTTCATACGGCGTTCTTTCTTAGCACGGCAGCCTTGAAAAGAAGGGTTCTGTCTTCGCCCGATGTCCAAAATGCAGTCTGTAACATGTTGATACGCCTGCTTCGATCTAGATCTAATGAATGTTGTCGCTCCCAAAACGCGAATTTTGTTATCGATTTAAGATGGAATGACTGCCATCGATTCAACGATTACATATAATATGGCAATTTGTTTTTGTCAATCGTTCGTGTCTATATTTACTAAGCTCCTTCTTCGAGACGGTTGTTTAAAGGGATGAAAACACTAAAAACGGAATTTGGAAGAAAAAGAAAGGTTAAAAGATAGAATAAAAAATTAAAATTGAATCACGTCATGCAAAAACTGCCGATGTTCATTTTTAAATTTTGAATTTTTTAGGTAGATGTACTTGTCAACAGTTGATACTCGTTTTGGGATCAAATAACGCTGAAATTGAGTCTTGACATCACTCTCATGGTTAATTTTTTTATTCTCTTGACTGGTTTCAATTAAAAGTCACACACACAAAAAAATTAATTATTTACTTTTTTAATCCATTTTTTGTCTATTTTCACAAAAAAATTCCTGACGGGATTATTCCGATAGTTTTCGGTTCTCAAACATCAAATAAATAATCAATTAATCACGCATCCACCGCATCACGATATACGCTCTGCAGTTAAAAAATTATAAAAGTAAAAGTGCAGCAGATATATGAAGCACTTGCTTTGAAGGGGCAGAGTATGTAACTATTTAAACGCTGATGGCGCACATTGAAGTATCACACATTCTTGAAGGCGATTCTGATTTCAACAGTTATCACTTTTTACTAGTCGCGCGGTTCGAGAACTCAATGAGTTATCGCGACGGTATTGAGGCGCATCTCGTTTGTTGTTAACACTGGCTTTACTTCTTCTGAGACTACTCACATGTAATGGATCGTATTCAATAGTAGTTCGATGTATCGCTTGGTTCAAAACAATAGAACACAATCTCAAACAAAAATTTTAGGATTTAAGTTAGAAAAGCTGAATATGAGACAATGCCTAACAATGTCACTTTCCACTGCCATGTGGTAAAAAATCTTATCCCAAAAAATCAGTTCCCACAGATTACTCTTTTGACTTTTGAGGCTATGTTTACACGTTGAACTAATCAATAGTGTTTGCTCTTGTTTCCCATATGCCTTGTTTTATTTTTACTATATGAGTTGGTGATTTTTTTTAAATTAACGATCAAACATAAAATAGAACAAGTTTCCGTGCTCTTGAGGTCATCGAGTTGTTGAAGTGATTACTTAGACTTAGCTAAAAGGAACTATGTGCGTAGAGGTCGCGTGTGACAAAGTTCCTTTAGTAGCGTAGGTACGTATGATTGTTATGAAACAGATTGTTTGGTGCACCTGGTGAGTCAAAATATTTAACCAAAGCACAGCTAAGGAACCTTTCATGTCAAACTGATATGAATAATAACGGAAACTTCTAAAAGCAGATTTCAGCTAATTACTTGGTTCGCTATTCTTTTTAACCGTTCGTTTAAATCTCTGGCCCAATGGCTGAGTATGAACGAAACAGAGTTTGATGGTAATCAACCATTTTGACGGAAAAATCCAATATCAATTATTTTCTTGATGTAAGTGCTTAAATATATATTCTTTTACACTTGCAAAGTTTTTCATGTCCAGTATAAGAGATTTTTTTATTCAAACAGAAGTAGAGGTGTCATATCGCTACCAAAGAAAAAAGTTTTTTTTTTTTTTTAAATTATTTATTGAGCACATTATGAATACATATTTAGCACTATTATCTTAAAAGTATATAACATAAATATCTTAGTAAAAGCTAACCATTAAGAAAAAAAAGTAACAAACAAAAAATCAAAGAAAAGAGGAAAAACTCGTTTTAAACCGTTCCCCAGAAGGTTGTACTAATCAATCAATAATTTACTAAGTAATTAACAGATCAAGTAGGCAATCATGCCCATCCACCCTTTCAAAATACGGACGAAACAAGTTACTAACATCAAAAATGTAGGTGTTCGGTCTAGGGATCCTACAGTTTCCAACTGAAGCACTCCAAACCGTCGTCGGTGCTCCTGTCTCCAGACGGGCAATCAGGCGGTCAATCAGGCGGTAATCAGTGGACCGTAGCCTTTTCAACCCTCGTGATCTGGTTATGTCATCAGATCATTTTCCCGGTTTCATCGATGGCTACTTCAACTGTTCGAACCCGCATCACTGTGCCCAAATCCACGAAAAATTTGACCGTTCATATACCACACAGTTGCCAGCTATGACTGAAAAATTCATTTTCAAGTATCTACAGGTACTCAATGATGTCATTGAAATTCAATGAAATAATGGAAGACGTTAGAGACTGTTCATAAATTGCACATAAGGGATACATCATCTACATTTTGAGAGAGAGTAGGGCCTAAATTAGCGTGCCATCACATACTGAGAAAAGAGTATGGTTTGGATGATATGTCTATAGTAATCACCAACAGACTCTAGGGCAGCAAAGAACACAGTTCTGGTCGTATTTACTAAAAATATGTTAAATGCTACCAGATTTGAGGGGCTTGGAAGACAAGGCGTATAATAGCAGTTTTTGCTATCTCAAGAAATAAAAGTTGGAAGTTTCGAAATCACATGGATCCTTATGGCGGAAAGAAAATTCAATCTGACTTTTTGATGCTTAAAAATTGGGATTAGGGAGCGAATTTTTCTCAGAATAAGCCTTATAAGTCTTTTTTTTTTTAATTATTTATTGAGCACATCTATGTAATACATATTAAGCATTAACTTAAGAGTATATAACATAAATATCTTAGTAAAAGCTAACCATTAATGAAAATGAGTGGGGGATGAAGAGGATGAGTGTTTTTAAGACTAGTTTTACTTGATTATTACCATCTCAATTTTTTCAAAAACTGCACGTATGCGCTTTGTCCGCCAAGTCCCTCATTTCTGGTTATGTTTACCCTACAATATCACTGTGTTAAAAATCAAGTCTACTATAATGATAGAATTTATCATACTTCTGGTAATCGCCACACTTTTTCAGCGTTTCTTGGCTTAATGAACGTTTCATGTAAATATCAAAGCGCCTGTTTCAACATGAAAAATCTACTTTCGAATAATCCGATGGATACAAAAAATATTTTCAAAAACTGTCGAGGAGAACAAATTGCGTTGGTGGAAAAAGTTGTAGCCAACCTGAGAGGGCAAACCAATTTTAACTTTTCAAACACCTAAATTTCTGATTTTAAAAGGGACACCGTCGATTTTTGCATAATTTCGCAACAATGGACAAGTTTCCGCAACATCTGATATGATGCTTGTCAAACCCGTGTCATATCCGGCAGGGTGCGTAATGGACATGACGCCAGGGGGCGGCTAAGAATACATTGTTGTCGATCCATCAGACGGTCCCGGAAATTCTCTTCTGTAAAATATTCTGGATCAGATTGATCATATTCTATGCAAAATGACAACACTCGCTCAATACGTTGAGCGATGCTGTCAATTTTCGCGCAAAAAGTCGTCCATGGCATCGGCATTGAGTACGCATATTGAAAGAATATTGCAAACTGGCAACGTTGAGTCAGGGTTGCTGGGGGCTTGGGGCGAATTTGCGGGATGCTGACAGGTTGCGACGACATTTGCGGTGGAGTAACTGGATATGGTTGCGGCTGGAACAGATCCCTCAAGTATAAATTTAAACGCGGTACGGTAATTAGTTTGAGAGGAATGAATATTTTTTTGTCCTGTCGGGGCTGGAGACTCAAGATTTCAGGTGTTAAACTCGTCTACTTAAACTAATCGTAGGGGAGTCGTATATTTTTTTAAACACTATGCTCGTTTTTTTCTTCCTTCCATTTTGACCCATGCTCGCACAAATGTTTAGGAGGTCCGTCTCATAAACCTATTATTTTGTTTTTATTTTTTCATTTGTTTAATTTTTTTTGTGACTTACGGATTTCTTACATTTTAATTTCCATTCTTGCATGACTCTAATTTTCACGCTCTACTATATGAAAAATGATAATATTGTTTTCACATTGAAAATATCGTACAAGGTCGGAAAACTATTCTTTTTAAAGGTCATTTTTTAATCTTTATTTCTTCGTAATGTATAAATCATATTTTTATTTCAATGATCTACTTACATTCTGTCCTGAACTCTCTTCAATCTACATCTTACCTACTTGTATAAATGGACATAATATTAAAATGAATTCCTTACAGTCCGTATCTTTAACTCGGAATATTTTCATAATTTTTTGTCGGGACAAAGGAAATAATAATAATGAAAAAAAAACCTCAATTACCCATTCATTACCCATCTCTAATAACTAATTAGTGTAAATAATATGTAAAGAATAAGCTGTAAAGCTCAACAACAGGTTCATAACAAAAGTTGAGCTATTACCTATCCGATTTTAAAAATATATGCACTGATTGCGACTCAGGCCATGCTTTAATAAAATAAATCAATGATGTGCAAGAGGGTATTAATAGAATTACAATTTTACCTTAACATATATAAAAAAATGTAAAAATGTAAATATATTAATATCCTCTTGCACATTGTTTTATTTCATTAAAGCATGGTCTGAGTCGCAACCATTGCATATATTCTTAAAATCGGCTAATAGCTCAACTTTTATTTTCACATTATGAGTAGCTGAGAACCGAGAAACCTTGTCAACAGGTTCATCCAACCTTATTCAACATTGGTTCACCTAATCTTTGATTAGATTTAATAGAGCCGTAATTTTTAGTAGTCAAGTGTAAGCTCCATTTCAAGTCGAGACGAGCTTCGCTACTTTCTCACAATTCCTAAGATCTGAGTGAATCTGAATGGAGCCTGCACAAATGGAGAAAAGTAGGTGCCCGATTCTCACAAGGGCTCGAGAAAGCATTGAGTACTTAAAATAGTTAGTTAGTTACGTATTACGATAATATTAATGATCCTAAGCACATTGTTTATTTATTAAGCATGGCCTGATTCGTAATCATTGCATATACTTTTAAAATCGGCTAATAGCTCAAGTCTTGTTTTCACATTATGAGTAGCCGAAAACCGAAAAATCTTGTCAACAGGTTCATTCAACCTTATTCAACATTGGTTGACCTTTATCTGATACTTCACAAAATCTTTGATTAGATTTAACCGAAGCGTAATTTTTAGTAGTCAAGTGTAAGCTCCATTTCAAGTCGAGACGAGCTTCGCTACTTTCTCACAATTCCTAAGATCTGAGTGAATCTGAATGGAGCCTGCACAAATGGAGAAAAGTAGGTGCCCGATTCTCACAAGGGCTCGAGAAAGCATTGAGTAGAAACATTCGCACGGCGATGACGAGAGTGAAATGAATGCTCGCGGAATAAAAGAGACGTCCCGATATCCAATAAATTTAACCTCGGATCGCTCCAATGATTTAGGAAGAGCCCGCAAAAGGTGCCTCGCAAAAAACCGCCTCGTAAAAAGGGTCAGCCCGATTGTCGGTGCTCACTCGATCGATTTAAATATATTCCACGCACAAAATATTTGACATTTAGAACGTACGTTATAACATTGTATTGGGAACCGGCGCGTGGTCGAATTATACTTGCCAAATCTGACCGAAACTCCCGCTTTCGGGCGTGGATTCGGTAAAATTTAAAGTAGGATTTGGAGCCTAGGACCGAATTAAGTCGACCTATGCTGCCGTACTAAGGAAGAACGACGTATGAACATTCGAGAGTTGCCAAATTTCCTTCAGTAAAATGATTATTTTTGAGGAAAGTTATGAATATTTTCCCTCGAAATTTTCAGGGGTTTTAGGTTGAATTGTGAAAAATATTATGTGAAAAATTGGGGGGAAAATATTCATAAGTTTAACAGAAAATTTGTGTTTTATCAATCGAAATTTGGCAACGCCTGCAGGTTCATACGGCGTTTTTCCCTAGCACGGCAGTATGATCAAGCCTCGTTGGTTTGAACACGAAGGACGATGTGTCTGCCTCTCGCTGTAGGACCACCAAAAAGACTTTTTAATGATAAGTGGTCTGCCTGGGTGACCTCAGCATTTTCGGGTTTTTGTCATATCTGGTCGAGGAGCCAGTCCGTCCTGAAGATGCTTTCATCGGACCCGGAACGAATCGTCCGATGATTGATGATGTGAACGGGCATTTTACTCTAATTTCACTACCACTGGCCACGCTGCTTTCCAGCGGGGCGATTATTGAAACTGATGGACAAAGCGATAGACAAAGAAGACATAAGGAGTATGGAGCGACCTTATTGGTTGACATGGTTGGTTCTTATAGACTAAGGAAGAAATTATGGACTAACTGTCGGGTCTTTAGTGGGTTGCCATTAGTTAGTCCATGACCTACCACCTATGTCCATTGCCACCATCTGTTTCCACCAATAGGATCCCTCCAAATCCCTTTTGTCGTCTTTGTCTATAGCTTTGTCTATCAGTTTCGATAATCGGCCCGCTGTTGTGATAGTCCCCTCCCACCCCAGTGGCGTGGCGTGCTTTGCGATATATCGATTGATCTGCCATTTAAATCTAAGGGAAAGGATCGACAGACAGAGTGTTCGCAACGAACACCTTTATAATCGATTCTTTGGCCATAGATTCAAATGGAGATATATCGATAATCGATCATTCACGCTTCGCTACTGTCCCACCCAGCATGCATTACATGCACGGGAGACATGTAGGATCCAAACTATGTTGTAAAATTCACTTTTCACTCAGATTTTGACAGCTACATCACACGAATCGCAACATCTGGCGGTGCAATTTAACCGACACTAAAAATTTGCAAAAACAACGAACTGATGCGTAAAAAAAAGTTCAGGTCAAACTCCGTGCACCTAAAATATGATGAAACGGATGGATACTGTTAAAAAACAGAAGAAAATGGTAAAGAAAACATAACATCAGTCAATGTATTGAGAATAAAGCTACTTATACTAACAACATTTTCA
Organism: Bemisia tabaci; assembly: GCF_918797505.1. NCBI lineage: Eukaryota > Metazoa > Arthropoda > Insecta > Hemiptera > Aleyrodidae > Bemisia > Bemisia tabaci. The sequence goes on from NC_092794.1 coordinate 8,656,797, forward strand.
ATGACTTCTAGTAAAATCCTACCATAATGAATCAATGTTCTATCATTAGCGTTTAGTATGATATTGGCATAATTTTAAGATAATTAATTTCATAATTTTGCGGCAATGCTGACCCAATATTGCCAAAATACTCGTGTTTTGACTGGCTAATTCCCATTGTGTCAGGAGGTACATTCACTCGCGGATCCAGCAAATCGGCAACATAATTTTCCGCCATTTAAACCTATGGAAATGTATCGATTCTTGGAGGGGCCAGGTGCTTTGATAAGAATCGATTATTTAACGTAGGTTTAAATTGAGGAAACCCGGTGTTGCCAAATTGCTGGATCCGCTTCTGGGTACATTCCTCCTCTCTCGTTCAGGACCTCTGTTTCCAGTAACCAATCGATTGACCTTTGAGTGAGCCGTGCAAACCTCGACTACCAACTCAATACATACGCGCTTATCAAAATTGGTGGGTTCTGATTCAGAAGGAACCAGCATTCCTGCATCAGGAAAAGCGACGGTAGAATTGAAAAGAGGATTCTCTTTTTCTCGGATACAATACCACTTTGACAAAAAAAAAAAAAAAAGAAAAAAAAATACCACTTTGACATCAGGCTCCTGACATGTAGACCAGAATATTTCGACTATGGAGGAGGCTCGCACGTATTTGGTCATTTCCTAAACTTTTATTCAAAACAGAATCCGAAAATGGACGATATGTTAAATAGACAAATGCGGTTTTGTATCAGACAATGCTTTTGAATATTTTTCATCTCATCGAGGAGATTCTAGTTTGCATACATTAATTTGCTTCTCGTGTACGGTCCATTATGTTTTGCTTGTTCTACTTTTTGTTCTCCTTGCCCTTCCCTCTTTAGATTTCCTCGTTTCTTTCTATTTTGTAGTTCGCAACAGTTAAAGCAGGGTTGATAATTTTGCTAAAAATATTTGCGGTCCGATAAAATTTGAGTAAAAAAACATTGAAATCAATCGGCGCGCTTGGCAAATAATCAAAGCTTAGTTTCATATTCCTTTCTTTTTTTCTCAGCTTACAGTATCGATGGACTTTCTGCTAACACGAAGAAAAATAAAAAGTTTTCAAGTAATAATTATATTTATAGCGCGACCAGACTCGCACTAGTCAACGTTGAATTATGAAAAATTCACGTCATTTTCTGTGGCGAGGCATGTTTTGTGGTATATCGATTGATCTATCATACTTCTAAATTCTTTTTTAAACTTTGTTTATTGAGTTATTCTATTAAATTAATTTAAATGTAATCCACTTCATTTTTAAAAAATTATGTGTTGACTTGATTTTATGAGTTTAAACAAATTTCAAATACTATTTTTGAATTTATATTTAACAGCGATATATAAATATTGTTAAATTAAATTTAACAGATTGTGGATTGTCAATTACAGAGCAGATTCCTCTAGTTAGGTTAAGCTACCGCCAAATTTTTTTAAGTTTGAAGATTTTCTTTTACTACTTTAATTATATTTATTTGGAAAAGGATCTATAAACAGGGTGTTCGCAACGAACAGCTTAATTATCGATTCTTAACCATGGCTTCGAATGTGAAGACATCGATAATCGATCATTCAAACCTTGCCACTGGTCATTATATAAACTCGTTGGCACGTGAAAGCACAACTCTAGGAGGTAATCAGGGCCGGATTTACCTCCTTGCCTCCCATGGGCCGCCTGATTTTGCCGCCCCCTTCTCATTCGTTTTGAAACATCAATAAAAACCATCAAGTAAACGTGCAGGAGGGGGAGGGGTGCATAAGGCGCGTTTACTCGTGTTGGACACATTTTTTGAGAAAGCCCTGTCAACACTATTAGCAAAAGTTCATGGAACTTTGCACTTTGCACGAAAGTTAAGTTCCGTAAACCTATCTCTGTGTGGTCAAGCCTTCCATTTATCAGAAATGAACGAAAAAATTAAGAAAGAACAAACATAAATGTGGTTTAATGATTTCTACTTCCACCACCGCGCCGCGCCGCGCAGACCACACTGTGTTCGGCGCAATGCGTGAAGTATTCCTTCAGTGTTGTAGGCGCTGTGCGTTTCACGCTGACCGCAGTGACCGCACTGTGTTTGATGCAATGCGTGAAGTATTCATGCAGTCTTGTAGGCGCTAATATGTATTACGTGCCGAAGGCCGCGCCTAGGGCTTCTGATTTTCATCTCAAGTCCTCGTCATCATTTCTTTCTAAGTCGCGCGCCGGCCTGTTGCCGGAGCAAAAGTGCAAGAATGCTCAAAAATCACGATGAGCGCATCGGCAAAGTCTGAAATGCACTCATAACTTCACAGTCTGCGTAAGAAATTTGCGGTTTTTTGAGCTTCCCGCTTCAAAAGCGATACTACGGCACAGGTGAACATTTTGTAAGAGGAGTCGTTCCATCGTCGGCAATACTCATCATGGCCGACGCCAATCCGCCAAAACACGTGTGATGGGACGAAATAATACCTGAACTGGATTAGACCAGATAACAATCGCGTGTTTTAACGTTCATGTTTTCCACGCCCGCATTGTGCGTGTTTGGTTTCTCTCTTGGACATCCAACAAGCTTAAATAGTAGCATCAAGTCCCCGTCACCGCCGACCAACGCGTTTGTCGATCGAATCAACTACAGGTATTATGCGTGGGAAGTCAAAACGCCTTCAATTTTTTGAACGCAATACGGACATCCGTCGAGGTTGTATAGTTGTATCAAGGCGCCGTAGCAAGCGCGTCCCATTGTTTATCGTTACAGACGAATATAAGTTGAGAGAGGCCAGTCATAATGCCTTCGATTTTATACATACGTATTTTCGGGCAAAATGAGAGGCGACGTCTCTCCATTTGCGACGTTGCAGACTTCCTTAGAAATTTTATTTTTCTTTCGAGAAGCTGGTCAACATGAAACTTAAATTCTCCATGATTTTTCGTATTCGATAGCAGAAGATTTGGTTCAAAATTTAAAGTCGTAAATTGGGATTGTTTCTCATAAAAAAAGAGATGAATTGAGACGGTGCGACGGTCTTGACTGCGACGGTCGTGAAAAATTTTGAACAAAAACGGCGGGTTTACTCAACAGTATGTAAAATTTAAAAATTTCCGAATATTTAAAAACTTTTAAAACAAACTCTAAAGTTCTTATTTATGTTCTATCATAATTCTTCAAATCTTTTTTACTTTGATTTAGTATGGGATGATATCGATAGACATTGATTCACGCCGCTCATTACCTGAACCGAAATTTGGTTTCTGTAAATTCCGAAAATTTCAGTAACCTGGATCGACATGTTTTGGTGGGCCACTAGATTGTTTTAAACGAACACTGGAAAAAAAAAACACATTGGATCTAGAGTCCAGACTCTTGAAAACATTGACAAGAAAAAGGACTCTTAATTCAATCAGATTTAAGCTTAAATCAAAAGGAAATCCGCTCAAATTAAGAGGATTGGTTCTTGATTTAAGCTTAAATCTGATTGAATCAAGAGTCATTTTCCTTGTCAATGTTTTTAAGAGTCTGGACTCTAGATCCAATGTGTTTTTTTTCCAGTGAAGTTGTTTTCTCTACGTTAAGTCTTACCGGAGGACTTCCAACTGAAAGGAGATCGGTAGGTGACATGGTCAAGAATGAACTCATCACCCTCCCTCAACGCCCTCCCTGGATGCAAATATTTATCCTGCACCGGAGTGACTCTCGAGCCCTCGGCTGAACTGCTTATAATTGTAATGGGTGAATGGGTCCATGTGAATGGTCATCGGGGTCAGCACCTAGATCGCCACATTGGAAACGCATCAATTGCACTTAAATGCAGAGGTAAGGGTGGGATATAGCGCGAGGCACACCCCTATTTCGACTATTCATCTCAAGTTAGTCTTTCACTTAAATTCAAAGGCAGATACGGAAGTTGGAACGGATTCCATCCTTGTTCGGTCAATGAGTCGATTGTTGAATCAATATCGAGCTACCTTGATCGATACATTTCCAAACCTATTTCGCCGTGCTAAGGAAAAATGTCGTATGAACCTTCAGGCGTTGCCGAATTTCGATTGATCAAACACGAATTTCCTGGTGAAATTATGAACATATTTCTTCCAATTTTTCAGACAATGTTGTCGGCAATTTCACCTAGAGCTACTGAAAATTTCGAGGAAAAATATTCAAAACTTTTTTCATAAATAAGCGGTTTTTTGAAAGAAATTTGGTGATTCTCGAATGTTCATACGGCGTTTTGCCTTAGGACGGCAGTATGAAGGTCGTGATGTGAAGGGCCCCTCCTCAATCTATAGATTAATAAGATCGATAGATCCCATTCGACAGAAAGTGCACACAAGATCCGCGCTGCCGTGCTAAGGAAAAACGCCGTATGTACATTCGAAAGTTGCCAAATTGCCCGGATAAAACATATATTTTTGCGAACGATCATGCGTAATTTTCCTTGAAATTTTCAGACATTTTAGACGAAATTGCAAACAAAATCGTGTGAAAAAATTGAAGAAAAAAATTCAAAATTTTCCCAGTAAATTAAGATATTATTGAAGGAAACGTGGCAACGTCTGATGGCTCTTACGGCGTTCTTCCCTTAGCACGACAGCGTGGTTTCAACGTTCAAGAATACTGCCGTGCTAAGGAAAACCGCCGTATGAACATTTGAGAGTTGCCAAATTTCCTTCGATAAAATGTTTATTTTTTAATGGAGTTGCGAATATTTTTCCTTTGAATTTTCAGGAACTTTAGGCAAAATTACAAACTAAATTATCTGAAAAATTGAGAGGAAAATAATCATAAGGTTACCTGGAAATTTATGTTTTATTATAGGAAATTTGGCAACGCCTGAAGGTTCACACGGCGTTTTTCCTTAGCACGGCAGAATACGCGGAGAGCCCCCGAGGTGCCCCGACAAAGGCTCCAAGATATCGAGAAAGCTGGCGTTAAAAAGTGACCCCACGGTCCATTGATCGGATTCTTAAGGAAGCGGCGACCCTGATCCGCCCCTGGCCAAGACGCTCCTGGGATTAGCGCAAAATAGATTTGTTTATTGAATGACAAACGACGGAGGTCCTTTGTGTCCGAGCACTCGCGAGTGTTTCCCGAATGTTTCCCGGATGTTTACAAGGAGTTTAACACGCCTGGAAGCGCGAGATCCGTCCCTGGGGCACACCCACCCATTCAACCACCGGGATTCGCCAAAGGGATTATTAGTAGGGTTTCGCTTTCTTGTCCGGCCGGAGCGCGCGCTGCCACGAGCCTTTATTCGCGTGGAGAGAAAAAGAAAAAAAAAAAGAAAAAAATTGCTCGCCACGTACCTCAACGAGGCGATGCCCTCTCACAGTCGCTCCTTAAGAGCTAAATCTGCCGTGGGTAGGTGACATGGTCAAGAATGAACTCATCACCCTCCCTCAACGCCCTCCCTGGATGCAAATATTTATCCTGCACCGGAGTGACTCTCGAGCCCTCGGCTGAACTGCTTATAATTGTAATGGGTGAATGGGTCCATGTGAATGGTCATCGGGGTCAGCACCTAGATCGCCACATTGGAAACGCATCAATTGCACTTAAATGCAGAGGTAAGGGTGGGATATAGCGCGAGGCACACCCTCTATTTCGGCCATTCATCTCAAGTCTTCACTTAAATTCAAAGGCAGATACGGAAGTTGGGACGGATTCCATCCTTGTTCGGTCAATGAGTCGATTGTTGAATCAATATCGAGCTACCTTGATCGATACATTTCCAAACCTATTTCGCCGTGCTAAGGAAAAATGTCGTATGAACCTTCAGGCGTTGCCGAATTTCGATTGATCAAACACGAATTTCCTGGCAAAATTATGAACATATTTCTTCCAATTTTTCAGACAATGTTGTCGGCAATTTCAACTAAAGCTCCTAAAAATTTCGAGGAAAAATATTCAAAACTTTTCTCATAAATAAGCGGTTTTTTGAAAGAAATTTGGTGAATCTCGAATGTTCATACGGCGTTTTGCTTAGGACGGCAGTATGAAGGTCGTGATGTGAAGGGCCCCTCCTCAATCTATAGATTAATAAGATCGATAGATCCCATTCGACAGAAAGTGCACACAAGATCCGCGCTGTCGTGCTAAGGAAAAACGCCGTATGACCATTCGAGAGTTGCCAAATTGCCCCGGATAAAACATATATTTTTGAGAACGATTATGCGTATTTTTCCTTGAAATTTTCAGACATTTTAGACGAAATTGCAAACAAAATCGTCTGAAAAAATTGAAGAAAAAAATTCACAATTTTCCCAGTAAATTAAGGTTTTATTGAAGGAAACGTGGCAACGTCTGATGGCTCTTACGGCGTTCTTCCTTAGCACGACAGCGTGGTTTCAACGTCCAAGAATACTGCCGTGCTAAGGAAAACCGCCGTATGAACATTTGAGAGTTGCCAAATTTCCTTCGATAAAATGTTTATTTTTTAATGGAGTTGCGAATATTTTTCCTTTGAATTTTCAGGAACTTTAGGCAAAATTACAAACTAAATTATCTGAAAAATTGAGAGGAAAATAATCATAAGGTTACCTGGAAATTTATGTTTTATTATAGGAAATTTGGCAACGCCTGAAGGTTCATACGGCGTTTTTCCTTAGCACGGCAGAATACGCGGAGAGCCCCCGAGGTGCCCCGACAAAGGATCCAAGATATCGAGAAAGCTGGCGTTAAAAGTGACCCCACGGTCCATTGATCGGATTCTTAAGGAAGCGGCGACCCTGATCCGCCCCTGGCCAAGACGCTCCCGGGATTAGCGCAAAATAGATTTGTTTATTGAATGACAAACGACGGAGGTCCTTTGTGTCCGAGCACTCGCGAGTGTTTCCCGAATGTTTCCCGGATGTTTACAAGGAGTTTAACACGCCTGGAAGCGCGAGATCCGTCCCTGGGGCACACCCACCCATTCAACCACCGGGATTCGCCAAAGGGATTATTAGTAGGGTTTCGCTTTCTTGTCCGGCCGGAGCGCGCGCTGCCACGAGCCTTTATTCGCGTGGAGAAAAAGAAAAAAAAAAGAAAAAAAATTGCTCGCCACGTACCTCAACGAGGCGATGCCCTCTCACAGTCGCTCTTAAGAGCTAAATCTGCCGTGCTAAGGAAAAACACCGTATGAAGATTCGAGAGTTGCCAAATTTCCCTTGATAAGACATGTATTTTTGACGATATTTATGCACATTTTTCTTTTAAATTTTCAGGTATATTAGATTAAATTGCGTACGAAATTGTCTGAAAATTTTGGGAGCAAATATTCACAATTTTCCTGCAAATTTGGGTTTTATCAAAGGAAATTTGGCAACGCCTGAAGGTTCATACTGCGTTCTTCCTTCGCACGGCAGAAATGTCCTTAATGTTCTTTGGTTTGTGTTTGTATTCATGTTTATGCAATCATGTTAGTGCACCAAAAAAAAAAGTTATGGGCTATATACTGCCGTACTAAGGAAGAACGCCGTATGAAAATTCGAGAGTTACCTAATTTCCTCAGATAAAACGTGTATTTTTTAGGTAAGTTATGCATATTCATAGCTTTCCTCGAATTTTTCAGACATTTTCGATGAAATCGCGGACAAAATAATCTAAAAATTTCGAAGAAAAATATTCTCAATTTTCCGGGTAAATTTATTTTCTTTATCGAAGGAGATATGGCAACGCTTAAAGGTTCATACGGCGTTTTTACTTAGCACGGCAGTATAGACATACTGTCTATTCCGGGCTCAGAGGCCGAAAGTTCCGGGTGCTGGAGCCGTAGCTTTGACTGCTCCAGGTGCCACGCCCGGAACTTTCGGCCTCTGAGCCCGAAACGCGGACGATATGTCCGTAAAGTGCGGCTTCCAAGACCGGAGTTTTTTTTTTCAGTGTATGACTAAGTCACTCGACGTTATCTAACTATACGCCATTTTAATAGTTGTAAATGATACGCTATTTTTAAAAAGGATCCAATAAGCTCCGTTTGCTTAATGGCATTCTAATGATCGCATCGCTAGTACCTTATTCTCCTCACTCATTAATAATGAGGTAACTCACCTGCAGTCCTCAACGCATCTTCAACCGGATTATATTCTGAACAATTTTATAGACCAGATAATGAAAATTATTATAATCATTGAAACCGTATAAAAACAACCGGCTAATAATCGATTAGTCGCTCCGTCGCACAGCGGATCGAGTCAATTGGAGAGGTCGGACATGAAATTTTTGACTAAAACCGCGAATTTTGGTGTTTATTTCGACACATTTTAAATTTCAAGGGGTGCTTTAAGAAGAAAATTTTACGAGGAAACCAATGAAGCCACACTTAGGACTTCAAATTTTTGTATACATGGAGTTATAAGCGTTTAAAGTTTTCAAATTTTGTCCGACCTCTCCTATGGACTCGATCCACTGTGCGTCGACAGCCAGCGGTAATGAGCCAAAAATCCGACACCTGCATGAGCGGCGATTTGTTGCCGGTAAATGTTGTTGGTAATAGTAATTACCGGTCTAGTGGCCAGAGCGCGCTGAGAGCTGCAACTTTCCCCGCTTCATTTGTGAAAAACCGTTTTAATTATTGTTATTAAATCCCATTAACGAGGCACATCTAATTTTTTCTGACTGCGTTAAACATTCATAAATTTCGATGCCAACTTGTTTTTTGGGAGGAGGAACACACAGCCTTTGTTCCGAGGTTGCAATGTCGGGGAGATTTTTATCGAAGAAGTTTGATTTAAAACAGGGAATGGAGGGGAAGAACTACACTTGTATTCAAATTCAATTCTACCTATAAGATAGATAGAAATCATACTATATTCTTACCCTTTCAGGCTTATAAAGTTACAGAGGTCTCATTTATTTTGTAAATATATATGTATATCATCTTCAGTATTTAAAATTTACAAATTTTCATAAATTAAAAATCTAAAAATTACAAAAATGCTAAACAGTGGTCATATCTTTAAGAGCAGATAGATTTACAAAAAAAAACTAAAAATCTTATTTTCTAGTCTTTTTTTTTGGTTATTCTTTTGTGATACCCTGTATGGTCTTTCTAGAATGTCGTGTAATTTCTTTTTTTTTTTTATGAGGATAGGGATCATCACGTGGGAAGTCAACTATATTGCAGGAGCGAATAGTTGTTATAGACTAAGAGGAAAAATGATAAAATAACTATTGGGCTCCTCGTGGGTAGTCGTTAGCTGGTCTATCACTTTCATCTCCTTTATACATCGTAACCGCCCGCTTTTACCAATAGGATCGCTCCATTTCTCCCTTTTTTTGGTCCATAATTTGTCTACAAAATTCAATAAACAGCCCGCATGTAACCAGAATATTTGTCAGCCATACTGATAGGTGTATTTTTTTGTAAATTACTTCGATTATCCGAAACTTAGCTCGGTTTTAATAATAAAAAATGTCGGTTACCTGCGCGCGGGCTGATTATTGAAATTTACAGACAAAACCATAGACAAAGAAGACATACGAAGTATGGAGCAATCCTATTGGTTGAAATGGGTAGTTTTTACAGACTAAGGGGGTGAATGATGGACTAACTATTGGATCTCTGGTGGGTTGCCGTTAGATAGTCTATTCCCTACCTCCTATGTCTATTGCAACCATCCGCTTCCACCAGTAGGATCCCTCTATACCCGTTTTGTCGTCCTTATCTATAGCTTTATCTATAAATGTCAATAGTCAGCCTGCTAATACTACAATTTTGGTGTGACTAACTGCTTCGAACCCAAGAACATCGCAACAATGTGCGTTGACGGGATCTGGGAGGAACCCATTCTACACCTCAGGTTTTGCGTTCTAATTGGCCGCCACAATCCGGCGAAAGGGGGAGGGGGGTGCAACGCGAGCTTCACATGGACGCTTCGTTAGCTTAACGGCGTTAGTCGAGCATAACCAGCCGAAATTTGAATTTCATCGATTTTTTTGCACCTTCTCCCGGTTGGATCTTTTATCTCCGATCTCCGGATCGTCTCGCTCAGGCCGGTAGCTCTTGATTAGGACCGGCCGAATTTTGTCGTGAGCCTCCGTCAGAATCCCGAGCGAATAACATTTGGAGGGTGTTAAGCGAGAGAGCACTATCTTCATCACGAATTTTCAGCGGGCGCGTAACTGCGCGTGCCAGCAGTTCGGCTGATACGCGCTTTTTCCGGGGTTTCTTATGCGTGTGCGGTTTTTTATGTTTGATGCCGCTCATTTGTTGCTCGTCGCGACCGGTGATGCGGAACGAAATCCTTAAACATCCTTAAACGATCCTCGTTTACATGGAACAGAACACGAGAGGACCCTTTAACTAGAACTGACGGCCATGAATCTTCATTTGAGACGGGACTGGTGATGAATATTGAACAGAAATTATGGTTATAAAGCCAAAAAAATAAAAAAAAAAAAAACGGATTCTGATAGCATAGTTTTATAAATTCTGCTATACTTTTTTCTTTAAAGAGGGAATTTGCAAAGCCACGAATTAAAGCATAAGCGAGTTCAAAGGAGGGGAGGGTGTAGGCTGTACTTCCCCCTCCCGATTGCCCGAAAGAAACACCGAAAAAAAGTGAAGTTGATTTAACATCCTGGATGTCAAAAAAGTGTGCAAGAACTTGTAAAATGCTGAATTACCCGCCACAGCAGTTAGATTTACATCTTGTCATTGCTAAAGTAACTGCTGTATTGGGTAATTCAGCATTTTATGAGTTCTCGCACACTTTTTTACATCCAGAATGTTGAATCAACATCACTTTTTTTCGGCGAAGGTAAAAGAAACGGGGGAAAAGGAAGGAAGGAAGGAACGAAAGGAAGAAACACGCTTATATTTGGAAATATTTCAAGACGAAATTGACTGAAACCGTATGTTAGATGCTTTAAAATTTTGAAAATTTTCTGGGGGAAGCCCCCCGGACCCCCTTTTCGCCCCCTTGCTCGAAATGTCTGGATCCGCCTAGGAATCAAAAGAGGTTTTATCCCTCGTTTTCAATACACCTATCGGTAGAATCTAATATGTGGATCGTTTCAACTGCGCAATTGAACAGATTTACCTACATTATGAAAGTCACCTCTCGTAAATTGCCCTTGGGGGTATTGAAAAGCTTTCCCTTTCGAAAACCTTGATTTTAATTTCTTGATAGAACTCAGCAAAAATCGCTCTCCTAAAAAAATTGCCTTAACCTCCTACGGTATAACGTCCATTATGTTTGTGGTTCCTATTAGCTCAGCAAAGACTTGAGTGGCAGAGTCAATCAGAAATGGACCTTCAAGGGGCTTTACTCTTACTTCAAAAGTATTCTAGAATATAAACTCCGACAAAAGCCAGATTAAGCTTATCACATTTTTAAACATAACTTCATAACTTGCGGCGAACCACCAGCGAATCCAATTGCAGTCGCACCTTCGGGACGAAAGATGTGTGTTCACTGTAAATATTTAGCGCCAAAAAGTGGATTTCTCCAAATCCTTTAAGCCAAAGCTGGTGTGCAATGGACCAAAATATGACTAATATTGGTGGATCGACAGCCATTTACCCTAACAGACCACGATTTGTCAACGCTAGGAGAAAAAATAAATCATCTGGGTTTCGACTTGAGCTCTTGGAGTGGTGCATTCTTATCCAGTTAGGGGCTCATGCTAAAATGCAGACAGTTGCTTAAGTCTAACGAACTACAATTCTGCGCGAGTAAATTGCTTCGTGAAAGATCCAATTTACCAACCCACCGCCGATGTGCCGCTGAATGGAGCCAGCGTGTTTATTTTAGGTTATTGAGCGATTTGATCGGACGTATTAGTTTCAAACTGAGACGGATTCAATATTTATACTGTGATTAACGTTATTCTCGAAAAAGGTTCGAATAAAGGGAGGAAATGGGGCTCTCCCGAGGGGGTGATTCTATCGGTTTGTCCGCGGGTTGGCAAATCTATTAAAATAATAATTGTCCCGGAACAGATGTCAAACATCGTTCCTTGGCACGCACGGTTGAATAGGTTCCTCAACAATAATCTTCGCGGACCTTATATTCGAAGTTTGTCCATTCACAAACCTTAAGATGTGATTCAGGTATTGCTTGCCGTCTCCATTCAACTCAGCGGTCTTGGATGATTCTTCGAAATATATTCACGCATCTTTGACCTCCATCACCATGGGCAAAATATTTTGAAATATTCTTCATTTTCCCACGAACAGCCCTGGAGCTACTGTTTTATTGAGAATTATTGAAAACTTATATAAAGATACTTTAAAAAATACTTTCAAGTGTATCACTGAAAGGAGGAAGAATAATACAGATGGAAATACGGAAAAAAAAATCGCGTCCAAAATACTGTGTTCAATTGAATTCTACCGAAAATTCATGGCTAAAAATTATTATTTAGGCTCATGCGGAGGGGCCATCGTCCTCTTTTTGGCCGAAAAGTCAAAATCTTACTTAACCGATGCGATACATCACACGCCACACAGTGGATCGAGTCAATCAGAGAGGTCGGACATGAAATTTTTTTCTAAATCTGCAAATTTTGATGTTTATTTCGTCACATTTTATCTTTTAAGGGGCACCTCTAGAAGAAAATTTCACGAGGAAACCAAGGGAACCGCTTTAAGAACCTCAAATTTCTGTGTAACCGGAGTTATAAGCTTTTGAAGTTTCCAAATTTTGTACGACCTCTCCTATTGACTTCGTCCACTGTGCATGTACAACGTGTTTTTGAAAATTTATTAACATTTTGCGACATTTTTAGAGTAAATTTTTCACTTTTCCTTACAAGACAAGGGTTATATATGAATTCGATGTAGTGTGTCCCGGGCGGCACGGCCCCCCGGTACCACGGACACAGTATCCCTCCTTGTGGCGGCCCTGTCTGAAGTGGAACTTGCACTTTCCTTGTATGTTTTCTTCGGAAGTTAGGGGGTGAGAAGCTTAGAATATCATAATAAAAACCTTCGAAATAAGATCAGAACACTGTCAAGGGCTATTATGATTGTTAATATCATCGGGTGGGAGATAAATTAACCACCCCCTCCCAACGGATCTCGCGGAAAGTCAGGTGCCGAGTCAGGTTACTAAATGTAAAAAAAGATCCTTGAATAGCCCGTCAGTAGGGTGAATTTTTAAAATCAGTGGCAACTCTCGGCGCTATGTCACATCCGGCGTTGGCAAAGAGTGCTGAAATTCCACGCATTTTACATGGATCGTAGGTGGGTGTTTGAATGAGTTCTGTGCTCGATACCACAAACCTGCCCTTAATTCAAAATCGAGGGGATTTAGGAAGCTCAAGACGGGAGATACGATGAAAGAAATCGCGTAACAAAGGTAGTTTGTTTGTAAAAGGACCCTGCTCCTTGGCTTGGGGCCTTTGAACGGAGAATCTTTTCATGATCAGTTATTTATTCATTATGGCTCCTTGTAACAATCAGTGCGCTAGCTCAGAGGTCTTTGGTTATACTATGGTTACGTGCCATTCAACCGCGCTACAGTGGTTCAATTGTGATGCACTTTGATAAGCCGGATAGCGGTTTTTTGTGCGTGACGTTTCGGAATTTATTTAGGGGTTGTTTAGATGCATACGTTTCAAATTAACCGGACTTTACCGTCACAGTGCCAAAAATAAATAAAGGAAATTGATTTGTCACATCTGCAGTTTGCCATCACCATTAATGATTAGCGGCCGCAGAAATAAAGAAAACTTATAAATATAATTACAAATCAGAATTTTATGAGCCTAGTTAGGTGGTTCGCACTTCGAATCTCCACCTCCCAGTAACATTTGTGAGCTCAGTCTTCGACATCGAAATCGAATCAAACCTCCTCCAGCAGTCCAAAAAGAATCTTCGAGGGGATTTAATACCTGCTCTGCCGTGCTATGGAAGAACGCCGTATGAACATTCGAGAGTTGCGAAAGTTCCCTCAATAAAATGTTTATTTTCGGGGAAAGTTATGAATATTATTCCTCGAAATTTTCAGGAACTTTAAGTGAAATTGTATGTATGTATGAGCCGCTTTTACGGCGCGCTAGGGCGCTCTGCGACGCCTATTCTCCACAGGAATCTGTCATGGTAGAGATCCTCCGGAAGGTGGCATCTCTCCATCTCTTCATGGATGCCCTCTACCCACCGTTTGGCTGGACGCCCTCTCCGTCGCCTACCTGGGGGGACCCACTCCAACACCTTCTTCGGCAACCTGGTATCAGCCATTCTCTGCACATGCCCATACCATACCAATTGCTTGGTCATGATATCGTGCACAATCGTCCCCTCAACGCCCATTATCTCTCGGACACGTTCATTCCTGACACGTTCTCTCCTCGAGATTCCAGCCGATCTTCGCCAGAAATCCATCTCGGTCGCCTTGAGCATTTCTTGGGTCCGCTTCTTCAACTGCCACACTTCACTGCCATAGGTGATAATAGGCTTGACAACCGAGTTATAAATCCTCTTCTTGTTGTCTTTGGAAATCCTTTGGTCCCAAAGGATCCCATTAAGCATGGCGATGGCTTTCCTTCCTAGAAGATTACGGTCCCGAATGGCCTGATCCAGCTTCCCATCCGAAGTCAGGTTCACCCCCAGGTACTTGTATTGTTCGCAACTTTCTATATGTTGACCATCCTCCAGGACTATGCTTTGCTGAGCACCTCCGACTGACATCTTTTTTGTCTTACGGACACTAACCTCGAGGCCCCATTTGCGGTACTCCTCCACCAACTTCCGGGTCATATACTCCGCGTCATCGTGATCTTGACTTATGACTACCTGGTCGTCAGCAAAGCATAGCGTGAACAGTGTTTCTTGGTCATTTAGAGGGACGCCCATGCCGGCACACTTTCTTTTCCATTCCTTCAGAACGTGCTCTAGATATATCTTAAACAGCGTCGGTGACAGACAACATCCCTGCTTAAGCCCCTTGGTGACAAAAAAACCGTCTGAAAGCCTTCCTTGGCACTTAATTCTAGCAAAAGCCCCCCGATAAAACTGCTTGACTGCCCCAATAAGTCCTTTACTAAAACCAGTTTCTTCTAGGACTTCCCAGAGTTTCACAAGAGGAATACTATCATAAGCCTTTTCAATATCCAAAAACACTAAATGAAGCTCCTGGCCAACAATTCTCTTCTTTTCGGTTAACTGGGTAACACAGAACAGATGATCAGCGGTAGACCGACCAGCCCTAAAACCTGCTTGCTCCTCCGCCTCGAACGGGGTCCACTCCTCTTCGATCTTCGCTTTCAACACTTTTCCATAAATTTTACTTATCGTTCCTGTCACCGCTAACCCTCTGTAGTTCCCACAGTCATCCTTCCTTCCTTTTTTATGCGACGCTGTTATCCAGGCCTCTTTCCATTCTTTCGGGATGTCATCACCGTCAATGCATTTCTGCAGCAAATCCCTGAGATGGTTAACCAACTTGCCAGTCCCACATTTAATTAACTCGGCTGGAATGTTTCCTGGCCCAGGAGCTCTTCCATTCATCAATTCCCTGATTGCTTTGACCACCTCCTCAACTCGAATTTCCATTGAGTGATCCTCGACTATATTTTCAGCATTCCCCGTTTGAAACTCTGGTCGTCCTTCCGTCAATAATTTATTAAAATGTTCGTCAAGCTGTGAGATTGTTATCGGAGATATAATGTCCCGTTTCATGTCCCTTCTTAGGCCTTTGATCAGCTTCCAGCTCTCAGCACTCTTCCTTCCCCCCAGGTATGTGTCAATCCTTGAGCAGTTGGTCTCCCAAGACTCGTTTTTCTTCCTGGTGATTAAAAGACGAACCCTCGCCTGGGCTTTCCTGTACGCGCCGCGGGTGTCTGCAGTCCTAGAAGCCAGATAGTCATGGTACTTCCTACGCTTTTCTTCAATTACCTCCTCTACCTCTTTGTCCCACCAGTAGGGTTTCTGTACATCCTTGCTCTCATTACACATACCCAGGGCTTCCTTCGCAGCTGAATGTATGCAACTTTTGATGAACTGGTACAACTCTTCTGCAGTATCGAAAGTTTCTACTCCCAGTTTCTCATCCAGCCGCTTCCTGTAGAGCGCTTTCACGCTTTCATGCTGTAAGCTATCGATGTTGTAGTGCACTTGTTCGATCTTCGTTCCTTGTGGCTGGCACTTCTGATGTTGCAAGGTATTCCTCTGCAGCCCATACTTAACCGGAAATGCAATCTCCGCCTTGAGAAAGTGGTGATCACTACCACAGGAGAACCCCCGGCAAACTCTTACTTGTTGAACCTTCATGGTACTCGTTTGCCTGGTGACCGCGTAGTCGATGATTGACTTCAGCCCCCGAGTTTGCTGAACCCACGTGTACTTATGGATATCTCGATGTTGGTAGAATCCGTTCAGTATTTTCAACTCGTTTTGTTCACACATATCAATGATGCGTGCACCGTTGTCATTCATCGCCTCTTCACCGAAAGGTCCAACAACTTTAGAACCATTCCTTCGTCCGGTTCTACCATTCAAATCTCCCATGATAATGACCTCCCTTGTCCTTCCAACCCTCAGAACCTCGTCGTTGAGTTGCTCAAAGAACTGATCCTTTAGATTGACGGGAGCATCATCATTCACACCATATACTCCTAACAGGGCCACCTTGTGACCATGCAGTGTAAGATGCATTCTGATGATCCGCTGGTCTACTGCTTCCCAAGTAGTTATAGACGGACGCAAACTTTTCCGGATAAGTATGGCGACTCCTTGCTGTGCGCGTTGATCTTTACTGACACCACTATAGAACAGATCATAACATCCCAAGTTTTCTGATCCTGTGCCTTTCTTTTTCGTTTCTGTTAACACGGCGACATCTACATTATACTTTTTTACCTCCGATACAACCTCTGTCAATTTATTAGAAATGCCCTGTACATTCCAAGTCCCAAAAACCATTGTCCTTTTCCGTAGTTTGTGTCGCAAAATCCGTTTTTTTCCATTATCACCGAGGCTATCTTTATTAGGCTTTTTAACATTAAGTTTTTTCCGGGTATCGGGGAGTTAGCCCGATGCCCCAACCCCCAACCTGGAGGACCAGGGTTTGATTTTGGAGTACCGTCTCCTAGACAGGCTGCTTTCACCACAGCTATGAGCCCTGTCTGCCCCTCTGATGAGTGGTTCATACGCCATGAAGCCGGTGACCATCTCCACCCCCCTTTAAGGCAGGGGCTACCAGCTGGGGTCCGCAGGCTTGCTAAACCTGTGACAGTACTGAGTACAGTCCCCCATACTAGCGATAGCAATATTCGTCATGGGAACTTTTGCTTCTGGGATATGAAAATTTTAAGGTACAGTTCGTTTGTAGTATCTTCAGAATTGAAGGGGCTATGTAATTTTGTGTCGACATCTCTTTTTTAACATTTTTAATTTTTTTTCTTTGCATACAAGAAAGCTGTTATTTACCAATTATTTATTTTCGTTGGATTATGTATGGTTTTTGGAAGTTAACGCATTTAACTTTCAGTTTCGTTTTTTCGGCGTAAAGTATGATATTTTTACTCTACGCATATGCCCGAATACGCATCATAACGACGGTGAAACTACCAAACCACGTATCTCGTTTGCGGTGTTTAAAAATCTCCGCTCACATTTTATTTTTTTGAAGTAGACCAAATCAATATCATTCCTTGAAATTTTCACAGAATTTTCTCCGCACGAAGAGGAAAAATCACGGAAATTTTCAAGACTGGACGTTAAGTAGCTTTTCATTTAAAAAATAAAGTATGACAGGAAGTCTGCGACGTCGCAAACCGAGATACGTGGTTTGGTAGTTTCACCGTCGATAAGTGACCTATGTGCTTCCTAAGTTGCCATTTTTTTCATTCAAATAGATGTAACCGAAATGTTAGATGTGTACTACCTATACTACTTTCATGTCATTGCTTTATTTATTTATTTACTTTTTGCGTAGGTATAAATTGTTATTTTTTGCTGAATTTTGGAGAAAATATTGCTTTAAGAACGTGGAATGTAAATTAATTTTATTGAAAAAAGAAAATACCATCATTAATTTGGGCGAACAGAGAAAATATACATCAATATTTGGGTCAACATCTCCCTGATTATATAAAGGATGAATATATTAGTATTTCTGTATCAAAAAACTTAGCTTTTGTCTTCAGAGATACGATGATTCTAGTCCCAGTCAATTTGTTTTATTGAAAAAACAAAAAAACAAAAAATAAATAAAAAAAAAAAAAACAACTGAAATGTTAGACATACTATTTTCATGTCTTTCTATTTGTATCAATAGGTACTTTTTGCTTAACTTACGAACGTTGAATGCAAATTAACTTTATTGAAAAAAGAAAATAACGTCATTAATTTGGGGGAACATGTGGCTGATTATATGAAGAAGGTATATTCCAGTATTTTTGTTTAACATATTAACTCACGAGAAAATGTTCGTACATTTATCATCTACTATTAATTATTTTTTGATGATTAGTCTAAAACATTCAATACAACCATTAAAAAGTAGTTTCCATCGTCGGGTATCGAACTCCCGATCGCCGGGTGCCCGCACCGAATCAAAAATACGAGGCGGTTTAGTCAACTAGGCTATGACGGATCCACGTGAGCGAGAGTAAAAATAGCATACAAAAGACTCAAGCAATGGGCGGGACTTATCACAAGAGACTGCTTTTGGGATGATATGAAGCGCATTGCTGTATTGCTGTAGGAGCCATGGTTCGCACTGTTTTAATGCGTCTCGAGGTCCATCCCAGCACGCATTCCGATCGCGGCAGTTGAGCTAAGGCAATATTTGCGTATCCATGAATTAAATCAATCAATCGAGCTCTGATTTTGACTTCTTTATCCGTAACGAGTCCTCCAGAACAATTTTCCACCTTGTACGATGGTTATTATTTCTTTACTTCTATTTTTCAAATTTGAGGTGGGATAATGGCGGCTTCTCAAGAACACCGAGGTAGGCGATCTTTTGCACCAACGAACAGAAAACTGATGGCGAAAAATAACCAATCAGAACCTCCCAAAAAAAAGAATTTGCCTAAAAACGGAACTTCGTGGTTCTGCGCAGATTTACCAGTCAGACACGACATCTCGAGGTGGAAAAAAACTCGCTGAAAGCGAATTTTAGCAATCAACACAACTTGACGTAGAGACATGATTGGCTAAAAAATACAACGGTTTTTGATACATCGGAAAATCAACCAAAAATCGGAGACTGGGCGAAACGCTCAAGGTCGCAGAGGTATAGGGAATCCCATAGCGAAAGCAACGGAACGATTCTAATATCATGGGGAACTCCGTTCCCATGACAATATAATTACAAATCAGAATTTTATGAGCCTAGTTAGGTGGTTCGCACTTCGAATCTCCACCTCCCAGTAACATTTGTGAGCTCAGTCTTCGACATCGAAATCGAATCAAACCTCCTCCAGCAGTCCAAAAAGAATCTTCGAGGGGATTTAATACCTGCTCTGCCGTGCTATGGAAGAACGCCGTATGAACATTCGAGAGTTGCGAAAGTTCCCTCAATAAAATGTTTATTTTCGGGGAAAGTTATGAATATTATTCCTCGAAATTTTCAGGAACTTTAAGTGAAATTGCAAACAATTTTATCTGAAAAACTGGAAGAAAAATATTCATAAGTTTACCAGGAAATTCATGCTTTATCGAAAGAAATTTGGCAACGCCTGAAGGTTCACATGGCGTTTTTCCTTGGCATGACAATGTTAGTTTTATGAATTCGCGAAAATGCCCTCATTATTTTAAAGGGGTGGACTCAAACTAAATGAATGCTATGAGATTACAGTGCCAAGACTACTCACCTACAGTCTTTTCGTCGAAGGGACTATTTACCCACACATTTTCACCCAAAACTTTTTAACCCACGGGTATACACCCACAATCCTTTTAAATTACGTGTCTTTTTACCTAGAAGCCTTTTCATCAAGTTACAAAAGTTAGAATTGAGCACCAATATCGCGATTACGTCCTAATAACTGAAAACTGGAGTTAGAACTTAAGTTCGCCTTCAACTAGATGGATGCAATTTGAGCGGCTCACGAGTTGAAATAGTCGTATCACGCATTTTAGTTTAGTGTTATCTGCGGAGGGCGAGTTACTTTCGACGACCGTTCCAGCGAAACGTCCAGTAACTTTTGCTGGAATCTCCTTGTAGAAAACAATGTTGGTAATGACATTCAGGTCTAAATTTTAAAAGATAGCGAATTGAGCACAGCTCTTGCGGCCTCGTCTTAATAACTGGAAACTAGACTTAAAAATCAAGTACGCCTACAATTGGATTTCACCTAAGACTTCCACAGGTAGGATAAAATGCATGTAGGTCAAAACATCTTTTCTGCAAAAAGTCATGTAAGCAAAAGTGCACGAGGATCTAAATGGTGTGGGTCAAGAGTTCTAGGTGGAAATGTCTGGGTGACTACTCCGTGGGTGACAAGTCTCTGGGTGAGTGGTCCCGGAATCGAGACTGCACATCTCTACACTTAAAAAAAGGCTGACATTTGATAAATGGTGCATATGTAATTTTTATTCCGCAGTCCAAATTTTACCAATAATCACCAATTCTCTGAGAAATGAATATTCTCTTTTAAAGATGGGCGTTTATTTTTCGGGAAATTGATACATGATAGAGCAGGGCCGGATTTATTTACTTGCCACCCATGGGCCGCCTGTATTTTGCCGTCCCCTTCTCATTCGTTTTGAAACATCCATAAAAGCCATCAAGTAAACGTGTCGGAGGGGGAGAGGCGTATAAGACGCGTTTACTCGTGTTGGTAAAATTTCTTGTGAAAGCCCTGTCAAGGTCAACACTACTAGCAAAAGTTCACGGAACTTTGCGCGAAAGTTAAGTTCCGTAAACCTATCTCTGTATGGACAAGGCCCTCCATTTATAAGAAATGAACCAAAAAATTATGAAAGAACAAACATAAATGTGGTTTAATAATTTTAACTTCCGCCGCCGCGCCGCGCTGATCGCACTGTATTTGGCGCAATGCGTGAAGTATTCCGATACAGTCTTACATGCGCTATGCGTTTCGGGCCGACCGCTGCTGCACGCACTGTGTTTGACGCAATGCGTGAAGTATTCATGCAGTCTTGTAGGCGCTATGCGTTTCACGCTGCCCGCTGCTGACCGCAGCGACCGCACTGTCTTTGGCGCAATGCGTGAAGTATTCATGCAGTCTTGTAGGTGCTCATATACCGCCGCGCCGCGCCGAGGGTTTCTTCTTTTCATCTCAAGTTCTCGTCATCATTGCTCTCTGCGCCGCGCCGTTCCAGGCCAAATTCCGTGTTCGAAGGTGCTGTCTATTGTATCACAGAAGGACGACAAAATTAGAGATATACTCTCAGGAAATGAGAGATTTTGTCACCTTTTCTCGTTCGTAATTTTTTTGTCTGAATCGGATTTTTATTTATGGCTACATTTATAAAAATGGCAAAATTTGCCGCAATGAGCCGCGGCCCATGTGGCAATCCCCTTAATCCGGCCCTGTGATAGAGTTCAATCTTTGGGTAAGGTCACTGCCAGACCTAAAAATCCAAAACAGATTGTTAAATATTTATCGCATGCCTGAGAAATTCCTCTTGCTGTGACTTATAATGAAGTTTTTTTGCTGTTATGATTTTGGCGTGGAAGTAAAAGTTACAGTTTTGAGAATGTCATAGAGGGTGTCCAGCAACGAAATCTGAAAATCGATATTTTTGACTCCAACCAGGGCTTTTTTTTCGCTCCACTGAAAAACTTGAGTTTCCGTGTCAAGACGCATATTGTACTGCTGCGCCTCACATTACCGTCGTTACCGTCAAAAACATTCTTACTGTTCAATATTATTTGCTTGTTGCTTTTATGGAGTTTTGGCAAACACGCACACTTTCTTCTTTACGCGAAAAGACGAGATTATACACAGAATGGCACAGTAGTGTGCGCCCGAATGTAAATAGTTGGTGACTGTGAATTAGTGGCTATCGCATGTTAAACGGGTTGGTTGAATTAAGCAGCTGCAAATTTTTCTTTCGCCGAGAATGCATCTTTCGCGCTTATAAAACGCGTCGCAGCACCATGCAGTTCGTTCGGAATCGGCCTAATCCTCTTTTCCTGGCCACCCCCTACAACATCATTGTTACTTAATGTTTACATTAGACCCTCATTTTGCTTGTGTGCCAAGTCAGAACGACATTTATCTGGACCCTCATCCTACATTTCGGATCGCAGCAGGGTTGTAAAGTTGTCGAATAGGACTCTTTTCTGAATATTTCCCGAGACGGTTTTGGAGATGGAGCTATACTCAAAGCGTATATTTCGCATGATCAGCTCACTGAAAATAAAGTGATAAATAGTTAAACAAATAAAAACGTATCTCACAGCAAGACTACTGAATATTAATGTAGGTTATTATGCCGGGCTTATTCCCCTACCGCTCTCTAAAAAGGAAACGGGTGTCTCTAAAGTGTTAAAAAACATTATTCTCAAAATTATCCTTCCACCCGTCCCAACCATCAATGCATCCTATCTTTTAATTTCAAACTGCACTTTGATTTAAAGGCGAACCGCGCAATTACGTTATCTTCAAATTCGCTGAACCTATTCCGCCACTCAATGAAATGTACTCTTGTTCTGACGATTTGAGATTACTGGGGCGAGATGATTTAAAACCTTTTTGCGGGCCCGCTCGCTCATCTCCCGCAAACCGTAACTCTCCAGACACCGATTGAGTTTTAATCGAATTTGAGTCGTGAATTTTTATGAAGCCATTTACAGCTAAGTTCTGAACTGTGTAGCCCCGCCTCGAGAGAGCCATAAAAAAACTACGTTTTTGACAGGTTTGTTAAGATTGGAGGACTGCCGTGCTAAAGAAGAACGCCGTATGAACATTCGAGAGTTGCCAAGTTTCCTTTAGTAAAATGTTAATTTTTGAGATTAGATATGAGTATCATTCCTTGAAATTTTCAGGGACTTTAGGTGAAATTGCGAACAAAATTATCTTAAAAATTGGGAGAAAAATATTCATAAGTTTACCAGGAAATTCGTGTTTTATCGAAGGAAATTTGGCAACGCCTGGAGGCTCATACGGCGTTTTTCCTTAGCACGGCAGAGGAGTCTTTCCACGTTCACGAGCGTGTTCAGGTGATTTGAAGGAAGTGGGGAGGGCAGCCCTGCCGTGCTAAGGAAAAACGCCGTATGAGCCTTTAGGCGTTGCCAAATCTCCTTCGATAAAACATGAATTTTCCGGATAATTTGTAAATATTTTTGTTCAAATTTTGCGAAGAATTTCGTCCGTGATTTGCTTTAAAATGTTTGAAAATATAAAGGAAAAATATGCACTGCAAGTTCCTCAAATTGAATATTTCATGGTAGGCGATTTGGCAACATTTGAATGCTCATACGGTGTTTTTCCTTAGCACGGCAGAGCGTCTCTCGCTTCCACCCTATAAGTTATGACTGCATGACTTATGATATCGGAAGTTTTTTCACCAAAGGATGTGAAAAAGAGGAACTGATAGTTAAATAGAACTTACCAAACATGTATGTACATCGATAGTGAAAATCAAAGATTATGTATCTCGATTGCGACGTTTGAAAATATTCGGAACTGTGTTGCTTTTTTATGAAAAACGATTGGTAGCAATTTTTCGAAATTTTCTTTGGTTATTGTGTGAGTAGATAGAATGAAAGTCAGTGAAGATTTTTAAAAATAACGTTAATTTATTTTCTAATAAAAATTATAATGTAACAGGAAAGCTGGAGCGATGAATTCATCAACCACATTTCTGCTCTCTCGACCATACTTCAGGCTAATGAGACCACAATCTTAGCCAGCATCAAAATCAGCCAAGAGAATAATTGAAATCATCATACTTTTTTCGGTGCTGGGTTTACCCATGCTTTTCCTTTTTCTCTTTCTGATTTCAATTTTGTATCGTGTAGTTTGAGTATTTGCATTGGTATTTTGCCTCGAGTACGGTTGTCTGAGGAAGCAATATGCTTGTTTTAAATCCAGTCAAGACGGTCATTTTACTCCTTATTACTCTTGTAAGGAGTATCATGGAAAAAAACATACTTCAAAATATCTTGACTTGATCCAACTTGACTGGATCAGAGATAGAAAAATTTGAGATTTTCTGTTCGTTCTCTTGATACTTGGGTTCCAAATCGATTCTCGTTGAACGCCAATCTGCGAATTTTGGCAGACAGTCCTGACACTCCTTGTTGAGACAGTGCGACACCCTGAAATAACACAGGTAAGATGTGTCCGGCTCCAAATCACTCGGTTAATGGAATCGGACAAACAAATGACACGCATTCTCACCCCTTTTCTGGCTTGGCCCACTTCAGAATCCAAGGAAGGAGTAGTGTAAACACACAGACACTACATATTGAAGTGTAAACTTCTAGATTCTACAGTTGGAGGAACTTGACATCACGTTAACATGAAAACACATAGAAATACGCGATTTTTGACTGTCGGAGCTTCTTTAACAAATAATTCCAACCTCTCAATTCAAGAATCATCGTATGTCTTGGGCGAGTTTGGTCAGCTGCGGGCAAGAGTTGCTAGGAACCACTGGATAATGAAAATTTTGTTGCTTTGGTGATGTTTTCAAAATCTTTTCACTAAGCTCCTAACTCAGTCGTCAAGAAGTCATTCAATGAAATGTCACATTTCTCCATGCGTTCTTAACACCACGAGTTCCCTCTAAAGCATGTCGTTTCTTTTAAGAGCTGGAAGCTACATGAAAATGTACTGTGTTGAAGTTCATCTGAAGGATGGGAATTTTTTCTATTGGAAAACGGTGCATTTGCCGGGGCATAGGAACGTGATACACCCAAGTTGAATGAAAGACCTATTTGTATTGTCGTTTCCTGCACGGAGAAGCACAACTGTATTTCAAGGTTGCAAAATTGACTCAAACAAATCATTTTTACGAGAGTAAACCGGCATCATTTTCGTCGAAAATGTATATGATTTTTGCAGGAGATTAGAGGATACATTGGTGAAAATTCCAGTCAGAAATTCTCAAAATTTTCCCGGTAAGAATGCAATTCGCGGGGGATAAATCTGGCAACATTGAAACGAGGGGCTTGGAGGACAAGGCGTAGAAGTGCAGTTTTTGCTATTTCGAGAAAAAAGTGTTTGATGTGTCGAAATTGCATGGTTCCTTGTGGCGGAAAAAAATTTCAAACTCAATTTTTGATGCCTTAAAGTTGAAATTTGGTAGCGAATTTTTCACAGAATTTGCATCAAGACTAGATTTACCTGCAATCATTCATATCTCAATTTATTTCGAAAACTGCACTTCTTCTCTAGGCCCCTCAAATGTAGTACGTTCTTTCGTGGGATAAACGACGATGTCGTCGCTACCCTGGCGTAAGGGAGTATCTTGATTTCAACGTGAGCCCTGTTCTCCATATAACTCCATGCTTCTCAAGGCTCAAGTGGAATTGGAGATACGCCCTTACGCCAGAGGAGCGACGACGAGACATTGCTGTAGGAGGCAATTTCAAGAATTATTATGCTTGAGTCAAATACTTTTTTTTTAGTGTTCAGACAAAGAATTGGATTTGTTTCCGTTGGGAATTTGGGAGTGAACCAATTTTTTTTTCTTAACCTTGCGTTAAAGTCTCCAGGATTCACATGGCAACTTTGCATCGGAAACGAAGAATTTGTGACAGGAAAAAAAAAGTAATAGCATGGCATCAGTGAGCCATCCCCCTCATGCATAGCAAGCGAATTTTTTTTCCTAGCATTGCGTTAAAGTCTCCAGGATTTGCATTGCAACTTCGCGTCGGAAACACAGAATTTTAAGCGAAAAATAATGGGTGATAGCATGCCACTAGTGAACCAGTGATAGTAAGTGAGTTTTTCTGATCCTTGCGTTAAAATCTCCGAGATTTGCATTGCAATTTCGCATCGGGAACTCAGTATTTGGAACAAAAAAAAAAAAAATAGTGTATTAATGGAAATAGTGTATGAGATACATCAACGAAGAAGAAGCACGTTTTGGCTTTGGAGACAAAATATTTAAAAAAATCCGCGTAGAGGTGCGACGGACGCTTCTTCTGCCTTGCTAAGGAAAAACACCGTATAAGCCTTCAGGCGTTGCCATATTTCCTTTAATAACCAACAAATTTACTGGAAAATTCTGAATATTTTTCTTCCAATTTTTCAGACAATTTTGTTCCCAATTCAATCTAAAATATCGGAAAATTTCAAGGAAAAATACGCATAACTTTCTTCAAAAATACATGTTTTACTCGGGGAAATTTGGCAACTCTCGAATGTTCATACGGCGTTCTTCCTTAGGATGGCAGTCTTCTAGGGCGTACATTTTCTTACACGCAGGGAAATTCACTTTTGACAAGTGATGATTGATGAGCGTCACACGTTGAACAGGTGCTACATAAGTTCGTCAAACTAGGTCTGTTTTGTTAATCCTTTTGCTCATAAATCAGCATTAGGCGAAAAAAGTGGCAAGTTTACCTAATTTTGGACGAAATCGCGGATTATCCCGCGACGAGTCATAAAATTGTAAACATTCCCATTCCTGAGCCTCTTTAGATTTATACTTTTCGAATTCTGATCGAATGCCCACCAGATGCCCCACAGAATGTCTGCCGAATAGTTTTGCTACCTTTTAAAGAGGGCCCTAACGAATTTTGCATATACTACGGCGATCTAAGAGGATTGAGTCGAGAGATAAAATCTTTTAGCGCTATTTACCTCTTATGGAACTAAACAGAAAAATAGAGAGTAAGGGGGTGGGGGGGGGGGGGAGAAGCGCGTTTAAATAAGTAGCGGAGAAGCTGGAGGATAAAAAACGGAGGAATATTTCTAATGGGTGCGCGTGGCGGAGGCCGGAAAGATGGTGGCCATTTCGTGGCCGATTCGATTCGGGGCGGTGAGGGTTGCCTTAAAAGGCCACAAAATTTTGCTAGAGAGGGACTTGTGACGGTTCTGGCACACGACGACCACGAACCGACGCCGCCGCCGCCCGGCGCGGCGTCGCTTTGAAATTCGATCGGTTGTGTCGTTGGAGCACAGTTGTAAAAATACAAAAATCCGAGTCCAGCTGTGCCGTGCGAGGAAGAAAAAAGGCCGTTAGAGCATCCACATGTGGCCAAATTTTCTCTATTAAAATCAGAAGTTCCAAAGGTTGGCTGTTCTTTTGGGCCCTAAGAGCTCCATACTTCGACATGTCCATACTCTCCCTATACATAGGTAATCTATTCATGGCTTTCCTCAAAAATAAATTTATATCGAAGTGAATTGAAATGTTAAATGTGTGAATTTGGCCTCATTCAAATGTTTACACGGCACGGCGCACAGTGGATCGAGTCAATTAAAGAGGTCGGACATGAAATTTTTGACCAAAACTGCAAATTTTGATGTTTATTTCGGCACAATTTAAATTTCAAGGGGTGCTCTTGAATGGAAATTTAACGAGGAAACCAATGGAACCACTTTTAGAACCTCAAAGTTTTGTATAAGCGGAGTTATAAGCGTTTAAAGTTTCAAATTTTGTCCGACCTCTCCTATTGACTCGATCCATCGGTGCGGCATTACGGCCGAGCTGTGCCGAAAGTTCTTGCGCCGCGGTTGGTTTCCTTTTAACCGACGATGTTGCTGATAACAAATTATAGCGGCGATCGGCCAGAGCACTATACATCAGATGGGTGACATCTGGGCTTAATGATGCGCTCTAAAATTCGGATGAAAAAATTTGTATCACTTAATCTAACGCGCACAGTTTGCGGTAGATTTTACGACTTTCGCACACTTGCTATCGCCAGCTGAGTGCTCCCGCGGCGCGGATGGAACGAAAGGCTGAGAAGGAAATTTAAAATCAGTTATTCTAGCGATTTGATGTATTGTTGTTGTAAGCGACGGCACCAATCAAGTTTGTTTCTCTTTCCCCGCTTATAGAATAATAAAAAATAAAAAATCTCAAACTCAATATGCATAGAAAAACCTTGGATTCATTCTCAAATGACTGAATTCGTCCTCTTGGAAAGATGAATTGGATTACATTTTGCAATTAGGAACCACTATTTCTAGCCCATTTTAGAAACAACGTACATGCCATTGGTTTCCCTATGCAGATATGTGATTTTATGGGAGAGCCAGAGAGAGTGGTTCCTTATTGCATAATGTAATCCAATTGTTTTTCTAGTATCATTTTAAGCGTGGTACTTTCCTTTCTCTAGTATTGAAATTTTACGTTCCAGTGTTGCGTAAGCCACTTAAGTAGGAAGCTTATCTTACTGGGTCTTTTGAGGGAGAGACTGACGGCATAGTAAGCCTCATACTTAAAGAAGAAAACAATGTTTCTTTATAACAGTACTTTTTCCAAATTACTTCTCAGGCTTTCGCCGTTTTTTTTCTCGAAAGGGGAGGAGGGCTCGAGCTATTAAAAAAGGGGGGAGCTGTGTTAGAGGTTATGTGAAGGGTGCCCTACAAGGGAAGAGGGAGGTCAAAAATTTGGCTAAAATTCCGTGCGAATACTTTGATCGGGCTCAAGGATTGATCTTTGTCGATGAAGTTGAGGCATTTTTCGATGAAAAGGCTTATGAGGGTTGCAATGCTGCTAAGATTGAGTAATTTTTCATAGCGTTTGCGGCGGATGAAATGTATTCACAGTCGACCTATAAGTCATTACAGTAGTGAGGAAAAAATCGGAGCAGATCAGGGAAATATTCATGGCGGAACTTCCGGATAAGGTACTCTCAACCAGAGAACTACATTGCACAATCTCAGCAGCATTGGAAGTTTTTTACGCCCTTTTACCAAGAAATACCTCAATTTTGAACGCAACGAAACCACCTAAACACGTCTCTAAGCTGTAGGCAGGTCCCATGCACACCCCCAATACTCCCGTGACCGGGTCTGAACACTGATAATTAAGAGGTATAGTCCTTTTCAAGTTATTTGCCAAACATGTTTTCAAGGCAAGCTTTTGAGCTTCTTTCATTTTGTGAGAGATCCTCTCGTTTATTCATCTATTTATTTTTCTGGAACGATCTTGGAACTAGCACACCGATCTTTAAAAGCACCTTCAATATGTTTATAAAAAAAAAACATATATAATTTTTGAACAATTATGCTAAATCAAAATTCACATTTTACAAATTTTAGACAGAATATGATTTAATTGATGCAGGTATACTTAAATACAAACTTAATTATAATTAAAGAGTAACGTAGATAAAGTTCAGTGATGCCCTAAAAATTGTTGAACAGCTGAATATTCCGTTATACAATACGATATAATTTCATCTTACTACCAGAGAACGTAAGGACTTACACGCGGAAAAGGGAGAGAAAGCGTTGTCGGTAAAGAAAGGTGCAAGAAGCTGACCTCTATTAATATCATCGTCTGGCTAATTTCGCTTAGTTTTACACGGTGTGTTATTAAAATTGAGGGAACTTGGCGGCTGCGTTCAACAGACTTGTTTAAGCAAATAAAACCAGCTGACCCACAGTAGGTATCGCTTGACGCTTCAACAGCCAGAATGGGAGGTTCCAAAGAGGGAACACCAAAAAGTAAGGAGTACATGGATTCTTTGTTAATCTTAATTTGTATGCAGACATTAATACGTATTCGTTAAATGAATTTTATTTTATTAAAACCTTTGAAAAGAATTCATGGCTGTGAGTATCAGACTATGTTGTAATGTCTCATTGTGCAGAGTGCACACGGAAAAAAACAGGTTGTCTCTAACAGCTAATGCGGTATGGTTGAAAAGTAAAAAGCCGTGAGAACCAACAAAAATAGTTGGATTCACCAGCCACGTTGACCGATGTGACCAAGCACGAATCCAATTTACCTATACGCCTAAATTAAATCCGACTGTTGCATCTTTTAGTGGTGCAACCAGCAATGTATGTTATCATACCCTCACAAGTAGGCCAAGCCAGCAAGAATCTTACGGCGGATGTTACTGTGGCTGAGATGGACGGATTAACCATCTTGACAAAGCTGAACTGGCCATCACAAAGGCGACCCAACCATCAGGTACCGTCAGCGCGGTGAGAGTTCCCGCCTGGCTAAGCTGCGGTCCGCCATTTTTCCTTTGTCACTCAGTTACGAGTTCATCACGTTGTTGTTCGGAGTCTGTGCGCTTGGCTATATTTATCTATATTAATCCATGTGAATTTACGCGTAATTTGCCCAAATTCGTGTTCGAATCGTTTCTACAGCTACCGTCTTCTCTTTAAATCTATCTGTTTTAACTTTCCACGCATATTTTCCGAGATTTCCTAGTTACCTGTATCGACCACTTTTTGGAGGTTATAAGAGTTGCTGCGATGAATCTGGCTAACAAAATGTGTGAATTCTGAAAACTTGAAGGGCGTTTCGCAAAATAATGTTCTGTTATTTAGTGAGTGTCGGTTCTGTATAAAGTCATTGCGAAAGCGGGAAGATACGGAAGTCCCTTGAAAATGATAGACCAGTGATTATTGAATACTTCGTTCGTATATCTATTTGTGTTAAAATTTTAGAGAATCAAAATACTCTGATGCAGAGTAAAATTTTCCTGGGATATTTGTTGAATATAAGCTTTAATCAAAATTTGACAGTTTCTGTCCCACCGTGAACTGTGGCAATTGGTACTGCGTGTAGTTTATTTTTTTAGGTATATTTTGAACTATCTATCTACTTATTATGAAATCAAACTTTTTGTGAAACTGATTTAGTCTGTAAATGATTCTTTGACGGTAAAAACAAGTTTCGTTTTGGTATCATTTACTTGAAATCGGTGAAGCAATTATCTGCTATTTCTCGTCAAATTTGCTTTAACTGCCAGTAATTGTATGTGTACCGGAATTTTTAATCAAAAAGTAAGTAAAATATCTACTACTTTCATATCAAATTTGTTTCTGATAATTTGAGTTAATATTTAAAAATATATGTTGAGTGGATGTTAGAATCCATAAAGTTCGTCGGAGCATATGGAATTCGGGAAGCTTGAAATTACCATACTACGCAGTCGGAAACGCCACACTAGCATGGTGTCAGCCGTATCGTGTAATTTACAATACTGGTATATTGGTAACTAACTAAACTGCGCAGCTTCATTGGAAAAAAAGCAAGAAGACAGCATGGTTAATAATAACCAAACACTGGTAAATCCGATCATATTTTTTTTTGTAGCGTGTGTAGTAGAAATAAAAAGTATAATAAAGAAAAAAACAGGCTGTGCGATTTAAAGAAATGAAACAAATGATCACAAATACAAATCTAGATTCGAATTCAGTTATCAAACTCAAGCAGATCGACGTTGACGGTTAAATATAGATTTTTTGTGCTCCTTCATCATCGGTCGTCATAGCTCAATCGTTAGGGTGTTAGGTTAGGATTAGGTAGGTCCAGGTTCAATCCCAAATAATGGGTTGAAAAAATTCTATCGTAGTAAAATAAGTTGAGTAAATTAACAAATTTCATATTTTTCATTTTTACAATTTAGCGTTCTCAGATATTTATTTTATGGGGCTCCTGGCCCCCTATTTTCCATTAAAAGCCCCGAAAAATTGTAGCAATGACCGCTGTCCATTTTGGCAAAACTAAGCGGGCATGGTAGCCCTCAAAATGGGTCACTTTGACATAATTGCTGAGCGCTGCGGCCGAGCGCTCGGGTTGATCTAACCATCTCCGCAGGGCTGACCCAGCCGCGCGGCATGAAGGCAGCGTCACTACCTGCTGGTTGTCGATCTAGCCAACAATTTGGTTGGCGCGGTTTTCAGCTTTCGAAGATGGTCGAATCGACCATCTTCATGGCTTGCACGAGACAACCTTTTTTTTTCCGTGCATAACTAAATGTTTTTTTTTTTAGACATATAAGAAGAAAATAGCCACCCGGCCCCATTTTTTTTTTGAGAAAAATTAGCTCAAATTCCAATTTTTAGCATAAAAAAGTTAGTTTGAACTTTCTCTCTGCCATAAGGTTCCATGTAATTTTGTAACTTTCAACAGCATAGGTATTTCTTGAAATAGCAAAACTTGCACTCATGCGCCATGTCCTCTGAGCCTCTCAAATATGGTAGATTGATGTCAAATTAATGTTGCCAACATTAATTTGACAACAATACGTTGCTTCTTCCACACTGGAAAAAAACACATTGGATCTAGAGTCCAGACTCTTGAAAACATTGACAAGAAAAAGGACTCTTGATTCAATCAGATTTAAGCTTAAATCAAAAGGAAGTCCGCTCAAATTAAGAGGCTTGGTTCTTGATTTAAGCTTAGATCTGATTGAATTAAGAGTATTTTTTCTAGTCGATGTTTTAAGAGTCTGGACTCTAGATCCAATGTGTTTTTTTTCCAGTGTATTTTTGATCTTCCAAAGATCCATGTTTCCAAACTTTTGACTCCTTAGCGGCGGGCGGCGGGCAATTTGAGGCAATCAATTTGAAGCGATTCGCGTCTAATGCTGTAAGCCCTGCGTCGAAAAAAGGCAGGTGTCCGGTTGCGGGCACTTATAACATGATAGGTGTTACTCTTGTAGGGTATCTGTGTGAAGTTCGTGTTTCTCAAAACCAATAATGTAATTACAGGGCTCATCGCCTGGGACTCTTCCTAGCAGCCACCTTATCATCAGCCGAACAAATAATTGGTTTTCCGCCTTTTGTTTCTGCGCCAGCGAGCAAACAAAATTAAAAAGCCCGACCGAGGGGGCAGGGGGGCCGGAGGGAGGTAGGAGGAGGGGCGTCTTGTTGGTTTTTGATTGCAGACGAGTTTGTTTTGCCCGCGCGTTAGCCGTGCCACCTAGATTAATAATAATTAGAGCCTCTGTTCATACTCGAGAACTGAGAGATGATCTCTGGGTCTGTCTTGTCTTGGTCTTGTGTTGTCTTCACTATCACTGCCAATGTTGCCGAGACGTCCACAAATATCTTCACTGAGGAAGAAAAAAAACAGATACGAGCTATGTACACACCCCGTCCATTCCCCCAATTGATAGTATTTCTTAAGGTTCGTTACATTATAATGTAAAGATTAATGGAGAGGTTACTATAATTCTGAGCAAAATTCGAGACATTAACTTCATGAAATAATGCTTGAACCATAATGCAATATTCAGTCCTTAAATTAAGGGGTCGAATGCAAGAACGTTTAGTTCAATACACCAATTATAACGATAAGGCTACGGCGATCACGCTGTTTGAGGAATTAACAGCCATTTATCTATTTTTGTTATAGTTTTTTTGATATTTCCTTTTGTTAAAAACTGCAATTTTAGTCGAAAATTCATGCACTGGAAAAAAACACATTGGATCTAGAGTCCAAACTCTTAAAAACATCGACAAGAAAAAATACTCTTGATTCAATCGGTTTTTGCTTAAATCAAGAACCAAGCCTCTTAATGTGAGCGGATTTCCTTTTGATTTAAGCAAAAATCTGATTGAATCAAGAGTATTTTTTCTTGTCAATGTTTTCAAAAGTCTAGACTCTGGATCCTATGTGTTTTTTTTCCAGTGTGTCTAAAATTTCCAGTCACATTTTAAATCTAAAACTAAAAATATTTTTGGTCTGAATTTAGTTTCATTATTTTGATTGAATTAGTTGATTTGTGCAGAATCACAAGTTTAAAAAAAAAAAAAAAAAAAAAAAAAAAAAAAAAAAAAAAAAAAAAAAAAAAAATAATACTATTGGTGGAATATTTTACAGTCAATGAAATATTGAAGCGCAGTAGCCGGTTTATTGCAAAGAAAGGTGGAAGGCCCAAGAGGAGGCCAATCGCTGAATTTTCTGCATTCCTGCATCCTCAACCTTAAAAGCGATTTTACCGGGAAGTCTCTCGGGGTGGCAGCTAAGTTGCTATGATGGGTCAGGAGGATCTTGGGCTAATCTTTCAGTGCCTATTTGTCAAACTAATGCCCCGAGTGTATAACTACTCCATCGCTCAACACTCAACAGCCTCCAGCAGCTCCAACCACTTCTCACCTCCTTCCTTTCGCTGCCAATTAGAACTCTTGATGATTTTGCGCTATGAGTCGACGAATATCTCGAGTGCTTTGTTTCTTTCCCACCGGAGGCTCCATTGATTATGGCACTGACGCCAGGCGTGCCGCCACGCGACTCACCGGCGATTATAGAGTTGTCTACTGCCGTGTTAGAGGAAGAACGCCGTAAGAACATTCGAATGTTGCCAAATTTACTCTAAAAAGACTTATTTTTGAGGATAATCATGCATATTTCTCATTGAAACTTTTCGACACCGTAGATCAAATGTACCGCATTCTGCAATTTAGAACTATAAATTCTGGCTCCTCTGGAAAAACGCTTATGTGCATAGGGAAACTGATGTCACATACGTTGCTTTTAAACCGGGCTAGAATCTATAGGTCCAAATTGCAAAATGTAGTCCAAATTACGAACGATATTCTCTGAACATTTGAAGGAAAAGTATCCACAAATTTTCCGGAAAATTCGAGATTTGTCAAATGAGGCCTGGCAACGGGTGAGGGCTCATACGGTGTTCTTGCTTAGCATGGAAGTCTAGATGTGGGCTTTTCCTTGAACCGATGGATCGAGACGAGCGAAAAATGGAGTAAGAAAGGGACACTAGGAAAGTTACGAACTAAAATAGTTCAGTATATATTAACTCTTAAAGTTTAACGCAAAAAATGATTCACAAGACGAGAATTTTACAAATCGACTTTTTGAGAAAGTATTAGGAGTATTCATAATTAACATGGTTGGATGGCAAAACATTCAGGGAAAAAGCACGTGCTTGACACCAGCATCACGATACTTAAATTTGTTACCGAGAAATACTTTTTCTTGTACCAAGAATAATGTTGTTTAGTTTAAGCTACTGTCTTACTCAATCCAAGTATGGTTTCTCTTGTTCCAAGAGAAATTCAGCTTGATTTAAGATTAAGAAACTCTAGGAAGCAATTTCAAGAATCATTATGCTTGAGTCAAGTACTTTTTTTTAGTGTTCAGACAAAGAATTGAATTTGTTTCTATTGGGAATTTGTGAGTGAACCAATTTTTTTTTCTTAACCTTGCGTTAAAGTTTCCAGGATTCACATGGCAACTTTGCATCGGAAACGAAGAATTTGTGACAGGAAAAAGAAAAAGTAATAACATGGCATCAGTGAGCCATCCTTCTCATGCATAGCAAGCGAATTTTTTTCCTAGCCTTGCGCGTTAAAGTCTCCAGGATTTACATTGCAACTTCGCGTCGGAAACACAGAATTTTAAGCGAAAAATAATGAGTGATAGCATGCCACTAGTGAACCAGTGATAGTAAGCGAGTATATCTGAACCTTGCGTGGAAATCTCCGAGATTTGCATTGCAATTTTGCACCGGGAACTCATTATTTGGAACAAAAAAAAAACCCAGAATAAATTGGAAGCTGGTTTTAAATGACAGTAAAAAATAACAATAAATTAAATTCGAGTAAAAGTAGACTCTCCAGGGTTGAAAAAGAAAAATTCGCAACGTTTCAAACCGAGAAACGTGGGAATCCCATCGAAAAATCTCACGAACTTTTTTATTATTGCGCTCAAGCTCGATAGACACAAGTTGGGAAAACTTCAAATTTAATGGTTCCTGGGGTGGTTTCCATTTTTGTGCGTCACCATACCATAAGGGTGGACCATTTGTAAGAGTTCTTGTGGAATGAATGGGGAAAAAACCATGGCTTTCTTCGAGGGTAGCACTGACGCTGACGCCTGCATGGCCATAGTTTGAAAACCGGTTGAATATCTTTGGGTATACATGAGACTGAGACTGAGGGAAAGATTAGGGGTGCGTTCATCGCCGACCTCAGTGGTCTAGTGGTTACCATAACCGTGTGGTGACCCTGAGGTCCCGGGTTCGAATCCCGGTGGAGGTGCCTGGAACGTAATGGATTTACTGTTACGTGATAGGCAGCTCGCAGAGCATGGATGTTTGTACAATTTTTTCTTTTGCGGGGGTAGGGGATGAAACTTATTTTATTAAGTCATGATTTCATAGCATAAATCTTAAATAGGAAAGGACAACGAGAAAAAAAATGAAGAAAATACTATAGGCTTTTAAAGTATGTGCTGTTGAAATTAAGAAGTTTAATCCTTAAAAATATAAAACTAGAGGATAACGTGCAGGTAATGACTAACGTATTTTTAATGAGGCCACCGCAGATTTTCCGGACCCCACAAGTAGGTTCTGAACAATAACAGCATTATTCAACACCAGCTAAAATTGGCTCAAGATATATTGCAGAAGTCAGGCGGCCCTCTTCCTGGCGCACTGGGAATTAAAAAATCAAAACTTTAGGACGCACAGCAACTTCTCTTCTATACCCTAATCAAGACATTTTAATTTTTCACTATAAAAAGTTTAATTAAATAAAATCCCAGGAACTATTCTGAGGTCCAAATGAAGTATTTTTTAAAACAGTCTAACGGATTTTGTCTGATTCCTTTGGTTTTATTCTTTGCTGGGAACTGAATTTACAACTGAGCGACATTCGGGTGACTACCACAAGGGCAGTATATCACTCTCTAGGACTCAAATCCAGCGACCCGCACACCAATTTGCGACCACGTTAATTGAGGCCAGACTCGGAGGCCCCCCTTACCCTCGCAAAAATGGGCCCTATTTTCAGCTCAAAGGTCATGACCCGCATAAATAATCTCCGATTGTGAGTGATAGGTGAGCGTCATTGGGGGACTGACTTAAAAAGGTTGGTCCTCGAGACACGTTGTCAACCCGAGAAAAATGTTTTCATTTCTTCATTGAGCAGATTGTCTTTTTATTGTACAAGTGCCAACACGGTGGGGTGTGGGGTGGTGGGTGTGAGGCAGCATCTGACACCAATTAGCTGATTGCAGTCCCTGGTTGTGACTCCGTAACATGTCATAATTAACAACTTTTAAATCCGCATTTTTTGTCATGAGCGGGCGGCCGGGAAAGGTTGCATTTTTGAAACATCACCCCTCTGTTCACTTCTTTTTGTAGAAGGATACTTCAAATTGTATTAGTTCATTATAAAATAATACTTGATATTTATTAGTATTATTTTCAGATTTTCTCTTTAAAACGTAGCTCATCGTGTAGAGAAATGGAATTGACCACAATTAATCACACGCGTTCAATTGAAGAGCGAAAAACAAAAAGAGGAAAACTTAATTCTATCGAAGTACCATAATGAAACTACCTTGATAAAAAAGCGATAGACAGAATTTACCGTCCGATTACTTGACTTTTGGTACACATTATTGGAATTTCCACCCCGGCTATTGTCACAGTACTTACAATAACGAGACCTTAGCTTACATATCCTAATGAACAATGACTCAGTTAAAGCGTTGGATACGTATTTCAACTAGCTCTTATTATTGTGACAAAACTTTGCGTGAAACGATTTTTAATCACTGCATCGAAAATCAAGCAAAAGTATGGTAAATCCCACTTTTCTTTTTTCCCTGTGCGTACGTTGTTTTCTAGAGTTTTTTTTTAAAAAAATAATTTCACAGACTCATCTTGATAACCTCCAATTATTAAAAGCGTCAATGGCAAGTTGTTTGTTGCATGGAACGTTTTACGCGCAAAATTTTAGGAAAAACAATGTAAAAAAATACTTGAATGGACCAATAGACAAGGTACGAATTTAAGCATTCTAATACATGTTTCTTGACCAGAATTTCACGTAGAACACGATTTGCGTAACGAAAATTACCGAAATCAACTCCTAACAAAGATATTAACGTTTATATTTCACATTGGTTACGAGGAGTTTGAACTGCCCGCTCACAAGAAACTCAAAGCTCTACGTGAGTCAAATCGTGCACTACAACGGTTTCAGCAAGCTTCTCAATCAAGCGATGTTAATTTCCCACAATGTACTGTTCAAACTATGAACAACTTGCAATAGCTGACGTAAAGCGTCAAGATTAAGGTTGCCAGATTTTTATATCGCAGAGACTGTCATGATAACGTTTTAGCGCGCGATGTGAGTCACGTAGAGCATTGAGTTTTCATGAGCGGGTGGTTCTAATTCACGCATCAAGAATCATAAAATATCTTCATAACGGGTTGATTTCGGTAATTTTCGATGTGCGCATCGTGTTTTACGTGAAATTTTGATTATGAAACGTGTATCAGAATGCAGAAATTTGAGCCTTGTCTACTGGTCCATTCAAACTTAGCAAAACCAGCGGTCACCGTTTTTTACCTGAATATGTGTTTATTCGCGGATTACCTCACTGATCCTTGATAT
Organism: Bemisia tabaci; assembly: GCF_918797505.1. Taxonomy (NCBI): domain Eukaryota; kingdom Metazoa; phylum Arthropoda; class Insecta; order Hemiptera; family Aleyrodidae; genus Bemisia; species Bemisia tabaci. Next base: position 8,694,944 of record NC_092794.1, read on the forward strand.
TAGGTGTCAAGAACCCTCAGAGATCCAGAGGGTTCAGCTCCGATTAAATCAACTGACACTTCAAGACCCACTTCGCCAAGACTGGCCCTTCCCAAGCCAAAAGTATGACAGAGAAATATTAAATTCACAATAGCTCGTAATCAGATTATATCACACAAGCTTGCCACTAAGGTGTAATCGTTTATATCTGATTCAAAGAAAAGATGATGCCACTGCGGTGCATCCAGCGGCAGCTTCTTCACACATTTTCTTCGTATACTAATCCTCCTATATTCCATGTTATGCTTTTCCGTTTGCTGAATTAGGAAATTTAACCATGGTGAAACTATCATATCATGGATCTCGATTCCGATGTCTCATAATTTCGGTTCATATGTTATATTTTTCCAAAAGAATATACTGCTCGACATTTTTGTGACGAATTTCTAGAATATATTTAAGTGCTGTTTTATGTCAGCACTTAAATATTAATAACTATATTACTTTATGTATATATTATTCTACCTCTCCTTCTCTATTGCTAATGATTAATTGTATATATTATTCTACCTCTCCTTCTCTATTGCTAATGATTAAAAAAAATTATAATAAAAGCATGAGAAGTTACAACAACATTATATAAGTGTTCATTTGATATAAAAGACCCAACATTTATAAGCTCAGAACGAATAATTATACTAAAAGAAGTTCCAATTAGTCCTCTTCAAACACCAAAAATAAAATATAAAACACCGATATCTTTGTGGTTAGTCGAAAAAGCTCAAACTTTCATAATTATTAATAGTTAAAGAGATATAACGCTAAACTGCAATTTTAGAATTGATCAATCCCTCCCCATATCTTAATAAATAAAGTTCCTGATAAAAGAGTTAAATTGTAAATTTAATTATAAGTTTATTCTTCTTTATTAAAATTTAAATTAGCAAATTTAATTATAATTTTGAAAATTATTAGTTTTAATTTAACTTGAAATTTAAAGGAGGGACAAACAGAATATCCTTGGAATTATGTGAAAATATTATGATCAAGCCCAAGAAATGCTACAAGAGATTTGCTGCAACGTTGTAAACGGCAAGTGCTTCGGCAGTCTCACCACCGACTTGCAATTGACATAGAAACGAATGATCATTTTTGTATTTTGCTACATGAATTAAGATCATATTTTATTCTTCAGAATTGTTATCCAACGATGCGTTCCTTTTTAAATAGGAGTTTTGGACTATGGAAATAAGGTTTACGATATTCCCTGTCGGCATGGTATATCCTTCACGCGGAATACCAGTCGTATGCAGCCGGCCCATGTGTTACCCAAGTTCTGTTTATATTTTTTTTCGCGCAGATCAGTAAAGGGTAAAGTAGGAAGTTGTTTTAAAACACGATCTACGTGGTCCAAAGGCTAGTGCATCTGGTTGGAAGTTCGAAGGTTCCGCGTTCACGTCCGGTTAAAGGTATAGGGTGCTTTGCGATATATCGATTGATCTGCCATTTAAACCTATGGAAAAGGATCGATAAAGAGGGTGTTCGCAGCGAACACTTTAACAATCGATTCTTCACCATTGCTTCAAATGGTCGAATCGATAATCAATCATTCACGCCATGCCACTGATCTCCCCCCCCCCCCCCTATCCTCAATATATTTACTTTAATTTTGACGTGAGTGTCTTGAACGTTCGTTTGACGAAAGGGGGGCAAAGGAGAAAGGACATTCTGGTGTATGATTATCATAACTTTTTCACGCCATCGTAAATCGTTAAACTAACAATTTATCAATTATCTAAGTATTACGAATTTATTTACAGCGATTTAAGATGTAAATTCGATTTATCGTTCCTATCCGTGAATTTATGATCCCTTGTGATAAATTGAAATATTCAAGTGCCTATAATTTAATACACTGTGAACGAATCTAGTTTTTAAAGAACCGGAGGCGTTATAACTTTTTGAAACAAACCAAGAATTTATCAAAGGTGCAAGCAGCCTCAGATGTTAAGTCACCTCTTAAAAATGAATGCATTCAACTACTACTACTACTTTCTTTCTCTTTTTCTCTTTAATACAAATTTAAAAACGAATTGCGGGAAAAATGCCTTACTTTTAGCCACTATCATTAGCATATTGGTAATATCACTAGGGCTTTATTAAAATCTTTACGAAGAAGCCACGTGGGGTCTCAGAATAATGTGCTGGGTGTGGGGTAAGAATTCTAATGAAATCAAAGCGATTGATAGCAGCGTCTTCTTTCATTCTCCTTGTTTTTGTTTCGAACCCAAAATCGGCACTATGAAATCATTAATCTCTCTTTTAATATGGATGGGGTTTTGAAAGGTGAGCAAAAGGAGCATTAGTTCGATCAGAAACGAACGGACTCCTATAACGGGGGCGTGAAATGATAACGCATCCCACGCACACACCCAAGCCTCAATTAACGAGATCACAAAAGCGTTATTAATATTTCATTGTGAACGTGCGATTCTTGGTTTGGAACTGCAGAAAAGGGGGCGGTTTGAAACAGTGGGAACTGTGATAGATTATTAGATAAATGGATTCTTTTCGTATCAAATCATTTTCAGCTCCGGCGAGATTGGGTCCACTATAATTAGAAATGAATGCTTCTCTGAAGTAGCTCCTTGTCATTTCTTTATCTTTTTCTAAGTTTTCCGAGTCCCGGGTCAGCTAAAATTTAGCCTGGACGCACCATCGCAGCTGCGGGCCGATTATTGAAATTTATAGACATAGCGATGGACAAAGAAGGCAAAAGGGATAAGAAGGGATCCTATTAGTGGGGTGGTTGTAATGGACATAGGAGGTAGGTAATAGACTAACTAACGGTAACCCACGAGAGACCCTAAAGTTAGTCCATCATTTTCTCCCTTAGTCTATAGGACACCACTCATTTCAACCAATAGGATCACTCTCTTTCAATGGATTCGCTCCATATTTCCTGTGTCTTCTTTGTCTATCGATTTTTCTATCAATTTCAACAACCGGCGGCCTTATAATTCTTTATAGGTCATAATGATTCTTCATAAGGGTGTGAGGAGGATTCTAGACGGCAGTAGGTAGAACGTTATATTTCACCTTATGAAAAAGTTAGATGGTGAAGCAATTTAATAAAAAAGGACACATCTTACGAGGACAGTAGATGCTGCGTTGATGTAATGCAGACTTAGATCATTTATCCTCCTCTTTCCATCCGAAGGGAAGGATCTTTTGAATACGCCCGAGTTGATTAATAATGTACATGAGTTAGCCACACAATCAGTAAAAATTGACCAAAATGGTGAGTTCTTTTTACAGGACTTCCGAGATTGATTACCTTAAACGAGCCGCTTGTCCTTGACGGTGCGTAGGGGCTTGGCGATTGTAAGGGTTTAAGCCTTATTATGGGGGAGTTAGAGGGGTGGCTGGATATGTATTGAAGGGTTCAATGGTAGCACCATTGCAAGAGTGAGCAACAAATGTTCGAAATGTTGATTAAGTCAAATAGACAATATCGGTGGTGACCATAAGTGTTTCCCGTTTAATTGCATTTGATCAACGGCCAATATTCGGACTCGAATCTTTGTCATTATATTCTTTATAACCTAGGAAAAATCAAAGGGAAATTCCGTGGTGCAATGTTTTTTGGTCACCCACTGAGAAAATAGAATATGAGAAAAAATTAGACAACGTAAAATATATTTAATCTGATTCTTGTTAGATCTATCGACCATGCAATAAAATATCGTGTTAGGAATTATTTGCGATTAACTTCGGATCATAGTAGTATGAAGCAAGATGCCAACAATATGTCTTGCTTTTGAATTAAAGGAACTTATTTTTAAGACTGAAAATCAAACTTGAGATTAGTTTTAATTGAAAAAGTAAAGCATAGAAACATCTGTGAAGTTTCCCTTCGTTTCTCGACTCTGTGAAAAGTTCAATTTAAATGCATTATTGTTCTTTGCCTTGCACGATAAATTTTTGATGTTTACATTTTATCGCCATGATTTTATTTTTGATTGCATGATTTACTTTAAGTGTTCATTACGAAACAGTGTGACCAGTGAGTCCTAAAATGGGAGTAAAATATTAGTCGTTTAAAGCATTAGGGTCGTAACTAAATATTTTTGTCTCGAGATATGACGAGGAGGCAGCCTTATTGTAATTGTTTGCAATGTGATCAGCAGTCTTTTAAGTTTTTCCTCTTGCGTTTGGCGATGGAGCACCCCCAGATTTGTTCGCGCATACAAAGCCCCCCCCCCCCTCCAAGTATTTTGGATGTAGTTTGCTTACTGTTCCCAAGAAAAGTACTTACGATTCTAATAGTTTCTGGTATAAAAGTAAATTTTTCCGAGAAAAACATAACATCAAAACTAATCAGAGAACTACCACCAGCAACCACTATTCACGAGCTGCCCTCCAATCTTTATGGTTCTGATGTTCTCAATACCATCTAATTTTTAAGCATCAACCCCAACGATAAAGCGATTCTAGCCGGATTCTTCGGCACCACTGTACCCAGAGAGCTCATCTTGCGGTAAAGACTCGCCCGTTTACTATTCATACGACCCAGGGCATGCCTTACATTACGCTCCAAGCGGAGCTTAAAAAGTATAGTAGCCGTTTGACCTACGTTGTCAGCCGACCGAAAATCCCACATAGCAGTACACTGCCGAATTAAGGAAGAACGCCTTATAAACCTTCCCTCGTTGCCAATTTTTTTTAGATAATATACGAATTTTTAAGAGAATATGTGAATATTTATCCTTCAAATTTTCGGACAATTTTGTACTCAATTTAATCTAAAATATCTGAGAATTTCGAGGGAGAATATGCATAACATCCTCAACAATCCATATTATATTCGGGGAAATTTGACAACCCTCAAATATTCATACGACGTTTTTCCTTAGCACAGCAGTACAACCCTCGGTTACAAATTGAAATTCGATCGAGGAGTGGCAGCCATGCGTCCAGGGTAGCCCCTAATCGCTCTGCAGAGCGTTTCTAGGGCGGAAAAAATGGTTTGTCTGGCCATTTAGGCCCTAATATTTTCAAATCAGGTCCGAGATATGATGCGTCTCTCCAGCGTTGCCATAACGCCCTTTAAATCCGCCATCTCGCGAGTGAAACCGGGGAATCCGTTGAATTAAGGCAACGCCGTAACACCTGTTCGGGGTGCAGGTAACAAGTGCGACGTTAGCACTAGCCGTGCCTTTATCAGCTGCAGCGAGAAAATATATTAATCATTGCTTAGTCACGTTCTACGTTTCGACTGCCTTAAACAGGCGGGGAGGACGGAGGGGTAGGGATGAGAGATGAAAGGGGGCGGAGGACTTTGGATAGAGTCGGGGGCTCATCGATTGGGTGGCTGGGAATGGCCGATGAAAGGGCTGAAAAGGAGAGAATCCAGAAAGAAACCGTGTTTCTTTCAACTTGAGCCCGGGTGATAACGGGTTTTAAGGCGATTTAGGGGTCTCGCTGAAACTCGCAGGAGAGTTTTTTCCCTCGATGTTGCTGGATTGACGGGACCGGTTGCGTCTGGCTGGAGGAATCTCGCGATTTGAAAGTATGATTTACCGGGACGATGAGACCTCTTATAATCTTGTCTGCTCGCGCTGACAATGAGGCGAACTAAATGAGGAGGAGGGACGCGTTGAGCACCGTGCATCTCCTCGATTATGTATACGACGGGAAAAATATGAACAAATATCACGGATAAAGTGATGACCCAGTGGGCTGATTATTGGAATTGATAGACAAAGCGATAGACAAAGGAGACACACGGGACATGGTGCGATCCTGTTAGTTGAAGCGCGCAGTTTTTATAGACTAAAGAGGCTTGGAGGACAAGGCTCCTTGGTATAAGTGCACTTTAAAAAAAAAAAAAAAAAAAAGATACTAATGCGATTTCCAGTAAAACTAGTCTAAATGCATATTCTGTGAACAATTCGCTCCCAAATTCCAATTTTTAAGCATCAAAAAGTCAGTTTGAATTTTCTTCCCGTCATTGGGATCCATGTAATTTTGAGACTTCAAACACGTATTTCTCGAAAGAGAAAAAACTGCACTTACGCGCCTTGTCCAAGCCCCTCAAATGGGAAAATGATGTACTAACTATGGGATCCCTAACGGTTTGTCGTTAGTTTGTCTATTATTTACCCTCTTGGCCCATGTGCAACCACCCGCTTCCACTATTAGGATCGCTTTATTTTCAGTTCGTCTTTTTTTGTCAATCGCTTTGTCTATCATCAACACCAATAATCAGCCCGCTTGAATGGTTATACGTATTGTTGAAATATTCACTCGAATGTCAATTGTAATTCAGGGTCGGACTGGTTCACGGCGAGGTCATGCCTAGCGCCATCGCGCCTTCAATTTTGCAGATACAACATGGACATCCATCATGTACGAATAGTTATATCTCTGCGCCGTCATCAACGCGCCTCCTTTTGCTTTGCTCTATTTCCATACTGTGTTTGTTTCAGTTTGTCTTATTTATATTTGTGGTGGTGCTTTAACAGATGTATGAGCAACACAACCGTACATAGGAGAGCTATAATAATTGAGCCTCGTTTCTTAACAATTCTCACGACATCTCATTCGCAGCATAACGCGGAGCTGCGGAACATTGCGAATTCACAGCTCGCACCATCTCGCCTTCAATTTTGCAGACGCAACACGGACATCCATCGAGTACGAATAGTTGTATCTCTGCGCCGTCGTCAACGCGCAGCTTTCCATTTGCTCTATTCCCACATTGTGTTAGTTTCGTTTGTCTCATTTGTGTTGGTGCTTCAAGGGCTACCCCTTCACAGCTCTGCTGCACCATCGATGCAACACTTTGGCGGTCTTGTCATGTGATATGGTAAAATTTTGAGTCTTAAATCCCGTCCCTCGCGCTCGCGCCGCATTGCTGCGAGATTAAAATTGTCAAAACGCCTTCAATTCGATGCGTATGCAATGCGGACATCCGCCGAGCAGTAATAGTTGTATCTAGGCGCCGTTACCCGTATAGCGTCACCACTTCCGAGTGTTGCGTTGACAAAATTCATTATTTCCTAAGATGGGGCGGGCTGGGAGGGGGTTATTTTTCTCCGATTAGTCAATCTGACATACCACATGTTTTTTGTCCCACGTGAAAAATGAATAAAAAGTTAGACACTGAATTACATAGGCATTGTATTTAAATTGGACGCATTTCTGCTAAAAAGAACCACGTAAAAATGAAGTAAATAAAAAGAACAACTTGCGGACGATTTGGGTGCAACAAAGTTCTCTTGATGTAATTCATTTTTACGCGCAGCCCGGTATCGTTACTGCGTCCGATTATTGACTTTCATACGTCATTTCATGAATTAAATATTTTATGATCGAAGAATAACTTTTTTTATCTGTCTTAAAAACTTAACAGTCTTAAATCTATGATGTATTACATTATGTTACCACCATTCGTTCTGATTGTTTAAGACGTAAAATTATAGTTATGTGAAGTTATACTTTCTTCTATTATCTGCATTCCTAGATTACTTTTACACTTTAAGTTTTGCTAAGTTCAATTAATGAGCCTATAAATAAATCCAAATTGTCATTTTTTACCGGTACCCTTGAGAAAAAAAAGAAACGAGGAACTGATAATGATAAAAATTAATGGATTAGATCGAACGCTCCTGCGCGAGAATTTCGGATAATGTAATCTGCCGCGCTAAGGAAAAACGTCGTATGAACATTCGAGAGTTGCCAAATTGTCTCCAATAAAATGTTTATTTTTGAGAAAAGTTATCAATATTTCTCCTTTAAATTTTTAGAATATTTAGATCAAATTACAAACGGAATTCCCTGAAAAATCGAAAGAAAAATGTTTTTAAATATTCCCGAAAATTCGTGTTTTTTCAAAGGAAATTTGGCAACGCCTAAAGGCTCATACGGCGTTTTTCCCTAGCACGGCAGTAATGAGAACTGGTAATAAGTATAGTTTTTCCGACTGAGTATTGTGATTTTTCAAGTCTTCTTACAAACAGTTAGCTCTCTAAGCAATAATCAATCGATTATTATTTGTTATAGGAGTAGTAAGCGCAGTTTAAACAGATTTTTAATGGAATATTAATTGTTAATAATCGTTTCGATGACAATAATGGAGATTTTGCATGTGTGAGGAATTTGCGATTTGACTATCGATTCATATGTAAAAGTTCGCGAGAAACACAATGGTGCCACTGGTTTTCTCTGGAATCAACTCCCAAGCTCAAAAAAAGCTCTCAAGTTGAGGCCAAAATGGAGGGGATATCCCACGCTATCCTGAGAGTCCACCTCTACATCAAAACAAACTCCCCTTGCAAAGATAGACAGCAAATACATTGACAGGGCTGCTACATTATTTGGGGACTCTAAAACTGAAAACACGGCATCACTGCTAATGTATTGGCTCCCTATCTTTGCATGGAGAGTTTGTATTGATGTAGAGGTGGACTCTCAGGATAGCGTGGGATATCCCCTCCATTTTGGCCTCATCTTGAAAGCTTTTTTTTAGCTTGGGAGTTCATTTCAGAGAAAACCAGTGGCACCATTGTGTTTCTCGCGAACTTTTACATAAAAACCAGTAGTCAAATCGCAAATTCCTCACACATGCAACATCTCCATTCTCGGTCGGTTAGCGCCACCCTCGCGTCTGGGTGGTTGAGCTGTGATGAAACTGGCAGATGAAACGACACTCGAAATTCCGTCCCAAGGCGCTACATACGAAGGAAGATGAATTATTTGGGGTTGGCTGCCTGCGAAAGAAAACAAAAAGGAAGACAGATCCGCTCAGCGGGAGAGCCGAATCTTCAACACTTAAAATAATAATATGCCGTTCCCGGTGTTGATATCATTTTTCAATCACACGTGTACTCATCAGCCGCTGCATTCGGAATAACAATTTATGCACCCGAAATCCCCCCCCCCCCTCAAAAAAAACCAACAAGTCGATAGGACACCGCAGAGATTATTTACATTCGTGAGGAGAGACAAAAAGATTAAAAATCACTTTCTGGTGGATGGTTGCGAGGGTGCTATCGAAGTTGCCCGTTGTGAATAGAACCCTACTATTTTAGCTGATTACATTGGGGGGATGTGGGTAATTTTTCAAACTCATCTGGCACTGGTGGTTTGGCCGATGTTGTGACATTGCACGAAAGACTCGTTGCTTCCACATTGCTTGAATGGGAAATAGGGGTGTTAATCCACGAAGATCCGGCTGATCGGGGTATTTCTGACGGAGGAGTTAATCAACCAAGTTTTGTTTTCACCCGCGCTTACCACTTGCTGCGCCGATTCTGAATTATTCATCTAGGAGCTGCCAGCGCCATCAGCGGGGGACTTTCAAAAATTTGACTTGCTAACGGCTCCTCCCTGACGAATCACGTGAAATTCTACCTTGAAATAGACAAAATGCGTGCATTATTTTATGTTCCACCCTTAATTTTTCCCATTTTTCTTTTCACCCTTATTTGTTTTTTATTTAGTGCAACCATCAGATTTAATGCGCTACCCCGTGAAGTTATTTTTTGATGCACCAGGAAAGATTTTAAGAACGTTATATGCGAGCCCAACGAGATGCTCTGTAATTGTTTTATATTCTCAGGATAGCATTTTTTCTTGCGTTAGTTATCTAACTTCGCTTTACTGGGGAACTCCCTAGCCCTTTCAGCAAGAATTGCTGATTAGACTTCATATTGCGATTAGGAATTAATATTTCCGTAAAAAAAATACTCATGCTTATAGGGAAACTAACGGTACCCATAATGTTTCTAAGCTTAGCTAGATATTTTAGTTCCTAATCGCTAAGTGGAGTGCAATGTATTCCGTGGTCTATTTTCACATTTGGACGTATTTCTGCCAAACGGAACCGACAGATGGGAAAGAAGGGGTGGGCTCTTTAGTCGATGGCCGGAAGAAGGGATGGGAATTATAAAGCGCCAGTGACGTCAGCGGCGACGACGGACGACCACCCGCGGATCTGAAACTGAAACTCATGAGCCCTGAGCCCTGTCTACAACGCTCTTTTACCATGCCCATGGCTCATGCGTCCCTCATACAGTTAGCCCTTTGTTCCATTTGGTAGAATGTAAAATCCCGCTTTTCAATTTCCCGAAAGGGGAATCACACCCACTTTTACATTTTTTCTTATTCATGCTTTCTAGAGCACACCCCATTTTCCTCACTCGCCTGTAGTTCCATTTAGCAGAAATACATCCATCTGATTTGATAAATTAATATGAAAACCAGATTTCACGCGAAAAACTCGTATCAGTGGAGTGCAAAGAGTCGAAAATGTTTTTAAAAGCACCTAATCGTAACAGTAAATCAATACCAAGGATGTTGATGTTGTTATTTCAAAATATACCTGAAAAATAATTCCTTTTTTATGAACACCCTCTAAATCCCTTGATACTTGCTATCAAGGGATGGCCCTCCTAGCATTACTTATACTAGTTATAAACCAGAAAGTATATCACCGAAGTTCTATTCATCTTCGACGATATTTATTTCAATAACGCCATTTTAATTTCATTTTTGAAACGCCTATGGTTGTGCGATCCCGCCTCAAAAGCTCTCAGAATCCTCCACCAAAAGAAAGTGGGCCTGACTCCCATGATTTTATGGCCAGCATTTCAGTTCTCCTATTGGAGGGCGGAAGCGGTCAAATTTCGAAAACCACCTCCAGAGCATGTGCTCTTTCACGTTAGGGTCGTGTTTGAGGCCCCGAAAGCATCTTTTTACGCCGCCGAAATAGTGTCAACCGTTGCATCTTGTGTTTCATCGCAATAAAACGGCCATTAAATTTTAATTACGCGCGTGAGCCGCCTCGGCGAGGGCGGAATATTGAGTGAGTTTCAGTGGCGTGGCGTACATTGCGATGTATCGATTGTTATGCGATCTAAACCCATGATAAAGAATCGATTATTAAGGTGTTCGCTGCGAACACCCCGTTTATCGATCCTTTTCCATAGGTTTAAATGGCGTAACAATCGATATATCGCAGTTCACGCCACGGCACTGGTGAGTTTTTATAGGCCCCTGATCCGCCGGGCTGCACGGCACAAAACGCTTTTTGCGTGCGGAGACGTGGATCGTGACTTGAGCGGGATTTCTGGACAAAGGGATACAGTCATGCCCCCTGAGGAGGTGGACTGATGCCAGTCTTCGCACCAATAGTATGATTTATGGGCTGAAGTACCCATGAAGGGAGAGTATACGGACATGTCGAAGTATGGGGCTCTTAGGGCCCAAAAGAACAGCCAACCTTTGAAAACAAAAATAGGTCATTACCAATTTTCAGATTCCAAAATCAGGCAGAATATCTTTTTCGCATAAAGTACATTTGTGGTAATTTTTCCAATTATCGTTGTCGCACAAAATCATTTTCGCACAAATCAGCTCAAAATGAAAAATTCACGGTCGAAAATCTGGACTCTGACGATCCCTGTTGGACTTCTGAGTAAGGTAAGGAATATTTTTTTTCAATCTTTCTTCACTCATTTTTCTTCAATATGCCTCATATTCTTCTCGACGTTGCCACATACTACAGAAAATTATTTGTGCGAAATTTATTTCCTGCGGCAACGATGATCGATAAAATTACCACAAATGCACTTTCTGCGGAAAAGATAGTCCGCCCAAATTAAACGAAAATGGCCAAGAATGCTCATAAATCAGCGTTCTTCCACGAAAATGATTTTTCTGCAAAAACTAAGTCAAATTTGTGCTTTACCGACGACGTTACGTAACAATTGCAATAATAAATTACTCTAGATAATTTGAATTCATAGATTGGCTGCCCTATTAGGTCCCAAGAGCTCCATTACCTGACCTCAAAACTACCGACACGTCTGTTCTCTTCTTATATAGGCACTCTATTCTAGATTACATCAATCCTGCGATGTAGACTCATCGATCGACGTATCGATGTTTGATAGTTCTAATGTTAACAGTGGGACATAACTCTTAAGTCTATACTCTGTGCTCTGTGGTGGCTATTCATTGTATTCGCTCATTACCTATATGCCATTGATAAATCATAACTCAATTGACGACCGGAAGTTTCTTTGAAATCGGAGTTAAGATCAGATGTCTCATTTCGCCTTCAATTTTGATGATACTTCAAGCACATCCGTAAAGCACGAATAGTCGTATCAAATAGCCGTGTGAATCCGAGGTGTCCTCATTTATAAAGTAGTGTCATACAAACTATTGCATATGCGTATTTTCCCGAAACTCTCAATGAAAATACGTCCCGCTTGCTTGATCCCGACCCATTTTGCAGTCTCGTGACAAACATCTGAGAATAAAATGCCGACGCCAACGTCATAATGCTGAACGGTTAACCTTCCACATGCTAATTTCCATTTTTTTGGGCGAATTTCATCGAAACAAAGAATACGATGCTCAGTTGACTCTCCTCCTCTTTCCCTAATATTGCCGAGCAGACTTCGGCAGCGAGCCGTGGAAAGGGAAAACGTCGTATGAACCTTCAACTGTTGCCATGTTACTCGTTTTAGAATAATGATTTTGAGAAAATTCATGAATATTTGAACTTGAAATGTTTAAATACTTTATATCAACTTGCGAATAAAATTTTCTGACAAACTGAAAGAAAAGTACTCTTGAGTTCCTTAGAGTCCCTTTATACCCAGATTACGACAACTCACTTTTGGTTGGGCTAAAAGTGGCTTAAAAAAAATCCAATTCTGATTGGTACTCGCTCATGGAGTCACAAACGAGTGCACCAAGATGGCGGTGTGGCTCGAATGTGAACAAAGTTAATGAAAATATTCCCTAATTGTGGGTTATCAAGAGTAAATTGTTATTTCCATCGATCCAAAATGAAAATAGATCAAGAAATTATTCACAAACCAATCTCATTTTCTTTTTAATTGATCAATTTTGTTGATGTTGTTGTTTTTGGATGACTGACATCGCAGGATTCCTTATCCTCATCCCTCAGTATCGTTCGTTTGGGTGCACTCGTTCGTGCCTCCATGGCCAGCCAAGGCAGGCTGTCAGTCAGCTGTATTTATCGTCGGAAATTTGGCAACGTCGGAAGGCACATACGTCGTTCCTCCTCAGGACCGCAGAACGTGGCTGTCCATGCTGGCATTAGCGGAACAGTAGCGGCCGCTTTCGTCCGCACGTGTGTCATCTGTCTGGAACCGAGAACAATTAGGTGTCCTCGCGGAATGATACTAATGAGCCCCTGCAGAAGCAAAGACAAAAGAACGAGAAAAAAACTGATCGGAAGGTTCCCGGTTCGAATTCGAGCAGGCTTTTGTTCTCGGAAACTGGACATGACGAATGCCGAAATCCGGGGCACTGACCATGAGCTGGAGGATCGGGACTCCGGGAGGGAGCGGTCAACGCTTGTCCGGGGAGACAAGATTCATTGTTCTACGGCAGAGCGCGCTGGCCCATCGGATCTGATTTATGACCTCGCCTCGTCCCGCGCTGCGGCGGCGCGTTTGAGCATTAAACTTAAATTAAAAGTCTATTATTTACTAATTGTTCGGCTGATTTGCCCCTGCAACGCGTGCTGCGTTTACGCTTGGCACCCCCGATCCTGCGCTGCCAAAATTGGCAGGATTCTATGCGATTGTTCAAGAGTGTCACAGTCCAGGGCGCGTCACGTTTATGCCACCATGCATAGTCTATTGCCGAACAAATTTGAAATTGTTTACAGATTATATTACTAAAGTAAAAGAATCGTCGCTATCTCTGTTCTAATTGGTCGATCAATGAGCCATTCATAAATCGTCATGCACTGAAAAAAAAGATTGTCACTCGTCTGTCAATGAGGTATCATGTCGCTCAGATTCGGGAGAAAATTTTAAAAGACAAGGCCTGAATACATCTCTCCTATCTTCTGCTGTGTTACGAACGTAGCGCTCGAAGCACAACTACTAACAAGACAAACGGAAACAAACACAATATAGAAATAGAGCTAGGGAAAGGATGCGCATTTACGACGGCGCGGAGATACAACTATTCGTACTTGATGGACGTCCGTGCTGTATCTGGAAAATTGAAGGCGCGATGACGCGAAGCGCGAGTTCTCAATACTGTGCTGTATGCTGTCAATGATTAGTCTTTCAGATTCGAAGGGTCTACGCCGCACGCCCTCAGATGGGAGCAGTGGCGTGGCGTGAATAATCGATTATCGATATCTCGCCATTTGAAGCTATGGTAAAGAATCGATTACCAAGGTGTTCGCTGCGAACACCCTGATAATCGACCTTTTTTCATAGGTTTAAATGGCATAACAATCGATATATCGCAATTCACGCCACGCCACTGGATGGGAGCTAGTCCGCCTCTGATGCGAATGGAATGTTTATACGCAGAGGAGACTTTTGCAAACGGTTAACTTGGAGGCGAATTCAAAGGCGGCCCTCTCTCAAACTTCAATTAGAATCGAAACATGCATGAAAAAGGTATGGCATTTGATCTGAATCAATTTGACTGTATTACTCGTATAAACTTACTTTTCGATTATCTTGCAGTTTCACGACCTGACCCGTAACAAGCATCCGAGAGGAGAAGGATTGAGAGCGCAGGATATATTCTATGTCAATAATGTTATATTTTTAATACAAATTCATTTCTGGCTCCCGTGTAAGAAATTCGTACACTGGTCTCACACCTGTTTCTTCTTGCCAGAATTCTAGTTGTTTTTGCCAAATTTGGGGAATGATAACTGTAATTTTGGCATCGCGCTTTTGGCATCGAGAACTCGCGCTTCGCGTCATCGCGCCTTCAATTTTCCAGATACAGCACGGACGTCCATCAAGTACGAATAGTTGCATCTCCGCGCCGTCGTAAATGCGCATCCTTTCTCATAGCTCTATTTCCATATTGTGTTTGTTTCCGTTTGTCTTGTTAGTAGTTGTGCTTCGAGCGCTACGTTAGTAACACAGCAGAAGATAGGAGAGATGTATTCAGGCCTTGTCTTTTAAAATTTTCTCCCGAATCTGAGCGACATGATACCTCATTGACAGCATACTTCACGGTATTAAGAACTCGCGCTTCGCATCATCGCGCCTTCAATTTTTCAGTTACAGCACGAACGTTCATCCAGTACGAATAGGTGTATCTCAAGTACGTAAATCTAGTGAGAAAATCATCTACTCTGTGCAAAACATGACAATTAAGACTTAAAGTTGATGCAATTCACCTGCAAAATGTTAAAGGAGATTTTAATCTAGTCGTCTAAGTCGGAGAAAAAAATACCCTGGTCAGTAAAAAATTAATAAGCAAAGAAGATATGACGGAGATGCAAAATAGAAGTACCTTGAAGATGAGTTATAGAGGGCGAGAACAGGCACACAAATTTAAATTCTTGCCGTAATGGAATAAGCTTAACATTTCAAAATTTTAAGAAACATACAAGAAAGACTAAGTTCACACAGTTTTAATGGCAAGTGAAACAGAGAATTTTGAGATCACTCATACTAGAGTTAGATATCATTCCCAGCGTTTAGAAAATCATGTGTCTGATAACGGACGTTTACTAATGTAAACGTCCGTAAGGAAAGTGACGAAAAAAGAAAGATAAAAGACTGAGGAATACAGTTTTCACGTACCAAGATCATGAGCGGGAGTAGGGAAAAAAGAAACAGGGAAACAAAACTGAACCACTTTTTCCTCACTAACGGCCAACGGCTCTATTTTTAGGCATACTTTATCACCGAAATCTGGACTGACCTGGGTGGCCGAATGATAATAGGCTTTGAGTAAAATATGAATTCCAGCGAAGACCCCGCATTTCCATCTTCTACACAGGATTTTACCTTTTTGGTACCACGACTCCTCAATTCCTCACTCTGGGCCGGGATTGAATTTCATTAGCACGACGCTGGGAGCAAATGAACCGGATCGAAGTTTCCAAATATGTGAGGAATTATAAACCTTTAATGGATTTGACAAATTAGTAAATAAAGCAGAAACACGCGCGCACGCGAGCATTTATTCTTATTCTTCATTCCGTGCGAGGATGAAAGTGGAACTAATATCACGGTCATCCTGGAAAAGGAAACGTTACGATCGTTTTAATGTAAAATCTGAATAAAACTTATGTTGGCAGTACTGCCGTGCCAAGGAAAAACGCCGTATGAACATTCGAGAGTTGCCAAATTTCCTTCGCTAAAATTTTTATTTTTGAGGAAAGCTCTGAATTAGAGTACCTGAATAGGGAGAGTACCGACAGATCTGAAACTCCGAAAGCCCATCAGGCCTTCACCGATGCCTCCGCGCATAAAGTTAGGGCCCAAAAGGGCAAAAGGGCAGCCAACCTATGAATTTCAATTATCCAGAGCGATTTACTGATACTATTGTTACGAACCGTCCTTTATTAAGCACGTGTTTGACTCAGTTTTGCATAAATTTACTCAATTTCGCGGAAGAACGCTCATTTCTGTACATTCTCGGCATCTTGGTTAGAATTGGAATCTGCAGACTGGCAGTGAATTTTGTGCGTTCAGAAGTTGGTTAGAAGGGTGGCTGCACTTTTGGGCCCTAAGCCCTCCATGAACCGATCTGTCAGTACTCTCCCTATACAAATACTGTACTCTGCAATAATTTTCCTTGAAATTTGTCAGTGAACTCTTTGCTGTAATCGCGAAGAAAAATCAGTGTGAGAAATTTTCAGATAGAAATGCCAAGATTTTCTGAGTTCCCGTAAATTCGTGATTTACTGAAATAAATTTGGCAACACCTGAGGGTTTATACGGCGTTTTTCCTTAGTACGGCAGAGTAGATGTGCTGCTTAATTGCAATCATACAAACGATGAATATTTCTTTTTTTGCTTTCCTTACTCATACCTTGAATTTTCTGATCTTTCGCCTACCTTAACTTACAAACAGTGGCGTGGCAAGCTTTGCGATAAATCGATAGATTTGCCATTTAAACCTATGGAATGATCGATAAACGGGGTGTTCGCAACGAACACCATAATAATCGATTCTTCACCATGGCCTCATGTGGGGATATAACGATAATCGATCGTTCACGCCTCGTCACCGCTGAAAAATTGAGGAACGTCTTACAAGAAAAAAGTATGGAATTCGCATGTTGGGAATTATTAAAAGAGGAAATAAGAAAAGGGAAACCTGTGAATTGTGAAGGAACATGCGGCTAAAAGTTGTGTTCATTATATATTTATTTATCATAAAATTTTGCTCAAATTTTTTATGGTTGATCGAATAATACTCTCAAACTAGTCGTTGGATTTTGAGCTGGAGATTACTTTCAAGCCATGACGCGTCAGTGCGATGATTAAAAAGATTATTGCAAATTTTTCACAAGGAATAATGTCTTGCGAGTTATGTAAATTTTAAGGTAGCTTTGCCCTCACCATAAAGTATGGCAAAATCATCGATTTTTTTCTTCCGTAGGTTGTAATTTTTGCGGTAGATGTAATTTTGAAACTTTAAACATATGTTTTTTAAAATAGCAAAAACTGCACTTAGGATGCGCCTTGTCCTCCAAGCCCCTCGGTTGAGCGTTTAGAAGTCGGATAAAGCCCTTTCTCCTCTCTTCTGTAAGTATATGGAATTCTATGATGCTCAGGACGAGAAAATTGACGTCATCATGACATTCAGACACAGCGATTGCCTACTCAAGGAGCGCAACGTCCTCAGAATTTTACGGCGTCGATGTTGAGGATCACCTCTTCCCGATCCCGACGGAGCACGTGTATGAGCCACGCGTTGCGGCACGCGACGCCTGCCTGCGGTGCACTCCGACCGGCGTTATTGTACACGCTCTCTCAAGTTGGTAAGAGTATCACTCCATTTAAATACATGGTTATTAATCGATACACTGAAAAAAAAACACATTGGATCTAGAGTATAGACTCTTAAAAACATCGGCAAGAAAAAGTACTCTTGATTCAATCAGAATCTAGCTTAAATCAAGAACCAAGCCTCTTAATTTAAGCGGATTTCTTTTTGATTCAAGCAAAAATCCGATTGAATCAAGAGTATTTTTTCTTGTCAATGTTTTCAAGAGTCTAGACTCCAGATCCAATGTGTTTTTTTTTCCAGTATACCAGGTTGGGCGCCTACCTCCTCGATTTATATATGGATCGCATGTAGCAAAAAGGAACCAGCGCAACCACAGAGTTCTTAAAATGTTGCCTCTTCATGATTATCTGAGGAATCTCTCAGAATAGCAAATGGTTTTGGCATCCCACCAAAAAATTGTAGTTTTAAAGGAAAATAATCTTGTTACTTTTAATCATGTACAAATATTAAGTATTTTTGAGAGAAAAGAAAAAGTTGTACTATTTTGAGGACATGGTAATCGCGCTAGTACTTTGCTGAATGCGCTGTAGACCAAACCCGGTTTTATCAAGCCACGAAAATCATTCTTTCGTTGTTTTAGCTAATGACGGTTACGAAAATTAATTTTTCATCCGTGAAAGACCTCCTTATTTTACCGTGGGCAACCAGTAAAATTAATTTTCAGAAAGTCTAGTCGGATAACTATTTAAAGTGTTACTTTTTCCAAGACAATCTTTCACTTCTCTTGAAAAAAATCTTTAAAAAATCGATAAATCTACCACTTGAATCTTTGGAAAAGGATCGATAAACATCAGGATTCAGGGTGTTTACGCTTCGCCACTGATTTTAAGTAGTGACACGTCCTCCTTTCCTCCTTTTCTAATTTTTCGTTTCTTTGTTTCAAGACCCGACGACATGACACTTACACAGCGTTTTCTACGAGTTCATTCGAGAGCCTTGACAAAACATCACCATTTAGCTGCTTCGAATACGGAAGTCAATTATCACTAACAGCCCTCAGTGAAGAGAGCGTGCTGGAAGAATATTATATAAACAGATAGGGTTCTGTTTTACAGAGCGGCCTTTTCGCTTTGAATCCAACGTCGCCCGAAAAGGGGAGAGCAGGAGAGGATTTACGACAGCGTAATGGGACGAGCGGTAACTCAAAACTGAACCGAGTCCGGCCAGAAAAAAAGAAAAATAAGAATAATTCATGAATAAATAAAGGGAGGGAAGGGAAGGCTTCAACCACTCAGAAAAATGTGGCGCCGGGCACCACTTCGGGGATTGAGACAGATCAAGGATCTGAACGGAACGCACTACTGGGCTTTAAATGGTCGCAACGAAAAAGTGGAGCTAAAGATGAAGATTTTAATAAGCAGAAGAAGAAGAAGGAAATGAAGAAAAAGAACAACGAGAGAGAAAATCAACAGAGGAAAGATACCCAGCCTCTGTCTCTGTTGTCACTTTTAGTTGCTTAAAACCGGTTTTTGTTAGTTGCAGTTACGAGCATGGTAAAAACAACGTTACTACAGTGCTAACTTCTTGTAGGTTTTCGATTTTTATCTATCACGGGAATTCCCTCATGAAAGAACGTAACTAGATTTCAATGTTGCCAAATTTCCCCTTGAAATTTGTATTTTTACTGATTTAAATTGTACTGATTACTCATCTGATCTCATGCATAAACCAGTAACATTTTTGACAAAAATTTCACAGCCTCATGAAAAATGTAATTTCCTATGTTGTAACATACTGTACAATTTCTCTAACACTTTATCGGCACTCTGATGAACACTTTTTTCGTTAGGTACAAATTAAAATGTTTTCAAAATACCGATTATAATTGAATGATTTGCTTTTATTCTTTACACACGATGGTCATAAGTAGTATAAGTAATTGGTAAAATTGGTATACAATCGTTTTTTTGAAATTTTTTTAATTTGTATCGAAAAAAATGCAATTGTTTGCGACAATTGGACGTATTTCTGCCAAACGGAACTATGTGCATTAAGACGTGAGCCCTGAGACCCATAAGAATATATACATAATAGGGCTCACTTCATAATGCACATATTTCCGTTTGATAGAATTACGTCCAATTTTGCAGGGTTTTGAATGGAGTTACGTCCTTTTGTCCGGGAAACGACGAATTGATGCGTGTTTTTTTTAGCGGTCTGGCAAGCATTGCGTACTTACACCTCACTTATCACAATGGATCTCGGTCATTCACGTAGTTCGAGGACCCGTTGGACCCGGGGCGTTTTCTTCGAAACGCCAAGTCAGCCACATTAATTTGGGGAAAAGTTCAGTTTGAGCCACCGCGGTTGTCTCCCGGGGCGAGGGAGGCGAGCGCTCGAGCATGCGCCCCAGACGCGGAGCGCGTCGCACCGGTGACTGGTGACACTCGAGCATCACCGATGTCTCCATCAGATAACACGCTTCATTCAAGAGGTCCTCTCACGGTTGCCGTTCCAACGTCTAGTCTCTTCTCTCTCCCTCACGACCACGAGCATGGTTGAAACTGGTTTTTAAATAGTGCTTTAACAAGTGAATCATATTCATCTTTCTTATCCAGACTCTTTGTCGGATTTTCAAATTTTGAATTTTATGCAGAGGCGGATGAGCTAGAGTTTTTACGAAGGGAGAGTACTGAAATGTCTGAAATTTCGAGGTTGGCCTAGCGGTCAGCGCGTTTGACTGTAGACCAGTGGGTCCCGGGTTCGAATCCCAATTTTCACGGAACTGCATGACGAGTGCAGTGGATCAGCAGAAACAGATTCTACTCGCCTTAATCACTGAAAATTTGAAAGCCGGAGCATGGATGTGCCAAAATCTCCCTGATGTCTACTCTCAACTGACAAAAAAATAATCTCATGTCTATAGATGGCTGAAGATTCCTAAACTGGAAGAGAAGTCAAATAATCTGCAAAAATAAAAAATAAAAAAAATTCGAGGTTAGATGATGGGCCCTCAGGGCCCCAAAATGGCAGCCACTCTATTAATTACAAAGATTCATTGATCCGATTAATAGGATCCATCCAAAACAGCAACCTCCTACGTTCAATATTAACCGAGATATCCCGGCTTAAAGTCGGTACATGACGTCAGGCACTGCGGTAGTGAAACCCTCGATTTCTTCCACCTTGCTTTAATCAGTCAAGGAAACACATATTTGCACTGGTTACTCATCGTGAAACTCAGATGAAAGCAAGGTGAAAGAAACCAAAGATGTCACTACCGCTGTGGATGACACCATAAACCGAATTTTTCAAAGTGCGATATCTCGGTTAATATTCAACGATACACTGCTGCTTGGGCAGATTTTATTATTTTTAGATAATCTACAAGACTCAAGCATCAAAATACAATTCCGTGACCAACGCAACTGACTCATCTGTAGAAGTGTCAGTAGTATCCTTGGGGCCTCAAAGGCGACATCAATAATGCAACATTTAGATTTGTCAACGCGGTTTGCGAGACATCAGAGGGAATGAAAGAGGTCTCACGGTCAAAATGAAAACATTCAGCAGTGTGTGTGGGTCTTCTGAAAAGGATTCAAATTTAAAAAATTCAGTGGTATCAGAGGGGCCCCTCAAATTTCTAAACGACGGAGAGGCCTCTCCAAGAATCAAAACTCCTATTATCGGGGCTTGCGAGACAATTAAAGATATAAACGGGATCTCACGGTTTTGAATGCAATCGCAATGTATTGCAATCTGTGCTGCTTGGGTAGCAGGTAAAGTAAGAAAATTGTAATGGGGGTAAGTTGCTGTAGAAAGGCAGGCCTCAGGCCTGGACTTCACTGGACTGCATAGGACCCAAAAGAATGGCAGACGTTGTGAGAGAAGGATTTTAAATTATTGTAAATATGTTGCTTTTTACATTTTGAAGTCTAATTTTTTTACTGTTTTAGAAATTTTTGAAATTTCATAACATTTCATGTTTCCTCGCAGTTTCATCGGTCTAATCAGCCGAGCCTATAAAAAAAGGCAACGCCACATGGTCCGTATTTTTGACCGCACTCTCCACGAGCACACACTCATCCTCGGTCCTTATTCTGCTTTATTTATTCCTTATTTTTAGCACTTATCGTGCCATCTCACCTGGTCCGGCGATTCAGTACCGGTCCAGACGATTTGCGCTGGGCGCGACTCTCTCAATAAATTTTTGACTCTTCGCGGTGCAGTTAGTGGTTATTTATTCCGGTCCCACGTGAAATCCAGTGGCGTAATCCGCGATGTCTGTCTCTCTCTCTCCTCGGGAGTGATCTCTGCGTGACAATGGTGCTGCAAAGGCGTGGTGTTCCCTCGCTGTCCTTCTCTAATACGCACCGCGGGGTCGGGAGAAGGAAAGGACTCGGTTTTGGAGACACAATAAATTCTACACTTTAGTTCGCCCTCGAAAGACGGTGGCAGATGCAGTGATTGGGGAAACTTATGTCTTGCCGGACGACCTGGAAAGTCAGTCTTTTGATGAGTCGAGCCCATTGGCCGAAGCGGAATACCTCGCTGCTCGATACGTTGACTCGCGATTGTCGTGTTGGGCTCGGCTAATGGTCAGGATTTTTATGGACGTACCTCCTTGTTTAATGAACTGACCACTGGAGTATGCGCTGTCGTCACTCAGTGGACGGAAATTGATCTTGCAGTGGCTGAAAATGAGAACGAATGGAATGGAGAATGGTTCTTCAGAGTACTGCCGTGCTAAGGTTAAACGTCATATGAGAAGAATTTTGTTTTAATCAGCGTGTCTAAAAATTCCAAAGAAAAACATTCATCAAGTTTTTTTTTTTTTTTTTTTTTTTTTTTTTTTTTTTTTTTTTTAGGCAATTTTGCAATATTCAAATGCTCATATGGTGTTTTTTCTTAGCACGGCAGTGTAGATCCTTAGATTTTAGGCAATGCATTCTCGGTATATATTTCAAATTCTAATCATTAAGGGGATTGAGTTCGAAAAATCAAAATTTCAGTCCATAGTTCAAATCATCAAGGAAACTCTAAGTGCCAATTATCATCCTCCAAAATTGTAAATTGAGTGTCAACACAGCCGAAGATAGGAGAGACGTATTCAGAACTTGTTGTTTATTTTTTCTCCCGAATCTGAGATACGCCTCATCGGCAAGAAAGACAGGAGCATTGAGAGTTCACGCCTTCCGCCATCGCGCCTTCAATTTTGCAAATGCAACACGGACATCCATCAAGCAGAAATAGTTGTATCTCTACGCCGTCATCACGACGCGTCCTCTCCTTCACTCTATTTCCATATTGTGTTGGTTCGGTTTGTTTTATTGGTAGTGGTGCTTCAAGGGCTGCGTGAGCAACACGACCGGAGATAGGAGAGACGTAATATTAACTTTTTCCCGATTCTGAGTGAAACCTTATTGGCAGCATCGAGCGGATCGTTGTGAGTTCACGTCTCACGCCATCGCGCCTTCAATTTGGGCGACGCAACACGGACACCCATCAAGCACGAATAGTTGTATCTCTGCGCCTTCGTCAACGCGCATCCTTTTTCTTGCTCCTTTTTCACGTTGTGTTGCTTCCGTTTGTCTTATTTGAAGTGGTGCTTCAACGGCTGAAAGAGCAACACAGCCGAAGATAAGAGACACCTAATCGGGTCTCATTTTATAGCTTTAAATATAACGTAAAAAATAAGATGTTACATTTGAAATTTATAGATCGCACCCAGAATGCATTTCCCAGGAGCTGATGATCCACCGTAGATAGTGCTTCGCATGTAACCATAGTGGCAAGTCGTCGAGGCAATGTAAGTATGGTTGAAGCAACATTTATTTTGGAATAAAACTCGTTCAAAAGGCAGCAGCGGTTGCCGTCCGTGGCAATGTCTCTTGGAAAAACACTGAGAAAAAATCACTGAGAAAATTATATCTTTGCATAAAAATGAACTTTCAAATAAATATCTCCAACAAACAAATAAGTGACTGAATAGGGCGCGAATTGAATCACCACAAGACAAGTTTTTCACGAAAAATTGATGCCGAAGAAGTTTAAAATGTTCCAAAACTCCATTATCAACCAGAAATTTTCCTGAGACCTTGCAGTTGAATACGGCCTTAACGGCCGTGAAAGCTGGTGCCTCCACATCAACCGTGCAGTTTTTGGCCACCGAGAATCTAAATTCTGGCCACTGCGTTTCTCGAGGAGCGCCCGGCAATGTTGATGCAGCGTTATGCCTTACACACACAAAAAAATAAAATAAAGGATGTCCAGCCAATTACTGGAAAGTACCAAACAACGAAATAAAATACCTGTTCTTGAGAGTTAAGGACGGATATTGGATGGGCGCGCACTGTGAGAATTATTGAGTGATCTGCTCGACCCCCTCCCCCCTCCTGTTCCTGTGTAAATTTTATGCACTCCTGTGAGACTCCGGTCAGTGGACTGATGTATATGATAAGAGGAACGACAGCTCTTGGACACGGTGAATTGGGGACTTACAAGGAGTACTTACTGCTGCCGTGACCTAATGTTTTCGAGCGGACGCTCCCAATGCAGAACGTCCATCACTGTGAACAAAAAAACTTTCCTCTTTCAATTTGGAAAGTGCGGCAAAGTCCTAGCGGACTGTTCACCAAAAAAATGGGTTGAAAATGAGATACACCGAAAGAAAAATGAAGTTGATTTAACATTCTGGATGTAAAAAAAGTGTGCGAGAACTTACAAAATGCTGAACTATCCACCACAGCAGTTACTTTTACATCTCGGCATTGCTAAAGTAACTGCTGTGGCGGGTAATGCAGCATTTTGTAAGTTCTCGTATACTGTTTTTAGATCCAGAATGTTAAATCAACTACACTTTTTTTTCGGTGTATGGCTCAAATCGATTGAGAAATCGCGAAAATAAAACGCGCAATGACATTAGACATTACATGAATACGTCATGTATGTATGTTGCAGGCATTTTATCAAATGCCTAGGCAGAGAGGCAAATTTTGCAAGTTAATAATATTTTCTAAATTTATGACGCAAGATCTACGAGGTTTCAATATTTTGGAAAAAAATAACTCATCAAATCTACAGACTTTCCTTGTTCCTTCCTCTTCAAATGCTCCTTATATATTCAAATGTTAACATTTTAAAAGTGCTGTGTCTCACGACATACTGGAAATTTTAAGGTAAATTTTTGGTTAGGGGCTTAACACACTGTCTGATATACTTTTCCATGATACGGTTTTTTACCGAGCATTCTTTTTCACAATAGCAATGAATTATTTTGATTAAAATTAGAATTTCGATTGAAATTAAAATATTTGACTATTTGCCTATAGGCATTTGACAAAATGCCTGATTTTACTATTTGCCGGCGACATATATGTATGTAATTAATTTAGTGAAAAAACCTATAGGTTGCCGTCAATTATGACGTCAGGTTCCCTGTGTGCCAGACACTTTACCTGAAGAAATTAGCCATCAAAAGGGCAAAATTCTCGTACATACATCAGGCAATTACTAGATAATATTCCCTGATGAGTCCAAGACGGAGCACAGTTTTTCCCACCACGTGCCAATTTCTAGGATATTTGAATCTTTTTACGGAGGGCATTATTCGGAGGAAAATTGTGATTTTTCAGAAACATGATACATTTTTTTGAGAAATGAGCGCTGCAGAGTGTATTGTGATTCTAAGTGAAACCTTATTGGCAGCATAGAGCGGAGCATTGTGAGTTCACGTCTCACGGTATCGCGCCTTCAATTTTGCAGACGCAACACGGACACCTATCAAGCACGAATAGTTGTATTTCTGCGCCTTCGTCGACGCACATCCTTTCTCTTGCTCCTTTTTCTTGTTGTGTTGGTTCCGTTTGTTCCGTTTGTTTCAATGGTAGTGGTGCTTCAAGGGCTGCGTGAGCGACACAACCGAAGATAGAAGAGACGTAGTATTAACTTTTTCCCGATTCTGAGTGAAACCTTATTGGCAGCATAGAGCGGAGCATTGTGAGTTCACGTCTCACGGTGTCGCGCCTTCAATTTTGCAGACGCAACACGGACACCCATCAAGCACGAATAGGTGTATCTCTACGCCGTCATCAACGCGCGTCCTTTCCCTCACTCCATTTCCACGTTGCGGCAGTATCATTTGGTTCCGTTTTGACAGATATGATCAACAACGCAAACGTTCAATGCAGCGATATTTCTGAGAATATGTAACTGCCAAAATTAATTTGCAGCGATGTGTCCAAAACACAGAAAAATCTTTTCAGGACTTCAGGGTCCCTACATTCCTTTCCTCCGCACAACTAATGAGTAATGCGTTTTGCAGTTGGAAGATTGGGTTTTTCAAACTGGGTCTTGTTTGATGAATTTCTTGACAGGTCGCTAATTTCGATGTGACTAGTCGTAACGGAGAAAAAAGAGGAAGCAAACCTCACGTAGAGCCGCTGCTGTAGGTTCTCTAAAATACTTTGCCCCTGCTTAAAACATTCCCATTTCCCTATCTCGGATGTTTAGATCGCTGCCAGCTGACTGCCCAGCTCGGTGTCAAAAAAATGATTCCTGTGGTTCAGATTCCCAGACGCCTGGCGCCAGAGTTTCCAGTGTCCAGCTGCGGGTCGATTCTTGACTCGTTATCGAATAGCCTTCGATAAATAGCATTGCCAAGATAGGGATTTCATTCGATAACGATTCAACAGTCGACTCTTTGCCGGTCGGATCTCGTTTCTCAGTCTAGGTTGATCGATTCGAGGGTAAAAGAGGATCCCCGAAAACGGACATGGTCGAAAAAAAATGTGTCAAAAAGCGGGAACCAGATGTGTCACCGACACATGTTCGGGAGCGAAGGCCCTGGGGCCATTTTTGCTACTCTCCCCGCGAGCATTGGTCTTCTTACCGTCGCACAGTGCAGCATCCTTCTGGACGATGCGGACGAAAATCGGTAAAAGACACTTAACTTTAAATACCTAATGAAGATAGTAGCACTGACAGGGCACTATCATAATAAGAAAATGTTATATCTCAGGATTTTTTTTTGCATATTTCACGAGAAAAGTTCATTTGAAGTTGGCAACCTCGAATTGGATTACATTTTTCAAAAAGGAGCCACAATCTTTGGCTCTCCCATAAAAGCACGTATCTGCATAGGGAAACCAATGGCAAATATGTTGTTTCTAAAATGGGCCAGAAATAGTGGTTCCTTAATGCAAAATGTAATTAAATTAGCCCTATGTTAAAAATGTAAAAGCAACGTGAAACACCGAAACTTTAACTTCAAATATCTCTGATACTCGCAAACATTCGCAAGATCTATTTGGTAGAATTGAAGTTGGATATCTGAGGGTTAAGAAAATGTCAACCATCCAGAGCATTTTGCATTTCAAGCGAGAAATCTTCATTCGAAGTTGACATATTTTCTCCGTGTATTTCCTATGGATCAGTGATTCTCGACCCATTTTCCGCCCACTTTCTACCCAAAGAAGTAGTTTTAAGCGCAAAATTTGAAAATGAACCATCACTGTGAGTCAAAAATATCTTTAAGATGACAAACTCAAAAAAAATTATTCAGATGTCGAGTTGTGAATTTTGTATTTTTGTCCACACAGGGCCGCACTCGCACTGTGCGTCGTCCTCGATGAAGGAATTGCGACCTGTGGCGAGGCATGAGAGATCGATTATCGTCATTTCCCCTTTTGAAGCTGTGGTAAAGAATCGATTATTAAAGTGTTCGTTGCGAACAGCCTGTCTATCGATCTTTTTCGATAGGTTTAATTGGCAGAAAATTCGATGTATCGCAAAGCACGTGCCACTGATCGCGAAGAGCTGGCATTCGAGATCGGAAGGGAGGAAGAGGAAAGGAAAACACATGGCCCATCTATCTGGACCACATAACATGCGATTTTTTACGCCGTCTTGGACTGTCTCGAAATGCATCTATGCTATTTGTAGAGTGACTTATTGCTGTGAAAATGTTCTCTCATTCCATATAAGATATCCGATTCCTCTCTTTCCCACCTTAAGTTATCGGTGAGATGTACTGCCGTGCTAAGGAAAAATGCCGTATGAGCCTCCAGGCGCTGCCAAATTTCCTTCGGTAAATCACGAATTTCTGGTAAAATGTACATATTTTTCTTCCAAGTTTTCGGATAGTTTTGTTCGCAATTTCACCTAAAAGTTCCTGAAAATTTTAAGGGAAAATATCCATAGCTTTCCCTAAAAATACGCATTTTATCAAAAGTTATTTGGCAACCCTCGAACGTTCATACGGCGTTCTTCCTTAGCATGGTAGCGTAAGGATTGAGTTTCGCTCCCTTGAGAAAATAGGGCAAACTAAAATTAATAATCAACATCCATCTCCGAATTAAGTTACCGTTACTGTGAATATTTTTGGGTTAGTGAGGAAAATTCACAGAATTTTTTTTTAAAGAAAATCAGTTTAATAGTTTTCTTTTTGAATAATAGAATCCGAGCGAAAATCTACAATTTTAATGAGCGGACACGATCCAAGTCATCTGTAATATTTTTTATTTTTAAAAACTGTGTCAGATAAAATATATATTCAAAATCGCTATGAACGAAGTTTGATTATTTTGAGCTTCTGATGATTTCCATCAATTCGATTCAGCACTTATTCTAATTCAAATAATTATCCATTTGTTTTTACGGTGACAAGAGTGAATTCCTACTATTGCTGTTGAAGATACTAGTGTGCAACTCCAAACTAGAAACTTCGGAGTGGGTAGTCTAACTACTCAATTTTTATTTCACAAAAATGATCCAATCCATATTTAAAAACGAATAGGTTACCAAATATGTCACAAAATTATTTCCAAATCGAAACCGGCATTCAGAGCGCGCAAATTTTATGCATCGTATCATAATACCAATATTTTGGATATTTTGACCACAAATTTCGTTAGCTTTATCGTACATTTTTTGTACCCGCTTTCAAAGGCTCCATTTTTTACTTTCGAAAGTCGAACCATGACCTTTATAGCACGCAGCACGGAGAAAAAAAATTCGATTTGTATGAAACATCCAAGTTCTCGATTCAAGTAACCAATCTTCGGTTTAGGAAACCGAAGTTTATGTTAACCACAGCTAAGATTTTAAACTTTAGTTTTTCACCGCAGGCTTCGGTAATTCAATCGGATTTTAGTTCTTGAGAATGAAAATTTCGGGTACACGCACCGACAACTTTGGTATACCGAGGTTCTGTCCTGGTGACTCAAGTTTTTTTCTGAAAACCTTGTAAAACCATACAAATGGTGATAACTTTGTACGGTTTTGATGGTTAACTACATTCTTCCCATGAAAGCCTTACCGCTTGAAATTAAGGGTTGTCTCCTCTCATTCAAACTTCATCTTGCTTGAAGGGCTCTCCGAGATTAAGGATATAAGCCCTTCAAAAAAGAGGAACGGATTATTATGTCAGTGTAGCCCACAGTCAAAGGGGTGAGCTCCGAGCACCAGACACGAATTTGTCGGCCCATTACGTGGAATTGACGGAAGGAATAAACTACGCCCTCAAATAAGATAATGAATTAATTATTCAGCTAAGTGAGAAGGGGCGGTTTTTTCTCCTTTTTTTCCCTTGAAAATATTGCACAAGATGCTCGACCTCCCGACCTACTGACGGATATACGAGGCCTCATAAATACCCGGCAGCCGACACGTAAAACCTCTAAGAGCTCAGCGTTCAACACGTGTGTGACTTGGTCTAGGGGTGACTTTTGAGGGGTTCTTAGTTCAAACAAAGCGATGCGTGTGAGAGAATAACACCCGCAGAGAAGGGGGAGGGGGCTGTAAGTTGCGGGTGATGAAGAGGGGGTGGGGTAGGGGGCTAGACAAGGAGAAGCGAAAGGAGTCCTACACACGACCACATTCCGGTGATAATGACCGTGTTGTCGGAGGAAGTGGCTGTTCAGCGATCCGGAGTTTTTTTGGTAATTTTTGTGCCCTCCAGACTGACGGGGGTTGTTGAGTTCCAGACGCGGGGTTGACCTTTGCTCTCGGTCCTGACTGCAGAGGGGTTTTCCCCTTTGCACTATTGCCTGTCAACCGTTTCCTTGAGGTATTTTGTAAAAGTTGGCCCGGAGTAGTGATCTGACCAAAAATCCCAAGATTTCGCTAAAAATTCCTTAATCCCCAGATTTGCTCAAATGTCCACAAAAATCCCTGAATTTTGAGAAACCAGCCATTCTTAAACGCAGAATTATGATGTTATTTGATGTATCGATTTGAACTTTTCAAATGCGAGTGGCTCGTTTGAATTTTGCCGCTCTTTGAAAGCAGTGCTAAAACAGACCAATAAAATGAAAGAATAATACAGGATCGTCGAGGATTTTTTTTTTTTTTTTTTTTTTTTTTTTTTTTTTAAATTGTTGAACTATCAAGTATATTGAGTGACGCATTGTTTATGTTCTGGCTTATTTACGGGAAAAATAGTGTTGCCAGTTATACCTATACAAAATGTAGATGAAAAAATTTGTCTACTGATTTGAAGCTAAAATTGAGGATAAAATAGTCGATTTTTATTTACACCTTTACCCCATCAAAAAAATTCCCTAGGTTGTCTGGAGAATCCCTAGATACCTAGGTCTATAGGAATAAAGCCGTAGACATCGAATCACTGGCCCAGAAAGTTAGTATAAGAGACGTATCTATACCAACAGGCTAAAAAGTATGACAGATGATGTGAATCGAAAGGAACGAACTGTGTTTATAGGTTTTGCATGCCTTATGACTCCTTATGCTTTAATTATTAATCTGAAGACGGATCTTTTTACCATAAATACTCCAAATTTTGTTCAGTGCGGGCCCCTGGTGACTCCCTCGTGGAGTTGGTCATACTATACCTGGAGACTTGAACGCAAGGTTAAGAGGAAAAACTCGCTTGCTATCCGAGAGATGGATGGTTCATTAATGCTATGATACGTAAAGAAACACTCTTATTTGGACCGCGTTTAGTATAGAAAGGAACCAAGCCACGTCAGCCGTTGCCAAATTTAATCGAGCAATTTGATTTTTAAAATGAAAACGATCGTGCGGTTTTTCTCGCAAACAGCGAATTTTCTCCATTGTCCTCAGGAAAGAGAAGCAAATTCCTCAAAATTGTCAAAGGAATCCGTCCAGACGTTCTCTTGTGAAAAATTAAATTGCCGGTTAAATTTGGCAATAGCCAATGTTGCTTGATTCCTTTCTGCCAAACGAGGTCCATTTTAAATGTGTAGAGTAGCGCATTTTGCTTGTTATTAATAGATAATTAAAATAAAAAGTCTTGCCTTACAAGCTTGTTGATTATTTTATATTATTGTAATCTAGTGGATATACATTTCGAACCAAACGAGTCCATCCACAGCATTTTCATCACAAAAACTCACAAAAAGTTCACTAAATGTCATAGTATGACAATGCGTTTGGGCTGTTACGCGCAAGAAAAAGGAAAGAGAACAATCATATGTATACAAATTTTAAGAGAAAGTTGAAAGTGCACTTGTTAAAAATCGTCAAAGTGCGTAATTAAAACGTTAGAAATCTTTGTTCACCTGAACGGATTACATCAAGTGCAACCCGATGGATGATGACACTCATACGAACTAGTGGTGAACTTTTTGTGAGTTTTTGTGATAAAAGTGCCGAGGATGGACTCGTGTGGTCCGAATTGTACACCCTGTATGACTGCAGTAATATAAAGAAATCGACAAGCGTGTAAAGCAAGACTTTTCATTTTAATTAGCTCTAATTTTCTTGTGAAAAAAGAAAATAGCGTTCGTAATGACACCGAAGTCATCAATAATTTTATCTTATGATATAAAAAGCGAACATTTAAGGATATATGGTCATGCGGGAAAATGGACAAAAGTCCACGGTGATAAACTTCACAGAGGAGCGATTTTTTTTTCCAGTTGAGATGGAAAGTGCCCATTTTTGCGCCAAGAAAGAGTGTGATGAGTATTTTTACTTAAAAATGTTACGTTCCATTTACACCTCAAATCGCTGCCTCTCGATACTAAGCACGTTTTTTGAACTGCGAATTTCGAAGTATCATGCAACTGCAAATGTACATTTTTTGTAAGCATGACGAAAATGTTCATAAAACTTAATATCTCAACGACTCTGAGTTCTTTTGGATAGGGTCACAAGGGACCTCTTCCTTTGAACAATCTGCATAAAGGGAAAAGGAATAGCTTTGATTCTAAGTACAAAATATACGTTTTACGAGTCTTGAAAAATTTTAATAAAGCCCATCGCGATAAAACAATTTATTCATAATACTCTGCCTTTATGAAGAGATTGTAGTTCTTGTTTAAAGAAATTATTTCACATTATTAGATGAAATTTTAAAGACGAAACAAGAACAAATGAATGAACAGAGAAAACGGAAGCAAATTTTAATTAAGAAACAAAGCTGTCCGTAGACTCTACGGCGTAGAGTCCGTGGACACTGTGTTTAGCCACAAAGCCACATAACTCGGTTAATGGACCCTCTAGGACTGTTGGCAGAAACTTGAAACCGCCGCCCTTTTCATAGATTCGACTGGATTGTCCAGTTAAATACGGGGAAAAGGTCCGGCCAGTTATGTCACCTCTCTGGTCATTTTTAAAAATGGAGAGAAAAGAAGATGTATAGCAGTAATTGAATGATACCTAATCAGTCACCTTTAAAGATCCAATGGAACCGATTAAGTCTCAATCCACGGGAGTACCAACATTTTGTGAGCCTCAAGTTCCTTACAAGCAGAGGGCTTAGCGGCTCAAGAGATTTTGGTACTTGCACGGAATGGGGGCTGAATTGTTCATTGGGTCCAACTCAAACCTGCAGGGGTCAATCTTGTATGAAAGAGGTGGGCATATTGAATGTGTGCGTGGACATGGCTATAAAAACACGGAACGCCACAACTAGTGGTGAGGCGTGAACGACGGACTATCGATATTTTCTCATTTGACTCTATGGCAAAGAATCGATTAATGACGTATACCTTGATAATCGATCCTTTTCTATGCGTTTAAATGTCATATCAATCGATTCATCGCTAAGCACGTCAAAACTCTCACCCCTTGGTGCGGTCAACAATATCTCAAATCGGTGGGAAACGTCTACTTACCCCTACAATGACCCCATCGAGGACAATCAGCCCTTTCTTTAAGTGGGGTTTGTGGAGGAATTTGACCAACAAAACAAGCAGATGTTCGCAGAAAGTCAAAACAAACTTGTGAAACTGTCTCACGGGGTGCGCTGGACCACGCGCACCGATGTCAAACCAGCCGTTCTGTCAATCCTCATCTGTAGGAACGATACTGGTTTCATCGTTAAACTCGGCAATCCTGAATGGCTGTGGTCTGAGGACCCAAAGAAATATATCAAAGTCGAATTATAGGTGAACCTAACTATTGTCCGTGGTTTCGGTTCACGGGTGGGTGATCTGATTGTCCAGGGGTTTTATGGGTTCTGGCTCCCCTCGACTGTTCCAGCCTTCCGCTTTCCAAGGTTTTGAGCGAGTCGAGGTTACTAAGTGATGACCTAATTGTAAGTGTCCGAACATCTCGGACCCTTGGCGTGTCCCTCAGGACTCATTGTATTGGAAGGAGCTTGCCATATCAGGGACAGCTTTGTGAAGCATTTCGTCGCTTGGCTAACATGAGGGCGTAACTCACGAAAAAATTAAATTGCTGATTTAACGATTAAATTGCTGAAAAAAGTGGCTGCAATATTTCAAAGTAGATTTCACAACACAAAAATGCTACTTTAACCACCCCCGTTGTTAAATTAGCTTACAATAGTGGTTAAAGTAGCCTTTTTGTGTTGTGAAATCTACGTTGAAATATTGCAGTCACTTTTTTTTAGCAATTTAATTGTTAAATCAGCAATTTAATTCTTTCCGTGTGCACATTAAATGTGCCCGGGAAAGCATTGAAATGTATGGAAGACTGGGCTCATTGAAGAGTGTGGCTACGCCCTTATGTCAAGTAGGCGACGATTTAATCGTGCTGGCACCCCATTTGTCAATCGGGAAGTTTTACATTGGTTAATGAAAAAGCTGATTGTCATGGCGGGAATGAAATAATTTTCGGTGAAAAACTGATTCTCAGGGACTTATTAGCGAATCTTTTTAAGATGTTCGAGTTCTGGGAGTGGAAACGAGCCTTTTCTCCGCTCCTACTTTCTTTTTCTCCGAAAGCTGAATGAAACCTAAAACTATGAGTTTTCTGAATTTTTGTGAACGCTGTTAGTGCAGATTTGTAAAAAAGTATAAAAGTAAACGTGGCGTTGCGTTGTGCGTGCAAATGCTAAATTGCTAACAGTATGAAACTGAAGGGGACCGACTTTAATTTCTGAAAACTGTGTTATTTGCCCATTGAATGGTCCAAACAGAAAATAAGTATTATTGAACTTATATCTTTCAGAGATAAACGCATTACGTATATTTTCAAACGGATTTCAATTATTTTGTTAAATTATAAGTATGGTTAGATTCTTGAAATTATCACGCTTTGATATTTCCATTAAAAAAGATAAAAGTGTCTTATTTACAACGGATAGAAATAAGAAACAGTAATGCAAGTCACCAAACTCGTATTGATGCAGCGCCTGGATATAACTACACGTGCCTAACAACCGACCGTATTGCATATAGGGATAAAATGAAGGTGCATCTAAGATTTGAGGGAATTTATTGTAAGTTTTTTGCCAAAAACCAGAGAACTTTAATGATAAAACTACGCTTCAAACAATGAATCAAACAAGTGATAAGATGATACG
Organism: Bemisia tabaci; assembly: GCF_918797505.1. NCBI lineage: Eukaryota > Metazoa > Arthropoda > Insecta > Hemiptera > Aleyrodidae > Bemisia > Bemisia tabaci. Next base: position 8,729,457 of record NC_092794.1, read on the forward strand.
TGAAAACACCTAATCTTAAAATAATTTAAAATTATTACAAATTAATAAATAATAATCATGAATATAATGTACATTTACCCGTTATAAAAAATTTCCCCTCTCCTTAATATAAAACATTTACTGGAAGTTTCTCACAGGAACATCTTGATCGATAAAAACCATTTCATATTAAAATTTTTGAACGGAATGGCAAATCTTTCAAAATTACAACAAACTAAAATTTACAAAATATCACGTAATTTGCAACAACTGCAATGGAAAAATGGAAGGAAAACAAACTTGAAGCCCTCAACTCTTGATGAAAATCTCTTCAGGAAAATCTTGATCGATAAGAACCATTTCATATTCCAAAATTTTGAACGGTAAGGCAAATCCTTTAGATTACAATAAACTAATATTTACAGAAGATCACGTAATTCGCAGAAACCGCAATAGAAAAATTAAAGACTAACAAACTTGAAGCCAGTTTAAGATATTGGCAATGGTTCACCATTCCACTCTTTCAAGCACTCGAACAAAGGGTCTATCAGCGCCCCCGAGCACAACGAGCCGAAAACCTTATCAATATCCTCCCCCGGCGCCACATCCCTCTCAGCAGTTAGAAAACTCGTGCCTAGAACTTCCCGCACGAATTTATACAACGGGTAAGACCTACATTCCACTATCCTGTTAGGAATCTTCGGCTTCCCACTTTCGAATTCTATCCTAGTGTTCTCGACCTCTCTCGGCAAAACCGACTTCATCACCTCTTCAAAAGCCCCGATCTGTTGGAAAATAGAATTCGTCACGTCACTCTTCAAGGCGTGGTCCACCAACGTCTGCCGCAAGCGTTGCATCAGCGGGTAGTGCGGGTTGCAGGGTTCGTCTATGTAGGCGTAAACATACTCGCGATCGACCACCTTCAGTAGATCCTCGACGCAGGAATCAACCCAGCGCGCCTCACCATTCAACCCTACTTTTAATACTTTCGCCGCCACACGATCGATCGTCTTCTTCACGGTGTGTTTGAAATTGTCCTCCAAATGTCGCAAGTCTACAGCTTGGCACAAAGCGATCAGGAAGGTCGCGGACATGATTTTCAAGATCTCGAGGGCCTCGTCCGTTTTTCTGGCCGAAACCAGGCCGAGGGAGTTGACGTCTTGGTTATGTTGCTCGGCGCTCTGGACGTGAGTCGTGACGGGGTTCCCCATGAACTGGAGTTCGGAGCAGTAGGAGGCCATGGCCGTCTCGGCCCCTTTGAGGCCGAAGTCCAGGCAGGGGTTGCGCCCGCCGCAAAGGTTAGAGGGCAGACCGTTGTTGTAGTAGTTGTTGACGAGCTCGGAGAACTGGGCGAACATGAGTCTGCCGATGGCGGCGATGGCGAGACGAGCGTTGTCCATGGAGACCCCGATCGGTGTGCCTTGGAAGTTCCCGCCGTGCACTGCCTTGTCCCGCGTGACGTCGATCAACGGATTGTCGCTCACCGAGTTGATCTCTCGTTCGATCATCGTCGTCGCCGCCCTAATCACCTCCATCTGCGGTCCCAGCCACTGAGGGGATGTTCGCAGAGCGTACCTGTCTTGTTTTTGTTTTTGGTCGGGGTCCAAGGCGTGGAGCTCCTCAGCTACCTTCATGAAGGAGCTACCTACGAAGCGAAAAGAAAAACAATTACTAGGAGGCTGAAAGGGGGGGGGGGGAACTGGAAGACACCCCACCAGCTGATGAAAATGATAGACAAAGCTGTGGACAAAGAAAACAAAAGAGGGATCCTATTGGTGGAAACGGGTGGTTGCAATGGACAAAGAGGGTAGGTGATAGACTGACTAACGGAACGGCAACCTACGCGAGAGACCCTTTAGATAGTCCCCCTTAGTCTATGGGAACCATCCACTTCTATCATTAGGATCGCTCCATACGTCCTGTGTCTTCTTTGTCTATCGATTTGTCTATAAGTTTCAATGATCAGCCCGCTGGGAAGATCTGTGGGATTTCCCTAGCTCCAAAGGATGGTTCAGGGGAGTTGCTTTGACTCAAAGGAGAGGTGTGGGCTCCCTTATTGAATTTTGAAAATTTGAAATGTATAAGGAGCAAGTTTGAGCTGTTCTCGCCGAAAAATTGTTCGAAAAACAATTTTGAAGATGAAAGAAGTCGTCGGTTCCCTCGCGAAAGAGGGTAACTATATTTCAATATTGCCAAATTTCCCCATGCAAATTGCATTTTTACCAGGAACGTTTTGGGCATTTCTAACTTGGAATGTAACAATTTTTTTTCTTATCTCATGCGAAAATCAGAACAACCGTCCCTCCTTCCGCCCGTCCTTTTTCCGTTCCTTCGTCCGCAAAACGGCGCGATACGTCAGGCACTTACTTCGCAAAATTAGTTGCATTTCTTGAGAGGGGCCACGTAAATTTCTTGGGGACAGCCACCCCCCCCCCCCTCCGGCGCCCAGTGGATCGAGTTAGTAGGAGAGGTCAGACAACATTTCGAAACATTAAAAGCTTATAACTCCGTTCATACAATATTTTGATATTCTAAAAGTGGTTCCATTGATTTCCTTGTGAATTTTTTTCATAGCAGTACCAGTTCAAATTTAAAATGTGACGAAATAAACATAAAATTTTACAGTTCAGCGAAATTTTCATAACTGACTTCTCTATTTGACTCAATCCTCTGTGCGGCGGTCTAAGCTCTGTTCATTTTTCTCATTTTGGTGGAAAATTCAAAAAAAAAAAAAAAAAAAATGCAAAAATACCGTCCAAAATGTGTTCCATGATGGCTGCAGCCTCGATTTGCCCGGGATGGTGCTTGAGTTTGTGCGTCAAGTGATCGGTGAATTCCGACTTGCCGTGCATAACCTCGGCGAAGATGGCCGAAAGAACGACAGACAGAAGCGCGAGTAGGTTCGCCTCGTAGAGGACCGACGCGGCCAGGCCGGCCCCGACTGCTGTCCCGTTGACCAGGGCCAACCCTTCTTTCAGCTGCAACTGCACCGGCCTCTCAATCCCGGCTCGGTTTAGGGCTTCGCTGGGTCCCAACACCTCATTGTCAGGTCCGAGAGCTTTCGCATTGTACCTATAACAATATGTCGAATCAATCTATTAATTTATTCCCATAGTTCATTTTCTTAAAATTTCTTCACTCTGTTATTTTATTGCCTCCTTTATATTTGCGTTTCAATCATCTTCTTGATTTTACTTTTTTCAGTATTATTTAAAATTTATTTTTATGTTTTATAATTTTTTCTCTCCTCCTTTTTACTTTATCCTACTCACTTCTTCTCACTTAATGCAGAAACAAACACGCGGCTTGGCGACGCACCTTAGTTAAAAAATATTAATACGTAGTAATTTTAATTTAAAATTACTACTCCCCTGTTAACGTATTTCCTCCCTATCTTTGCACAGAGAGTTTGCCTTGATATACAGGTAGACTCTCAGAGTATAGCGCGGGATCTACCGTCCATTACGATCTCAACTTTGAGAGCTTTTTTTGAGCTTTGGGGTTGATTTCAGAGAAAACCAGTGGCATCATCGTATTACTCGCGAAATTTTATACAGGAATCTGTACTTACATCGCAACTTTCTGCATGCAAGAGCTCCATTCTGCCGTGGTAGGGAAAAACGCTGGATGACTACTCGAAAGTTGCCAAATTCCCCCGTATCAAAATTACACTTTAAAGGAAAATTTTTTCATATTTTTCCTTGAAATTTTCAGATATTTCAGATCTAATTTTTTAAGAAAATGTCTGAAAAATTTGAAGCAAAATATTCAAAAATTTTTCCAGCAAATTCGTTTTTTATTGAAGGCAATCTGGCAACGTCTAAAAGCTTGTGCGGCCTTCTTCCTTAGCACGGCAGAATTAGTTCTGGACCTCAGCAGGGAGGATCCCAGCAGGGTCGCAACCCTGCAGATCTAGTCGAAAAAGTTGTCCGAATAAACCAGAGAAAAGTAACCCTCCATTAGTATCTTGGCCATGGTGGAAGCTTTTACTTTCGGAAATTCACTACATGGTTAATGTTCAACAACGTGCTGGCAGTTTTGTTTTGCAAACAAGCCGAAGATGGCCGAAATTAGAGAAACTTGTTTGGCTCATCACGTCACCCGAAGCTCATCAGTCATCATCCAGCATGTAGGTGGGCCAACAGCCAAAATTAGGGTTATGACTGTTGCTCCCTTATAATTGTCCATAAGGAATTGTTGAATCCCCGAAAGTAAAAGCTCCAACGTGTCGCCAAGAGGCCAGTGGAGGGTCTCGTCTCTGGTTCTGGACCTCAGCAGGGAGGGTCCCAACCCTGCGGATCTAGTGGAAAAAATGTCCGAATAAACGTGCGGAAATTTGCCCATAAGTACTCTAAATTTCCAGTCTTACCTGCCAATGAGAAGGCCTGTGATGTAGGAAAGCGGCATGAGATCGCCGGACGCCGTCACGGAGCCCCTCAGCGGGACGCAGGGCGTGACGTTGGTGTTGAGGAGCTTGGCGAGGGCTTCGATGATCTCGAACCTGACGCCGGAGTAGCCTCGCAAGAGAGTGTTGGCCCTCACGAGCATGGCCGCCCTCGTCGCCTTCCGTGGTAGCGAGTGACAATACTCCGATCCCGGCCCGAAGACACCTGCGTTCAAGTGCCTGTTCAATTCGTTTCATTCACCAACAAATAAAGTTAGAGGCGTAATGGAGATGTTGCATGTGTGAGGAATTTGCGATTTGACCATTGATGGTCATGTAAAAGTTCGCGAGAAACACGATGGTGCCACTAGTTTTCTCTGAAATGAACTTCCAAGCGCAAAAAAAGCTCTCAAGTTGAGGCCAAAATGGAGGGGATATCCCACGCTATCCTGAGAGTCCACCTTTACATCAGGACAAACTCTCCATGCAAAGATAGGGAGCAAATATATTAGCAGGGCTGTCGTGTTTTCAGTTTCAGAGTCCCCAAATAAAGTGGCAGCCCTGTCAATGTATTTGCTCCCTATCGTTGCATGGAGAGTTTGTCTTGATGTAGACGTGTGCTCTCAGGATAGCGTGGGATATCCCCTCCGTTTTGGCCTCAACTTGAGAGTTTTTTTGAGCATGGGAGTTAATTTCAGAGAAAACCAGTGGCACCATCGTGTTTCTCACGAACTTTTACATAAGAATCAACAGTCAAATCGCAAATTCCTCACACATGCAACATCTCCATTGAATTGGTGTACTGTCGTGCTAAGGAAGAACGCCGTATGAACAATCGAGAGCTGCCAAATTGCCCCGTATAAAACATTTATTTTTAAGAACAGTTATGCGTATTTTTCCTTGGTATGTTCAGACATTTTAGACGAAATTGCGAACAAAATTGTCTGGAAATATTGAAGAAAAAATTTCAAGATTTTTCCAGTAAATTAAGGTTTTATTGAGGGAAATTTGGGCAGCGTCTGAAGTTTCATACGGCGTTCTTCCTTAGCACGACAGTGTAATTATGTGGGATGCTGAATCTAGGACTCGCTGAAATGACGAGGAGGGCTTGGATAGGATTTCTAGACCCGAGATACTCAGGAGAAGGCTTGAAAATCAAGTTTTTCCCTGTTAAAAATATAGCTTTAGGATCTGTGTTCGAAAATACCATAAGAATTCTAATATCCGCCTGTAGACTGTAGAAGGCGATAGAAAAGCATATACCTGACTATATTATAATCAATCATATAAATGGCGTTTCTCTTTAGCACGGCAGTACCATTAGATCTAAAATTTTTGAATCAAATTGAAACTAATGGATCTTTTTTGGCTTTGCTTCCCCTGCAGAATAGTGTAGCCCCCTTTTTATTCTACCACCTTGCCCTATCAATGAATCGGAACGCGTTAATACCTCGGAATAATTACCTTATCGCCTCCTTCTGGAGAGCGTCTCCTTTCTCCGTCCTCCTGTGCGAGGTCGCGCCGAACCCGGTGGTGACCCCATAGGTGTCCGTGCCCTTGTTCGTCGCCTGCACGACCCACTCTCTGCTGGCTTCGACCGCGGGTCGAGCGGCGTCAGAGAGCTCCACCGTGACGTCATTGGAACACGCGACGGCGGCCACCTGCGCCACGGTCAAGTTTTCCCCGCGGAGATGGACGATCGGCCTTCGGTACTCTCGCACCATCCGCCTGACGTCATCCAGGTGACTGCCTCTCAAGGAGTCCACCGACGACCCCCAGTTCAAGGGGTCTCTCGGCTGGGATGTTGGCGAGCGGTTGATGCGCTGCGTCTCCGTTGGTGAGTGGCATGGGTCGAAGCAGATAGACATGTTCTCCCGTTCTGATCCTATGGGTGGTGGCATGCTGTTGCTGCTGCCATTAATAGTTGGACGGCATCTAAAACAAAAATAACGTTGTCGCTTGTTCAACATGCCGATGTTTAGTATTCAGGTGCTAAAGCTCCCCCCCCCCCCATAGACGTTCGTAGGGCGTTTTGCTAGGGGGGCCTGCCCCGGAAAATTTTTAAATTTTAAATCTATGTATTTGGACGCATTTTGAGGCATCCATGACGCCAGGGTCGGACTGGCTTGCATCTGAAAACGTAATCCCATAGCTGGATAAGGGGGCGTAATGTGATATTTCCTGTTAGGGCATCCCCTACGTAGAGAGGGGTTCTGAAAATCTTCGTAAAGCAGCACAAGTTTACGCTATTTTCAGGCTCAAAGTTTATTATTCGTACAGAGTACAAATTGCAAAATAACGTACTGAAGTAACCGACCGACTTTTGAAATTAAAGGAAACATAAACAATTAAAGCTGCTAGAAACTAGACGCGCATCCAAGCACCATTATCTTCAAAATAACCGAGCCAGTGCTGCGGTTTACACGAGCTTTCAACACAGCCGGAGACAGAAAAAACGTATTATTCGGACCTCTTTTTTAACTTTTCTCCCGAATCTGAGCGACACCTCATTGGTAGCATATAGCAGAGCATTGAGAGCTCACGATTCGCGTCAGCGCGCCTCCAATTTTTCAGATGCAGCACGGACGTCCATCAAGTACGAATAGTTGTATCTCTGCGCCGTCGTAAACGCGCATCCTTTCCCTCCCTCTATTTCCATACTGTGTTTGTTTCCGTTTGTCTAATTCGTAATGGTGCTTCAAGCACTACGTGAGTAATACAGCCGAGGGCAAGAGAGATGTGTTCGGGCCTCTTTTTTAACTTTCCTCCCGAATCTGAGTGACACCTCATTGACAGCATATGGCAGAGCATTGCGAGCTCACGCTTTGTGTCATCGCGCCTTCAATTTTTCAGATGCAGCACGGACGACCATCAAGTACGAATAGTTGTATCTCTGCCCCGTCGTAAACGAGCATCCTTTCCTTCTCTCTATTTCCATATTGAGTTTGTTTGCTTTTGTCTTATTTGTAATGGTGCTTCAAACTAGTATCATAGAGTATAACATTGCGAGTTCACGACTCACATCATCGCGTCTTACATTTTTCATATGCAATGTGTACATCCATCTTGCGCCAATAGTTGTATCGTGTTTACACTTTAGATGCTCTTATTTTTGAATTTCGAGATAAATTTAAGTTAAATTTGCCCGAGATATGCTATGGTATGTCCAAATCAATAGTCATTTTGAAAAGGAAGAATTATGTTTAAAGGTCTCTCAAGAGGTCTACAAAGGGTGCGTCGTCTAAAAATCGAACCGACCATCGCTTCTAAGGGAGTTACACATAGCGAATGAAGGAGGGGGATGATGAAGCGCCTGTATGTATGTCAAAATAAAGGTGATAATTTCACAGAAAAGTGTATACGCTTCAGAAAGTAGTTCTTGGACCTCGGTTCACCACTATCATGCGTAAAAGTACCTTTCTTTACTCCTAACTCCTTCTTCTTCAGTTCATTTAAGGCATTTTCCGCATATATTCTCGGTCGTAATTTTTTTTTCTCTTCTTATTTTGCTATCAGTCAGAGGGGCGCGTTTTCGGCGCGCCAAGGGGGCGTATCTGCCAATGGCAGATTTGACCGTATGGCCAGTCCGAGTCTGCGTGACGCAGATTTTCCATTCATTTCTGCAGAAAAATTATGCTTTCTTTACTCTCAGCTAAGAAAACGTTCGAATTGTCGCAATCAACACATCTAGAAAATGTTTGAAATTTTTAATTCTAGTCTAACGCATTTTGAGGCTTCTATGATGAAAATTTTAGAAGATGCTAATTGAAGAAATACAGCGTGTTTTCGATTTAAGACGCTACATTAAAAGAGATAATCATCCTCGACTAAAGTTTCTTCGCACTATCCAGAATTTCTGGGGGGGGGGGGGCAGCTGATACTATTCCCAATTCTGGGGGGCGAGGCCCCCCTGGACCGCCCCCCTCGTACTCGTTAAAAATGAGTCAATCCGACGTCAAACTGACTCGACCAGTCTTAGTGCTTTGACCTCATACCGAGAGCAAATACTGCAATGGAATTGGTTTGATATCAGATTCATGCTGACGTTAAATACAGTTCATAAATGCAATCAATCAATCGAAAAAATAGAAATTATCCATGACACTAATCATGAAATCATACCCATTCGACTCGCGCAAACGGCCTCAGGTTATAAACCTATCATTCAAAATTAAGGAGGAGTTTTACATAATGAGTAAAAGTAAAATTCCATCAGATGAAATTCATAGACGGGTTCTGTCTAAAAAAAATAAATACCGATCTTTCCAAACTCCAATTCTGCCAGACAGCCGCGAATTTTTACCAGCCTAAATGAATTATCTGGCATTAGTATGGAAAGTCACGCGCTGTGAGGCTGTGACAAATATACGGCGAGAGAAGATGACGCCTTGCCAATTTTGGTATGACATTTTCGAAGCTTATAAGTTTTATCTAGAATTTTGCCATTTCAGGCAGGAAAAAAATGAACTAGCTTTTCATTCATTTAAGGACCCAAGAGTTTGCGTGGAAAATTCTTTTTTTTCCCATACGTTTTTTAGGGGGAAAAAAGAAGGAGGAAAAAATTTGATTTTTAATTCAGAAACTAAAACAAGAAGAAACATCCAACATGAATATGTTGGAAAAGCGTGCCGAAGAACTGAAATCTAGTGTGTGCACTATTTCCATTTCAACGAGATGTGTATAAATTAGTACTCTCTGCAAATTGGGGAGGAATTATTGATTTGATACCGTTGAATGTAAATACATTTTATTGAATAAAGAAAGTAACATAATTATATTGGATGAACAAAGAAAATAACATCATAAATCATTTAACTGAATTGGTTCATTCAGAATTTCAAATTAAAGTTTGGAAATTGTTCAGTTTGTTGCGTCATGTTGGAGATTGCTCAGTTTGCAGCAGCAGAGTATGGAGTTTACTCTGTTTAATGAGTCAAACTTTGTCTTTTCTCTTTTCTTCGATTGATTTGTATTAAAATGAGACTTTAAGGTATCTTTTCTGGAAATAAAAAAAAAAAACGTGACACCAAAAAAAAAAAAAAAAAAAAAAAAAAAAAAAAAAAAAAAAAAAAAAAAAAAAAAAATGCAACTTACACTCAGAGAATCAACAAGGGAACCTAACCTCCAAAACTCTGCCTTCCAATTGGTCGAATTGGAGATTGCTCACTTCGCTGCAGTTGTAACTATGGAGATGCAGCCAACTTGGGTTTAACCGCTTTTGAAAAGACGCTGATTCGCTAAATAGTTATGGCGGCATTTAAACTTCTAATTTAAATCCTCCGAGCGTAGAAAAGCTTATTTGACGTACCTATGAAAGAAAATAATACGGTTTCCACGGGAAAATGTTCTCAAGGGTTTCCAGTAACAGGATAATTCGGTTTCTCGATGAATGACCTTCAGGGCTTGACACTATAACGGTTCAAAAACGGAAGAACGGATCCGACGGAAAAAAAATTCGGACCGCCCCTTGAAAAGCATTGGTCGATCGGTGTGCTGTACTACAGTACATCCGAGTGATTTCAAAAAGCGAGCCCTATAGGCACGCTTAAAAATGCGAATTCTTCATTTAGAAACTTCGGGTATGCAGGCAAGGAGTGAAACATTAAAGTTACACATAGAAAAAAATTGATTGTGGTGCGTTCTTGCTGAAATTGAACAGGTGCACTCTCTCATTTGGATTTGAGCGGGTGTTGACGACGGTCTCTCATTTGCGCTTAATCGTTCAAACCGTCATAGTAGGTATATTGAGAGGATATTTTGCGATAAATTAATGACTAAAGTGGCAACAATTTAAGGATGGAAAATTTCCGCCTAACCCCGTCACCCATGTGCCGAGTTCTGATGCCCAACGGGAAATTTCACCATTCTTATGTTATCATCGTTCAACGGAAAGATATTACGAATCGATCACAAATGGAGTCATTAGTTTTTTTTGACTGCCGCGAAGTTTTAAAATTCTTTGGACGTATACGCGTTTAAAAATCCCTCTCCTTAGAAATAATTAAATTACTTTAAAAAGGTTAACTTTGGCAAATAAAAGGATAAGAATTACTCATTAATTTTGGAGATCAATCGATATTTAACATTCTGTAGAAACCGCAGATGCTATAACATTGAAGCCATTGGCTTTTGAATTCTTTGAAAACATTTAATTTCAGGACGAAAAAACACCACGCTGACTTTCTGCCGCGCTAAGGGAGAACGCCGTATGAGCATTCGAGAGTTGCCAAATTTCCTCTGATTAAATGTTTATTTTTGAGGAAAATTATCAATATTTTTCCTTGGAATTTGCAGACTTAAGATCAAACTGCAAGCAAAATTACCTGAGAAATTGGGAGAGAGATATCCACAAATTTTCTTGAAAATTAGTGATTTTTCAAAGGAAATCTTGCAACTCCTGAAGGCTCATACGACGTTCCTCCTTAGCATGGAAGCTTTGCGGAAGGGTGGATAATTCTATAAAAATCAGCACCAAGTGGCAATGAAACGTATCGGTGAGCTATGCAATAAAGTCACAAGAATCGCGTTGATTATAATGCCCGGCGGATGAACTCATTAAAACGAGTGAGCAAATGTAACTCGTATAAGCGCAATATAAACAAGAGTTTTCCATCCAATTAATGCCTCAATAAAAATAAAACAAGTGCAGTTGCTGGTCTCCGGATTCCTCTCTAATCTTTTCATCAAACTCCAAGCCTGACTCGACGGCGGATATGCTCTTCTTTGTACTATCCACACGGTGTTTCATCCGATGGGGTTAAAAAGAAACTAGACTTTCAAAGTATCTCATCGTGATGTCTCGTAATAATCGCAAAATCCACGGAAATAGCCACATCGTCATTTCGAATGCACTTTTGTAAGATGGCTTCAAATCATCCAATGAAAAATTACCTATGAATTGTAAAAGTAAACACCTCTGGCTAGCCATTTTCACAGATATTTTCAAGGATTTGTGTTCGTTTCCATTCAAAGAAATAAAATATAAAAATATAACCAACAGTGCTTTTATGTGGTTCTAATTGGACTACGTTAAGCAAAAAGGAACCAAGCCATATCAGATATTGCCAAATTTAACTAGGCAATTCAATTTTTTATATGAAAACGGTTGTGCGGATTTTTTTTGCGAATTTCAATGAATTTTCTGCATAGTGCAAAGCAAATTCCTGAACATTTTCAAGAAAAACCATAAGAACGTTTTCTTGTAATTAAACAAATTGCCCCGTTAAATTTGGCAATGGCTGATGTGGCTTGGTTCCTTTCTGCTGAATGCGGTCCAATTCAATCGCGGTTGTTCATCTTTGAATTTTTTGTTCGTTTTATTCGAGCCTTTGTCTTATCCTCTTTGTTAGATAACTATTGATTCTCGCGAATTTTAGACTATTTATGTTGTATACGATTATGTTATTATTACAATTTTTAAACGTTGGAGATGCGCATGTTTACTTCGACCGCCAATTTAAGGAGCGCGTGACCACGGCTTAAGATGCTTATAATTCTGATCGTGCTTTAGCTCGCGTGGCAGCGGCAGCATTGGAGTGCGAGTCTCGTGTAGATACGATTCGCACGTGTTTTTCTCGCCGGTCTCTATGCGAGTTTTCCCGCTTTTCCGGAGTGAATCACTCGCGTGCACGACGACACGAAAAGCGACTACGTCGATCGGCAAAAGCGTGATTCCGGCCGCGCGATACGTCGCAACGCGTCGCGTCGCGTCGTCGGTAGACGTCTGCCCGCCGCGCCAGACGCTAACGCAATTTCCCTGTTCTGCGGTGCCGGGGAGAAACGCCGTATGAGCATTCGAATGTTGCCAAATTTCCTCTCAATAAGTTTTTTTTTGGAAGAAAGTTATGCATATTTGTCTTAGGATTTTAAGATATTTGGACTGCATTTTGCAATATGTGACTATAAATTCTGGCTCACCTGAAAGAAAAACACTTATGTACATAGGGAAACTAATAGCATATACGTTGTTTTTCAATCGGGCCGGAATTTATAGTTCCTAATTGCAAAATGCAGTCCATTTTAGAAGATCAAATTACGAAAAAAATTCTATAAAAAATCGTATAATAAGTATGAATGGGTCAGTTGCGCTGTTCACAAAATCTTGCTTTGATGCTTAATTCTTGTACATTAGCTGAAAATAATAAGATCTGTCCAAACCGCATGTTTCGACGTTTAATATTAATCGAGATATCGCCCATTGAAAAGTCGGGTTTTTCACGTCATCCACCACGGTAGTGACATCCTTGGCTCCTTCTACCTTGTTTTATCCAAGTTTCACGTTAAGCAATCAGTAGGTCACTGACTGATGAAAGCAAGGTGGAAGAAACCACGGGTGTTACTACCGCGGTGAATGACATCAAAAACCCGACTTTTCAATGAGCGATATCTCGGTCAATATTGAACGTAGAGAGTAGCAGTTTAGCCAGATCTCATAATTTTTGGCTAATATGCAAGAATCAAGCATTAAAACAAGATTCTGTGACCAGCGCAACTGACCCATTTCCCTTAAAATTCATGATTTTTCAGTGAATATTTGGCAACATCTAAAGTTCATTCGGCGTTCTTCCTCAGCACGGCAGTGTTGCTCCCCGGATCCGAAGAGAACCTGGATTGCCGGGGATTCCTCCTGTCGACGGTGAAACTACCAAACCACGTATCTCGGTTTGCAACGTCGCAGACTTCCTGTCATACTTTATTTTTTAAATGAAAAACTACTTAACGTCCAGTCTTGAAAATTTCTGTGATTTTTCCTCTTTGTGCGGAGAAAATTTCGTGAAAATTTCAAGGAATGATATTGATTTGGTCTACTTCAAAAAAATAAAATGTGAACGTAGATTTTTAAACACCGCAAACGAGATACGTGGTTTGGTAGTTTCACCGTCGCTGTGCGCTTCCTGGATCTGAGAACAACGACCTGTTCATGATCATTTAATTTGTCTCCTGTCTGCCGCCAATATTAGGCACGCTTGACGCAGAGGCAGGGAGAGACGAGAGACTAACCCCTCGACGACAGGTGAAAACTTTTACTTTCGAGGGATTCAATAAGACTAATTTTCCGTTCCGACGAGAATTCCGCTTTTTATGGCCGGAGTAGCGAAGAAACACGTTATAATTGGTGGTATTTGGACTTTTCTGGCAAATGCACAGGGTGGATTTGGTGGGAAACATCAAACTCGGAGTCAGCGCTAAATTATATTGAAATCACTGACTGATTGTGAATGGCTTCTTTTGGCTCCCTCCTTGAATCCTGAGTTTTCGGCGAACAAGGTGCACTGTGCAGTCATATTTTAATGGTATTTTCATTAACCCTTAGATGCCGAAGCCCGTCAAATTGCAGGAGACTTGTTTAAAAAATGTGCCACGCAAGCTGTAAGAGACCGGCACATACGAACCGTAGATGTAGGTCTGTAAATACATTAAAAAAATAATCAAACTTCATTGAAAAAAGAAGAAGAAATTGAGGAACAACAGAGTCGAGACGTAATCGGGCGTGGTTTTTTAAATTTTTCTCCCGAATCTGAGCAACACCTCACTGGCAGCATGGAACGAAGCATTGCGAGTTCACGCCTAGCGCTATCGCGCCTTCAATTTTGCAGATGCAACGCAGACATCCATCATGTACAAATAATTGTATCTCTGCGCCGTCATCAACGCGCCTCTTTTTGCTTTGCTCTGTTTCCATACTGTGTTTGTTTCAGTTTGTCTTATTTGTTTTTGTAGCGGTGCTTTAAAGGCCGTATGAGCAACACAGCCGTAAATAGGAGAGCCGTAAAAATCGAACCTCGTTTCTTAACTTTTCTCACGACACCTCATTGGAATCATAAAGCGGAGCTGCGGAACATCGAGAATTCACACCTCACGCCTTCAATTTCGCAGATGCAACACAGACACCCCTCAAGGACGAATAGTTGTATCGCTGCGCCGTCGTCAAAGCTCGTCCCTTCATTTGCTCTATTTCCATATTGTGTTAGTTTCGTTTGTCTCATTTGTAATGATGCTTCAAGGGCTCTGTGAGCAGCACAGCTGAAGATAGGATGTGCCCTAATCGATTATCATTTTGAAAAGAGAAAAAATGTTTGAGGTCTCTGAAGCGATCAAAAGGGCGAACCCCTAAAAATTGACTGTACTACTTCCTCCGAGAGAATGACACATGACAGATGAGGATGGGGGGGGGGGAGGATAAAGTGTTTCTTTGTTACCAGAAAGGTGAAAATTTCAAAGAAAAGATTTTTCACCGTTATGATTTTCCCCAATTAAGATAAAAAAAAAAAAAAAATAAAAAAAAAAAAATAAAAAAAAAAATAAAAATAAAAATAAAAATACTGCGCAATTAGCTCTTTGACCACATTCAGATGAAGCAATAAACAATTTGCGTTTTCAATACAACAATACAAATTCTCAATGCGTCGGTGGACAAATTGGACGCATTTCTGCCAAACAGAATGTGAGCCCTGTTATGCATAAATTCTTATGGGTCTCGGAGCTCATGTCTTAATCTACATAGTTTCGTTTGGCAGAAATACGTCCAATAATTGTAGAAAACATTAAGGAAATACGAAAGTATCCCCTTTTTTTGAAGAGAACGTGCGTAAAAAGAAAAAGAAAGAAGTATCCACGACCAAACGGTAGACGAGGCTTCCGAGAAGAACAGAAAATATGCGTTAGACAGAAGTCCACGCGCCAGTGGTGAGGCGTAAATGATCGATTATCGGTATTTCCTCACTTGAAGTTATGGTGAAGAATCGATTACTTGCGAACACCTTATTTATCGATCCTTTGCCATACGTTTCAACGGCAGATTAATCGATTCATCGTACAACACACGACGTCACTGCCACGCGCGTGAACGAGGGTGGTCCATCGTTGGCGGTGGTAATCGAAACCCCAAAATGATCCCGTTCACCCGAAAATCCGTGACCCAGATTTCAGGAGGAAGCCCGCACGGTGGCCGGTCCAGAACCCGGACATGTTGTTATTGTTTCTGTAATTGAGACCCCTAGAGCTTGACACATGTTCTGCGTTCTGTCCATTGAACGGGTGCATCTTCCTTGCTGGTAGCTCCTCGGATCTCAGTGGGTCAAAATTGGACCGACTTCGGTAAAAAAGAAACCACCCTTACAGCGAAAGATGGGGTCAATTCGTAGGCAAAGTGTCGCCATAGTTTTCACACGTTAAAAGCACTAAGAAATGGCTCGAGCTGGCTGTAAAAAGGTGACAAAATGGTGCCGGGTCCAAAAATTAGAGCTCAAAATTGTTTTATTCTAATTGCAATTTTGGGTTTTTTTCCTCCCACGAAATGGTGCGGACCCAGTGCCATTTTGCCACCTTGTTTATCACACGTGTTGATGTTGTTTTCAAAAACATCCACAATCCTTTCCCTTTCCTTCTTGTTCTACTTGATCCCCCGCAAAAATATTTTGATTTTGAGATTTTGCAAAATAACTGCAGAACATTTTTATCATTGTGTAATTGAAATTGTATTTCAGTATATTTTTCATCTAAAACAACCGAAAGTTGCTCTTGAGATATCTTAAAATCAGTTTTCAAAATGTGCCACTTGGATTGGTGAATTCTAAAGGTGATTCTAATTCGGATACTTGATCCAATATTCGAAATATTCCTGGTTCCATATTGATACAGGAAATTCAGAAGGTATTGGTCATGCCGGAAAAGCCCGCTACCGCACGGATTAAATCCCAGCGGACCGATTATTGAAATTGATAGACAAAGCTATAGGCAAAGAGAACAAAACGGATATGGAGAGATCCTATTGGTGGAAGTGGGTGGTTGCGATGGACTATGAGGTAGGTAATAGACTAACTAACGGCAACCAAAGTGTTAGTCCATCATTTTCTTCCTCAGCCTATAGAATCCACCCATTTAAACCAATCGGATCGTTCCATGCTCCCTATGTCCTCTTTGTCTATAACTTTGTCTATGAATTTCAATAATCAACCCGTGGGAGGCAGATCAACTTCCACTCCTCCACATATCAGCGCTTCTGGATGAAAGTTCAATTTCCATCACTTGACATTCAGTCGCGAAGATAAAGATGAAGCTAAAAATGATGAGAAAAAAAAATCTAAAAATTGACAAAACAAAGTACTCTTGAGATGAGTTCGCTAATCTTCAATTTCAAGTATTATAATTCATGAACGTCACAGGTAAGAGCCATCGGTAAACAGAATGGCTGTTATCATTGTCGCGAAATGTGATTCAATGAAAGCCACGCACTCATAGACAGACTCGAGGCGTTAGTATCATCAAGGCACACCCTCCAAGAACCCCTCAGAAAAGGGGCAAAACCCCTAAGAAAAGTGTAAACGAGGGGCTTGGAGGACAAGGCACATAGGTGCAGTTATTGCCATTTCAAGAGATACGTGTTCGAAGTTTCGAAATTACTTGGATTATTATGGCGGAACGAACGTTTAAACTGACTTTTTGAAAATTAAAAATTGGAATTGGGGAGCGATTTTTTTACGGAATATGCATTAAGACTACATATTTTTATTTGAAACAATTAATATAGCAATTTTTCCAAAAAACTAATGCGCCATATACTCTAAACCCCTTAAATTAGAATTTTTCCTCTCATCATCGGCAATTGCAAAGGCCGAAGGTCCACAGGATTTAGTTCAAAGCCTCGCAACAATTTCTGGAACTACATAACATATTATGTCAAGTTGTAAAACGACCCATTCCACTCCCGATACCAAAAATGCGAAAAAGGATAGGACAAAATCGAATTGGAGCTGATTGTTTTCAATCATCTGGAAATATTTTCGGTGAATGTTGTTTCGTCGCAAACAGACAGAGATCAATGTAGTTTATCAAGCCCATCGCGAGAGATACGCTGTCATGCTACGGAAAAACGCCTTATGAGCCTTCAAACGTTGCCAAATTGTGCCCAATAAAATGTAAATATTCAGGGAAATTTGGGGATACTTTTTTTCAAAATTTTCAGAGGATTTTATTCGCGATCGCATATTAATCCTCTGAGATTTTCAAAAAAGAACATTCATGACACACCTCAAAATGAATATTCTACCTGAGGAACTCCGGCAACGCTCGAATGTTCATAAGGTGTTTCTCCTTAGCATGGCAATCGAGCGGGGCGCCAACCAGTGGTGGCGAGGCGTGAATGATCGATTATCGATATTTCCCCCATTTGAAACTATAGTAAAGAATCGATCACTAGGGTGTTCGTTGCGAATAGGTACCCTGTTTATTGATCTTTTTACATCGATTTAAATGACAGATCAATCGATGTAGGTATCGCAAAGCGCGCCACACCACTGGTGCCAACCGAAAAGACTCCAAAACTCTCCCGCCTCTTTTATTTCTTTAAATTTTTCTTCTTTCTTCGTCTAAAAACAACTTTTCCGTAGTAGGACAATTTTGTACATTATCCGAATTTTGATTGTTTTCGAACAAGTTTCATAGCATCTTCTCTGCATCTCATATTCTGGAATCGGCCACCAAGCGTAGATCGTTGAACATTAGGTAGATTTGATTCGAGTAAAAAGGGGGCGGGGGAGGTTGCAACCCCCCCCCCCCCCTAAACGGCGAGAGGTTGAAAGCATAATTGCACGTGCAAAGTGTTTACAACAAACATCAGAGATTAGTTTATTTTAGTTGGCACTTGTGTAATTAAGATCTCATGAGAGCACTCAAGTGATTTGTACATGCTTGACTGCTCGAGATTTTAAGTCCACGCACACTTCAAGCTCGTGCAAAAGTAGGCCCGCCTCTTTTATCTCTCCGGGCGAATGATTGACCCTCCTGAGGTTTTTTTAACTTTCGCACTATCGATGTTCATACTTAGCAGCAGAACCATAGATTGATGTGCCAGATGATGAATGAGTTCTGAAACTAACTCTGACATCCCTAACGGGCACTTGCAGGAGCGTAAATTTCAAATAAATTTCAAGGAAGGGGGGCGAAAATCATTGAGAGGAAGTATTTGCTTCGTGAAGAACATGTCCAAAAAGACCCTACTATTCATCAAAATTAATCAAAATGACCCTAAAAAGATCAATCCTAAAATGCAGGAAAAAAAGGGACGATTATATTAAATACATTAATGCTAAAAAGTATAGCCAATTTTATAAACATCTTTTTCTTTCAAAATTTGTTCAGTTCGATTGAATAAAATTGTTAAAGCAACGATGTGAATCAAACGAAACATGTGGCTTCAGATATCACCTGTTTTCATCCTAAGCTTTAAATTAAGATACTACTTTTGACTTCCATCCTACGATAAGAATCGAGACAATCTAGTGTAAAAAAAAGAGAAAAAAAAGTCTGATAAAGTACTTCGTTGGAGCTCCTGCTACAAACTGAGCGCTAAAAATGAAAAAAGAAGAAGAAGAAAAAACAGATTTATGATATTTGCGTCTGGAGTGGTTGCCAGGGGCCGACTCACACTCCAAACGCGTGGTAAGGATTAGCCACTCTTTGCTGCTGCCGTCATAAATGATAGTAGTTAAGAACTTAGAAATTAATTTAAATATCCCATTGAAGAATCCAGGCTGAGTCTGGAATAATAAGTGCTTTGATGTTTTGCCTGAGTGGTCGGGTGACGGTAGGATCCACGTGAGCCATGATGCGTACTTGAATACTGCCGTGCTAAAAAAAATGCCTTATGAGTCTTCAGGCGTTGCCAAATTTCCTTCGACAAATCACGAATTTCCGGGAAAATTAGTAAATATTTTTCGTCTCACTTTTTTTGAGAGTTTTGTCCGTAATTTGATCTAACGCGTCTTAGAATTTTAAGGGCAAATATTCATAAAGTTGTTCAAAAATAAATATTTTCCGTAAGGCAACTTGGCAACATCCGCCTGCTCTTGCGGCGTTTTCCCCCAGCACGGTAGAATAGCATAACGCCTTTTTCCCCTAACATGAATGCCGCAAAAACTCTTCGAAAGGAAATTCGCACTTAAATTATAGATATAACAGCAACTTTTCCCATCTCATTTCTCCTACATGTTCGAGTATCTGTGCGGATTTTGGTGGAATATTGGTGAATTTGAACGAAAAAATTTTCCTTGCTGCATCCGTGCATGAGTGCTCGACGAACTGCATCCGCAGTATTTTAAGCGCGCCATGCATATGGAAACGCAAACCTCTGGTTCAAAAATGAACAGTTCGATGAATTAAGAAATATATCTGCGGAGTAATCCTTCGGGGCAAACTCGATTTTCCCCGGACCATTCGCCATTTCATAAATCAAAAACGAAAACAATGCTTCGTACATTTAGAAAAACAAGGTTTCCCTTTTCACGCACGCGCGGAGCCGCACGTAGAAAACTTATTATCAAAAATCGCAGCCTCGTCCCAACCTTTGTCTCGGAGGGACAAGCCGTTGCCCGTTCCGTTGAAACGCTCAAAGGGCCTTTCAGCCGCGCCGCTCGGTGTGCTGTCGTGCTAAGTGAAAACCCCGTATGAGCATTCTAATATTGCCAAATTTCCTCTGAGAAAATATGTATTTTTGAAGAAAGTTATGAATATTTATCCCCGCAATTTTTGGACTGGTTTGATCAAATTACGAACGATATCCTCTGAAAAATCGGGAGCGAAATATTCACAAATTTTCCTGAGAATTTGTGATTTGACGAATGAAATTTGACAACGCCTGGTGACCCATTCGGCATTTTGACTTAGCATTGCAGTACGGTTCAGTCACCTCCGCCCGCGAATATGAATTCGAGGAATGAACCAGAACCGTCGCACAAAGGTGCTGATTGTAACAGTGTCCTCCATCTCACACATCCGACCCTATGTGCCTTTAAAAGATTCGGAGTATGGACATTAGAATTGTTAAGGCTGACGGATCTAAATGTGTGATACAACTATATCAACCTCCAAGTAGCCGAGATTGCATAACCACTGGACTGAAGGCGAACTCACTTAATCGCTCGTATTCTCACTTGAATGGGCTCTATGTTAAGGCTGACGGATCTAAATGTGTGATACAACTACATCAACCTCCGAGTAGCCGAGATTGCATAACCTCTGGGCTGAAGGCGAACTCACTTCATCGCTCGTATTCTCACTTGAATGGACTCCATGTTAAGGCTGACGGATCAGATCTCATTGTCAGATACATCTGCATGGATACACTGGAAAAAAAAAACACATTGGATCTAGAGTCCAGACTCTTGAAAACATCGACAAGAAAAAATACTCTTGATTCAATCAGATTTAAGCTTGAATCAAGAACCAAGCCTCTTAATTTGAGCGGATTTCCTCTTGATTCAAGCTTAAATCTGATCGAATCAAGAGTACTTTTTCTTGTCAATGTTTTCAAGAGTCTGGACTCAAGATCCAATGTGCTTTTTTTCCAGTGTACCCGGAGGGTTTGGAAAAAAACGGAATTTTTCCGGAACATTGCGAAAGTGGATTTAACTCCGGGAACCTCGAAATCTTCAGTTAAGCAAAATGGCAACACTGCTCGCTCCGTTTTACACTATGAGTGACGCCAGAACTGCCGTGCTAAGGAAAAACGCCGTATGAACCTTCAGGCGTTGCCAAATTTCCTCTAATATATCACTAATTTTCGGGAAAATTTTTGAATATTTTTCCGCCAATTTTGTAATTTGATCTAAAGTGTCTGAAAATTTCAAGAAAACAGATGAAAAAGTTTCCTCAAATATAAACATTTTATGCAAGGAAATTTGGCAACTCTCGAATGTTCATACGGTGTTCTCCCTTAGCGCCTTAGCACGGCAGAGAAGCGGCACGACTTACCCCGTGTAAAATGGTGCGCGCGCGTGCGGACGCGCGCTGCCTGGCGCGGGCGTCCGCACGAAAAGGCCGGGCCGAAAGGCGAATCGGTGAAAGCGGAGGATACCCGGACGCTTTGTTTCCCTTTTGGAAAGCGACGGACGGGTCGCGATCAGTAGTCAACGATCAACGATCAGCGTTGTGAGGAAAATGCGCGAGTGCACGCTACCCCATTAGGGAAATTTCGGCGCCTACCTGCCGCGGATCGGCCTTTGCGACCGCCGCGCACCTTGAATACCTTGATTTGCAGGTAGCGTGAAACCGTTCCTCTGTCTTCCCCGGCTACCTTTAATTTAGTTTTGTTCAGCTTTCATCGCGTTTTATTCTTTTACGACCCGGTATTGTCCCGCGTACCTGGGCAGTTATCGACTTTTCCAGTATCCTCCGAGCTCACAATGAGACCGGAATAATACGGGAAGCGTGCCCGGGTTTCCCTTCCACCGTTTATTGTCTCACTTTTCCGAATGCCTCGTCGGGATCCTTTGAGCTCGACCAGATCGGGCTCCGATAGGACCGTAGCCTTTGCACCTGTAACAGGAACTAATCATGATTCAACCGGGAGGGTTAATAGACGGGATTTCTCCAGGGTCGTCTGTTTTGTAACAGGAGGGTTTGAAGAAGTTTTTGAAATTCATCCCGAGCAGCCCTGCTAAGAATTGGCTTTAGGATCTGTGTTTCAAAATGCCATAGATAGGCTATAAGTTTTCTTATAGCTCCTCTGGCCGTCTATATAATTTCTTATAGCCTTTTATAGCCGATGGTGATAAAGCTATACCCAGACGCTGTACCTGTACTCCTTTAGCATTAATCAAATGTTTCGTAGGTAGTAGTAGAATAGAAAAGCGGTAGTCTATTCACATATGCACTGGAATTTCATGTCAATGTTTTCCGTAACTTTGGGGTCTCCAACACCCCCTTCCAGCTTCTTGGACTTTCCGGACTTTGCCGCTCCTGCAATTTGCCGTTGGGGACAGCTGCCCATTATGCCCCATATATAAATTCGGGTCCGTTTCCATTCGTTTTCTTTGCTTACAGCTTTGTCCATCAATTTCAAAAATCAACCCGTTGGTTTTCAATCTGCATTCACGCCAATGACCCATGAGCCATGATGATACTACTAGGCTGCGGAATCGCTGTTCGACTGGGAGTCCAGGCGGTTTAACTCGGCGTTTAGACGCGACAACTCGAGCTCGAGGCAAGGCGCGAAGGCGGCGGTGACATTAGACGCGTCTCGAATTTTGGTCGAGGGCAGCCTTAATTCAATTACCCATCGCATGAGCGTAAAAAACAAGGTAATTGTATCGGGCTCTTACGATGTTGCCTATATCACAGCCTCGCAAATTCTCAATGTTAAAAATGATGTTCTCAATGTTAGCGACGAGGATCGGAGTTTACTCCACGCGGCGCGTATCTAACTGGATCACATTTTGCAATATCTACGGAACTCCTATTTTCGAAACACCCTAAGTGCCAATAGATTCCCAACGCAGATAGATGCTTTTTTGAATGAGCCAGAAACAGTAGCAGTTCTTGATTGCAAATAGGAGTCGGACCGTGAAACAAGCCAAGTGAACTACATTTTGCAATAATTTCTGACTCATTGTAGAAACCACATATCGACGGTGAAACTACCAAACCACGTATCTCGTTTGCGGTGTTTAAAAATCTACGCTCACATTTTATTTATTTAAAGCAGACCAAATCAATATCATTCCTTGAAATTTTCACGGAATTTTCACCGCACAAAGAGGAAAAATCACAGAAATTTTCAAGACTGGATGTTAAGTAGTTTTTCATTTAAAAAATAAAGTATGACAGGAAGTCTGCGACGTCGCAAACCGAGATACGTGGTTTGGTAGTTTCACCGTCGATATGTGCTTTTAATTCTCCTATAAGGGTAGGTTATTTTATGGATGAGGCAGAAATAGTGGTTCCTTATTGCAAAATGCGGTCCGAAAGATAGAAACGCAAAGTGGAGACTACTCTTTCTGTGAAGTGATGCCATCGCTATCATTTGGTCTACATTTTGCAGTAGAGAACTACAATTTCTGGCTCGTCCGTAGAAGCACTTAAATGCAAAGGGAGACTGATGGTACATACGTTGTTTCTAAAGTGAGCTATAAATTGTAGTTCTAACTGCAAAATGCAGTCCCTTAGACAGGCACTTCAATGCTCGTTAAAAATATTCCCTCCGGATTTCAGTCTCACATTTCCGATAACGTTGGATCCTGCCATATTATGAGATAATATTATATGTGTGACCGAATCTCTGTTAAGTTCCAATCACCCTATATGTTCCAAAAATTCAAATTTGAGTTATTAATACTACTGCGTGGGGTAAGATAACTTGGAAATTTTGGCCTAAGTTTGACTCTGATAGCCGAAAAATTGAGGGAATTATGACGTCCATAGGTTCCCAGATAAAAATTCTCAAGTTTCAGGTTGAACTTTGGTTGAGAATTCTGACACGAACGTAGACAGACAATAGCAGCTAGCGCCCACTGTGGTGTGAACTAAAACCGCGCGTTGCACGTGTATAGGGCCAACGGCTTCTGAAGAGCGTTTCCCGTTTAGAATTCAAAATCGCCCATTATTTCGAAATATTCCACAAAATTTGGCTCTCTTGAAACTTATTTCCTTGGAAGTTAAGGTCTTTTTACACAGATCCTGTCACATATTTTGATTTCCGTAAATTTTCAATCGTAAGTTTGGGAGAAATTTCGAAAAAAAATTTAGCCATATGTTCTGATTTTCACGAGAAGCAGTTTCTAACCAAAACGCGTTTCCTCAAAGAAACTAGTTTTTTTGGAAAAATAAGCGCGATTAGAATGAACTAATCGTGAATTCATTATTAGATTCAGCAGTAAAACAGTCACTCATCATCATCCCAGTTTGCCAACTATTTTTCCTAATAAATAATCGATTATATTGCCTCCAAACTGTTTAAAATGCATTAAAAGAACGAAACCTAGTGCCTAATGTCAACTTTTGCGAACCGTCAATGCTCTGACATTCGGTAACACTGTATTGGACCTACCGTGACCGTCAGTCAGGCGCGCGAGCTATATCAGAGGTCACGGGGAGGCTGTCAGATCGTGCGTTTGGTCACACCATTTTGCGATCTCCATATCAAGTTGGACACACGACACATGTATGTAGATATGTTAAAACAAAAGTGGTCTATTGGACACTAAAGATACTGGTCAGTGCGTAGACTGTACAATTGGACAGCATTTTTCAATCAGGAACTACAATTTCTGGCTCATTTAGAGACGACAGTATGTGACATTCGTTACCCTAAGCGGATAAGTGATTTTATGGATGAGCATTGAACACAAATAGTATAGCTCCTCATTGCAGAATCTAATCTAATCACAGCAAGAAATTTCGCACAAAAAGCAAGTCGAGCACATTAGGAATGCCCCCCCCCCCCTCTTGGAGCAAGATTCGCGTGGTTCGCATCACCCATTTCCAAATGAGGCGCGTTTGCAGGCACTTCTCTACTGATAGCCGGCAATCAGGTTTTTCCAGAGGGGGGGGGGGGGAGGTGGAAGAAAACCTTACCTCAACGACAAAAAATCTCGCAAACTGTCATCAATCTTTCTTGCGTATGATGTTAAACGTTTCAAAGCATTTGTTTTTGCCTCACCTGTAAACAAAGAGAAAAAATGTCTTTCAAAAATTTAAATCTTACGTTAAAATGATCGATAACAGCTTACGAGTTTGTTCGTTTAAAAAGTAAATGTTGAACGTATGATAACAGTCCATGAGTTTGTTCGTTTGAAAAGAAAATTTTGAACGTACGTACGTACGTGACACAGATAATATGTGTTTTGGAGTGTACGTTACACATTTTTTATGTGCCCCACGTGTTTCTCGTACCGTTTCACCTGGGGCAAGTCACTTTGTTGGCTGTATCTTTTAGGTGCAGGCAACCCATTGATTGATGGTGTCAGATAATGTGGAGTTTTTTTTATTTTTAATGTTGGCAACATCGCGAATAGCGCGGGTTTACTGCGCGGGAGCGATCTAGCGGGGGTGCATGTGGAAGAGGAGAGAGAGGCAGGAGGGACTATGATGAGAGGCAGGAAGCGTTAAGAGGTGAATCATTCACAAATTGAGAGACTGATGCCTCGCAAAGGAACCAATTTAGGCAAAAGGCACCATCCGGTAGTCAACGTAGTATGCATTTTTTCTCCAAGCCCCCTGTATCTCCTCTTACGGAGATTAAAACACGAATGGAATCGCTACATTATCTTTTCGGACCGATACTACTGTACTTCCAAACGAGGCTATCTTTTAAGATCGTCTCTTTTCGGGGGTTTTGGGGTGCGGGATATTATTTGTATTCAACGATTATTTATTTATTTGACGATTGTTACTTGTATTGATTGTTATTTTGTATTTAACGATTGTATCATTTGTATTTTTGAGCTTCACGTTGAGTTTATAAAATGAAATTCTCGTTTCAAAATATGTAGGGCCTGAGAAAAAAATAATTGAGGATGTAATATGTCATCTTCAAGGCTTACCTTTTATAAAATAAAAAGCACTCTCACACCTTTTACGGGCAAAAACAAATAAAATGTTGTAGGTCGGAAACAGCAAGTCGGATTTTTTGAACTTACTTGCAAAAAATCGCTCGCTTGAAAATTTGCCTCTATAGACTAAGGCTCTCTCCTACTAATAATATATTTTTTTTAATGGATATAAATAAAACTGTAAGGGTCGAAACCACGTGATCCTTAATTCTGAGGAACCGCCGCCGGACCTATTTTCTTGATTTTTGTTGCAAACAAAAGCTGTTAATGCGTCCAGATGACATCAAAAATCCGAAACTTTCAATATCCGCTCTTAAGGTGATTCGATGGAGGCCATTTTTTGTGTCAGAGCGACGTGAGATATATCGCATCGATTTGTTCCATAATTTCAACTACTTGTCATTTTTTTCGAATTTTGAGATCGCACTTCTGTTGTCATAAGACTTAAGATTTCATGTACCAAATTTGACAAAGAAATTCAACGTAATAAAGGCGTGGTTTTTTTAGAGGAAAAATATCGCATTCGATACTGATATCGAAACTGCACTCGAATGCGATATTTTTCCTCTAAAAAAACACGCTTTTATTACGTTGAATTTCTTTGTCAACTTTGGTACATGTGTTCTTCAGTCTCATGATAATAGAAGTGCGATCTTAAAATTTGAAGCAAATGATAAGTAGCTGAAATTATGGAGCTAATCGATGCAATATATCGCACGTCGCTTTGACACAAAAAAATGGCCTCCATCAAATCACCTTCACAATTCTGTAGCATTTGTAAGTGACCCTCACAACTTTCTTCGATGAATTGACGGATAATTAAAAAACAGACGGTGCACTAACCTATGAAGGGTCCGACAAGAGAACTTAGCACAGGTGAAGTGACAGAGAAAATAATGGAACCAGCACGAACTACACTGAATGGGTGAACACAATTAGGGACAGTTTCTGATCAAGCAAGAAACAACAATGAGGATACAAAGCATTAACCATCGGACTTTTTATAGCGGCCCACTGGGAGGGGATGCATAACAAGGACTCCGCCAGGCTTTGGATTAAGTTATTTCCTGACCAGCAGCTTGGTGACTCCTTATCACTTGGATCATGGCAATGACCATGCCGCGATAACAATTTTTGTTTGGAATTCTTTAGATTTTTCATTATTATGGAAGGACAAAGTGCAAAATCACCTGTTTCCATGAGGATATTTCATTCCGATCCTATTTTATAATTTTGAAGAGGAACGGGCCAATTTTTTAGCCTGAAATTTTTATGGAAAACTCCGCTGATAGAAAAGATAAATCAGGGAAGTTTTTAAGAAATTACGTTGACTATTATCAAAATGAGAGATATAGTGTCGTAAACCGAGGTAAGCGGTTTCGCACTTTGGCCATCGATATCCGGCTAAAAATTAGGAAAATTTTCACACGCTACCGGAAAAGGATGTCACGCAGCTAATCAGCGAATTCACAGACTTGCAAATGTGTAGGTACCCGGTGGAGTCACTCTCAATTACTACCGTGTTAAGGAAAACGCCGTGTGAGTATTTGACTGTTGCCAAGTTTCCTTCGATAAAATATTTATTTTCCAGAAAATTTATGAATATTCATAAGCATACTGAATTCCTTTTGAGTGTTATAGAAGTAATGTACTTTAAAGGAGCAAACGTCTATTGTAAGACTAAACTCAATTTATTTGTCGTTTTTGCGATCGATTGAGCTAAAAATAAGTTAATTTTGATTTTTCCAAGAGCGGAAAATTTGAATTCAATTATTGTTAGTATTTTAATGTTCACTAAAACACCTACATTTTCATTTTGTAAGCGACTTTAAGACTTGTTATGTGTAGCTAACGAGTTCTACGTTTTAAATGTTGATGGCATGAAATATCATGCGGTTTTTTATTTTTAACTCTGTTTTTTAGTACGGTTCCAAACTCGACCTTTGCCAACGGTTTTGTAGAGTACTGGCGCGAAGGGATACAACAAGTTGCGCCGATTTGGTTTTTAGCGAGAGCGGTGTTGACTTTCGGTCTAATGTTATCTTATTACTTCTGCGTCACTCTCCGAAAATATCCTTAATTTTTTCAACATCATGGCAACCATGTCCGCAAAAACGTGGTCCGCGTGTTCGCGCTGCCATGAAAATGTGATTTTTTTTCGAATCTCATGTCGCATCGCGTGAGTAAATCAATTGAAACTTTATGACGCGTAGGGGAAATTATTACCTAACACCGTCAAGATTAATTATACTTTTTCTTTCTCTTTTTTCTCTAGTGCGAATTTTAAGCCAGCGTTCCACTTCTCTTTCACTCCGCAGCTTTTCAGAATTATCTCGACAACCTCTTATTGTTAGTGCGTTTTGTCGATGCCTCTTGTATTTGACTTTGGTCGCATAAGATGCTCAATAAAGCTTACAAGCTGCTCACGCCGTGCACGCAGCTTCGTTCAATTTAAATCATTAAAATATTTTGAAACATTTATTTTTAACTACTTTAAAAATATCAGTCGAAAATATAGATTTGCATGATTGTTGCAGTGGCGTATATTTTCCCCCAATTGTGTTTGTTTCCGTGTATCTTATTTGATTAGTGGCGCCTCAAGGATACTTACATGATAAACTCAGCAGAAGATCGGAGAGACGTAATCGGGCCTATAGTTTTTTTTCAAAATTTTCTCCTGAAGCAGATTGATACTTCATAGACAGCATTGACCCGAGTTTATGCCTCACGCTATCGCGCCTTCAATTTTGCAGACGCAACACGGACATCCATCAAGCACGAATAGTTGTATCTCTGCGCCTTCGTCAACGCGCATCCTATTTCTTGCTCCTCTTTCATGTTGTGTTGGTTCCGTTTGTTTTGATGGTAGTGGTGCTTCAAGGGCTGCGTGAGCAACACAACCGAAGATAGAAGAGACGTAATCGGGCCTCGTTTCTTAACTTTTTTCCCGATTTTGAGTGAAACCTTATTGGCAGCATAGAGCGGAGCATTGTGAGTTCACGTCTCACTCCATTGCGCCTTCAATTTTGGCGACGCAACACGGACACCCATCGAGTACGAATAGTTGTATCTCTGCGCCTTCGTCAACGCGCACCCTTTTTCTTGCTCCTCTTTCATGTTGTGTTGGTTTATGGCTCCTCTTTTATGTTGGTTCCGTTTGTTTTAATGGTTGTGGTGCTTCAAGGGCTGCGTGAGCAACGCAACCGAAGATGGGAGAGACGTAATATTAACTTTTTCCCGATTCTGAGTGAAACCTCATTAGCAGCATCGAGCGGATCATTGTGAGTTCACGTCTCACTCCATCGCGCCTTCAATTTTGGCGACGCAACACGAACATCCATCGAGTACGAATAGTTGTATCTCTGCGCCGTCATCAACGCGCTTCCTTTCCCTCGCTCTATTTCTATGTTGCGTCGGTTTAATATGGTTCCGTTTTGACAAATATGATCAATAACGCGAACGCTCGACCTGGAAATGATTACTGATGGTTATCTTTTGCATGAAGTCGATTTTTGATTAGCGACTTCCAATGTTTCCTCAGAAAGCGATTTCAATGTTAGATCGATCTAAAAACATCGATTTTTGGGATTAACAATGAAATCGTCTACTTTCCTGTGAATTATTTCAAAACTTGGACCATCATTTGACGAAAATAGTCCGACTTCAATGGTGTATCGAGTTAAATCGTTTGGCTTTAGAAAATCGATCTCGATATTTTCGATCGATTAAAAAATCGATTCGATTCCTCAGCTTCTCTGGGTAAAAAAATCGATTTGAAATCACTATCACTATCAAGGATTTATACCGGAAGTGGGGCGTGACCCGCCACCTCTATCGGAGCAAGCGACCGGCATTTGGACATATTCATGCTAAAAGGAACTATGTTGCACGCAAACTCTATGCACATAGTGCCTTTTAGCATAAATACGTCCATTTATTAGTGGCTAGATTGGCTGTGACGACCCGGCTTCACGCGGCGGACGCTGGGACGCACTGTTGCCAGATTGTGCTGAAAATCCAGCACATTTTGCCATGCGGCTCGATGTTAAATATCCACGTTTTTCACATGATCTGCACTGAGAAAAAATTCTCGGCGTTTTTACCAAGGTCCGTTAGTACCTTTACCATCTCAATTTTTTTTTACCAATTTTTGGTAATTTTACCAAGACAGACTGGTAAGCTTACCTAAAAACCGGTATTTTTACTGTTTTTTCAGGTCAGAATACCACTTTTAATGGTAATCAATTCCCGGTAACTTTGCCATTTTATCTCGGTAATTCTACCACAGTCGAAGAAAATATTGGCGTTTTTACCGGGGTCCTGTAAAACTACCGAGAAAGTCAATAATTTTACCGAGATGTCTCGGTAAAATTACCAATTCCATAAATGATAATTTAACCAAGAAAAAACTGGGATCAAATAGAACCCTGAATTCCTGGTAATTTTACCCTTTTCTTAGTAAATACACCGAGATTTTTTTTTCAGTGTGGCAACCCAGTTGAGATGATGAGTGACACCAACCACGGACTGCGGGCGTTGCAGCGGAGGCTGGCAAGTGTCGCGGGCGTTTTAAAATACCCCCGCGAGATTCCGAGTATCGTCCGAGAGGAGTCCCCACAACAAACACACATCCTTAAGAAGGAAGTAAGCATTTTAGGGCCGAATAAAGGAGCCCCCCCCCCCCCCCCCCCCTATGACCCACGCCCGCGAAGGTCCCCCGAGATGAGGCGTGTGGCCACCGCGCCGGACAAAAGGAGGCCCGGGATGACTTTCGACCAAAAATTGACTGATTGTTACCCGGACGAGACTCTAATCTAGGCGCACAGTGGGATTGTCAGCTCGTGAGCTAGTCGAACCAGTCATATTTTAGGGGAGAAAACGAGAAAACTTGTAGGAACATGGTATTAGATGGATTGCATTTCGCAAAAAGGAACCAGGAGCATAGCAATGTTGCTAAGATTGTGCAACTTCTTTTGTCTTGGAAAAAACCTGATT
Organism: Bemisia tabaci; assembly: GCF_918797505.1. NCBI lineage: Eukaryota > Metazoa > Arthropoda > Insecta > Hemiptera > Aleyrodidae > Bemisia > Bemisia tabaci. The sequence continues at coordinate 8,760,141 of NC_092794.1, forward strand.
ATCCATATTGGCAGTTTTTATTTTACTCGCTGTAAACTGTGAATCTAAGACAAAAATTACCATGTAAATTCCATATTTTTTCATGATTTCAGCTATTTTACTGCAAAGGATGAATTTGCACAGTCTTAGCACAATTGCAATGCTTCTGGTTCCTTTTTGCAAAATGTAATCCAGATAAACGACGGCGCGGGAGTTTTGGCAAATTGTAATTATTAGGTTCTTGCATGAAATGAGAGGAGGGTCATTCTTGTTTTTTTATTAATTTTTTTTCGTGACAAGGTGGTGAAATAGTGCTAAGTTCACACTAGTTCGCGGGGAAAACAAGCTCAAAAAGTTCAAAAATTTCAATTATAGTCAACAATTTTGAGTTCCAATGAGTATCAGTTCAAGACTGAGGGAGAAAAGCAATGCATCTGCTTGGGCTGAGCCCCCTTAGTCTTGTACTATTGTACTTATTGGACTAATCGGCAAGAAAATGTAAAAAAAAATTATAATGGTTTATCATTGATATTTTTATAAAAGGTTTCAAAGAGTGCATAATGTTAGTTACGGTTAAACATGACGACTCACCTTGGCTTTCATTGAATTTTTTGGCAAATTCAGGTCTAGGACGTGATATGAAGTTTTTCACGCAATGAACCTCAAAAGCGACATTGTCTATTTCTGATGTGCGAACTCATTTTCAAAGTAACTCCATACAGGCGACTACCTCTACAGTGATATGCGATATATCGATTGCTATGCCATTTAAACCTATGAAAAAAGATCGATTATCAGGGCGTTCGTTAATAATCGATTCTTTACCATAGCTTCGGATAGGATAATATCGATAGTCGATTATCACATCCCGCCACTGGTCTCTAAAAAAGCGGCCGCACTGAAAAAAAAAACCCGGTGCATTTACTAAGAGAAGGGTAAAATTACCAAGAATTCAGGGTTCTATTTGATCCCAGTTTTTTCTTGGTAAAATTACCATTTATGGAATTGGTAATTTTACGGAGAAATCTCGGTAAAATTATTGACTTTCTCGGTAGTTTTACCGGACCCCGGTAAAAACGCCAATACTTTTTATCGACTGTGGTAGAATTACCGAGATAAAATGGCAAAGTTACCGGGAATTGATTACCAATAAAAGTGGTATTCTTACCTGAGAAAAACAGTAAAAATACCGGTTTTTAGGTGAGCTTACCAGTCTGTCTTGGTAAAATTACCAATAATTGGTAAAAAAAAGTGAGATGGTAAAGGTACCGACGGACCTTGGTAAAAACGCCGAGAAATTTTTTTCAGTGCGTTTGTGCGACGCGGGACACTCCCGAGGCACGGACAAGGGCTCGTCCCTCGTGGCAGCCAGGTGCGAGGGGTCTCCGAGGGCGTTTTGGCTTTCACAATCAACTTCGGCCAAGTGTCACTTGAACAATTATGAGAAATATTAAGCGACAGAAGAGGAGCACAAATTCCCTTAAAATAACATTCGGAGACACGTACGGAGACACAGGAAAAGTTCCCGCTTTGACAGTCTCGAAAGGCTTGAATCCTGCCACGGAGACACACCCCCCCCCTCTCCTCCCTGGCACCGGCTCGATTCTGTCGTTACCTTAACTGATAGTGGGTTAAACTAGAGTCCCTTTATACTGAGAGTCAAGACAATTTGAATCCATTTCTGATTGGTTCCCGTATTTTAGGCCTCCACAGTGTCACAAACGGGAATAAAGATTACATTTTCACCAATTGCAAAGATTATAATCTGGAATGGACCAGGGAATTACGGGTTCGGCAAGGAACAAACAGAATGAGAGGAGGAACGGAGAAAGGCATTTGAGAATGGGCCGATCAAAGATTACGAAAAACGTTCAATTTCTGTAATCTTTATTCCCGTTTGTGACATCCATGAGCCGAATTGTCTTGACTCTCAGTATAAAGGGACTCTAGGTTAAACTCCGTAGGGACATTTGACGGCGTTAACCGTTGCCGTAAGACGTTCAACTCGTTCACTCTGATTTTTTTAATACAGACAATCGGTAAAATCACATCTATTTAATTGGGTTCGTTATTCGGATTGAAATTTTTGAACCGTCGAGCAATTAAATCGGTGAGCTTTTAAAATCAAATAATTTTAGTCTTTTAGTCTAAATTTTAAAAGCGACGTCAAATTCGCTCTTTTGATGTAAGAACATATGCCACACACATCGACTTCCGCACGAAGCCCAGAAAGCGTGGATTTATACGCAAAAGAGGGCCTACACAGGTATCGAGATACGACCTTACGTCTGACTGGTGATGAATAATGACTTTCTCTCATAAGTATTCTCCATTCACTCGGCAAAAATTGCCTCTCAGCTGCCAATCTTATACCCATGGGTATGTCAATGGTATGAGCAGAACAAGTATAGAATCGAATTTTCCGGTGTCGGAAACTTCTTTTAAATTTCCCGCCTAGACTCAAACGGCACCAGCATTTTGCACGTTTTGCGGATTTTGAATGTCTGAAACGGAAAAAAATACATCCGTTTCACTTACCTTACTGTTCCTCAGCATAGACGCCATTGAAGTTAAGTCACAGGAACACGATATATCGATGGTGAAATACCACGTGCCTCGGTTTGCGGCGTAGCAAACTTCCTATCATTCTTAATTTTTACATGAAGAATTATTCAGCGTCACTTCTTGAAAAATTCTGTGATTTTTCTCCTCTGCGAGAGGAAAATTCTGTGAAAAGTTCAAGGCGCGTTGATGTGTTCTCCTAAAAAAAAAAAAAATAAATAAATAAAATGGGAGAAGAGATTTTTACACACCGGAAACGAGATACGTGGTTTAAAAGTTTCACCGTCGATATATCGATTTATTTTCACTGGTAGCAGGGACGTAGAACATGACATTGTTATTATTTGGATCTATCTGTGGATCCAGCAAATTGGCAACATTGTTTTTCTCCATTGAAAGCTATGGAAATATATCGATTCTTGGAGGGGCCAGCGGGTCGATTGTTGAATCGTTATCGAATGATCTCGATCGATAAATCCCTATCTTCACAATGCTATATATCGATCAAGGTCATTCGATAACGATTCAACAATCGACCCGCAGGTGCTCCGACAAGAATCGATTATTTAACGTGGGTTTAAACGGAGGAAAAACGGTGTTGCCAAATTGCTGGATCCAACGGAGCATCCTTATGGTGACGTCACTACTAACAGCGCGCGATGTAGCGCGAAGATGCGTGACCCACGCTCGATCAGCGTCGCGGCGGCGCGGCGCGCGTTGGGCGGGTAGCCGCGGGCGCGAGCTGTTATCAGCAACGTGCGCGGCGTCGCGGCGTCGGCGGCGGGTGTTGAGTACCCCTGGGAAGCACGTGCCAGACGAAATGTGAAGGTCACGGAGCGTCGCGGCGCGGCGCGGCGCGTCGGTCGCGTTGCGGTGCGCTGCGGCACGTTAGAAGTTACGGGGTCAGACCCGGAGCGCGACCCCCTGTTGCCGGATCTCTCTCCCGTTGGTAACGCCGGTTTCATTCATTTGAATAGAGGCAAAACAATCGATACGTATCAAGGAACGCTGCCGCAATCGATTATTTAGATAGCTTTAAATGGGGGAAAAACAATGTTGCCAACTCATTGAGAGTTGTTACTGATCAGCGGGCTAGTTATTGAAATTGATAGACAAAGCGATAGACAAAGAAGACAATCTGAAAAGTAAAGCGATTCTATCGATGGAAGCGGGTGGTTGTAATGGACAAAGGAGGTGAGTCTGGTGAGTGCTAGACTAACTAACGGCAACCGAAGAGAGACCGGTAGTTAGTCCATCATTAACCCCCTTGGTCTAGAATAACCACCCGTTTTCACCAATAAGATCGCTCCATGTCCCCTATGTCCTCTTTGTCTATCGCCTTGTCTATCAATTTTAATGATCAGCTCGCTGGTCCAATAATCTTTGAATCAATTTATTATTGCCCAGAGTTCCTCCACAAAGTTTCTTTTTCCTAGGGAGGCCCTGTGTGAACGGATTGTCTCTGAATTGAACCAGGTCTATTTTTCAGTTAGTCCCTGGGCTACGTATGAATACTAGCATTGTGAAGCTCATCTTGATAATGGACCTGTTCTTTTTTTAAAATATCTTGTGATAATACATAGTATTATATCGACATTAATGAGGGCTTCAGGAAGCCTTCAACATTAAATCTCATATAGGAAAATTTTAAAGGTATTTGAATAAGGTTGGACCAATCTGCGACCTCGTGGGTGGAGTCTCCTATGGATTATGGAATATCAACGAATTTCCTTTGGGTGATTTTAAAGAAACCGAAGTAAAATTCTGTGACTCTTAAAATTTATATAAAATTTACAACAAAATTGCGAGTCCGTGTCACTCTCAGCACAAATAAAGTACATGGGTCATTACACCCCACAAACTGTACCTATAATTTTGCCCTCAACACAACATTTTGTCCTCATCGTAAAATTTTGCCCCCCGACCTCCCCCAACTACCATTCCTGCCCTTGTCCTGAGCTAATTTTCAAGAAGTAAGACAAATTCTAGTTATCTGGCCTATCTCAAAAATTGAAGGCGATATAGCAATGTGCGTATAACTCCCTTACGTCAATTATTTCAGCTCCTTCTCTCTCAGTCAGAAAACGCCACTCTCCAATTTAACTTTAAATTACATCAAGTCACACTACACTTCTGCTCTCAATGCACTCGAGATCGAAACAGCTCAATTAATCGGGTATTTTCTATTTCAAAATGGCAGCGTTGTGGGTTGCATCTCGCGCCTCGGGCCCGCCCGTGCCCTAGCAAGGAGCAAGCTAGCGCCGCGCCACGGAGCAGAAGCGATAATTATCACGTGTTGTTGACGTCACCTCGGCGACGGAGAAAAACAATCGGCTGCAGATAAGATGATTTATTCCGCCCGAGTGGAATTAATCATTCCGGGGAACAGGTCCGACTCGCTCGACGCAACCGTATATGTGTGTGGGAAAGAAAGCTTGATTCCTAGACTAGAGGGCATAGAGGAAATAAGTACTTACGGAGGCTGTCTTTAGTCATGTCTCTACAGGTTTTCGGGGATCAAGAGGCTAAATTTTGGACGCATTAGTTGCTTCAATAACAGCATCATATTCCAATCGTCCATAAAGATTTTCGAAAATACTAGTGGGTCCGCCCCCTAGCCCCTACACTGGAAAAAAAAAACACATTGGATCTAGAGTCCAGAGTCCAGACTCTGAAAAACATCGACAGGAGAAAATACTCTTGATTCAATCAGATTTAAGCTTAAATCAAGGACCAAGCCTCTTAATTTGAGCGGTTTCCGTTTTGATTCCAGCAAAAATCGGATTGAATCAAGAGTATTTTTTCTTGTCAATGTTTTCAAGAGTCTGGACTCTAGATCCAATGTGTTTTTTTTTCCCAGTGTGAGCAATATTTGTTGAAAGGAGATAAAATACGCAGGCCGACTAAATGGCGCATAGATTTCACAACCAGTGAGCTGAAACTCATTTACTCGTTTGTTTTTTTATTCGATGCAACTATAATATTCGTGGTTGATGGACCAAAATATGTGATACAATTATTTCAACCTCCAAGTAGCCGAGATTGCATAACCCTTTGGACTGAAGGCGAACTCACTTAATCGCTCGTATTCTCACTTGAATGGACTCTATGTTAAGTGCTGACGGATCTAAATGTGTGATACAACTATATCAACCTCCGAGTAGCCGAGATTGCATAACCACTGGACTGAAGGCGTTTAGCGTTTTCTTAGCGTGCGCGCAGACGTTTTTCAGTCTTTTGCCTTAGCGCCACTTCTGAATCATGAGGTTTAAATTAAATTGGAAGGCCGACGCGCGGTTTTTCCTGATATTTCGAAATAACTTCTCTTTCTCATGTAACGGTCATGAAATCAGGTACAGTTGGCTCAGGGGAATGATATGTGTTCGAAAATGCACCTTTTACGCTGGCTCTTCACTTGCACGCATGAATGAAGGGACTAATGGAGCGATCTCGGAAAACATACGGACTCCACACTCCGTAACGTTTTTTTAATGTCAGTGCACTCTCGCTCAGGAAACGAGCAGTTAGAATTAAATCTGGGCCATTGAATGAAAGGGAAGTCGCAGGCGATCTCTAAGCCCGAAGAGGATACAGGTGGTGCACGTAACGGACCCTGGGATCCGGCCGGGTCGAGGCCTCGAAGCGCGGGAAAGGCAAATCACAACCTCCGCCTCGAACCTCAACCCCTGGAAGGATGCGAAGAAAGTAAGTTCAAGGCCTCCCGACCCCAACAAAGGGTACCTGCCGCTCCAGGCTCCCGGCTTTGTCTTGTGGGAACGCACCGAGATGAAGAGTGAAAAAAAAAAAATGAGAGTGGGTAAAAGTGCGTCGATAGTATCATTTGAATACGCACCTCCCGATAAATTAAATAACAGGTCCCGAAGAAAGTAAATTTCCCTTTTTTTGTGCTCGACCCGCTAACCCGACAGGATACGGTACCGAATCCAGATGCTGATCGAAATCTCGGCTTTGTTTCAAAAGGGAAAGGGGCGAGGGAGTTTTTTTCTGACTCCCCCGACCTGACCCGCGACCCGGGCGACGCAATCGTTGACAGGAATATGACCTGGAAGAATGCCTTTTTCCCTTTCGCCGGGGTATTTCGAAAAGGGAAGGTGGTACTTTCTGGGAACTGCTTTCTCGATCGATTTTACAGGTTTCACTGACGTCGCAATTCGAGGCGATGTATAGAGGGGGGGGGGGGCGCTAACGGAACCCAGGAAAGGCCTAATTGAGGCCTCTCTGGTGCAACTGCACGTTTCCGGAAAGTAACCTTTCTTCGTCCCTCCTCGCGTCCTCACAAAGGCTGTTGAAACAGTGCACAATATCCGCCCCTTAGAGAAAAAGGATAAAAAAATCTATCCGAAATGCCGCTTCAGCAAGCATATCTTGACAAGTGTTTCCGACTACCTGATTGATTTAAACGGTATCGAGAGCGGAATGACACTAGAGTCTCGGAAAAGAAAGAACAGAGGTCCGCTCATCGGAGAAGTGCGCAAGGCACGGCGTACGATTTTACGATTTTGATTCTCTCGGATAGTTCTGCCAACTGCTTAGGAACTGCCGCGCCAAAGACAAAAGACTTAAAAACATTAACACGTTGCCAATTTTGCCGCCATGAAAAATCTCTATTTACGAGAGGAGGAGGGTCCTCAGTCCACAAAAACTGATAATCGGAGCAACTCATACTTAAAATCATAGAGGATTTGTCTTAAGAACATTTTGGGGCAATAAACGTCAGAAAATTTCAAACCTATCTGGCGTTATGATGATTTCAACTTACCAGTTTAAAAAAAGTCACGTCGAGAAAAAGCCATTTAAAATTCTAATCCATCATCGGTAAGTACAATACGACCTATAAGACATTTTACACCCTCGGTTAGCAAAAGAAATGAATTAAACCACCCTCATTACAGTTGTTCGGACGCTGCAGGGATTTTTCCGTTGAAATCTCGAAATCCGATCGAATTTTAACCCCATCTCGGCCAAATCCCTTCACTGAAATTTCGCCCTCCTATAGACAGAGGCCCCGGAGAAGGTCAAATTCAAGGGAATCTGTAATTATTTTCCCTGACATTTTAAGTAATCCAAAATTAAATCCCGCACGATATCTTTGTAAAATTGGAAGACAATTTTAATGAGTTTCCCTGACAGTTCGTACTAACATAAATGAGAGGAAATTTGGCAATGTCCGAATGTTCATACGGCGGTTTTCCTCTGCATACGGCAGTATAACGAGCGTATTCTCCGTTTCCTTGGAAAATCAGTTCCTTTTTTTCTCGAATGTGCCTGAGTTTTGTCCGATCCGGAGACCAATCCCGACTGTCGCTGATGTCATGTCAGGAACGGTCTTTGACGAAATGCCGGCGATTCGTCGCAATCCAAATTAAAAGGCTGACGATAGCCGTGATTGAAAAATGTCGCTTTTTTTCGCTACTCGATTTTCATTGTCTCCCCGAAGGACAATGCGAGGCCGTTGGACCTTTCTCCGTTGTTTCGTCAAGGTTAGGCGTGGCCGGGCTGTTACTTTCTTCTCTTCATTCGAAGACGTTATTGACAGACTGTCGACCCTTTCGAACGTCTATAAATTTGGCGCATTGTCTGTCTTGACGTCTTTGCAAATAATTTTCGAGTCTTTGGAACGAGGGGGCGATTTTCCTCGCTTTTTAAGTAATTTACAGCCTCTATAATTTACAACATGGGGAGAAATGATACACGATTTTCAAGCCTGAAAATTGCCAAAACCATTTGTCCATATTTTGATTCCACGAGGTAGTGATCATATGATCCTAGCCATTACACCGCATTACGCAGTGCATTCTCACCATTTAGGAAAAAAACTCGTATGAGTATAATTTCAACTCTTGGAGTTATGCCGTTTGGCGCAACACCAGCTGCATCCAATCAGAAAGCAACTGTAGACTGTCTTGATATCCGTTAGGACACCCTCTCCCCCTCAACCTCAAGAGCTTTCCTTGAGCTTTGGAGTTGATCTCACAGAAAACCGGTGGCACACAATTATGTTTCTCGCGAAATTGTACAAGGAATCAGTACGTGAATCGCAAACTCCTGACACATGCAATAGCTTCATTTTGCTATGCTAAGGAAAAACGCCGTATGAGCCTTCAAGCGGTGCCAAATTTCCTATGAAAATCACTAATTCTCAAGAAAATGTTTAAATATTTGTCTACCAAATCTCGGATAATTTTGTAATTTGATCTAAAACGTCTGAAAATTTCAGGGAAAGATATTCACAAATTTCCTCAAAAATCAACATTTTATCGAAGGAAATTTGGCAACTCTCGAATGTTCATACGGCGTTCTTCCTTAGCACGGCAGCATAGGCTGGACCCCTTTCCAATCGTCAATGGAAGTACAGTTACTTATTCAACTTCATTTCAACTTCATTTCAACTTCAACTGGGCGGAAAAATTATCTCGAACGGTCGGCTCTGTCGTTAAACTTTATGAGAGTAGCGGCGACTCCCAACGTGGAACCCAATCGCGGCTCCCTGCTGCGTCAAGTTAATCACAATGATCTCATCGTCGATCACCTGGCAAAAGAGCGTAACTACACACGAGACGAGCCCGGAAAAGCATTGGGTTATATGGGCGACAGGGCTCACCGCGAAGTGTAGTTGCGCCTTAATGTCGGAGAGCGACGTCGTGCACGGTCCGGACCAGACGCGCATGCGCCTTGTCCTGTCTGGTGTTTGGATATTGGACCATTGTAATTATCAGACACATATTTCAGAGCATCGCCCGTGAACTTGAGACGTCACGAACTCAACTGCAGCGGGAGCCCGTTCCCCATTTGAATATTGAATAAATACGGCTTGCCCTAGGAGGGGAGGGGGGGGGGGAGGCGCCGGTCGCGGCAAATTCGATAACGCTTCAGACGATGTTGGCAGATCGTGAGTGACTTACTTTCGAAGTACAAAGTCTCGAGATCACTCACAAAGTCTCGAGATTTGAAGAAAAACATGCAGTTTTAACACGACAGTATTGAAAAGCGCGCCAAAGGATACACTGTAATAAAAAATGTTTTATTACAGTAGGAATAAAACCGAAACGCTTTGGCTGAAATCTCAGCCTTCCTCAGTTGGATAAAATGGTAAAAAGAAAAATGGTAAAAATCTAAAATAGTACCTGGTTGTACCTTTCAAAGCGAGAATGTTGTTTTCGTGAAATTTTAGCCTTGTTTCCCGCTTTTTAAAGGATACACTGTGACCTGATTATTGAAATTGATAGACACAACGATAGGCGGAAAAGACTACAAAATGGGTGGTTGCAATTGACTAAGTTAGGGGAAATGATGGCCTAGCTTTAGGGTTTTATTTGGGCTGCCATTAGTTTAGTCTGTTAGTACTTTCCTCCTTTTTTTCATTGCAAAACTCACTTCCACTAAGAGGACCGCTCCATTCTCTTTTTTTCCTCTTTGACTATAGCTTTGTGTAACAATTTCAAAAATCAGCCCATGAAGCATGTCCTGGACGAATTTTTAGCCTAACAGCGTCCATGAAATCAATGGCTGAAATGCATAATGCTGCATTTCAGCAGCAGCAGCATTTCATATTGCTGCAGAATTTCCTTTTATGTTTTCTTTTTTTTCATATGAAAATCAAACAACATTTACACATTGAAACTGTCTGCAAATTTACCCTTAAGTGTGAGGAATATTCTCACAGAATTTCCAAGCAGGACGTTGTTTGATAAGCCTGCAAAATAGTTAAACGTGAGAGGAAAGTAGGCAACTTTTGATTGGTGTACTAAAAAGAGAGATTAACATGAAATAGTAAAAAAAAAAAAAAAAAAAAAAAAAAAAAAAAAAAAAAAAAAAAAAATAAAGTGTTTCAAAATATTCAATTAATGGGAACTTGGAAAGAGTCGAGATAAAATACAGCAAAAATGATTCTGGAAATCATTATCAAACTGCTTATTCGGAACACTCGCTGTGTGTCATATATGTAGCTTCACAAATATCCTCCATCTTTGAATCTCGTTGTTTGCAGGTAAATGATTTTTGTACCAAACATCCAGATCCTTGAATTTCTTGCGCATCCAGGGCGGGGTGCCTAAGACATTTCGGTTTTCACTTGGATCATATCTCTTCTTAAACTCTACGTCCACCCACCGACTGATTTGAGGCGAGTAAGGGTAGCAGATCAGTACCGTTAGAACCATTATCCATCACTCCCCTTGCAATAATTTCACTAGACTAGCCACTGCAGTCCATAGAGTCGCCGCTTTGGTTATTAATAAATGATATTGATTGCCGGGCAGTTATCGGGTTTCAAGGGTTTTTAAGTGGATGGGGCCATTCAGAAACCAATTCACCGTTACCCTGCAGGGTACCGAAAGCGGCGGTGATGATGCGGCAAAAAATAATTACAGCGAATCGAGGGTTCAAAGGCACCCCAAAGGCCTTCGAGAACCGCTACTTGGAGCCCTGAGATGCTTCGGCCGGCGAAATGATGCGTCCCTTCCCACGACGCTCGCTCGCCACCTGTTCCACAAATAGCAGTAAGTTGGAGTTGCAGCACCTTTGACTGATAAAATCTGACCTAGGTCCTGATTTCATCTATGGGAGACGAGACGAAACGACTTCATGAGAGGACTTGTCGGGCGGTGCAACGCCCACCGCTCGTACGGTGCTTCGGAAAAACTGCAGACGAATCGATGCATTTTAGCCCTAATTTTCAGTAATCCATATTATGAATGGACGTTTTAGAGCCATAATCTTGCAGATGTATCTGCCAATACTGGGTCAGTTACGCTGGTCCTACACGGAGAAAAAAACCTCGTGCGTGGGACCCGAAGTTTAGGTCATATGAATCTCTGAAGTTTTCAGATTGAGCATCTGAACACTTAAGGTCTAGCTGTCGAGGTTCGGATCACACATCTGAAGTACTTCAGATGTAAGAACTGAAGTTTTTCAGATGTGAGAACCGAAGTTTTTCGGATGTGAAAACCGAAGTACTTCATATGTAAGAACTGAAGTTTCAGATGTGTGATCCAAACCTCAGCAGCTGGACCTTAAGTGTTCAGATGCTCAATCTGAAAACTTCAGAGATCCATATGACCTAAACTTCGGGTTCCACGCACGAAGTTTTTTTCTCCGTGCAGAATCGTGTTTTGATGCTTGATTCTTGTAGATTAGCTATTAATAATAAAATCTCTTCAAACAGCAATTCTCTGAGTAAAGTGCGAACATCGCGCCTTGAAAAATGCGTTAAACGATGCCATCCACCGCGGCAGTGACCCCTTGGTTTATTCCTTCTCGCTTTCATTTGGCAAGGAGACCCGCATTTTCACTGGTTACTCAACGTGTACTTCGGATGAAAGCAAGGTAGGAGAAACCAAAGATGTCACTACCACGGTGGATGACGTCTTAAACCGAATTTTCCAAAGTGCGATATCTCGGTCAATATTGAACGTAGAAAGTTGCTGTTCGGACGGATCTTATTATTTTTCGCTCATCCACAAGAAATAAGAATTAAAATACGATTCTATGACCAGCGCAATTGACCCATTGCTGGTTTTCTCACCTTTAATACATTATTGTTTAAAAAGAGCTTGGAAAGAGGTTTGTTTTTTAAACAATAAAGTGTTAAAGGTGAGAAAACCACCCTGGTAAAAATTGGCATTAGAATCTGTGTTTCAAAATACCATAGACCTACAGCCGGCTTTAAGATTTCCAATAGCTTCTATAGCCGGCTACACAATTTCTTATAGCCTTTTATAGCCGATGGCGATTAAGCAACAGCCAGGCGATAAAGTGCATGCTAAACGTTACTAATTACGGATGCTAGGACTTAGTGAGTTTTTGGAATACTGCTCTCTTTTTGGAACGTAGTATCTTGATTCATTTTGCGAGGAAAGCTCCGTACTTTTGATGGATGCCTGCCATTACTAATATATTATAGCGCCTTCAGTTTCGTATGATACTGTGCAATACCTCTGGTGTGAAATAGTTGCTTCAAGCGCCGTGGCAGGCGGACAGCCAGCGCGAAACACGCACTGGCGCCTACAAACCTAACAGGGATACTTCACGCGTTGCGCAATGCGTGAAGTATCCCTGTTAGGTTTGTAGGCGCCAGTGCGTCGCCGCTCCGCTTTGTGTGCTCTGATCTTTAGTCTGGCAGAGTCAGCGTTATTCAACTCATGATTTTGAAATGTTTGCACATCCTGTACGGATTATTCTCATTTTAATTGATGAAAAAAAATATTTATTAAAGGAAAATATAATGTGTGTTTTGTAAATATTAAGATGGTTCCGTATCAAACTTAATGATTTCCAAAGCACACGAATTTTTACACAATTTCTTATAGCCTTTTATAATCGATGGCGAAAAAGCAACAGCCAGGCGATAAAGTGTAAAGCCCGGCGATAGAAACTATAGCCCGGCTGCATAATTTTTTATCGCTTCGTATAGCCCGGCTGTATGATTTTCTCCGCATTCTACAGTCAGCTATATTATTTTCTGTAGCCTTCTTTAGCCGGCTATAAGAATTCCTATGGTATTTTGAATCGCAGCTCTTATCGCCAATTTTTACCAGGGCAGTATTGGGTCAGTTGCGCTGGTCATAGAGACTAGTCTTACTTGAAATTATTAATATGGCAATTGTTTTCAAAAACCGCACTTATGCGCCTTGCCCTTCAATAAGCCTCTCACATAAAGTAGATTTGATGAATCTCACTCCGTAGTTGGCTGCAACTACAGAATGCCTGCAAAGACCCTTGGAGAGGATGAATCTATTCGCCGGAATAGTGTTTATCTACCGCGACCGGAAGCACTTATCATCCGATGATACCGTTATCAATGCGTGGCTTGAGCGGCATTGCTCTTCATAGAAAAAAAATCAAAGAAGTGAACAGATCACGGATATTATATTTTTCACTGAACTAACGATCCAGTTGCGTTGTTTGGAATAGTCTGGACGGAAAGTCCTTCAGTTCATGACAAAACACAGTCGTAGAATGTGTGAAAACTATTCTCAATTCTGAATGTTCAAAGCACATTTAATCCCGCTTAATTGATGATTCACCATTGTAAATGTCGCAGGCAATTAGTTAATTCTGACGCATATAACATATAGTCAAATTTTGACGGTTTATTATATTTAATATAAATTTACATAAAAGATTTTTACGAGTTTTCAGTATAATGGGAAAAATAATCATCAAGTCTACAAGCTCATCTTTTTTCTCCTTTTACAAATTCTTTTTCATATATTTAAGTGTTATAATTTTAAAAATTCTGTATTTTATGACATGCTGAAAATTTCAAGATAGATGTTTGTTAAGGAGCTAAAAATCGTTTAAAATACTATTGTTTGATACAATACTTTTACGGAGAATGCTTTCTTACAGGAGCAATGAAGTTTTCCGTCTAAAATTAGAAAAAGAATCAGAATTTCAATATAAATTAGAATACTTGCGACTATTTGCCCAGGCATTTGAAAAAATGCCTGACTTTCCTTTTTGCCACGCGACGTAAATACAACAATCTACTTTACCTGACTGATTTTTAGGCAATATCTCTGCCAAGGTGTAGACACTTAACGTGTGTGTATGTTTCATGTTTTTTTTTTTTATGAATCCTCCTTGTGAATAAGAGCCTAAAATAGAAGAATGCGGATCACAGCATTCACATCATTCTTTATATTCACTATTATTTTATATTGTGAATGTTGAATATGCATATGATCCTTTAATTCTGAAATGCAACTCAGTGGAGGAGGATACATACGCATTTTCTCCACAACTGATGAAAGTGAAACCGATAGCTCTTTTTTTTACGATTCTATTTCGTACACTTGTACTTCCTTCTCCTATTATACATGGTGAACACTTCTCGTATCTCCGGTTTTTTTCTCGAGAAACCAAACACAATACGAATATTTTTATTCCAAGTCGATCCCTCTCAAGTTATTCAAAGACTTTCACCGGTCTAACGGCGAACTTCCGGAGTAGTGCAGGTAAAAGACCACCCTAATTTTTCGGACCCGAAAAGTGGCTGTTAAATATTTGATCGGTACGATCCAGCAGATTTTACACGATTCTTTGACTGTTTTGTTTGCTTGTTTGGTTTCATTTTTACTTCATTTTTTGCCACTTCTCTCGCCGATCGATGTGAACCAAATCACTTTGTGCACAGTGAAACTTACGTTGAATTATTTAGGTCTGAAAATCTCACAGGTAACTCGAGGTGCACCTCCAACAAGCTAAGATTTTTCTCATCATGATTTCTTCGGAATCTAAAATGAAATTAAAATTTTCTAATCGTTACAGTTTGGCTTTTATTCAAATCGATACACACAAATTAAAAACAAAGTTTAGAGAATGACCCGTCAATATAAGCACTACTTACTATTGCTGTTATAAGTAGTATGTGTGAGCAATTAAAAATGTCAGTGTTTGACGTCACTCTGTGTTACCTTGTGTTACTTTTTTGTGTCAAGTTTACATAAAAGACTTGGTTGCTCTACACAATTTTGTGTAAAATCGACCCAAACCGTGGGCTACTCTGAGACATAAGATCATGAAGAAAGTGTCTTGCCGAACTTATGTACTGAACTTGTGTACTTATGTAGAGATTCCTCACTACTCCAAGAGATTATACTCTTGGAATAAATGGATTTTCTATTACAGGATTTAAATGAAAAAACTGAAGTTGTGTAGAGGGTTTTGAAGTTTCTTCTTGAAAGTCACGTGTGTAAAACGTACGTCATTGATGAAGAAACATAGTAAAAACGTCGTCTTTACGGCGTCCGGTTCCAAGGAAAGAATAAAATAGTTCATATTTATGGAAATGTCTTTGCAGTTCACGGAAGACTCGACGAGTCCACAAGCGCGATATTGCAACTATCAATACTCGACTGTTGTCTTCGTTGCATACATGAAAAATTGAAGGCGTTTTGGGTAACGTTTGAAGTGACTATGTCGTTTTACAAGCGCTCCTATTGCATGTTTTGATACATAAGGAAAGGGTCATCATAGAGGAATCTTATGCGAGGCCCCCCTGTGCGCAAGTAATGCTTTTTCATGACAATTGTTTTTTTGTCGTTTTTTTGTTTGTTTGTTTGTTTTTTTTTTTTCAAAGAGACGAGTTTTACCGTTGTTGTGCCAGAGAGCACTCCATTGCTCTCTGTCTCTCCCTCATCGAAACAAAAAATCTTATTAGCGACTCATAAAAACCCGCTATATAAAGTGCTCCTTGGGCCATCATATCCGAAACGCCTTCAAGTTTTGAGTATGCTTCACGCACTGCCGTGAAGGTCGAATAGTTGCATCAAGGAGTTGGGATAAATATTTTGCGTACGCTGTCAGTTTCTCACCTCGACTTTCCGACAATGTTAAATTTTAAGCCACGATTCTCTGTCAGTATAACTATAATTTCTTCATTTTTGTGTACTTTCTCGCTCCCTCACCCGAGGGAAGATTATATGGTCGGAATTTTTCCCACTTCCGATCGTTTAGTGAATAAACAAATCTGAGCCTTACTTAAATAGTTGAAAACTCTCATCAATGTTATTTTGTATCAAACATTTTGAGAGAAAGATTGTCCGAATATCTCAAGAAGTGGATCCTCCAAATACCGTGCTCTTTCTTGACACGGTGATATTGAAGTTCGACTTTTCTAAATCTCTTGTCAAAAGAGAGAGCGTGATAGGAAATGAGTGCTTTGCCGTGCCACAGATGAGGATCCAGTGGTATGGCAACATATTCGATGGCTAAAATGCGAAGCCACGTGTATGCTCTATTCCGATGTTTCAAAATTTCCGTTCATACTTTAATTTTCTCGAGGACGAACAACTTAACTCCATGACTCGAATATACAGAAAATTCGGCTAACAGGTAGGAAATTTGAAAGAAATCACGTCGACTAGTACTCCAAAGAAAAATAAAGTATAATATAAAACCTGCAACGTCGCATTCAACGCAAACGGGGATACGTACGTGGTTTTGAACATTGGCCATTGATTCCTTTTCGTGCATTTAAACTTGTGTTGAATGACCGATTTTTGTCGGTGCATCTACGGGCTAATCGTTAAAATTGATCGACAAAGCTATAGATAAAGAAGACATAGGGAAATTGAAGCGATCCTATTGGTTGAAACGGGTGGTTCTGATACATTAACTTTAGAGTCTCTCGCGCGGGTCTTGCCGTTAGTTAGTCTGTATTAAATACCTCCCTTGATTATTGCAACAAGCAACCAACCGCTTCCACCGATAGGATCCCTCTATACCCCTTCTGTCTTCTGTGTCTATAGCTTTGTCCATCAGTTTCAACAATCAGCCCGCTGGCCTCTCCGAAAATCGATTAAAGGTTTACACGAAGAGAAAGCATAGTTGCCAGATTGATGCATCTGCGAATGTCGCGCCAGGCGGGACTGCATTAAGCGTGAACATGACACATCACTGAGCACAATCAGTCGGGCCGTCGGGCGACGAGGCGACGCGAGTGGCCGCGGATCAGCTGATTGGAAACTGATTACCGTCGCGACGACGACGACGTCTGTCTGCTCGGCGACTCGTCCGTCGCGACGAGCAACGCTACGGCTGGCGATAATGACTCGGATTGTTTGTTCCCGCGTCTAATTAAAGCGATCGCCGATTAGCGGCTGCGACCGCGACTCACAACACAATCAGTTCGCGCGTCCAGATCGGAAGAGCCACGTTTAACAGCTTTTTATTCGACTTCGACTAATTAATTGGGTCTACTCCTCGATGTTAGGCCGATCGATGATGTAACTCTCTGTCTGTTTAGTCTAGTCGATAGTGATGAACAGGATTCGGAAAAATAATTTCTTCTATTGTACAGTTTCTTGACTAAAAATTTCATATTATTCATATAAAATGAATGAAGAACAAATGTATGAAATCAGAGTTTAGAGGCTGGTTTGGGCCGATTTGATGCTTAACTGCTGTCATATTTGGAAGAGAGAACAACAGAAACAATAAGGATGATGAAAAATTTAGACAGTGTAAGTCGACAATCACATAACTCGGTCTGCGACGTCGCAGACTTCCCGTCATACTTCATTTTTGAAACGGAAAACTACTCCACGGCAATTCTTGAAAACTGCCGTGATTTTTCTTCTCTGCGCGAAGAAGATTCTGCAAAAACTTCAAGGAACGATGTCAATTTGTTCTCCTTTAAAAAAATAACATAGAGGCGGATATTCTCAGACACCGCAAACGAGATATGTGATTATGCGGACTTGCGCCGTCGATGTGCTTATTCGATGCTTACCGTGTCTAGTGATCCTTTGTAAACCCTGTCTCTGGGCTGAGATATTGTCTCTCGGAGTGACTTCGAGTCCCTCTCAGTATCAGTACGTGGAGTTTCCCGGGCCGACGGATTGGATGGAGCTCCCGTCCTCTCGCGAAAAGCCAGGCCGGACCAGACGACGAAGCGAGGAAGGGCAATCTCACGGACGCGGACGCGAGGGTGCGTGAAACGTGGAAACGGGGAAAGAGAGGGTGGTGGCGGGTGGCGGGGCGGCCGTCGAAAACGACTCGAATCGGCGGGAAAGGCACGACTGGATGGGAATGCCCGAGCCGCGGCCGATGCCCAGGGGGGAGGGGCGGCGTTCTCACGCCGCGCCGCACAGTGGATCCAGTCAATCAAAGACGTCGGACATGACGTTTTTGACTATAAACAGCAAAGTTTGATGTTTATGCAGAGACAAGAAACCCTCCACTGGCCTCTTGGCGACAGGTGGAAATTTTTACTTTCGGGGACTCAACAATTCCTTATGGACAATTATAAGGGAGCATCACCCTAATTTCGGCTGTGGACCTACCTACTTGGTGAATGACGGAGGGTGACGTCATGAGCCAAACAAGTTTCCCAAACTTCGGCTTGTTTGCAAAACGAAACTGTCAACACGTTGTTAAACATCAACCACGTAGGTAAGTCAACAGTAGAATGCTGAAGTTTCGAAAGTAAAAGCCTCCACTATCGCCAGGTACTAGCGGTGGGTCTCTTCTCGTCAAGTGGTCTCTGTGTTTATGCCATCACATTTTAAATTCCAAGGGGTGCCTCTGAAAGAAAGTTACCCAAAGAAACCAATGGAACCACCTTTAAAACCTTAAATTTTTGTATGAATAGAATTACGAGCTTTTAAAGTATTCACATTTTGTCCGAGCTCTCACATTGACTCGATCCACTGTGCGGCGGGCGCGGCGGTGAACCGACACAGGTAGAGGTACCTGCGGACAGATTTGTATCTCGGCGGAGCTCCGCGTCGGGGAGGCTGCAGCCGGGCGGGGGCTCATCAGATACTACCTGTTGCGCGGACGCGCGGAGGGCCGCGGAAGGCGGCGTCGCCAGTTCTCACCAGGAGGATACACTCGATAAATTCGGTGCAATCGATCGACATGAATCCATCGAAAAATAAAAACGCGAATCGATCTATGTGAACCGATCGAAAGATAAAATCGCGACGATGTGAACTAATTGGCAGGTAAAATCGATTCGATCCACATGAATCGATCGAGGAATAAAAATGTGGACAAACAGACGGGATTCGATCGACAACCGTGACTTGATCGACAAACCCTTGAATCGATCGCCGAAACTCGTGACTCGATCGACAAGCTGATCGCCAAACCCGTGATTTGAGCGACAGATCCGGGAGTCGATCGCCAAAACCCGCGAGTTGATCTAAAAACTGTTGAATCGATGGACATACCCGTGAATCGATCGACAAACCCGTGAATCCGTAGAAGTTGACGTCGTTTCCAGTAAATCAGTACCAAAGCCCTTATCACCTTGCAAGAGAGCTGTATGCATACTGCTGCCTTGTGCGAATGCAGAAGATGACTGTCCTGCAGCCTAACATGAGGCGCATGCGATTCTCCCTTTTTTAGAGTTAATCGTGAAATTCATCGATTCATTACCTCGTGTAACATTATTAATAGTTTTTCATATTATTACTATGGCCAATTTTATGAAAAGCGACAGACCCTCCAAGTCTTTGGCCCACGCAGTTTCCAGCAACCAGAATTTCAGCCCACACACTATGCCGTTGCGCGTTCGCAGTAATTTTCATTAAAAAAATAGGGCGCTCGTAGTAATTTTCTAAAAATTCAACGCGACCGCATTAATTTTCTGAAAATTCAACATTTAAACAAAAATTTTATAAAAATTTCAACACTTACGCAGCATTTTTCTCAAGAAATTTAACGATCTCGCAAAAGCTTTACAAATCGATAATATTCGTATCATTTAACCGAAGTTTCTTTCATCAGTTCTTTTCATCTCATTAAATTGGTTATACGAACCGGACGTTCAGTTAGACGAGCTGAAAGCTGAGTTAGACGAATCGAATAGTCGCAATGATATATAGACACCATATTCTCCTTCATTTTTTGGATATGCAATTTTGTCTTCTTGGAAGTCAAAACATTTGTATCAAGTGTACTCCATCCAACTTTCCTACCCATGCGTTAAAGTCTCTGCGTCAGCCAAAAAGAGTTCACGTTCTCCTTCATTGTGTGGGTATGCAATTTTATCATCTTGGAAGTCGGAATAGTGGTATATTACGCGTTTCGTCCCATCCACCTTTTCTCCTGAATTGGCGAAAAAGAGACCAAACTCTTTCGCATCATGGTGGATACGCGGAAGTTTTCAGCTCTTGACTTGGGAATCGCGGTAGGTTCCGATAGCGGCGATAGCTCCGAGCTATGAATTATGTCTCCATGAGTCTGTGGTCTCTTCCGTGCGGGCTGATTATTGAAATTGATTGACAAAGTGATAGATATAAGCACAGAGAAAGAAGATAAAGGGAAATTTGAGAATATAAAGGTGGCAGGCCTTCGAACTCTCATCAAGATTTAGTTTGCGAGTGGAAATCTGTAAGGTATGACTGAGAGTTTGAATGGAGTGCAAAAGGAAGAAAGTTAATTAATTAAACTGGTGGCTTGTATGTTTTAATATTTCTAAAAAAAAAGAAAAATAAGAGAGAAGTTTATAATTCCTGTTTTTCAGATAATGATTTTACTATCTAACGTTCCTTCGTATATTTAATGAAATTAATTTAGCCTATTTAAAGCATGTAAAAAGATACAAGACATATTCTTGTAGTATTTACGTAAATTTATATAAATAAGTAAAAAAAGGAAAAATGGAACGATCCTTGGTTGAACGGGTGGTCGTCATAGACTAAGAAGGAAAATGGTGGATCAACTGTAGGGCTCTTAAGGGTCGCTATTAGCACTGTTCGTGGACCTCCTTCGTCTCTTGCAACTAAATGCTTCCCACGAATAGGATCGCTCAATTTCCCATTAGTCCTCTTTGTCTATAGCTTAATCGATCAATTCGCTACATCCTGATTTCCGTTGATTTTCTCGTGACTCCGGCAACAGCGTCGTGTGACGAATCCCGCGCGGCGCATCCTAGACGCCCGCCTCGGCCGGTTCGGGCGCGGAGGCTCACGTCAGCGCGATCCTCACAACGGCGACTATAATTCAGCACCACGCGACTGGCAGGCCTTTTATCCCCACCAGCGGGACCGGCCACGAGGCACCGACCCAAGTCGCCGTGCCGCGCCGCGCCGCCCGGCCCGCCCGCCAGGGTGCAGTATCAGTCGCCAGCGCCAGCTCATCTCTCCGTGCCCGCGCTCCCACCAGTTCCGCACCAACCACGAGACGCGCAGCACGCCAGTTCGATCTCTCTCGATTTCGCCGAAGATCGCGGCGTCTTCAACCAACGTGACCCGCGCTCTGTGCTTTTAGAAAATTGTGTTTCCGCCGATGAAAATCGAAAACTGTGTTTCCCTCGATTTGTGAACTGTGTTTTCTTCGACTCGGATTCGATCCCATGAAACTCACAGCCGGTGAATTTGTTCGATGATAGTGTCGGCGATCGGTTTCCGATCCGATTGTTAGTGAGATTGTGTTGTGTCTGTGATTGGATTATTCAGCATGGTCGCCGGTGGCGGAGCCGTCACCTCTTCGGCGGGGTTCGCCGCTGTGCCCTGTGGAGGAGATTCCACCCACTCGAGCCCTGTGACAGCCGCGGACACGACAGCCATGTCCAATGCCAGGAAGCCTAGCGATACGCGCAGGGTATGTATCCGATACTTTGATTTTGGAACGAGCTATCTGGATTATGGTGTCTAGGACTAATCAAAACCAGGCTTCATACGGAACTCAAATATTCTAAGGGGGAGGAACGGCAGGCGGGAAAGCCGGCAAACCCCCGGCCGGCTGATGGAGAGCCAGGATGATTTTTTCCAGTTTGCACCCGCAGACCCTCACACCGCGAAAAAAACAAGGAAAGTGGTTTTATCTCGAGTTTATCTAAGCTTTGATGAGCCGGTGTTCCCGGTCATTTGCGATGCCAATCCGCCCCTGATTTGAGTAACAACCCTAATGGTGTTCCAGACCTTCTCATGTTCGCTCCGAGACCATTTTTCTTTTTAAATTAAACGATCTCTCGGACTCGGCGTTCAACAGTTTGCGATTACCTACCGAAACAACACCAATATCTCGGATGTAAGGTCGAGTGAAAATTGTAGGTAGGTACTTCTAAGAGAATCTCACTTGAAGTGGGCGAATACGCCCCGAATGCGGTCCTCCAATATATTTTCCCCCGTGAAACTCGAAATGAACGAATTATCGTCGAGTTCTGGACACCACGATCCAGATTAACGTTACCATAGTTTCTGGTTAGGATTTTCTTTAATGTTTTCCCGCGAAGAGGACTTACGCGTTATAATCAAGTACTTGGCCGGTAGGTACTTAAAACTAGCTTCTCTGAAATTCGAGTTAACTGTCCGTATAATTTCTCCTCTTTTTCCTGATAGTGAAATTCCAGCGCTGTATTGAGTGAATGGTTCACATCATCTGATCTGCCAGAATTGATAATAACCTGTGTCTAGACTGAAGCTAATTACCCAATTCCCATGTCCTGTCTCATCTAGCAAAACAAAATATTCGTCTTTTTTCAATGACGAATCATTCATTAAAACCACGTCGCTCCGTCTATTTGTCACTAACTGTAGACTTTTACTCCAAAGTAGAGATTCATTCACATCACTTCACTTCAAATTTCTCCTCACTTACTCGCAAATCCTCCTTGCCAAAGCGAACAGTCTTGCACGTGACAGCTAGCGTGGCTCAATGTAACTTAGAAATTGAATGCGAAACTATTCCAGCTTCTGATTCTGCGTCATGAAATATTGAAGCGATTTTCTGTCCGGAACAACGAATCTGCGAAACGTTTCCGTTTCCTGCAGTTTAAGATGGGGGTAAATCCCCTCTCGTTAATCGGTTATTTTGTCGAGTCAATTGTCTGAAAGGTCTGTAAATATTTGAGTGTCACAAAAATTCAGCTGAAGAATCCCGGAAAATATTACGCTAAAATCCGAAAATTTCCCGTCTATCTCTGATTTAATATTGCATTACAGCTGAATTAGTTCATCCGCGTTTTCTAAGCTCTGATTGTGAGTAAAAAATTATTCGGAAGCAATATAGTGCACTCTTCTCATCTCTGAATTATTAAGTTTCCCATGCGACGAGAATACAGGCAGTCGAAAATTAGAGATTACAGCCGGATTTATTTATAACCATCTATGTCATTAATTAATTTTGGATCTTAGATTCTTGGGGGGTACTAATCTATTCCGTAGCCTGCATAAAAATCATAGAGCATTACATTTTTTTCAAAATTTTAAATGTTTGGAAAATCAGTTATTCCAAAAAAGGAAAATTATAATGAAAATTTGCAAAATTATGCCGTAGAGAAAAGTTTCAGTTTTTAAAAACCTCCAAAACCCCGTTACAAATTCGTAACGCTATGCCAGAAAGGATAATGGGAATTTTTTTCCTGCCAGTGAAAAAGACGATTTTTGGCACCGCAGTCAAGTCTCTCAGAGGCAGCATCACATCGAAATAATTTTTCCTCAGTCAGCACTACCAGCCCAGCGCGCCCATCTAATCATCAGCAATTTTCCTCGCGTTACGAGCCGTTATTGCGCAACGTCAATCGAGCGTTATCCGAATAATGTAACCGTGATTCATTCACCGTCGGTGAATCGTATTCCGCCCGGTCATCGCTTCCGGTCCACGGGGCGCGAGCAACAAGTGAGTGCGTGAGAGTGGCGAGGGAGTCAACAGGGATCAGGAGGGGAGGGGCCCTCCAGTCACTTGTCGCTGCATTTGTTCCAAGCGGGAGGGGCCCGCAGGGATTGCGGAAGTTGTGCTCCATCCGCAGTCATCCCGTCCAACTCGCCGCGGCTAAGATAACAATTGCTGCGTGCTGGAGCGTGCCCACCCACATTCCCTAGAGCAATGTAATATTGACGCAGGAACGTCGAAGTTCCTCCGAAAAAGCCGATTTTTGCGGTTTTTTTTCTTTGCTTTTTCTCTTGAATATCAGTCGCGATTTGATCGACAATTTCATAGGGGAACGTTCATATTCTATCTGAAAAGTTAAAAGGTATGAGATTAGAAATTTCGGTGCAATTTCTATCACACTGGAAAAAAATAAAACACATTAGATCCAGAGTTCAGACTCTTAAAAACATCGACAAGAAAAAATACTCTTGATTCAATCGGATTTTTGCTTAAATCAAGAACCAAGCCTTTTAATTTGAGCGGATTTCCTTTTGATTTAAGCTTAAATCTGATTGAATCAAGAGTATTTTTTCTTGTCAATGTTTTCAAGAGTCTGGACTCTAGATCCAATGTGTTTTTTTTCCAGTGCGCGGCGCGTGTCGTCGGTATGCAAAACGCCTTCAGTTTTTGGTACGCAACACGCACATCCCTGGACCACGAATAGTGGTATCAAGTCGCTGTTTGAGGATTTGCAGGGGATGTTATCTCAGTTTGACCATGAAGAGCACCCTCAGAAATTCTCGTGATATTTACAGTTAGCGTATGAACCGCCGGCAGCACACTAAAATTATATACAGAAAGTCAGTTTCATTCTTACGCCACTTATTTCATCAAAATTTATCACACAGATATTGTTCACATGCGGTAAAAATGTTCAAACATGTTTTTTCAAGCGGAGTATGAGTATTTGCAATAATAAATTAATTAATTGAAATCGTATTGAATTAATTAATTGAAATTATGTCTCTCTCCACCTTAAAATTAAATGTCCAGTGGGTACAAAAGACTCAATTCACAAAATTATCCATTGCTGGAGACTGAAATTTTGCGTAGGTACATTTAAAAAAGCTAGCTTTTTCGTAAATTCAAATATAGGTAATTATCATCATCCGTTCCGTTTCAAGTCGCACTCTCCTGTTACTGATTTTGTTCTTTCAAATTGCATATCTCACACTGAACCTCCTGGCTCCACCAGATTCATTGCAAGTTGAATATGCCGTATATGTCATGCGTAGATGCGAGTTAAAGTTGTCACCAAAAACATCGCGTTAACTTAATGAGTAGGCATGTCAAGTGCTTTGTCATCCGTTGAACTTGAAGAGGAAGATTCTTTTCTTCTGATTCTCGGTAAGACGCGCACTAGTTAGAGCAGATATACATTGCAAGCTTCCAAGCGGGTAATTACGTGTTTTTGTTTACACTTTTCAATCCAGATTCGCCTCCACTTCGCGGTTCTACGCGCCATCATTTTTTGCACGCTTAGTTTTTGAGGTCTTTGACTGGCGAGAACTATCGTGCTGAGGCGTAATACAGGCGCCACAGAACGCTGCTGTCACAATATCACTCATAGAGATCAGACGCATTTATGAAATCATAGGGTCAAATGAAATCCCTTTTTCTCCAACAGTGCTGACTGCAACGAGGACTTCTACGGCATAGCCATTTATTGTTTACCCATACAATTTAAAAATGATTAAACCAGGAAGCATGAAAACGTTCTCTTTTATGCTTGAAATTTTTTTGGGTGGAAAACGCCTAAAGGTGCTTACTTCGGGTCGTGCATGACATGAGGAAGTTTTTCGATGAAAACTTTTACCAGGTAATAAAAATGAAGAGAGACAGGAAAGCGCGATTGTTTTTGAAATTTTCGTTTCAATCTGAACTTTTTCCTCTCACGTGCAGTCAGGAAACTTTAGAGAACCAGGACATTTTTCGGCTGAAATCGCAAGTGATTTTTGCTGTAAAGTATTTTATATGTGTGCACTTGTGCAGCCTCTTTTAAATCTGCGGCATTTCGCGACCATTGGATGAAAAATAATGATTTTCCGTTTCCTTCCTTGGAAACGTGATCTCTTGAGGACCTATGTTAGCACGCGTCGCGCCATCGTCCGTCGATGTGTTATAAGTCAACAAAGGGTGTCGTTATTGAGCAATTAGACACAATTAGGAGTAGGAGTGTTAGGAGTAGTCACCCGCATTGCGCAGAGCTGATGACGTCATGCCGTACGCGTGGCTTTGTCGGGCACGCGAGACCTCCGAGAAGTGATGGATGAACGTTTGAGGAACTTAACTTCCTTAGTGCGACGGTTCTGGGACCAATAAGCGGGAGGAAGATAGGTCAAAGTTCTCGGGGTGTTCCGTAGATATGTCATGAGATGAGGTTGAGAGGGAATGCGCGTACTCTGCCAGGCTTCCTGTGTTGCCTTTCGAATTTTAAGAAAGTACCGATTCTGCTGAATTTAAGGATGACATCGTGATATTGATCTTGTAATTTCGCGTACTTACGCTGGAAGTATTAAGTACACATATAGAAATATCCACACAAAAGTTTGGACGTAGCCTTCGGTCGGCAATTTCAAGAGAAAATGCCA
This sequence comes from Bemisia tabaci, assembly GCF_918797505.1. Taxonomy (NCBI): domain Eukaryota; kingdom Metazoa; phylum Arthropoda; class Insecta; order Hemiptera; family Aleyrodidae; genus Bemisia; species Bemisia tabaci. The sequence continues at coordinate 8,786,402 of NC_092794.1, forward strand.
GCTAATTTTCTTGAGGATATTTAAAAAAAAAACGAGTGGTGATTACAACGTCAGTAAAAGTTCATTCCGTAAAATTTGTGAGTTTGCTTTTCTTATTCAGTACAGGCTTCAAGTATGATGCGTACTTTTTTTCCTTGAATTCAGTTGTGAAGCACAGTTTCCAATTTTGAACAGATTTCGATGTATTCATGTCAGGAATTGATTGAAAACGCAATTGGTTGATCCAGAGACGGACTTTTGAATGATTTTAAAATCTCCCCGGTACTCCGTGCGAGGGGCTTAGAGGACAAGGCACATAATAGCAGTTGCTGCTGTTCCGAAAAGTGCGCGTTCAAAGTTTTAAAAGCAACACGGAGCCCGATGGTGAAAAGGAAGTTTGAACTCAAAGATGCTTAAAATTTGGATTTCCGCAGTGAATTTTCTGCAGAACATATTTTAAGGCTAATTTTAGTTATCTTAATTTTTCAAATACTGAAATGATGCGTTTTGCCCTCCAAGCCCCTCAAACTTGAAATCTATCCGCAGGACCGAAAAGTCATTGCGCCGAAGCTGAGGATCCACCTTAACCTCAAACTTCTTTTTCTTCTTCTCCTCCTTCTTCTTCTTCTTTTTGTTATTTTTGTGGATTTTACACCAGTAGATGAGCCTACAGCCATCTTAACCTCAAACTTCCCTACTTTTCTCACCTTTATTTCCGCCAGGAGTCTCTGGCGTCTTAGCCGGGTCGAGAGCGGAGCGGCAACAGGGCTCTGACCGCAGAGGGCATGGGAGATTCCCATAAGAAAGTTGTCTGGGGTCCCGGTCCCTGGTCCCACGACCGTGGCGCGGCGGCGGCGGCGTCGCCATGCGATTCCCAGACAATTATTCGTGGAGGCAGCCGCTTCTTGGATGTATTTCCGTGTGAGTTAGACCGGAACTCTTGCTCGGTGTGAACTCGCGCTTCCGGCACCGAGTAGCTCCCTCCGTCCAACCCCGTTCGCAACGGGCCAGCCGCGAATCCCGCAACTCATATCTTCCAACAGTCTATCTTATTTTGTCACTCTCCTGTATCTCCTTACCGACTGAGAGTTTAACCAGCTACCGGTGCTAAGGAAGAACGCCGTATGAGCCTTCTGATGTTGCCAAGCTGCCTCCGATAAAAACCGAATGTACTGGGAAAATTGCCAGTATTATTTCCCAAAATGTTCAGAGAATTTTGCACACGATTTAATCTAAAATATCTGCAAATTTCAAGGAAAAATATGCATGAATGTCGTCAAAAATACATGTTTTGTCCAGGAAAATTTGGCAACTCTCGAATGTTCATACGCCATTCTTCCTCACCACGGCAGGGTAGCTGTCGGGATTCGTTCTTACAACTAACGCTTCAGGAGAAGTCAGCGGGCTGATTGTTGAAATTGATAGACAAAACCATAGGTAAAGAAGACATAGGGAGTATGGAGCAATCCTATTGGTTGAAATGGTCGGTTTCCATAGACTAAGGGAGGAAATGGTGGACTAACTATAACGTCTCTCGCGGATTGCTGTTAGTTAGTCTATTACCTTCCGGCTTTGCACCTATCCGCTTCCACCTTTTGATGGTCCACTTAAAATTCCACTGATTCAAGTTCTTTCTTTAAATGAAATTGATACCGCTGATACAACTGATACCTAGCATCTCACTAAAGCATGAGTGACGATTCCTCTCAATTTCAATCAATTTTCCTCAATAAAATACTTGGTAAGCTTAGATGCCCGGCGAAGTTCAAAAATCGACCAATCACAGAACTCCAAGGCGGTATGGTACGTCTGCGTAGAAATACGACTACCAGTCATATATTCTAATGGCTCTTGTGACATATATAGGAGGGTGAGAGTTTTTTTCTGTGTCCATGGATTCGAGAAGTCGATCATCAAAATAGCGGTCTGGAGCGAGGCGCTTAAATTTCGCCCCGAAAAGCCAAGCACCAACGCGGAAGGCAATGCGAGTGAAGTTTACGATCCTGTGTTGAAGCATCATAACATTTCCATACAATAGAGTTATGAAATTATAATTGGCGATTGTTCGCGGCGGCGTACCGCGGACGTATTAATAAGAGACGCCAGGCAAAAAATGAAGACCGAACTTCTGTTTTCTTTCCTCGCTTGATGTCTTGTTGATTCATTCCTTTCGTCGCTTGCCTGTCAGCTTTTCATCGGTCGATCTTATCAAGTCCATGCCGCTCATTTGTTCAGGAATTATTTAAAGTTCACCGCAACCTTTTTTTCAATACGCTTTCTTTATTTTCTCCCTCTTAACGGGCCAAATTTTTCTACTCAGCTCCGAGACAGCGAAAATTCCCAGAGACTTTTTTAAACAATGAGTTCATTCCATTTTTCATGGAATTTTATCATATCAGCATGAAATGAATTCCCACGCTCGTTTAATGTTCTTTCTTGCTTTTAAAAATTCAACCAACTGTATATTACGTAGGAACGGTGCATTTCGGTGTAAGAAGAAAGGAACTCACTTTTTCAAGTCGTTAACTGATTGCCGCTACGAGTTTTTCAAGTTTAAATACGTAATGCAAAATTCTGAGTTTTCCTTGCTCACAGTGCCACCTCGTTATGCTCGAATTTCGAGTGAACGAGAGTCGGACATTATTGAAAATTTAAGGTGTCTTACCTGTGTTCTCGACGAAAGCCGTTGGAACTGATGACCCGTATAAACCGCCTGCAATGAGCCCATTAGGCAATTTCTCGTACACCATAATAGGGGTTGTTAAAATGAGAGGTAGGCTGAGCGCTGAGACACGCTACTTTGCCACTCAATGATCTCTCGTGAAAACGAATCCTGTTACCTTATGTTGGAGCTTTTCTTTCTTTTCTTTAAACTCTGCTCTTACCTATGTCTAATTAATCGTCCTAAGTCGTGCTCTAGAACTTTTTATTCTCTAAGTATCTGTTTCATTGATCCGACGTATTTCTACTATACGGAACTACGCGTCATTTCAAGTTCATTTTGAGGATTTCAGAATCCCAATTTTAGAATTTTCAGATAATTTGAATTGAGTTGCGTACCAAATCGTCCAAAAATTTGGAGGAAAAATATTCATATACATTCTTAAAAATTCGTAATCTATCCAAAGTAATTTAGTAACACCTGAAGGTTTTTACGGCGTTGTTCCTTCGCCCGGCAGATTGCAGATTTTTTTGGTTTTTTGTTTGTTTTCACATTTATTTTTGTGAAAATCGGGAGGGAGAATACCATGAACACCAAATTTCGAAATCACAAGCCTGAAAATCGCGCTTTCTGCGGAGCTGGAGGACTGGTTTATCATCGTTGCGCGCTGCGTCGCGATGGCACGACGATGCGACGCAAGCGTCGCGGCGCACGTCTTGACGGTATCGGGTGCGTTGATCTCGGACTCAGCTCGGTCGGTTCACGGTCGCGGATGCGCGGGTGGCCGCGTCGCGACGCCCAGGAGACACGACGCGCGCGAGCGACTGCCGATGGGTGACGGAGGGCGACCTTGAGCCAGTCACAGATCGTGAGTCTGCCAAGTGGCGCACCCGGGACCCGGGGGGAGCGCCAGCGCCCCACCGCAGCCGCGGTTATCTCCCCGGAAGTCCCCCGCGCCGTTGCCGCCATTTCGGAAAAAAATTTCCAGCATGAAATTTTTTTTTCGTTCGTAAAATTTCATACCAGAAAATTTATCAATGCCTGGATTTTACGGAATTTTTGAACTACACCGGATTTGCAGGTTTTTCATGGGTGAGAAGTTCCTGAAATGTCGGGGAATTACGCACGACTCTCTGATCGCAACGGAACCTTCCCTTCAGCAGTGACTTCGTGTTTTTTTTTTAATTTTGAAAGACCTCGCTCGAAAATTTTTAATGAAACATTTTTTTTTTTGTCTTTTTGAGAAAGAGTGCGCACTGATAAACATATTTGTGTTCTTATGGCACTTTTGGTTAATATAGGAGGTGAAACACAAACCAGCACAAATTTTGTGTTGATTTTGGTACAGTTCGTGATGAATTTAACGTAGAAAACAATAGATGGACGGGGAAATGTATTCCTCCGATTGCAATGTTGGAAAATTCACCACTCGTTTTTTTTTAAAGTTCTTCAAGATTCTGTATTTTCAAGAAAAACCTCAAGAAATCCTAATTTCTTCAAATGTTCATGTTCCCGGGGGGTAGAAAGTCATCTTGTCCCATGCCGACCAAAATAGGAACATTTTTTTTCGTGCCTCAAGCAGGATTAATAAAACTGGACGTTTTTCATGAAACCGGACTCTGATGGACGGAAGATGTTCTTTGTTGAGCGTTAAATGCGGCCGATTTAGTAGCCTGTATCAGCGTCATCGCAATGACTTTCTTTCGTGTGGTTTCGAGCAGTGCTTGTTGTGCGCTGCGGTATGGCACGAGGCACGCGAATGAATCGCCGCCACATTGTCTCTAAAATCCCGTTTCCGAAGATACTGTAATGTGCTCGAGATAATTTTTTTTTTTCTTTTAAATGTAAAGAGGCAAACCTGTCAAATCTAACCTCGATGTGCCACGCTCTGTTGTTCGCGACCGACCAAGGCCGGTGCAGTCACTCGTGATAAACCCTAGCGCGTGTCGTGCTGAAAAGTAATAAAATTAGAAAAGAAGGGAAACATTATAACGAGTTTTAAAATATAAAAAGATTGCCTTTCTTTTTTTTCTTTTTTTTTTAAAAAAAAATGATGTGCGTCTTTGTTTAGAAGTAAGAAGAGAGAAACTTGAAGTTAATTTTTTTTACAAATAAAAAGGTTAAGCAAGTTTTTTTTTTTTAACAAAAGCAGAAAGCAAGAAATAGGAACAATCAATAGTTTATATTACAAATTAATCATGAGAAATTTTTATTTTTTTTTTAAAAAAAAAAAAAGTTTTATACCTGTGAATACCGCCTACCTAGTATCCTTAATGCAGTAATGAGAAATCTCATTCCATCATTCATTCGTAGAAAGGATTTCTCAGCAAATGATTTTGTTTTCTTTGAGTGAGACAGATATTGTATTGTACTTATTTTAACGTCAAGTTCTTCAATCATCTTTGGGGTTTTTCGAAAATTTACCTCATGAAATTTTATTGATAAAGACCAAATGGCAATTCTCACGCGAAATAATGATTTTTGGTTTGTTGATGGAAAAATAGCATTAATAAAAAAATTCCTCAATTCTTAGCATTTCAGAATAATCGCCTCCCGTAAATATATTTCTTGTAAAAGGAAACTCAACGTAGTTCCCGTTTTAAACCGTGACAGTAAAATCCCCAATTTTGTCTATCAAGCATCACTTTTTTCGAGTTCCACGACTAATTAGCTCATCCCGCTCGTTTTCAAATATGCTGACACTCCGCTTGAACCGTATGAAAAGAGTGGATTTTTTCTATTATGGCATAGTGGAAATTTTTCATGAACTGATAATAAAATGTTGAAAAAAATGTAATTAACTATTTTTCCTCGTTTTTTCATTATGTTTTTTATTTGTTTTAATCATACGACCTTTCAGTTGTTAGAATACATAACCATCATCGTGCGGCTCTAAAAAGAGGGTTGTTTTCGAGAAGGTGAAGGCGAGGGACCGTTGTTTCTAGTAAAAATTGAATCCGAGTGAATCATTGAAATGATGTAAATCCAAGCCAGCAATTTTCAGTTTTCAGTTGACGACTTTTTGCCGTTAGGAACTACTATTTTTAAATTTGGCTCATCTAAAACACAACATATTTCCCAATGTTTTTGCTCTGCAGATAAGTGCTTTTACAAATGAGTCAGAAATTGCTCAGAATAGCGACTGATTGCTAAATGAAGTTAAATTAGGTATTGCTTACTTCTTCATTTGACTAACTATCAGACTACAATCTTCGTTGATACCTTGTACCATTTCATGATGAATGATGTTTGATAACGCATGCAAGTGTCGTCAAATCTTCCTACCAATCTAACCTAATTTTAATTTTGTTTGTTGCAGAGTAATAAACCGATTATGGAGAAACGGAGACGTGCTCGAATCAATAACTGTTTGAACGAGCTGAAGACTCTAATTTTGGATGCAATGAAAAAAGACGTAAGTATTTTTGTCTTTCCCTAATTAGTTTGGGTGTTGAAACACATTCGGAACTTGACTCAAAGGGTAATTTCCCTCATTTTTCGAAATTAAAATGAGAGGAAAAGAGTATGCTTAATTGTTTTGATTTGAATGAAAATTGCTCACACATGATTGAAAACGATTAATGATAGTTCGTTGTTACCGCCAAATTTGAAACCCATTGAAATTCACCCTTCTTGGAGATGGAAAGTTCGACTTGTGACAATTTTGCTTTTCAAAACTAAAAAAATAAAAAAAGCACAAGGTTTGTTGTGTCGAAAGTTGAAAAAATGTATCGTCGAAAGATCTCACGAGGAACTCTGCCCACGACCATTAGAAAGATTTTTTTTGAGATCTGCTCTCCATGGTAAAGGAGACCTAATGGAGGAAAATCAATTGCTTTGGATTGAGAAGAAACCAGCTTTTGAGAATGAGAGAAAACGGCATTCACTGCGTGGGGTGTTGCATCTTATCGCATCGTTAAAATCATCAAAAGCGCCGAGTCAGATGTCAACATTGCGTGAGGCATAAACCACGACAGTCTCCTGGCACCCGGCCAGTTTTTGCCAGCTTCTTTTCTCACGCCCTTTTCACCTTCGGGTCTGTCCCGTTTCAATGTCTTACATAATAATCCATTTGGGGACTTTTGCCCCTCGCTCGGCCTAGTACAACTTAGAAGCTATCGTTCCAGATTTTAAATACCCGTTCGTAATGATCGCAGTCATTAAATGTTCATGATATGCCGCTGCTGGAACATCCTATAAGAATATACAGTACACCCTCCCTCCCCAGGTGTTTGAGTCTTGAAGAAAGCCTCTTAATTGTTCAAATACATAGTTAGGGAAAATGACAGAGAATCTGCAAAGTATTCAACATTTTTTCGGTGATTGCTCTCCTAACTTTCGGAATCCGTCTAATCTGAGAGTGCCCTCAGTAGATTATTCGCCAATTTATTCACTCCGTTTAATCATTATATAAATTAAATTGACGCCCAGGGTTTTCACTAGATCTTTATACGCCGGTAATTAGGGAAATATCAGGGATAATTAATTGTTGTTTCCCACACCAAAGAACGTAACTTCATTTCAGCGTTGCCAAATATCCCGACGCATTTTGAATTTTTACTAGAAAATGTTGGGCATTTCTACTGAAAACTTGTCTGATTTTTCCTGTGATCTCATGCTAAAACCAGACGAATTTTGGACAAAAATTGCACAGGTTCTTGGATTCTTGTAAACAATTCATTTTTCGAATCAATTTGGCAACCTCTGAATGCAGTTGCGTTCCTCCGTCTAGGAATCGACAAATTGGACGTACTTCTTGCTGACGTTGCCGGGTATTGTCGCTCTTGTCGTCGCCACTGACGTCACTGGTGCCTTATAGTTCCCATTTATTTTTACGACCCTCGACTAACGAGCACACCCCTTCTTTCCCACCTGTCCGTGGTTCTGTTGAGCAGAAATGCGTCCAATTCCAGACACCATGATTTCATTTCACTTCTATGAAACTCGCTGATTCTTTAAAAATGTTCCTACCTGTCAGTGGTTCTGTTGAGCAGAAATACGTCCAATTCTAGGAAACTTGATTTTATTTCATTTCTATGTAACTCGCTGATTTTTTACAAATAACTAATTATTTGTGTGTTCTGTTCACAGCCGGCAAGACACTCGAAGCTGGAGAAGGCAGACATCCTGGAGATGACGGTGAAGCACCTGGAACAAATGCAGCGGCAGCAAGTGGCGCTCTCCCTGGCGGCGGACCCGCTGGTCATGAACAAGTTCCGCGCCGGGTTCAACGAGTGCGCCGGCGAGGTGGGTCGGTTCCCGGGGCTGGACCCCCCGGTCCGGCGGCGCCTCCTCCAGCACCTCGCCAACTGCCTCAACAGCACCCTCCTCGGCTCGACGAGCCCCGCTCAGGACGCGTCCAACGTCCAGCTCCACATCCTCCCGACGACGCTCAAGGACGCCTCGCTCACCATCAACCAGCCCACCAACCACCAGAACAGCGGCATCTTCCTCAGCACCACCAACAGCGGGAGCCTCCAGCTCGTGCCCACGCGGCTCCCCAACGGCGACATCGCGCTTATCCTACCCACGAATTTCCCCATCCCCCAGTCGAAGTCCTCCTCCCCCACGCCTTCATCCACCTCCTCGTCGCCGCCTCCACTCCTGCTCCCCAAACCCGCCCCCTCGGAGAGGATACCCAAGGGCTACGAGGTGTCGTCGACCAACTACTTCGCCGACCCCGACCCGGAGCCCACCGACCACCTCAAGTTCGTCGAGAAGAGCAACCTCAAGACCCACCGAATGTCGCCTTATAAACTCGAGAAACCCCAGAGTAGTTCCCCAACGAATCTAAGTCGGACCTCCCCTACGTCCTTCGACAGGCTGTCGGTGAACATTCCTTCCTCCCAGACGCTGCCGTTCTCGAACGACGCGGCGACGTCGCCGGTGAGTCTCCAGTCGAACGGAAGCTACCCCAGCCCGCTGAGCCCGAGCGGGAGCAGCAGTTACGGCACCATGTCCCCGACGAGGTGCTACAGTCCGCCTAGTCATAAGCCTCTCAGTCTCGTCATCAAGAGGGAGTCCATAGAGAGCATGGACGAGGACCAGCCCTGGAGGCCGTGGTGACTTGTCTCTTTAGTGTCTTAATTTTACATTTTTTTTTGAAAATAATTTCTTTTGACCTCAAACTTTAATGTGTCTAGCGAATCCGCATTGTTATCGATTTAATACGCGGTCTCTAGGACGGATCGAGCGATGCTAACCCAACACGTGAATCATAATCATACAAGCTCTTTACTATCCTGTTCAATTGACTGATTATTTTGAAGTCAAAAATAGCAATTGGTTCAGATGGACTACATTTTGCAATTCGCAACTATAATTTCTGGTTTATCTATAAAAACACGCATGTGCATAAGGAAACTGATGATACATACGTTGTTTCTAAACTGAGCCAGAAATTATAGTTCCGAATTGCAAAATGTAGTTCAAATAATTGTTTGAGTTACATCCGAGGATTATTTGGATTGCAATATGTAGTAAGGAGCTATTACCTTTCCCTCACCTTAAGAAGTACCCATCTGCTTTAGGAAACTTATTGTAGGTGTGTTGCTTCTAATGTGAACCAATAATGGTGGCTCCATACTGACAGATTAAGTTCATGCACGAAAGAAATTTCTTTTGTGCTTTCTATTGGTTTTTTGAACGTTGATGTTGTGCTATTAACTAATCTGATTCTCGTATCATAATATTATTTTTTCTTTTGAAATAAGGGTATCGTTCATTAATTTTTCGTATTTCTTTTGAATAACTCCACGATTTGGGAACCGATCCAGTTCTAGAAACCAGCGCTGTTAGTGCAATTCCTACAGCATACACTTTCTATCTGGAAGAAGATTCTTTCAGAAGCAATATATTTTTCTCAAACTTTTTCAAACCGAGCAATTCTAAGTTACGTCTTAAAACGAGTAAATAGTGTAAATACCTACGATGTTAGAATTTCTTTTCGAATGGTGCTCTAATGTGTCTTATCTTCTGCAATAAATTGTACAATTTATGATGGAATTTCAATGTTATCATCATATGGTAAATATTTGGTATGTAAAGTGCTCTCAACGTGCCTTTGTTCACTCTAATGACTCTGGTTATGGAAAAGTATTATTGGCCAAAATTCATACAGTTTGCAAGAATGCTGCATAAATTAAATACTTTGCTATTTTATTTGCAAGTAATTAATTCAAGTGGTCTGTATTCACAGCTGATACGAGAGTATCCTCCTATTAATTTTTTTTTTTTTTTTTCTGGGAAAAAGTCCGTGTAATTAAACATGCTTTAGGTTTTTGTACCTAATGAAAATTAAAACTACAAACTTTTTCAGTGATATGATATTAAACAGTTGATAACTGGCATTCATTTATTCAGTTTTTTTTGTTTCCTTCGAATTTAAGACTGTCTTGTATAATTTTTTGTTTTTTTTATAGATTTTGATTTATGCTCTCTACCATTTTGCCATGTTCATTTTATTTTGACGAATGTAATTTTGTCTATTCATACATATTATCTCCATCTTGCATATTTTTGTCTGTAGGCAAAAATGTGCCTATTTCAAAATAGATACAGTTAATTAAACAGACGAAAGTTTCCCTTTACAAAGTAAAAACGAAAATTTCACCAAAATTCTACTTTGCTAGTAATTTCAATTCAGTCTCTGTCATTTAAGTCTTCATCGCTAAAGTTTTCTATCAAAATAATTGTGAAGATAAATATAACCTATTCTCTGATGTTAACAAATCACGAAAACTCGCACTTTTATTCCTCATTCAATACTCAAAACTTGTTTTTGAAGATGGTCCGAATATTTAATTAAAATTATCAAACTAAAACGAACCTGTAATTTAAAACAACTGTTGCGTAACTGTTTTTTCGCTGTGCGTTAATTATTTATTTGTCATGTTCCATATAGAACGACATATTCACACGTCTGAGTCTGTGTTAGTTGAGAGTGGGGCAGAAGAGTGAGTTATTGTAGTAACGCCACTGATGCTTGTTCGATGAAACGGGTTTAACATGTACCATAACTAAGTATTTAATATTGCAATTTCAGTGTTTATCTCTCTCTCTCTCTTCCCCCATCGATTCGTTCAATATAACTTTTGAAATTCCAACCCTGTACTTCTTGGTCGTCTTTCGCCTTTTTTGTGATTACCCCTATTTGATCGATGTTTTTATTTAGTTTATTTTTCTAAACTCTCCTTTACTCTCGTCGGTAAATAGGTAGTTAAAATCTGTTTACATGTGTCTTTAAGGACTGTACATTTTGTAAAGTTTTAACATTTAAGAAAGAATTGGGTATTCCAAGTGCCTTATGCAACAAATCAACAGTCTTCCATTGATTTCTGTATAGATTAAAATGTAAAGAAATTATGTAAACTTTTGAAATTGTTCATTTCTATTTTGGTATAATATGTGTGTAAATATGTTGACGAGATTATATGTTTATATTATAAAAAATTTATATATTTTTTCTTAAAATACAGAAAAAATTAATTCCTCTCATTTATCTGGTTCTTTTTAGTAATCATTATCTCCTCTGCCCAAAGATAAGATAAGTTAGAAACAGGCTATTTGGCCATCACAGGCCTCTCCTCCCAGTTTTTTTTTTTTTACAGACAAGATTTCTGTTTTGCTCTGGCAACAGACTTCAACATTCTTTTTTGGCCTACATTTGACAGAAAAATGGGAGTAACAGAAATGTTCACTGAATTTTTACGGTGATTTCCTTTTGATGACAAAGTATCTGTAATTGGACCGTAAATCATACCGTCAGGTAAAATAAAACTGGAGTAAAAAATGTAGCCATAGTAAAAGTTTTTGGTAAATGAGTCGTCTAACTGAAACTTTTGCTCCTATATGCAGATTTAGGTCAGAATTTGAGATGCATCTTAAATTCTGTTTGGAAGTTGCTCATGTTTATTGAAACCTCAAGAAATAAATTTTCAGTTAAATAACAATCCAAATTGTCGCTTCAATAATATGAGTGAAAGCTATGTGTGTAGAGACGATTTCTCAATCAAATCACTCAATGGTCTGCTCTTTACTCTCTTTCCTTTTCATCACTCCAATATCCTATTAGTGTGAAGTATTGCGTTACTAATACTTTAACTACGTACTTATTACACATTTACTCAACGAAATTTTACCCAAAAACAGAAATATATGTAATTTGAAAATTAACTTAAAGTAATAAAAAACCATACTTAAAATGGAATTAAGACCGCAAAAGTAAAACTTTAAAAACCTGGATATTTCGCAGCCATTACGAGCGCATTTTCAACCGTAAATGAAAAAAACAAAATTACAAAGAAACTTAAACTTTCTGAGCCTCACTGCTGTTATTGAGAGACATGTCTCATTATCAGTTGTTTATTTTGTATTCAACGTAGATAGAGAAGTTAGTTTTTCTTGAGCATGACGTTGGAATAGATTGATTCTAGTCAAAACCAACGATACATTAGTTTCTCTCTCACTAGTTTTTGGAAACTAATGTGATCATCACATTCGAGCTTAATTCTGATGAATAAACTTGTCTTGACTTGAGGTTCTTTGATTCTTATCTTGTAAAATATTTGTCACAAGTTTCTAGCGTTCGAGGGCAATGGAATGCCTAACATACTTGATTTATAAAATGCCACATGCACATTTTTTTAAAACAAATTTACTTTAATTTAACAACCTTCTCATTCATTTTTCTGGAAAGTTTTGAATTATCGAGGGTTATCGATGATGAGGTTGCTGCTGCCGCTTAAATACATTCGAAAGTGAGACCTTAAAAGAGAGCGCAAGAGAATTTTTCGGGTACTATATTGAAAACTGATATATTCATGTTGATGAAATTTAGGGACGTAATAAAAGTGGGCGGCCCTCTGATATCATAAACAGAATGCTTATACATACTCAATGCATATTGCTAAACGTCAACTGCAATACTTCAGAAAAATATTTTACCTCATGAATCATGGCAACAGAGACTAAAATTTTCGGTGAGCATGAGCAAACGTTTTCAGTGGCGAGGCGTGAATGATGATTATCGATTATTCCCCTATTTGCAGATTTGGTACAAAATCGATTATTAAGGTGTTTCTATAAGATTAAATGGCAGGTCAATCGATATATCGCAGTGCACGCCACGTCAATGCTTCTGTTTGAGGCAATGGTAGCTGAACACAACTTTGGAGACTTAAACGCACGGTTAAAAACGTGCTTCAAAATTATTTAGCTATAACCTGGCTGCGAATCGATTGTTAAATCGTTATCGAACGACATTGATCGATTGATAACAATGCTAATGTAGGAATCTATCGACTGAGGATCACGATCATTCGATAATGATTCAAAAATCGACCCGCAGGCCCCACTCATACCGACTGAGTGAAGTCTGACAACATCAAATCATTTTCTTTTTCGAAAGCATCCAAAGAATAATTTGATGTCTTGAACCTAGTCATTCGGTATCAATGAGCCCTGGGAGCCGATTGTGGAAATGTTATCGAATGATTTTGATCCTCGATCGATACATTCCTGTTTTAGCAATGCTATCAATTGATCAATGCCGTTTGGTAACGATTCGACAATCGATTCGCAGCTAGGTTAGAACTAAATAATTTTGAGGCGCGTTTCTAACCGTGCGTTTAAGTCGCCGAAGTTGTGTTCAACTATCCTTACCTCAAAAAGAAGTCCAAAAGTGTTTCAAGTGAATTTTTTTTTTCATTTTCTTTACTTTACTTCGGTGTGCCTTTAACGGTCACTATAGATCATTCGCTACTCTCCTGAGAAGTCCAACTCCCACTCTCATCATATCGCATCTTACTTGAACTTCTTACATCGACATATCAAACTTCGTAAGAGTGCGCGACGCAGCAACTCTTCGGACCTACAACTTTGTGATGAGGACGTGCGGTCCCTTCCTCTAATCCACAAGTTATCTTATCGTTTGTTTGCAAAACGGATCTCCCATCGCGTTGTTAACCATCCACCTAGGTAGGCCAACAGTTATAAATGTTGAAGTCCCGAAAGTAAAACCTTCCACCGCATTGCCAAGATACCAGTGGAGGGCCTCTTGTCTCTGGTATACTACGGCTCATTTGACCGAATTTTTTTCTCGGTGTATGATCCCCTTTCACACCCTCGAATTCCAACAGAACAGTGCGACTTCGAACGAGTATGAGGCACCTCGAATTTGGAGGCACTGCAAGGCGGTATCAGCCATACCAACGTGGCGTGAAGCGAGTCCCTCCGAATAATGGATAATTTCACGACGATTAGAGCGTGTTCACTTATCGAGCATTTATTCCCGAAAATGAGGGGATACCCGATCCTACCGTGTAATCCTATCACACCGTTAAACGCGTGCTAATTCATCGCTGATTTACGCGTCTTCCCATCTCGCGTTCGTCCCATTGAGCTTCCTCATCCATTACACCCCCCCTCCCCACAGGTTGAAGGGGGGGGGGTGTTTCGCTGTCGATTCGATCCGAGAGACGATACGTCTTAATCGCTGCTCTGGCCCCGATTTCTCGTGTGCGCACGTCCAGTGGCAAGGCATGAGCAATCGCAATCCCCCCAATTGAAGCTGTGCTTAGGAATCGATTGATAAGGTGTTCGTTGGAAAACACCCAGTTTATCGATCCTTTTCCGTACATTTAAATGGCATATCGATCGATGTATCGCAAAACACGCCACGGCAATGCGCGGGTTGCTCCAAATTCCAATTGGACGTATTTCTGTCAAACGGAACTATGTGCATTATGAAGTGAGCCCTGTAATGCATGTATTCTTATGGGTCTCAGGGCTCATGTCTTAATGCTCTTAGTTCCGTTTGATAGAAATGCGTCTAACTTAAGGACGCGCACGAGAAAAGGAACCCTATCTTCTACTCCGGCTCTGTTTTCAGAGGCAAATTTTATGATGATTGTGAATGTCTATTAAAATAATAACTCACTCCGTATTTCCTCAGAGGCAGCCTTTTCATACCGAATGTCCAGAAAACGCTCTTGTCATTTGGATCGAATTTTGCAAGAAGGAACCAACTCTTTTGGAAAACAATAGGTTGGAGCAACTAGAAATGGTCATAACGGCAGTTGATGGTGTTTCTACCTGGTAACAACATGTGAAGATGGTTTTCAACGTTTCTACTCGTGCGTTTAAGTCTGCATGAATTGCACTTAAAATGAAGTGGTGTGAAATATATAATGAAGTATGTTTCGTCATAACGGCAACCCACGAAAGACCCTATAGTTAGTCCATCATTTTCTCCCTAATAGTCTATAGGAACCAAGCATTTCAACCAATACGATCGCTCCATACTCCCTCTGTCTTTTCTGTCTATCACTTTGTCCATCAATTCACACAATCAGCCCGCAGGAGGAATTTCACGTCGTTTCTTGGGGAATTCTGGCAAGCACCAAGGAAGCAGCAGACACTCTTTTCCCACGAAAGTTGATTCCCCGCTGAATGCAATCCAATTGTGGTCGGGTCGTAACAAGCGCCAAGCAGACCTCGCTGTTTGTTCCTGTCGCTTATCTTCTTTCACCGAGGTGGCCAGCAACTTTCCATAAATCACTCTTGGCGGCCTTTGATCTGTTTCTCGAGATCTTCGCCTTTTGTTCGCGGAGTCTTCCCGGGGGAAATTTGTTCGAGGCCCCACCGCGACGCGACCGAGGTGCTAACAAGGCGGTGTTAATTCTTGTAGCCCCGCCGAAATAGGCTATAAATGACACCCAGGTGTCGTCTGCTAATGAGGTGGTCCTTGTCCGCACAACGGAGGGCGCGCAGTGCGAAGCAGCCTCCGCGGCACCCGAGCACGGCGCGCGGCGTGGAGGGTCTCAAAAATGCCGCGCGTGAGGTGACGGTCGCACATGCGGCGCCGATTCCGACCTGGAGGGTCAAAGTCCAGAACATCCCCGAGAGAAAAGTAGACCGCAGATGTAGACCGTCTACTGTATGAAAGCATTACGACGGCGAAAGTCCGCAATCACTTATCTCGTTTGCAGTATATCTGAAAATCTCCGCCTATGTGTTATTTTTTTTTAAGAAGAACAAATTGACAACCATTCCTTGAAGTTTTTGAAGAGTTTTCTTAGCACAGAGAGGAAAAATCACGGCAGTTTTAAAGAATTGCCGTTGAGTAGTTTTCCGTTTTAAAAAATAAAGTATGTCCGACGTCGCAAACCGAGTTATGTGATTGCCGACTTACACCGTCAATTAAAAATATTTGGCGTTAAAATGGCGAATGGATGTGGAATGTTATTGAATCAAAATCGTCCTGCTTAATTGGATTTCTTGTAAAAAGCGTATACGACCAACTAATTATTTTTAATATATTTTTTTGCTAACTCTCCATTGAGAACGCGCGGGTACCCCTTTTTACTTAGTAGATAAGCTATTAAGTTTTTTTCAAATATTTAAATTTATTTTGTAGTTTTTTAAGATTTTTTACTTAATTAAAATCAATTGAATTAATATTTTGAAAATATTATCTAGAATAAGTAATCTTAGATCTGATAAATTTTAATAGGAAATGCAATAAACAAAATATGATTTAAGAATTTAAGGATATTTAAAGAGGTTTGCATTTGGCTTTATATCAAAATAAAGAATAATCAAATGGTCGAAATCATTAGGATTTGTACCCACCGACGTTACTGCATACACAACGTAAATCAGCTGCGGTGTTGTACGAAGTTACTTTTTTCAACGTCCGCAGTAGAACTTAAATTGCGAGCAATTTTTATTCCATACATTTATTTGTATAGATTCGCCGTTTTCGAAACATTTTCGATCGAAGCCACACACAGTGACGTCAAATGACCGTTTTAAGATACCCTACGATCACCCCTCTGCGCATTGTCTTTGAATTGGCCGTCTGTGGCCACTGTGCGACGCACTCCCATTACGATTCCTGCCAGGCGAGAGATGAGTCCGTAATTGACTTCTGCAGTTGAGGGCGGCGACGGTCCTAACCTCAAACGCCGCGCGCGGCATATTTTAACAAGTCCGAAATAATGGAACGCGCCGAGACATGACCCCGTCTCACCTAAAAACTCGCATTTTTATGTTTCCTCCTCCTTTGAGATCTCGTCCCCAACGAAGCCGATGTCAGCGCCGTTATTATTCTGGTATAATTGTCGCCGCGGCACCTTTTTCGCGAATAACAAAGGCGCGACGTTGTGAAATTCACCCGGTTTTAAAGGATTGATAAGCGGAAACAGGAGAGTTCCCGGCAATTTGGCAAAATTCTCGAGGATGGACGAGTGCAAACAAACTCGCGCGAATAACCGCGGGTTCGGAATGGTTATGTGCCGAGCGTGAAATTAACTTCCAAAAGAACGTATTTATCATTGGTTCGGAACTGTGCGAGGCGGGGCAGCTTTTATGACGTGTCCCGTTCGCCTGCGATGACTAGACAATGCGCCATTGTCGAGACATTTGAACCGCCTCGTTCAAGGGATTTTTCTACGTTTGTTTACTCACCTGCGGATATCTCCTGAAAAATGAAAAAAATAAGGCAGTAAAAGAGCATAAAGAATCGATGTTATACTTTGGATTTTAAGCGAAATGTTTAAATCGTGTGTGAAATTATTAGGATTTCAATGCGTTTACTGTAATGAGACTCAAAGGTTGAAAACATAAATGTGAAACGTCATGAGATACCTTCTCTTCAAAAAGTTTAAGAAACACATTTTCATTTGGATCATTTTGTTTGTGCTCTCTAGTATACTCTAGCATTTCATGTTATTTTTAGTTCAGCTGCATAGTAGGGAGTATGGGCTTTCAAGGAGGAAAATATAGTGCGTTAGGATTCTAGGCCCTTCAATTTTCAAACGGCCTTAAAAATTTAAGGGTGAGTTTGGTCCACCGGACATGCTTAAACTTCCACATGGTATACTTCCTCATTAAGATTTAACGCAGAACACCCTAAGCGCACCAAACACTTCGGTGAGAAATTTTGCTTACTGATGATGTGCCAAACGATTTTTTGAAAATTTATCGACGACCTGACAAAGTGAATTAAGACCGTTTTGAATCACAAAAACATATGGACAGATCCAACTTATGCGAATTCCGAACGGGGGGGGGGTGACAGGTTCGGACTGGCCATAAGGCCAATATGCCATTGGCAGATGCGCCCCCTTGGCGCGCCGAAAACGCGCCTCTCTGACAGATAGCAAAATAAGAAGAGAACAAAAATTACAACCAAGAATAAATGCGGAAAATTTCTTAAATGAACGGAAAAACAGTGAGTTAGGAGTTAAGAAAGTGCTTTTACGCATGATAGTGGTGGATAGAGGTCCAAGAACTACTTTCTGAAGCGTAAAAACTTTTCTGTGACATTTTCACCTTATTGTTGACAAACAGGCGCTTTATCATCCCTCTATCCTTCATTGCTATGTGTAACTCCCTTAGAATCAATTGTCGGTTCGATTTTTAGACACACGCACCCTTTATAGACCTCTTGACTTGAGAGACCTTTAAACATATTCCTTACTTTTCACAATGACTATTGATTTGGACATACCATAGCATCTCTGGCAAACTTAACCTTGATTTATCTCGAAATTCAAAAATAAGAGACATTTAAAGTGTAAACGCGATACAACTATTAGCGCAATATGGATGTCCACATTGCATATGAGAAATGTAAGACGCGATGGCTGGTGTTAGTCGTGAACTCGCAATGCTCTGCTCTATGCTACTAGTTTGAAGAACCATTACAAATAAGACAAACGGAAACAAACACAATATGGAAATAAAGCGAGGGAAAGTATGCGCCTTTACGACGGCGCAGAGATACAACTATTCGTACTTGATGGACGTCCGTGCTGCATCTGAAAAATTGAAGGCGCGATGACACGAAGCGTGAGCTCTCAATGCTCTGCTATATGCTGTCAATGACGTGTCGCTCAGGGCTCAGATTCGGGAGAAAAGTTAAAAAAGAGGCCCGAACACATTCCTACCTCTTCTACCTTCGGCTGTGTTACTCACGTAGTGCTCGAAGCACCATTACGAATAAGAGAAACGAAAACAAACACAATATGGAAATAAAGCGAGGAAAGGATGCGCGTTTACGACGGCGCAGAGATACAACTATTCGTACTTGATGGACGTCCGTGCTGCATCTGAAAAATTGAAGGCGCGATGACGCGAAGCGTGAGCTCTCAATGCTCTGCTATATGCTGTCAATGAGGTGTCGCTCAGAGAAAAGTTAAAAAAGAAGCCCGAATACGTCTTTCCTGTCTTCGGCTGTGTTGATACTCGTTTTTCCTTTTTTTTCAGGTTCTTGTCTGATTCTTTTTTAGGCTGGATTTGCAGACCCACGTCTTAAGCTCTTGTAAACCGCAGCACTGGCTCGGTTCTTTTGGAAATAATGGTGCTTGGATGCGTCGAGTGCTTTAATTTTTTATGTTTTCTTTAATTTCAGAAGTCTGACGTTTACTTCAATACGTTCAATTTTGCAATTTTTACTCTGTGCGATGAATAAACTTAGAACCTGAAAATAGCGTAAACTTGTGCTGCTTTGCCAAAATTTTCTGAACCCCTCTCCACGTAGGGTAGATGCCCTACCAGTAAATATCACATCGCGCCTCTTTAACCAGCCAAGGGTATTTACGCCCTCAGATGTGAGCCAGTCCGACCCTGGGGGGAGAGGTTGAAGGGCGTATGGGGGGGGGGGGCTTTCTCTAGAAATTTTCCGAATTTGAAATGCATCTAACATGCAGTTTGAATCAATTAGGTCATGAAGAATCACCAAATTCAATCCTTTCTTCTTATTCTTTCTCCCGTTCCTCCTTTCTCTTTTCCCTATTTTTCCCCCTTCTTTTTTTCGGGCGAGCTAGAGGGGGGGGGGGGACGTACTCCCCTACGCCTCACCCTTGGATCCGCCGATGCATTAAAAATAATGAAAAAACTGAAAGTCTCCATGACACAATTTGGTTCGCAAATTTCAACCGTTTGAAATGGTCTACTCTTCTACACTGCGTTCAAGTCTCCAAAAAAAGTAATTTTTCCTCGGAGCAAATCTGCGGGCCGATTATTGAAATTGATAGACAAAGCTATAGACAAAGAGACATAGAGAGTATGGAGCGATCCTATTGGTTGAAAGCGGGTGGTTCCTATAGACAAAGGGAGGAAGGTAATAGACTAACTAACGGTCATCCTCGTGGTTGCCGTCAGTTAGTCTATTACCTACCTCCTTTGTCCATTGCAACCACTCGCTTTCAACCAATAGGATCTCTCCATACTCTCTTTTGTCTCCTTTGTCTATCGCTTTGTCTATCAATTTCAATAATCAGCCCGCTGGACTGATTGAGTGGACTGGGCTCCGCGGCAGCGAAGCCACGGATCGTCCGTGGAGCTGGATTCGGACAATGGCGTGGCGGCCTTTGCGATACATCGATTGATCTGCCTTTTAAACCTATGGAAAAGGATCGATAAACGTGGTGTCCGCAGCGAACACCTCAGCGATCGATTCTTTACCATAGCTTCAAATGGGGAATTATCGATAATCGATCATTCACGCCTCGCCGCCGGCATTCGGAGGCGCTCGCGTCTCGTAGCGCGATCCCGTTGTGGCACCAAATAAAGCACGCTAATAATTGGAATTATCAGGAGGCGCAAACCTGCAATTCGATTGCTCCCCCTACGTGATCGAGGGGGAGGCGGCGGCGGGACCGCTGGAGGAATCTCACGACCACGGGTCCGCCTGGGAGCGCCGTCACCCCCATCGCCCCCCCACAGCCCCCCCCCCCCCCCCCCCTGCCGCAGCTCAGGAAACTCCCGGGAACGCGGTTGTCGGATCCTGGGAAACTGTCCATTTCCCGTCGACATCGTGCCAGAGCGCGTAGTAAAAGGGAATCCACTTGAGGTGATTCGTCACGGTTTCTGTGGTCGAACCAGCATGCGATATCGATTATTCAAAAATCCTCGGTGGATTTTGATTTTTTTGTCAGAACAAGGACGATAGCCTCTGCGCATGAGCTTAGAGAACCATTCTAAACTAAAAAATTAGAAAAATTCAGAGAAATGAAAGCCCTGAACGGTCGAAGCTATGTAGTTCTAGCGTCCAGAACTTTCGGCCTCATCTGAGCTCGCATTGGACGGTACGTCCATGTACTTTGTAACTTTTTTCAGTGCACTAAAATTGCGGTCAGTTGCGCCGATCACAGAATCGTGTTTTGTTGCTTCGTTCTTGTGGATCAACTGAAAATAATAAGATTTGCCGAAACGGCAACTCTCCACGTTCCATATCAACCGAGGTATGAGAGAAGGAACGGAGAAAGGAATTTGAGAATGGGCTGATCAAAGATTACGAAAAACTTTCAATTTGTGTAATCTTTATTCCCGTTTGTGACTCCATGAGGGGGGGGGGGGGTGTCTTAACTCTCAGTATACAGGGACTCTAATATGATCGTGGGACACGGGCTTCAAGGGCTCCAAAGTTTGGAGAGTGTCTGCTGTCTGCGGTGGAACTTTGCAAGAGGCCGGAGCTTTGCACATTCTAGCAACGGCGTGGGGAACAGGTGCTGGGCGACCGGACTGATCACGCAGAGGAGCCGGAGGAGCCGGTCACGACCCGAAGATATATTGGACTTGGCGCTCGAAGCTCGCATAGCGTATCTCGGCCGCATGCCACCTCGCCGGGCCGTGCGTTCCCGCCAAGCGCCCGCCGCGGCCTGCCACCAACCGCGACCCATCACCCAGCCCGCCGAACCCGCGTCCCAACACGCACGGATACTGCCATGCCTAAGCTGCCATTTTATTTTACCGATGATTGAGGGGTTCCTGGAATTAAATCCGATTTACCCAAGTTCCACGAGAAATTCCGGGAAGCAATACCGAAATACGCCCGGATTAATTGCAAAGGTCGTTGAATTTGATTTTAAAAAAGATCATCAAATTTGATTAAAAAATTGGTCAAACTGGTGTAAAACTCCAAAATTCTGGGAAAATACGGAAAAAGCTGAAAATACCGGGAATTTTGAAGATTCGGGAAAAGTTCCGATTATTAGAAAAGTTCCGAAATTCGAAATAAATTTCGGTAAAAGGCAGCACTGTAAGCATGCTATGGAAAAACGCCGTATGGACATCCGAGTGTTGCCAAGTTTTCCCGGAAATACATGTATTCTTAAGAAATTTTTTGCGTATTTTTCCCCATCCACACCGATTCGATCAACCACCGTAATTCGATTGACAAAATTCGTGAATCAATCGACAACTCCATGAATCGATCGAGAACCCCGTGAATCTCCAAGTAATCTCTTCATGAAAAACACTTCGGCTCATGTGGAATATCAGAGGGTTCAGAACGGGCAACTGTAGTTTTCGATCGAAGGAACTGAACTGCGCTCCAGGTCACCAAATTTCATGAGCGCATCCAGCGGGCTCCAGGTAGAGTACGTATGTCGGGAGAAACTTGTCATCTCAATCCTTTGACAATATGAAATGTTTACCGCTTTCTGACTGGTCAGCGAGTTTTAGACTATCATAATATGGTAGCCCCTCCATGACGCGGATCAAGGGAAACAAACAAGATGGCGACAGAGTTCTGGGTGTGAACAGGATTTTCTTATTTCTACACTGGAAAAAAACACATTGGATCTAGAGTCCAGACTCTTGAAAACATTGACAAGAAAAAATTATCTTGATTCAATCGGATTTTTGCTGAAATCAAGAACCAAGCCTCTCAACTTGAGCGGATTTCCTTTTGATCTAAGCTTAAATCTGATTAATCAAGAGTATTTTTTCTTGTCAATGTTTTCAAGAGTCTGGACTCTAGAATCTAGATCCAATGTGTTTTTTTCCAATGTAACTACTGAATTGAATTCTGAACAAACATTGATGAATATTTTTCCTGAAAATGATACTTTTCCGATTACTTTAGGCGCTAAGGTTTTTAAAGGCAGAGCAGTACATGGACTCTTGTTTAATTTTTTTCAAAATTACTAGATAGCTACGCCCCCTGACCACCTCGCGGTCCAACTCCCGGAGCGCTTCGCGCCTCAGGCGTTACGCGTTGCATGTAATCATCTGATTTTATGTATATTATCGAGTATACTATGAAGATTAAAGCTTATGTAAAAGGCGTATCTGAACTTTGTGAATCTGCCCATTTTTTATGTTTAAAAAAATATATTGAAAGACCCGAGCCTCACGGGAAAATTCCGTGAACTGTCTCATGCCAAGATAATCAAGAGTTATTACTTCAAACTTAATGAAACGACTAATAAGTTTCACCCACGCACATACTTCTTTTCTCTCGCAACTAATATAGATCGGACGACGGTTTATCTATATTGGTTGGCTGTGAAACAGCGTATTACTGGAGGTCCTTGTTTTGAAAGGTGGTTTTTACTCTATTATTCATCGCCGAAGCATTTCCTCGGAGAGTCCTGTTCCCAGGTTCTGAATCAATATGATCTCATCACTGTGACAGAGAGCACGTGGGCTTGAACACGATGAAAACTGACTCGAACATAAATCGAAAGAAAGAAAATTTCGAGGAACACAAAGCGATAAGCTTTAAAGGCAAGACGGGATGACTCTTCGAAAGCGGTCACGAGCGGAGACTCTGGTTTATAGGGCTTTAAATCTGATCGCGGGTTTTTTCTTCTCATTTCACATATTTGTTTACTTTTTTATGTCCTCGGCGCTCGAATATGGTTTATCAGATTAATCCCTTCCTACAATTATCATTTTCCGAGTTTTGCAGAGGAGTTGAAAGCCTTTTTACATTGCGTTAACGTCCAAGTTTGCCCTTGAATTAGGATTTTGTACTGGTCACAAATTTGTTTCTGCATAAATTAGTACAAATCTGTCGGACACGGTCGTATTGTGCCCTACCGAAATCGGAGCGCCCCCCCCCCCCTCCCCATCCTCCGCGGTATCGATGGTCTTCATAACCCCGCCTCGGTACGCCCACAGTGAACAGACATGAGTTCGATGTTTTCAAAATCGAGACAAGGAATTCGAAGAGTTTAGTGTTAGATGACCCATACAGTTTGTTTGGTGTCGACGGACGGGCGGTCCACGTACCCGCTGATTCCGACTTATTTTCTGACTATTACTGATTTCACACTGTCGTCGTTTCAAGACGGACCGTTCTGGCGGACAAATTCGCGTCTTGAAGAATACACAGCTCTGTACATGATAATATGCTTCAACGCAGAAAGATGGAGATGTCGTCACCTCCCGGCCAAAGTATCACAAGCGCCGTGCGACGTCTCAAAATTTCCGCCGCCATTTTATTTTCTTGCAGAGAAATTGTTCAACGAAGCTGTCCGAAAAGTTCACTGAGTTTTCTTTGTGCCGCCGATGAAATGCAGTGAAATCAAACAACAATTTCTCTGTAAAAAAATAAAATGGCCGCGGAAATTTTGAGACGTCACGTGGTGCTGGTATGCGGATTCTACGAATCAAAGCAGATGTTCACAACCATGTGTTAGTCACAGTCAAAATTACCGCCGCCATTTTTTTTTTTTTCAGAGAAATTGTTGTTTGAAATTGTCACTGCATTTTATCGGTGGCACAAAGAAAATTCAGTGAAATTTTCGGACAGCTTCGTCGAACAATTTCCCTGCAAGAAAATAAAATGGCTGCGGAAATTTTGAAACGCCGTATGGCGCTTGTGATACTTTAGCCGGAAGGTGACGACATCTTAATCTTCCTGCGTTAAATCATATTATCATGCACAGTGCTGTGTTTTCTTCAAGACGCGAATTTGTCCGCCAGAACGGTCAGTCTTGAGTCGACCAAAGTGGAGCCGCAGGAAGTAAAGTTCCAAATAAAAACTCAGGATTTGCATCACCAGAAGTCTGTCGTGCTACACTGGAAAAAAAACACATTGGATCTAGAGTCCAGACTCTTAAAAACATCGACAAGAAAAAATACTCTTGATTCAATCAGATTTAAGCTTAAATCA